>NC_090373.1:99435081-100094510 GCF_036365525.1 Heterodontus francisci | reverse complement strand
CAATTATATTACCGTGACAGATCCTAATAAAGATACAATGGGATTATGATCATCCATTTCCCACTCCCCATACCCTTCGAACTGTTGTATATATAAAAATGATATTTAATGAGAAGTATATTCGTCTAGACTGAAATAGACTATGTGCAGGATATTTGTGGTCTGCATATCAGTCTTTGGGCAGGATTTTCCCTGCAGGCTTCAGGACCCTGATAATCAGGATCAAATGGAGGACGGTACGGTGTGGGGAACAGTCACTTGGCTTTGATTTTCCTGGAATTGGGCAAGTAGTGGCCAGAGGGCGAGCATGATATCCAATTTAGGATGGTGGGTGGGCTCTTGAAGTTGGAGGGCTAATAGGAGATCCTGCAACACTGAAGAAGCAGTAGGCTGCTGTTTCAGGTAACAGAGAAAGAAGGCACCCCACGATGGAGGCGCCCGCTCTCCAACTTAGTCAACTTTAAAATAAAAAATGCCCTTAGCATCCAGGTTACCATTAGAATCTTAGAATGGTTACAGCATAGAAGGAGGTCATTCAGCCTATCAAAAGGCAGCTGGTGGCCTAAAAGCCTTCCTGGAGTGCTGGCCCTGCAGTCTGCTGCCAGGTGACCGTCCCCAGGAAGCTGGGCTCTTCCATGACACCTCCAGGGCCTGGAGACCAAACTGGAAAATTCCAGTTGGCCTCTGACAATAGGCCTTAATAGGCCTTTAAAGAGCCTGCTGTGCCACACCACCCCCCCCCCCCCCCCACCCCACAGCCCCCAATCCATCCTCTTGGAAAATGGCCTGGGGGCGGGATGGTGCCGGTAAACCGGCATGCTGGTTGGTGAGACAAAATTCCATGCCCACCTGCCTTCATGCTTGCTCTCATCATGGTTTAGCCCTTTGTGTTTACACGATGATTGGGTTCACGAATAACAGAATTCAAAAATGGCAGGAAGAGTTGACCTGGGATAAAACAGTGACGTGACAGTGAACCTAGGACAAAGCAGCAGAGTGGACCTAGGATGAAGTAGCGAGAGTGGACCTGGGACAAAGCAGCGGGAGTGGATATGTGATAAAGCAGCCAGAGTGGATCTGGGATAAAGCAGCTGGCGTGGATCTGGGATAAAGCAGCAAGAGTGGACCTGGGATAAAGCAGCGGGAGTGGATCTGGTATAAAGCAGCGGGAATGGACCTGGGATAAAGCAGCGGGAGTGGATCTGGGATAAATTAGCGAGAGCGGACCTGGGTTAAAGCAGTGGGAGTGGACCTGGGATAAAGTAGTGTGAGTGGACCTGGGACAAAGCAGCGGGAGTGGACCTGGGATAAAGCAGCGGGAGTGGACCTGGGATAAAGCAGCGAGAGTGGATCTGGGATAAAATAGTGAGAGTGGATCAGGGATAAAGCAGCGGAAATGGATCTGGGACAAGCAGCGGAAATGGATCTGGGACAAAGCAGCGAGAGTAGATCTGAGACAAAGTAGTGAGAGTGGATCTGGGACAAAGCAGCAGGAGTGGAACTGGGACAAAGCAGCGGAAATGGATCTGGGACAAAGCAGCGAGAGTAGATCTGAGACAAAGTAGTGAGAGTGGATCTGGGACAAAGTAGTGAGAGTGGATCTGGGACAAAGCAGCAGGAGTGGAACTGGGACAAAGCAGCGGAAATGGATCTGGGACAAAGCAGCGAGAGTGGAACTGGGACAAAGCAGCGGGAGTGGAACTGGGACAAAGCAGCGGAAATGGATCTGGGACAAAGCAGCGAGAGTGGATCTGGGACAAAGCAGCGGGAGTGGATCTGGGACAAAGCAGCGGGAGTGGATCTGGGACAAAGCAGCGGGAGTGGATCTGGGACAAAGCAGCGGGAGTGGAACTGGGACAAAGCAGCGGGAGTGGATCTGGGACAAAGCAGCGGGAGTGGATCTGGGATAAAGCAGCAGGAGCGGACCTGGGATAAAGCAGTGGAAGTGGACCTGGGATAAAGCCGCAAGAGTGGACCTGGGATAAAGCAGCGGGAGTGGACCTGGGATAAAGCCACGGGAGTGGATCTGGGATAAAGCAGTGGAAGTGGACCTGGGATAAAGCAGCAAGAGTGGATCTGGGATAAATTAGCAAAAGCGGACCTGGGATAAAGCAGCGGGAATGGACCTGGGATAAAGCCACGGGAGTGGATCTGGGATAAAGCAGCGGGAATGGATCTGGGATAAAGCAGCAGGAGTGGACCTGGGATAAAGCAGCGGGAGCGGACCTGGGATAAGGTAGTGAGAGTGGATCTGGGACAAAGCAGCGGGAGCGGACCTGGGATAAGGTAGTGAGAGTGGATCTGGGATAAAGCAGTGGAAGTGGACCTGGGATAAAGTAGCGGGCGTGGATCTGGGATAAAGCAGCGGGAGTGGACCTGGGACAAAGCAGCGGGAGTGGACCTGGGATAAAGCAGCGGGAGCGGACCTGGGATAAGGTAGTGAGAGTGGATCTGGGACAAAGCAGCGAGAGTGGATCTGGGACAAGCAGCGGAAATGGATCTGGGACAAAGCAGCGAGAGTGGATCTGGGACAAAGCAGCGGGAGTGGATCTGGGACAAAGCAGCGGGAGTGGATCTGGGACAAAGCAGCGGGGTTGGACCTGGGATAAAGTAGTGAGAGTGGATCTGGGACAAAGCAGCGAGAGTGGATCTGGGACAAGCAGCGGAAATGGATCTGGGACAAAGCAGCGAGAGTGGATCTGGGACAAAGCAGCGGGGTTGGACCTGGGATAAAGTAGTGAGAGTGGATCTGGGACAAAGCAGCGAGAGTGGATCTGGGACAAAGCAGCGGGAGTGGATCTGGGACAAAGCAGCGGGGTTGGACCTGGGATAAAGCAACGAGAGTGGATCTGGGATAAAGCAGCGAGAGTGGACCTGGGATAAAGCAGCGAGAGTGGATCTGGGATAAAGCAGCAGGAGTGGACCTGGGATAAAGCAGCGGGAGCGGACCTGGGATAAGGTAGTGAGAGTGGATCTGGGACAAAGCAGCGGGAGCGGACCTGGGATAAGGTAGTGAGAGTGGATCTGGGATAAAGCAGTGGAAGTGGACCTGGGATAAAGTAGCGGGCGTGGATCTGGGATAAAGCAGCGGGAGTGGACCTGGGACAAAGCAGCGGGAGTGGACCTGGGATAAAGCAGCGGGAGCGGACCTGGGATAAGGTAGTGAGAGTGGATCTGGGACAAAGCAGCGAGAGTGGATCTGGGACAAGCAGCGGAAATGGATCTGGGACAAAGCAGCGAGAGTGGATCTGGGACAAAGCAGCGAGAGTGGATCTGGGACAAAGCAGCGGGAGTGGATCTGGGACAAAGCAGCGGGAGTGGATCTGGGGCAAAGCAGCGGGGTTGGACCTGGGATAAAGTAGTGAGAGTGGATCTGGGACAAAGCAGCGGGGTTGGACCTGGGATAAAGCAACGAGAGTGGATCTGGGATAAAGCAGCGAGAGTGGACCTGGGATAAAGCAGCGAGAGTGGATCTGGGATAAAGCAGCGAGAGTGGATCTGGGACAAAGCAGCGAGAGTGGATCTGGGATAAAGCAACGAGAGTGGACCTGGGACAAAGCAGCGAGAGTGGATCTGGGATAAAGCAACGAGAGTGGACCTGGGATAAAGCAGCGAGAGTGGATCTGGGATAAAGCAGCGAGAGTGGATCTGGGACAAAGCAGCGAGAGTGGACCTGGGATAAAGCAGCGAGAGTGGATCTGGGATAAAGCAGCGGGAGTGGATCTGGTATAAAGCAGCGGGAATGGACCTGTGATAAAGCAGTGGGAGTGGATCTGGGACAAAGCAGCGAGAGTGGACCTGGGAGAAAGCAGCGAGAGTGGATCTGGGATAAAGCAACGAGAGTGGATCTGGGATAAAGCAGCGGGAATGGACCTGTGATAAAGCAGTGGGAGTGGATCTGGGACAAAGCAGCGAGAGTGGACCTGGGAGAAAGCAGCGAGAGTGGATCTGGGATAAAGCAGCGGGAGTGGATCTGGTATAAAGCAGCGGGAATGGACCTGTGATAAAGCAGTGGGAGTGGATCTGGGACAAAGCAGCGAGAGTGGATCTGGGATAAAGCAGCGGGAGTGGATCTGGGACAAAGAAGCGAGAGTGGATCTGGGACAAAGCAGCGGGAGTGGATCTGGGATAAAGCAGCAGGAGTGGACCTGGGATAAAGCAGCGAGAGTGGATCTGGGACAAAGCAGCGATAGTTGTCCTGGGACAAAGCAGCGAGAGTGGATCTGGGATAAAGCAGCAGGAGTGGACCAGGGATAAAGCAGCGGGAGTGGATCTGGGATAAAGCAGCGAGAGTGGATCTGGGACAAAGCAGCGATAGTTGTCCTGGGACAAAGCAGCGAGAGTGGATCTGGGATAAAGCAGCAGGAGTGGACCTGGGATAAAGCAGCGGGAGTGGATCTGGGATAAAGCAGCGAGAGTGGATCTGGGACAAAGCAGCGATAGTTGTCCTGGGACAAAGCAGCGAGAGTGGATCTGGGATAAAGCAGCGGGAGTGGACCTGGGATAAAGCAGCGGGCGTAGATCTGGGATAAAGCAGCGGGAGTGGATCTGGGATAAAGCAGCGAGAGTGGATCTGGGACAAAGCAGCGATAGTTGTCCTGGGACAAAGCAGCGAGAGTGGATCTGGGATAAAGCAGCGAGAGTGGACCTGGGATAAAGAAGCGAGAGTGGATCTGGGATAAAGCAGCGGGAGTGGACCTGGGATAAAGAAGCGAGAGTGGATCTGGGATAAAGCAGCGGGCGTAGATCTGGGATAAAGCAGCGAGAGTGGATCTGAGATAAAGCAGCGGGCGTAGATCTGGGATAAAGCAGCGAGAGTGGACCTGGGATAAAGAAGCGAGAGTGGATCTGGGATAAAGCAGCGGGAGTGGACCTGGGATAAAGCAGCGGGCGTAGATCTGGGATAAAGCAGCGAGAGTGGACCTGTGATAAAGAAGCGAGAGTGGATCTGGGAAAAAGCAGCGGGAGTGGATCTGAGATAAAGCAGCGAGAGTGGACCTGGATAAAGAAGCGAGAGTGGATCTGGGATAAAGCAGCGAGAGTGGACCTGGGATAAAGAAGCGAGAGTGGACCTGGGACAAAGCAGCGGGAGTGGACCTGGAATAAAGCAGCGGGAGTGGACCTGGGATAAAGCAGCTGTAGTGGACCTGGGATAAAGTAGCGAGAGTGGAACTGAGACAATGTAGTGAGAGTGGATCTGAGATAAAGCAGCAGGAGTGGATCTGGGACAAAGCAGCGGGAGTGGATCTGGGACCAAACAGCGAGAGTGGATCTGGGATAAAGCAGCGAGAGTGGAACTGAGACAATGTAGTGAGAGTGGATCTGAGATAAAGCAGCAGGAGTGGATCTGGGACAAAGCAGCGGGAGTGGATCTGGGACCAAACAGCGAGAGTGGATCTGGGATAAAGCAGCGAAAGTGGACCTGGGTTAAAGCAGCGAGAGTGGAACTGAGACAATGTAGTGAGAGTGGATCTGAGATAAAGCAGCAGGAGTGGATCTGGGACAAAGCAGCGGGAGTGGACCTGGGATAAAGTAGCGAGAGTGGATCTGGGACCAAACAGCGAGAGTGGATCTGGGATAAAGCAGCGAAAGTGGACCTGGGTTAAAGCAGCGAGAGTGGAACTGAGACAATGTAGTGAGAGTGGATCTGAGATAAAGCAGCAGGAGTGGATCTGGGACAAAGCAGCGAGAGTGGATCTGGGACAAAGCAGCGGGAGTGGATCTGGGACAAAGCAGCGGGAGTGGACCTGGGACAAAGCAGCGAAAGTGGACCTGGGTTAAAGCAGCGAGAGTGGAACTGAGACAATGTAGTGAGAGTGGATCTGAGATAAAGCAGCAGGAGTGGATCTGGGACAAAGCAGCGGGAGTGGATCTGGGACAAAGCAGCGAGAGCAGATCTGGGACAAAGCAGCGAGAGTGGAACTGGGACAAAGCAGCGAGAGTGGATCTGGAACAAAGCAGCGAGAGTGGATCTGGAACAAAGCAGCGGGAGTGGATCTGGAACAAAGCAGCGGGAGTGGACCTGGGATAAAGCAGCGAGAGTGGATCTGGGACAAAGTAGTGGGAGTGGATCTGGGATAAAGCAGCGAGAGTGGATCTGGGACAAAGCAGCGAGAGTGGAACTGGGACAAAGCAGCGAGAGTGGATCTGGAACAAAGCAGCGAGAGTGGATCTGGAACAAAGCAGCGGGAGTGGATCTGGAACAAAGCAGCGGGAGTGGACCTGGGATAAAGCAGCGAGAGTGGATCTGGGACAAAGTAGTGGGAGTGGATCTGGGATAAAGCAGCGAGAGTGGATCTGGGACAAAGCAGCGGGAGTGGAACTGGGACAAAGCAGCGAGAGTGGATCTGGAACAAAGCAGCGAGAGTGGATCTGGAACAAAGCAGCGGGAGTGGATCTGGGATAAAGCAGCGAGAGTGGATCTGCGACAAAGCAGCGAGAGTGGATCTGGGACAAAGTAGTGGGAGTGGATCTGGGACAAAGCAGCGATAGTGGATCTGGGACAAAACAGCGAGAATGGATCTGGGACAAAGCAGCGGGAGTGGATCTGGGACAAAGCAGCGGGAGTGGATCTGGGATAAAGCAGCGAGAGTGGACCTGGGACAAAGCAGCGAGAGTGGATCTGGGACAAAGCAGCGATAGTGGATCTGGGACAAAACAGCGAGAATGGATCTGGGACAAAGCAGCGGGAGTGGATCTGGGACAAAGCAGCGGGAGTGGATCTGGGATAAAGCAGCGAGAGTGGACCTGGGACAAAGCAGCGAGAGTGGATCTGGAACAAAGCAGCGGGAGTGGACCTGGGATAAAGCAGCGAGAGTGGACCTGGGACAAAGCAGCGAGAGTGGATCTGGAACAAAGCAGCGGGAGTGGATCTGGAACAAAGCAGCGGGAGTGGACCTGGGATAAAGCAGCGGGAGTGGACCTGGGATATAGCAGTGGGAGTGGACCTGGAATTAAGGAAGCGGGAGTGGATCTCGGATAAAGTAGTGAGAGCGGACCTGGGATAAAGCAGCGGCAGTGGACCTGGGATAAAGTAGTGAGAGCAGACCTGGGATAAAGCAGCGGCGGTGGACCTGGGATAAAGTAGTGAGAGCAGACCTGGGATAAAGCAGCGGGAGTGGACCTGGGTAAAGTATTGAGAGCAGACCTGGGATAAAGTAGTGAGAGCAGACCTGGGATAAAGTAGTGAGAGCAGACCTGGGATAAAGCAGCGGCAGTGGACCTGGGATAAAGCAGCGGGAGTGGACCTGGGATAAAGTAGTGAGAGCAGACGTGGGATAAAGCAGCGGGAGTGGACCTGGGATAAAGCAGCGGGAGTGGACCTGGGATAAAGTATTGACAGCAGACCTGGGATAAAGCAGCGGCAGTGGACCTGGGATAAAGTCGTGAGAGTAGACCTGGGATAAAGTAGTGAGAGCAGACCTGGGATAAAGCCAGGAAGAGCCTGGCAGAAATTGAAAAAGTGAGGTCAGAATCAGTGCGGAGAGGAAGGATTGGCAGAACCTGAGGGAACTAAGTTTGTGATTGATGTAGATGTAAGGATCTAAGAGCTAAGGCAAAGAACTAGAATAATTAAAATGGATTTTTAAAAGTGTGAGGTTTTCAGTTTTATATCTTAAGTTTGTTTTTAAAGTCTCAACTTTTATATCTGATAAGTTTAGTTAAAAAGAGGCATGGCAGGCCACCTCAGTCATGTTAGATGCACATCCTGCTCTAGCTGGGAACTCCAGGACTGTTATCATATCCCGGACAACCATATGTGCAAAAAGTGCTGTCAGCTGTAGGAGCTCGAGATCTGGGTTTTGGAGCTTGAGCAGCAGCTGGTGTCACTGTGCTGCATCTACAAGGCTGAGAGCTATGTGGATAGCACATCTTTAGAGGTGGTCACTCCACAGCTTAAGGGTATGCAGGCAAAAAGTGAGTCGGTGACACCAGACAGTCAAGCAGGGTCAGGCAGGTACTGTAGGAGTCCCCTGAGTGCATCTCTCTCTCCAACTGGTATTCCATTCAGAATACTGGTGGGAGTGATAGTTCATCTGGGGAGTGTATCCGGAGCCAGACGCATGGTGCCATGGGTGGCTTAGCTGTATGGCGCATTGGTGGGGGAAGCAGGAGGAAGATTGGGAAAGCAATAGTGATAGGTGACACAATAATTAGGGGAATGGACAGCATTTCTGTGGCTGCAGACTTGATTCCAAGATGATATGTTGCCTCCCTGATGTCACGGTCAAGGATGTCACTGAGTGGTTGCAAAGTATTCTGAGGGGGGAAATGAACAGCCAGAGGTTGTGGTCCGTATTGGTACCAACAACATAGGTAGAAAAGTGGTTGAGGTCCTGCAGGCAGATTTTAGGGACCTAGGAAGAAGCAGGACCTCAAAGATAGTAATCTCCAGATTACTCCCAGTGCCGCATGCTCGTGAGTATAGAAATAAGAGAATAAAGCAGATGAATGTGTGGCTAAAGAGATAGTACAAGAGAGCAGGCTTAATATTCCTGGGACATTGAGACTGGTTCGGGTGGAGGGGGCCTGTACAGGCCAGGCAGATTGCAACTCGAGTGCTGGGACCAATATCCTTGCAGGACAATTTGTTAGTGCTGTTGGGGACGGTTTAAATTAACTTGGCAGGGGGATGGAAACTAGGATGTGGCATTAGAAAGGAGAAGCAAGATGCACAAAGTATTGTGAGCACTAGAGTAAGAAATAGTAGGATTTTAGCTGGGGGCCATGTTAAGAGGGAATACAATAAGGTCTAAATTAGGTTTACAGTGCATGTATGTAAACTCACAAAGCATGGTAAATATGGTTGGTGAGCTGCTTCCTCAAATAGTCACACAGGAACATGATGATGTGGCAATAACAGAGACCTGGCTCAAAGAACAGCAGGACTGAATACTAAATATTCCTGGATACAAGGTGTTCAAGGAAAATAGGGAAGGAAAGAAAGAAGGAGGGATGGCAGTATTGATTAAGGAGAATATTACAGTGTTGGAAAGAAAGGGAGTCCTAGAGGAATCAAGGACAGAATCTATTTGGTTAGTGTTAAGAAACAATAGAACTGTAATTACACTATTGGGTGTATTCTATAGGCCAAGAACTAGTGGGAAAGATATAGATGATCAAATTTGCAAGAAAATTACAGAGCAGTGCAAGAGCCATAGAGTAGTGATAATAGGGGATTTCAATTTAGGGAACAGTGATCATAGTATCATAAGGTTTGGATTAGCCATGGAAAACAACAAGAAATGATCTACAGTAAAAATACTTAATTGGAGGAGGGCCAATTTCAATGGGGTGAGAATGGATCCATCCTGGAATCAAAGATTGGGAAGCAAAACTGTAATTGAACAATCAGGGTACATTCCCATGAGTGGGAAAGCGAGGGCAACCAAACACAAAGCTTCCTGGATGATCAAAGAGATAGAGAGTAAGATGAAGCAGAAAAAGGATGCATATGACAGATATCAGGTTGATAATATAAGTGAGAACCAGACTGAATATAGAAAGTTCAGAGGGAAAGTGAAAAAGGAAGTAAGAGAGACAAAGAGGGAGTAAGAGAAGAGACTGGCAGCTAACATAAAAGGTAATCCAAAAGTCTTTGATAAGCATATAAATAGTAAAACAGTTGTGAGAGGAGTGGTGGAGCTGATTAGAGAGCAAAAAAGGGATCAACACATGAAGGCAGAGGGCACGGCTAAGGTACTAAATGAGTACTTTGCATCTGTGCTAACCAAAGAAGAAGCTGCTGTCAAATTCATAGTGAAAGAAGAGGTAGTTGAGATACTAGACGGTCTAAAAATTGACAAAGAGTTGGTATTGGAAAGGCTGGTTGTACTTAAAGTTGATAAGTCACCAGGACTGGATGGGATGCATCCAAGGATGCTGAGGGAAGCAAGGGTGGAAATTGTGGAGGCACAGGCCATAATCAATCCTCCTTAGATATGTGGGTGGTTCCAGATGACTGGAGAATTTCAAATATTACACTTTTGTTCAAAAAAGGCTGTAAAGATAAACCTAGCAAGTACAGGCCAGTCAGTTTAACCTCAATGGTGGGAAAGTTTTTAAAAATGATAATCTGGGGAAAAGTTAACAGTTACTTGGACAAATGTGGATTAATTAAGGAAAGCCAGCATGGATTTGTTAAAGGTAAATCATGTTTAATGAACTTGATTGAGTTTTTTGATGAGGTAACAGAAAGGATGGATGAGGGTAATGCAGTTGATGTGGTGTATATGGGCTTCCAAAAGGCATTTGATAAAGTGTCACATAATACACTTGTCAGCAAACTCAAAGCCCATGAAATAAAAGGGACAGTGGCAGCATAGATATAAAAGTTGAATGAGTAACAGGAAGCAGAGAGTAGTGATGAACCCCACTCGCTGAGAGAAAATGTTTATCCTCATGCCATCTTTGGTTCTTTTGACAATCACCAAATGACAATTGGTGTCCTCTGACTCTTGACTGTTCTACCAATGGGAACAGTTTCTCCCTATCTACTCTCTAGACCCTTCATGATTTTGAACACTTCTATCAAATCTCCTCTTAACCTTCTCTTCTCTGGAGAAGCTGGGGTTGTTCTCCTTCATCGATCCGCGTAACTGAAGCCCTTCATCCCTGGAACCATTCTTGTAAATCTTTTCTGCACCCTCTCTAAAGCCTTCATATCCTTCCAAAAATGCGGTATCCAGAATTCAGGCAGTGAGTTCCAGGCCCCCCACCACACTCTGGGTGAAAACAATTTCTCCTCAACTCCCCTCTAATCTTTCTACCAATTATATTAAATCTATGCCTCCTGCTTATTGACCTCTCTGCTTAGTGAAATAGGTCCTTCCTATCAACTCTACTTAGACCCCTCATAATTTTGTGCACCTAAATTAAATCTCCCCTCAGCCTCCTCTTTTCCAAAGAAAACAACCCCAGCCTATCCAAACTTTCCCCATAACTAAAATTCTCCATTCCTGGCAGCACCCTCATAAATCTCCTCCATAGTGTGATTATATCCTACCTGCAATTTGGTGACCACAACTGTATGCAGCACTCTTTTTGTGGCCTAAGTGGTATTTTACATATTTCTAGCATAATCTCCCTGCTCTTATATTCTACGCCTCAATAATAGAACAAACAGTTGTAAAATATTGTCTGCTCTGGTTGATTTGCACTTATTTCACTTGGTTTCAGGTTCTACAGAACAACATAATGGTGCTTTTGAACTTGACGTTTTCAGAAAAGGGTGGGAGAACATAAGGACCATCTCTCCTTGGGATGTTTCTGCTTCTAACAAAACTGAATAAACTGCCCATTTGAGAATTTCTGTTCACATTTAAACCTGGGGTCACAACTGCATCTCCCCACACAGAGAATTTCAAATGTTGTCCAGGTCTTTGAGTTCTCACAGGAAAGAAAGAAAAATCAGCAGAGCAGTTATTTACCTCCTGGCTCTGGGAGAGGCTTGCTTGATCAAAATGTGGTCAGCAGCTATTTCCCCTAATTTAATTGCCATGTATCTTCACAGAGAAGCTCCACAGATCTGGTTCTGTAAATCTAACATTCAAGATCCAAATATTAAACTTGCTCCTCATCTTCTCTTGCTTCCTCTTTGCTTTATAAGTCCTGATTTGCTTAATTTCATACAAAAACTCAAGATCATGTACCTGATTGGATAATTCCTGAGCATATCCATCAAGCTTTCATTTTTAAGTTTTGCAAAATGTAACATTTTGGAATATATTTCTTGTACTCTTAAACTTGAATCTATGTAGGCCATTACGACCTATAAAAAACAAGTACATTTTTTTCAATTACCAGCTTACTGATTTCAGATCAATTTCTAAGAACAAAGAACAAAGAACAGTACAGCACAGGAACAGGCCATTCGGCCCTCCAAGCCTGCGCCGATCTTGATGCCTGCCTAAACTAACACCCTCTGCACTTCACTGGTTTGTATACAATAAGTAGCCTACGTAATCACAGATTGCTTTAAACATGTAGTCACCATTACACTTCAAACAGAACTGTCTTTTGCTTAAAAGCTTCTATCCAAGTTCAGATAACCTAATTCTGAAACACTTCTTGTTGTCCTAGGAGCCCTTGTCAGTACCTTGTGAGAGTCCACTTAAATTTTACTCCTATTAAAGTCAGAAATATATAGGAATTATTGGTAGATTGCCTTCTATACAAGTTTTTTACATTGATGCTTATCAAGAAGGGTTATATGAACAGTGACATATTCTATGTGAGTTTCAACATGAAATTCAATTACATGTAAAATGGATATGCATTCAAAGATCCACTTTTTATTGAATTAGACTGCAGATTAATAGCTTGCTTGCAATGCATCAATCTGCATCTTCCAAATTGTGTAGGCATAAGATTTTCTCAGGAGAACAGGAAGAGCTGTCAATTACAGGCATTGCATATTATCATAGCACATTAATCTCTCCGTCAGAGTCATTCATCTGTAATTTCATAATTTTTATTCAGGGTTTAAGATTGACCTTTTCTATCAATTGCAATGTTGCACAATAACTAGATTATGATTTTTCTAATTATATTTTGTGTGTCTTGTATTTATTCATGGACATGTCCAATACTTTGAACATCTACTGGTAAATTTTTTCACTTGTTTTGGCTTTATATCAATATCAGTATGTGAGAGCAAGGATTTCTATTTTCAAACACTTGTAACCCAAACATTTTAAGTTCTTTTCCTTCCAAAAAAAACTCCTCATACAGCTCATAATGAGGTAAATTTTGCTATGTAATGCTTTTAATCTTGAACTTACTGCTTACTCCATTTCATTATTTCATTGAGCTATTGGGTATTGGACTTCAAATGTGACAGAACCCTTATCAGGAACTTGGGTTGATGTCTGCCCATCTGATTTGCAGTCTATTTGTTTTTCTGAATGACTCAAACAAATCCAAAAGCAATGTTGTTTCCTGCCTATATAACTGAAAAAAATGCAATTTTTGTAGCATAATGCAATTTTTTCTTTCTTAAAATCAGTCACAAGAAAAGTATTTTAATTAAACCATGAAGTTGTGTATCGTCTGTTAAAATCTGTCCATTAAGTTTTGTTCTAAAGGCAGATTCTCTATCAAGTGCCTGAGCTTAACCTTTGCTTTCTTTGTCCAGGTTCTGAATGTTCCTTGGGCTGACTATCTCAATAGTTGCTGGGTTTGGTATGTGTGCAAGATCTGTGCTTCTCAATGTTTCTCAGGGGCCTCTATGCACAAGCAACTAAAATCTGACTTCTAGCATTGCCATCCCATGAGCAATGCTGCAGAAAATAAACTAATTTATGAATCTCAGCAGCAGAAGTCCCAAAAATGATGCGTGTGCCACATTGCCGGTCACCATAGTTCCAATTAGAGGTTATACCATTAGAGCTTGACCGCCTGATTCCTGTTATGCTATAAATTATTATTCAATTTGCATCCTCCTTTATGTTGAGAGATTCAGTTCAAGCAGTGTCTCCTGTAAGCCAATTCTATCTGGTTTTGAAACCTCATGAAAATTTTAGTTCCACTCCACATCTCTTTGGTGAGCTCAGTTTCCTTCCCTCACATTTCATCTCCTGAACATGGCAATCCACACTTGGATACTGTTCAAAGAGTACTGGCATCTTTCCAGTACATCTCACCCAAGTGGCCATTCTTCATATATGAGTCCAGACAGTGTCTGTTGACAGGCAATTCAACCAAATCAGGACTGATTAAATGTCAACAAATGGCAATGTAGTTAAGTAGTGATGTGAAGAGTCGTATTAGGGTAAACGGAAGGATGTCAAGCAAGCTGCTAGGCAGAAGGATGGAATAAGTGTACTTAAAAAAAAAGAAAAGTAAGAAAATGCAGGAGAAATATTGCAATAATAAAGGGTTTCTTCAACTATACATGCAGTAGAAAGGGGGAAAGTATTGCTTCATTTAAAATTGAAGCTGGAATCTAAAGATAAATGGATTGTTGCGGTTATTAAATAATTACTTACATCTGTCTTTATCAAACAAGAGGAGGGAAAACTGTCTGTCAGATATCAGATTCCAGGAACGTCAGAAGAGCTAAGCAGTATGTGAAAATGATTGACGTGATATAAAAATGCCATCGAGTCATAGAGTCGTACAGCATAGAAACAGGTCCTTCGGCCCACTGCGCACATGCCGACCATAATGCCTATCTATACTAATCCCACCTGCCTGCATTAATTCCATATCCCTCTATGCTTTGCTCATTCAAGTACCTGTCCAGATGCCTCTTAAATGTTGCTACTGTTCCTGCCTCCACTACCTCCTCAGGCAGCTCATTCCAGATACCCACTATTCTTTGTGTGAAAAATTTACCCCTTTGATCCCCTTTAAACCTCCTCCCTCTCACCTTAAATCTATGCCCTCTAGTTTTAGTCACCCCTACCATGGGAAACAGACTCTGACTATCTACCCTATCTATGCCTCTCATAATTTTATATACCTCTATCATGTTCCCTCTCAGCCTCCTTCGCTCCAGGGAAAACAGACCCAGCCTATCCAATCTCTCTTTATAACTCAAGCCCTCCAAACCAGGCAACATCCTTGTGAATCTTTTCTGCACCCTCTCTAGCTTAATCACATCTTTCCTGTAGTGCGGCGACCAGAACTGCACACAGTAATCCAAATGCGGCCTAACCAACGTTATGTACAACTGTAACATGACGTCACAACTCTTGTACTCAATGCCTCGGCCGATGAAGGCAAGCATGCCATATGCCTTCTCCACCACCCTGTCTACCTGTGTTGCCACTTTCAGGGAACAATGTACTCTCTGTTCAACAACAGTCCCCCGGGCCCTGCCATTCACTGTATATGTCCTGCCCTGGTTTAACTTCCCAAAAGGCATCACTTAGCACTTTTCTGCGTTAAATTCTATTTGCCAATCCTTTGCCCACTTTCCCAGTTGATATATATCCTGTTGTAACCTTAGACAACCTTCTTCACTGTCCACTATACCACCAATTTTGGTGTCATCTGCAAACTTACTAATCATGCCCCCTACATTCACATCCAAGTCATTAATATATATGACAAACAACAGAGGGCCCAGCACCGATCCCTGCAGCACACCACTGGTCACCGGCCTTCAATCTGAAAAACAACCCTCCACTACTACCCTCTGCCTCCTATCACCAAGCCAATTTTGTATCCAATTGGCTAGCTCACCCTGGATCCCATGTGTTCGAACCTTCCGGACCAGCCTACCAGGCAGGATCTTGTCAAAGGCCTTGCTAAAGTCCATGTAGACTCGTCCACCGCCCTGCCCTCGTCAATCCTCTTGGTCACCTCCTCAAAAACCTCAATCAGATTCGTGAGACATGATTTCCCATGCACAATGCCATGCTGACTATCCCTAATCAGACCATGCCTTTCCAGATGCCTATAAATCCTCCCTCTCAGAATACCTTCCAATAACTTTCCCACCACTGATGTAAGGCTCACCAGCCTGTAGTTCCCTGGCTTATCCCTGCTGCCCTTCTTAAATAAAGGCACAACATTACCTATCCAGTCTTCCGGTACCTCACCCGTGGCTAACGATTATACAAAAATCTCTGCCAGGGCCCAAGCAATCTCCTCCCTTGCTTCCCATATCATCCTAGGATGCACCTGGTCAGGTCCTGGGGATTTATTCACCTTAATGCTCTTCAAAACTTCCAACATCTCCTCCTTTGTAATGTTGATATGCTCCAGAATATCGCTGTTCCCTCCCTTGAACTCACTAGCTTCCATGACCTTCTCCACGGTAAATACAGATGAGAAATATTCATTTAAGACCTCGCCCATTTCCCATGGCTCCACACATAGATTACCACACTGATCCTTAAGGGGACCTACTCTCTCCCTAGCTACCCTTTTACTCTTAATATACTTATAGAATCTTTTAGGATTCTCCTTTATCTTATCTGCCAGGGAAATCTCATGGCCCCTTTTCGCCCTCCTAATTTCCTTCTTAAGTGTACTCCTACATCCCTTATACTCCTCGAGGGACTCGCTTGATCCCAGCTGCCTATACCTGACATATGCCTCCTTCTTTGTCCTGACCAGATCCTCAATATCCCTCGTCAGCCAAGGTTCCCTAAACTTGCCAGCCTTGCCCGTCACTCTAACAGGAACATGCCGGGCTGAACTCTTCCTATCCCACTTTTAAAAGCCTCCCACTTGCCAGATGTCCCTTTACCTGTAAACAGCCTCTCCCACTCAACTTTTGAGAGTTCCTGTCTGATGCCATCGAAAGTAGACTTACCCCAATTTAGGACTACAAATTGAGGACCAGTCCTATCTTTTTCCATAACTATCTTGAAGTTAATAGAGTTATGGTCACTGGTCCCAAAGTGCTCCCCCACTGACACATCAACCACCTGCCCATCCTCATTTCCTAAGAGGAGGTCGAGTGTAGCCCCGTCTCTAGTAGGGCCATCCGCATACTGGTTCAGAAAACTATCCTGGACACATTTAACAAATTCTTCCCCATCTGATCCCTTAGCACTAAGGCAGTCCCAATCAATATTAGACAACAAAAACAAGAAATGCTGGATTCACTCAGCAGGTCTGGCAGCATCTGTGGAAAGAGAAGCAGAGTTAACGTTTCGGGTCAGTGACCCTTCTTCGGAACTGAAAAATATTAGAAAAGTCACAGATTATAAACAAGTGAGGTGGGGGTTGGGCAAGAGATAACAAAGGAGAAGGTGCAGATTGGACCAGGCCACATAGCTGACCAAAAGGTCACGGAGCAAAGGCAAACAATATGTTAATGGTGTGTTGAAAGACAAAGCATTAGTACAGATTAGGTGTGAATATACTGAATATTGAACAGCAGCAAGTGCAAACCTGAAGAAAAACAACCTGAAAAAAAACAGTGGGTAAGCAAACTGAACAAACTAAGATGAAATGAAATAAATGCAAAAAAAGATTGTAAAAAATGTAAAAAGGAATGTAAAAAAAAAGGAAGAAAAAATAACTAAAAATAACTAAAAATGAAAGTAAAGTGGGGGGCTGTCATGCTCTGAAATGATTGAACTCAATGTTCAGTCCAGCAGGCTGTAGTGTGCCTAATTGGTAGATGAGATGCTTTTCCTCGAGCTTGCGTTGATGTTCACTGGAACACTGCAGCAATCCCAGGACAGAGATGTGAGCATGAGAGCAGGGGGGAGTGTTGAAATGGCAAGCAACCGGAAGCTCAGGGTCCTGCTTGCGGACTGAGCGGAGATGTTCTGCAAAGCGGTCACCCAGTCTGCGCTTGGTCTCCCCAATGTAGAGGAGACCACACTGTGAGCAGCGAATACAGTATACTACATTGAAAGAAGTACAAGTAAATCGCTGCTTCACCTGAAAGGAGTGTTTGGGGCCTGGGATAGTGAGGAGAGAGGAGGTAAATGGGCAGGTATTACACCTCCTGCGATTGCAAGGGAAGGTGCCCTGGGACGGGGACGAGGTGATGGGGGTAATGGAGGAGTGCACCAGGGTGCCGCGGAGGGAACGATCCCTTCGGAATGCTGACAGGGGGAGGGGACGATGCGACTGGTAGTGGCATCACGCTGGAGGTGGCGAAAATGGCGGAGGATGATCCTTTGGATATGGAGGCTGGTGGGATGAAAAGTGAGGACAAGGGGAACCCTGTCACGGTTCTGGGAGGGAGGGGAAGGGGTGAGGGTAGAGGTGCGGGGAATGGGTCGGACACGGTTGAGGGCCCTGTCAACCACAGTGGGGGGAAATCCTCGGTTGTGGAAAAAGGAGGTCATATCAGAAGCACCGTCATGGAAGGTAGCATCATCAGAGCAGATGCGTCGGAGATGGAGAAACTGGGAGAATGGAATGGAGTCCTTACAGGAGGTAGGGTGTGAAGAAGTGTAGTCGAGGTAGCTGTGGGAGTCAGTGGGCTTATAATGGATATTGGTAGACAACCTATCCCCAGAGATGGAGACAGAGAAGTCGAGGAAGGGAAGGGAAGTGTCAGAGATGGACCATGTAAAGGTGAGAGAAGGGTGGAAATTGGAAGCAAAGTTGATAAAGTTTTCTAGTTCGGGGCGGGAGCAGGAAACGGCACCGATACAGTCATCAATGTACCGGAAAAAGAGTTGGGGGAGGGGGCCTGAGTAGGACTGGAACAAAGAATGCTCGACATATCCCACAAAAAGACAGGCATAACTAGGACCCATGCGGGTACCCATAGCGACACCTTTTACTTTAAGGAAATGCATGGAGTTGAAGGAGAAGTTGTTCAATGTGAGAACAAGTTCAGCCAGGCGGAGGAGGGAAACATCCCCAATCAATATTAGGGATGTTTCAGTGCTTTATCTCTAAATCTAAATCTAAAGTTAAAATCACCTATTATTACAACCCTATAATTGCTACACCTATCTGTGATTTCCCGACATATATGCTCCTCCAATTCCCTCTGACTATAGTTTTATTCCATCGAAGTGATCACCCCTTTCTTATTTCTAAGTTCTACCCATATGGCCTCTTTGGACGTTCCTCCCGAGATATCCTCTCTAAGTACTGCCATGATGTCCTCCCTAATCAATAGTGCAACTCTCCCTCCTCTCTTACCTTCACCTCTGTCACGCCAGAAGCATCAATACCCCAGAACCGTGAGCTGCCTGTCCTGCCCATCCCTCAACCACGTTTCCGTAATAGCTGTAATATCACAGTCCCAAATACCGATCCATGCTCTGAGTTCATTTGCCTTACCTGTAAGGCTTCTTGCATTAAAGTAAATTCAGTTTAGCCTACCAGACCTTTTTTTAAAATTCATTAATGGTATGTGGGCATCACTGGCTATGCCAGCATTTATTGCCCATCCCTAATTACCCTTGAGAAGGTGGTGGTGAGCTTCCTTCTTGAGCCGCTGCAGTCCATGTGAGGTAGGTACACCCACAGTGCTGTTAGGAAGGGAGTTTCAGGATTTTGACCCAGTGACAATGAAAGAACGGCGATACAGTTCCAAGTCAGGATGATGTGTGACTTGGACGGGAACTTGCAGGTGGTGATGTTCACAACAATCTGCTGCTCTTGTCCTTCTAGTTGGTAGAGGTTTCGGGTTTGGAAGGTGCTGTCTAAGGAGCCTTGGTGCGTTGCTGCAGTGCCTCTTGTAGATGGTACACACTGCTGCCACTGTGCGTCGGTGGTGGAGGGAGTGAATGTTTGTGGATGGTATGCCAATCAAGCGGGCTGCTTTGTCCTGGATGGTGTCGAGCTTCTTGAGTATTGTTGGAGCTGCACCCATCCAGGCAAGTGGAGAGTATTCCATCACACTCCTGACTTGTGCCTTGTAGATGGTGGACAGGCATTGGGGAGTCAGGAGGTGAGTTACTTGCCGCAGGATTCCTAGCCTCTGACCTGCTCTTGTAGCCACGGTATTTATATGGCTACTCCAGTTCAGTTTATGGTCAATGGTAGCCCCTAGGATGTTGATAGTGGGGGAATCTTCCATGCTCCCTGTCCTGCCCCTGCCCAGCCTGCCTACTGGACTTGCTTGCTTTAACCTCTACATTTGCCTCAACTATCTCATCGGAGAGACTACTACTTTGGGTCCCACCCCCACCCAGTCTAGTTTAAACCCTCCTGAGTAGTACTAGCAAACCTCCCTGCAAGGATATTAGTCCCCCTCCAGTTCAGATGCAACCCGTCCCTCTTGTACAGGTCACCTCTTCACCAGAAGAGATCCCAATGATCCAAGTAGCTGAAGCCCTCCCGCCTACACTAGCTCTTCAGCCAAGTATTCATTTGCCTTATCATCCTCTTAAAACTTAAAAGTTCTGGTACAGGCAACTGGTGGGCCTTAAAGGAAATGGGGATTGAAATGAGTTACATTTTTGTAGGTCAATGAATTTTGGGAGGGATTCCTAAGGTTTGAGAAGTGGTGAACAAACTCCATTGTTCAAAAAACAGTAAAGAGATATAATTGGAAACTAGAGATCAATATGATTAACATTAATTGTAGGAAACATGTTTCAAATCATTTTGAAGTAAATGAACACTTGGAAATGTTTTACCTGTTAAAAGTCAGGATTATCAAAGGTCTGGTTCAGCCAAAATAAAGGTCCTAGGCCAGAGCGAGTGAAACACGGGGGCAGGAGGTTGAGATCTGGGCTTAGGAGGAAGTACAGGATGCAGCAAAGGCAGCTGCATGGATGGTTTCATCCATACTGTGCTATTGCTGGCACGGGTGTGTTGCTGCATTTGTCTGCATAACAGCAGTAACTGTACTTCAAACATTATTTAATGAGTGATACTTTTAGACATTGTAACATGCAATATAATTGTCAGCATCATTAAACACCTCCATACTAATGATTAATGGCTAAAATACTTTAGGCTGAGAAATTGGATAAGGCCTGAAACTGGGCATGGGGGGCATGATGCACACGATGGACAGAATCTTCTCAACTTAGAAGATTTTCGGATGTTGCGACCATATGTGTGTCCTGACCGTTATGATTTCAGAGTCCCGCCTGCCTGTGTGATCTTTCCAGAGCCTGCCAATTAACAGGCTGCACCCAGAAGCCCCATCCAATTAAGGATGGTGGGCAAGCTCCACAGGCAGGAGGGCCATTTGGAGGGTCTGAGGCTGTGAGCAGCTCACAACCCCATCAGTAGAGGTGGGCGCAGTTGATGTAGGTGGGAAATCTCTGAAGACTTCAAAAAATTGTAAAAATAAGAGTGGCCTCAGCTGCCAGGCCAGGGCGGCACAGTGGCGCAGTGGTTAGCACCGCAGCCTCACAGCTCCAGGGACCCCGGTTCGTTTCCGGGTACTGCCTGTGTGGAGTTTGCAAGTTCTCCCTGTGTCTGCGTGGGTTTTCTCCGGGTGCTCCGGTTTCCTCCCACAAGCCAAAAGACTTGCAGGTTGGTAGGTAAATTGGCCATTATAAATTGTCACTAGTATAGGTAGGTGGTAGGGACAGGTGGGGATGTTTGGTACGAATATGGGATTAGTGTAGGATTAGTATAAATGGGTGGTTGATGGTCGGCACAGACTCGGTGGGCCGAAGGGCCTGTTTCAGTGCTGTATCTCTAATCTAATCTAATCTAATCTAATCTATTGTGGAGGGGGAACCTGCTGGGTCTCAGCCTCAGTCGGGGGCTCATACACCATTGGGAAGATTCCGGTGGCGTCACCAATTTGTCCCCAAGTGGGCACTTAATTGCCATGAACTGGCTACTCGCCACTGCTATATGACTAGCTGGTGCCGGTCAGACCCTGCCTCTGGCAAGATCACTCAGAGGTGAAAACGTATCGGATAGACAACTCAACACACAACTTTCAAAAATTCCCCACCCTCCCACCTCCAAAGCCGCCTCTGTGAGGCTAAGATTCCATCCACTATTCCTGGCTTAGGTTGAGGTAAGAGAATTGCTCCCTGAAGACCCTGTGTGGATAAGGCCTCCTGCTGACAGCCCTTTCTCCCCTTGCTTCTTTTCCCTCTGCGAGCAGTTTGTCCTCCTTTGTGTTGCCTCTGCTCAATCTCCTGTCATGCTGCTGGCCAAGGGAGGTGGTAACTACAGCACCATGACCGGGAGCAAGTGGTCTGACCAAAGCACTCGCAGTCAGAACCAAGATCTTCACTACGTGCAGCACCACTACCCGCTCTTAACTGCACCAATTTTAGGCAGCATTAGAAAACTCACAACACTTCTGCAAACTCGGACAGAGCCAGTAGAACCCAATCAGCAACTAACTTGAAACTAGATGATCCCTTTGAAAAGCACTGGTGGGGGAGTCCTTCCTGCTGCTGAATGCATGTTCAACTGTGTGTGGTTAAGAGAGGGCGTTAGCTGGAGAAACAAGTCAAAAATGGCAGAAGTGGCATCAAATCAGCATTGCACGCTGATGACAACACAATCTATCCACTCTATTCAGCACACGCTTCTAACAGCGTGCTAAAGCCCTCAGCACAATAGCATCTGGCCCAGATCACGCCTGAAGGGGTCATGCGGTGTACAGGTGCCTTTTTGGTACCAATACAGCACTCATAGTGTCAAAACTACAGGGACTACAGAGCTGAATTTTCCAGTCTTAGTCTCTAAATAGGAGGTAAAGAACTGAGTTTTTTCTTCAGAAGATTAGCTTAAAAGCAGATAACAGAGGGTAGCAATAAATGGGTACTTTTCAGGCAGGAAAGAAGTTATGTTTGGGGAATCCAGCAGTTGAACCAAACACGTTTGCTATTTTTGATATATACTATATTAATGATCTATATTAATGGTGCTTCTCATGGACAGCCTGGAACAAGGGTTGGGGTATTGAACATTCAGTTGAGGAATAGAGGATAGAGTGGAGAGTGGAGGTGACAGGCAGAAATTGTAAAACGGGGCTGGGGAGTGGGGAAGTGGGAGCAGTAACTGGATGGAGTAGCAGACAAGGCCTAAGGTGAAGCAAGAATGGAAGAGGGTTCATTTTCTGTTAATTGGCAACTGAGAGCAGCATTGACTAGAGCTTGAGGAAGATGGAGATGTTCCTGCAATTAATGACTGGAGCAGAGCCGTTTTAAGCTAGAAATTAAACCATTTGTGGATTTGAGGCAAAGATGGAGGCTGGTGACAACATCATGGTCAGTTATAACATGGTATGTATGTTGTGACTCATTGTTTATTCTATATATTATTCCATATTACAAATGTTTGTGTATATTAATTTTAAACACAGAAAAGACCAGTTCTGATGAAGCATCTACACCTAAAACATTTATTTATCTCTTCTCTTTAGAGATGTATTACTAACCTGTGTATTTTCAGCATTATCTGTTATAATTTCAGATTTGTAGCATTTTCATGCTTTATTATTTTTAGATAAAAAAATCATGGCAACTTTGAAAGAGAATTCACTTGTCCTAATAATGACTTCCCAGAGTTTTAGGGTTGTCTGTCCTTTAATGTTGCTAATCAGAGCAGAAGGGATGGGTTTCCAAAGAGAAAGCCCAAACTCATTCTTGTTCGCAGTCATGAAAAAATCCCCCAGGTTCAAAATGTAGTTCTATCAATTAGACTCAGAATCACTTATAATCTGCCTTTTGGGATTTGTAGTCAACAGGGTGTTTGCACAGAGTGATTCTGGAAGTTAGTGACTGTTACTTCATTGAACCTGTTCATTCACGATAGCTGACAGTGACAGTTGTGGGAGCTCCATGATCTCAAATTGCATGCACGGAAAGATGGTTCAGCTTCTGGAAGGAGATTTGTTGAAAAGATATCAACAACGGAAAAAGCAACAATATGGGTTAGATTAACGATTTTGTTGTGAATTATGTGTTTTCTTATTTGTTTCATTACAAACTTTGGCCCTGAATTTCCATGGTCTTCTGCTGTAAGTCTGGAGGAAGTGCTATGGAAGGTCTGGGAATTAGGCCAAGGATCGGATATGCTGCATGTCAGCCTCAGCTCTGAGATCGCTGGGCATTGTTTGGATTAGAACCGCCATCATCTGTCCAGGATCGGAGGGACCATAGACAAGGAGAGTTCCAGATTAGGAGTTTTCTTGAATTTTGCCCAGGATCTGGTGGGTAACCTCCAATACATTTTTTCCCTCTTGCAGATACTAAAGATGCACCCATACTGATAAGGGTGGTCGCTGACATTATTTAACATAGATGACCTTCCCTTGATCCCACATGCTGTGATAAGGTCTGAAGTGGAGGTCACTAATGGGCATCTCCTGCCATTTACACCAGGATGTCAGGCCCATGGATTTTTGGTCCCTCATTTTTAGTGTCTTATTTCTGCATTACTGAAGACAAGATGTTTTATGAAAGAATTTTCAAAAAAAAATTTTGCTTCTTCTCTTGTTGGCTGGATGTGACTATTAACTGCTGACTGCTGTTTCTTCATTGGAAGTTTTCATATGAATGGATGGGGAAAGATAGATTGAAGCAGAAAATGCTGGAAGTACGTATCATCAGAACTTTAAGGTCATCAGTCTGAAACGGTAACTCTGGATTCTATGAGCTCGCCGCCAATCACGCGGGCCGCACACCAAAGAGCCGCTGCAATCCTAAGCGTGGCAGCTCATTTAAATAGCCGGGGTGGCCTACCCCACCCCCCCAGTCACGTGGAGGGGGCGGGCTGTCCATCCTCAGCAATGGTGTCAACTGCCTCTGCGTAGGCACTGATGCACTTTTAAAGGGCAGTCAGCCCAGGCAAGATATTTAAATATTTAAAGCAATAACCCCCCAGAATTACATAAATAAAGTTCCAATGCCCCTTTCCCACCCCAATAACAATTACATTAACTATTTGCCCTTTCCCCGCGAAATACTTACCTTTAACATCTGACCGCCTCCCCTCCCCACCAAACTGCACAAAGTTTAAAGTACAACCCTTCCCACCATCCCTTACACCCATGACGTTTATTTGATCCTGTCCCCGCACCCTCCCACCTCCCCCCACACTGATAAACTTACCTCCTCCCCCCTCCCCACCAATGCCGCGCCTCGTTTCCCCGGATGGAGATCTGAAGACGCAGGAGTGCCGGCCACCTCACCGAGGATTGCGGATGTCCCTCAAGATCATGGGTGAGTATAGAGTCATAGAGAGATACAGCACTGAAACAGGCCCTTCGGCCCACCGAGTCTATGCTGACCAACAACCATCCATTTAGACTAATCCTACATTAACCCCATATTCCCTACCACATCCCCACCATTCTCCTACCTGCACTAGGGGCAATTTACAATGGCCAATTTACCTATCAACCTGCAAGACTTGCCTGTGGGAGGAAACCGGAGCACCTGGCGGAAATCCACGCAGCCACAGGGAGAACTTGCAAACTCCACACAGGCAGTACCCAGAACTGAACCTGGGTCGCTGGAGCTGAGAGGCTGCGGTGCTAACCACTGCGCCACTGTGAATATTTAAATTAATTTATTTTACTGATTTAAATATTCAAAGTGTGGTCATGTCGCCCAGCAGCGGAGGGGGGGGTGGGGCACCGCCACAGAGCCTTGTCGCCGCCGGGAGAATCGGGCCAGGCCCTGCAGGCGTCAACGTCCTTGTCAGACCTCATCCGGAGCCATCTTCAGGCCCCCCCCCCCCCCCACACCACCCTATCCCCCATCCCCGCCATGGATCAGAACGTGGAGGGCTGCTTAACATCCAAATCCAGCCCTCTATTTCTCTCTCCAGACCTGCTGAGTATTTACAGCGTTTTCTGCTTTTCTTTCAGATTTCCAGCATCCACACGATTTTTCTTTTTTACAGGTTGAAGCAGACTGTTTCCAGTAGTAGGGGAAAAGAAAAAGAAACCATAAATATAATATAAAATATAAAAGATTTAGAACAGAGGGAAGAATCTTGTTCACACAGAGAGATGTGAAGGTGGGAAATTTAGTTATTGAGGCAGAAACAACATTAGATTGTATAGGGGAATGAAGGAAAAGGATTTGAATGATATAAGAATTAGGGTGGGCAAAGGTGATTAGACCTGTTTGCTTGCATGGAGGCTAAACACCGACATAGAATTGTTGGGCCGTGTTATCAATTCAATATACTTCTATGTCTTATCTACTTGCTACTTGTTCATTTGTAGAGTCCCTACCTATGTACATATGGACAGACAGACATTAGAAGCAAAATCTCCAAGTTTGCAGATGGTATTGAAAGAGGAATATGTTGAATATAAGGAAAAATGGAGGATTGTGATAGACTTCAAAAGAACAGTCTGGTGGAATGGGCAGACATGTGTTAGATGGAATTTAATGCAGAGAAGTGTGAAGTGATACGTTTTGGTAGGAAGAATGAGGAAAAGCTAAATGGTACAATTCTAAAAGGGGTGCAGGATCAGAGAGATCTGGGGGTATATGTGCACAAATTGTTGAAGGTGAGAGGGCAGGTTGGGAAAGTGGTTAAAAAGGCAGATGGGATTCTGGGCTTTATAAATGGAGGCATAGAGTACAAAAGCAAGGAAGTTAATTATGAATCTTTATAACATACTGGCATGGACTTGTCAGGCCAAATGGCTTCCTCTGTGCTGTAATCATTCTAAGGCTCTGTGGAAAGCACCAACAGCAACAGATTCTGCTACCTTGGCAACATTCATCTTCAACCTACTCATTATAGCTTGATATTTTTTCTCTACTTTCTCAGACGTTCTGTTCATGTTATCATTATATTCCAACATGTAATATCACTACTAGTTCAACCCCTTAATCCCTCATTAATTCATCAATTCTTGTTTGTTTATTCCTTACTCCTGCACAAGAAAGCAATATGCAGCCTAATTAACATGATCGTTTCTGTACATCTTGATATTCACGGCCTCTAGCCACATTGATCCTGCCCTTCCATTATCTATACAATTCCACCTCCAGACACCAGAATGTCCTTTGCTTAATTTGTCCGATCTTCATTATTTTCTGTCCTTGAATTATCCTCACTTGTCCAGCCAGTAAAGCAGCACTCTCCAAACACGTGCACGTTGCTGCTTCAAACAGCTTGTTTTCCTCTTGTTGCTATGACAGCAATTTACTTGGTAGATCCCCTGAACAATGTGTATATAACTGAAATGAATATTAAAATATATGCCATTGCTTTATGATTTACAAAAAGAATAATCCACCAAATAATATAAAGTGGTTGGTTATTTCTTGTTAATGATTGAGCCCAATTTAAAAACAGTTGTTACTAATTTCAGCTATCTGTCCATTTCTTATATGGTAAAATTGTTGCTTTATTACATTCAAAAATATTTAGTGGTAGGATGCACCATTGGAAGCTGAGGTGTTGCTGAAATCTATTGTTCTATGGGCCTATGTTGACCTGTGCTACTATCGGACCAAATAGCAACACATACTGCATACTAAAAACAATCCATTTTTGTGTCTTTTAAGATAATATATGTGGAACATGATTTTTTTGGGCATTACAGGAATAGATTTTGGTCTTGGCCCATTCGAGTGCGATACCAGCATGCTCCTGAACTAAGAGGCCCGAGGATCAATGGAAATTGGTCCTTGGGCCTCATCAGTATACTTAGTACAACTGTTGGCACTGGTCTCACTTCCACAGGCAACTCGCTGGAGCCACAGGATAAATATCAGCAGCCCTCAGGTAAGGCCCAAAAGAGGTTGTTGGAGAAGACTAGAGGGGGGTGGGGGGGGGGGGGGCAGCGAGGGGTGGGTGTTGCAGGAGGGTTGCGATCATGACTATAATCCAAGTCGCTAAAAGGGTATTTTATGCCAACATTACGGTGTGCTGCGGCTTGGAGCAGTAGTTTCTGTTTTACCCTGTGTCTATCCGAAGTAAAATTCAAATATATTTTATATGCAATGAGTGCTTGTGTCAATTCTAGACAGGTATATGTGGGTGGTAGAAAAGTAAGCCTGACAGAAACAATTGATCAAAAAGACATCATCTGTATACTGTTCATGCTTGTGGTATAAATTAAAATAAAACACATCAGAAAGAACATATTCTAGAATTTAAGTGTCATAAAGCTGTTCTTATAGTATATTCAGATGCGCTGTTCATGCTGGGTGCTATACTCTGATTAGAGAGGCTTCTGCAAGGAAAACCGTGTTTGAAATAAAGTGTCGTCATGAAATGGACCATCACCAATCAGAAGAGAATGGGAGTCAGGCTTTTTACTGTCAGTATCTGTTGGACCTTGGCTACCAGAACAGTATGCAAAGCTTTAAAAATTAGCTAAATATTATAATAATTTAAAGTTTTCTCACTCAATGATCCTCCTGGTCCATGCTGTTGAAAAGTCCACTGCCTGACTGCAGTCAGAGGGCTGTCTTCCCTGCCAGGGAGAGTTCATTATGGGGAATAAGGAAATGGCAGAGAAACTAAACATATTTTGCGTCTTTCTTCATGGAGGAAGATACAAAAAAACTCCCAGGAATACTAGAGAACCAAGGGGGGAGCAAGAATGAGGAGCTGAAAGAAATTAGTATTAGTAAAAAAGTAGTCCTGGAGAAATTAATGGGACTGAAAGTTGATAAATCCCCTGGACCTGATGATCTACATTCCAGAGTGTGGAAAGAGATGGCTATAGAGATAGTGGATGCATTGGTGATCATCTTCCTAAATTCTATAGATTCTGGAATGGTTCCTGCAGATTGGAAGGTAGCAAATGTAACCCCACTATTTAAGAAAGGAAGGAGAGAGAAAACGGAGAACTACAGATCTGCTGGCCTAATATCAATAGTAAGGAAAATGCTAGAATCTATTATAAAGGATGTGATAACTAGACACTTAAAAAATAATGGTAGGATTGGGCAGAGTCAACATGGATTTATGAAAGGGAAATCATGTTTGACAAACCTGCTGGAGTTTTTTGAGGATGTAACCAGCAGAATAGATAAGGGGGAGCCAGTGGATGTGGTGCATTTGGATTTTCAGAAGGCTTTCGATAAGGTCCCATATAGGAGGTTAGTAAGCAAAATTAGAGCACATGGGGTTGGGAAAATATACTGGCATGGATGGAGAACTGGTTAACGGATAGAAAACAGACAGTAGGAATAAACAGGTCATTCTCAGGTTGGCAGGCTGTGACTAGTGGGGTACTGCAAGGATCAGTGCTTGGGCCCCAGCTATTCACAACCTATATCAATGATTTGGATGTGGGGAGCAAATGTAATAATTCCAAGTTTGCTGATGACACAAAACTAGGTGGAAATGTGAATTGTGAGGAGGATGCAAAGAGGCTTCAAGTGGATTTAGACAGGCTAAGTGAGTGGGCAAAACATGGCAGATGGAATATAATGTGGAAAAATGTGAGGTTATGCACTTTGGTAGGAAAAACAGAAATGCAGAGTATTGAGAGATTGGGAAGTATTGATGTTCAAAGGGACCTGGATGCCCTTGTTCATAAGGCACTGAAAACTAGCATGCAGGTGCAACAGGCAATTAGGAAGGCAAATGGTATGTTGGCCTTTATTGCAAGAGGATCTGAGTACAGGAGTAAAGAAGTCTTGCTGCAATTGTATAGAGCCATGGTGAGACCACACCTGGAGTATTGTGTACAGTTTAAGGAAGGATATGCTTGCCACAGAGGGAGTGCAACGGAGGTTCACAGACTGATCCATGGGATGATGGGATTGTCCTATGAGAAGAGCGTGAGGAGACTGGGCCTCTATTCTCTAGAGTTTAGAAGAATCTCATTGAAGCATACAAAATTCTTACAGGGCTCAACAGGGTAGATGCAGGAAGGATGTTTCCCCTGGCTGGGGGCGTTAGAACCAGGAGACATAGTCTCAGAATAAGGGGCAGGCCATTTAGGACTGAGATGAGGAGGAATTTCTTCACTCAGAGGGTGGTGAATCTTTGGAGTTCTCTTCCCCAGAGGGCTGTGGAGACTCAATCATTGAGTATATTCAAGACAGAGATTGATAGATTTTTAGATATTAAAGATATCAAAGAACATAAGAACAAGGAGCAGGAGTAGGCAATTCAGCCCCTCGAGCCTGCTCCTCCATTAAATACAGTCATGGCTGATCTTATCTTGGTCTCAACTCCACTTTCCTGCCCGTTCTCCATAACCCTTCAACCCTTTGCCATTTAAAAATCTGTCTGTCTCCTCCTTAAATTTACTCGATGTCCTGGCATCCACCACACTCTGGGGTAGTGAATTCCACAGACCCATGACCCTTTGTGAGAAGTAATTTCTCCTTGTCTCTGTTTTAAATTTGCTACCCTTATCCTAAAACTATGACCTCTTGTTCTAGATTGCCCCACCAGAGGAAACATCCTCTCTACGTCTACTTTGTCAATCCCCTTAATCATCTTATATACCTCAATTAGATCTCCTCTCATTCTTCTAAACCCTAGAAAGTAAAGGCCTAAACTGCTCAATCTCTCTTCATAAGACAAACCCCTCATTCCTGAAATCAATCTAGTGAACCTCCTCTGAACTGCCTCCAATGCAACTACATCCCTCCTCAAGTAAGGGGACCAAAACTGTATGCAATACTCCAGGTTTGGTCTCACTAATGTCTTGTACAGTTGCAGCAACACTTCCCTACTTTTATACTCTATTACTTTAGCAATAAATGCCAAAATTCCATTTGCCTTCCTTATTCCCTGCTGCACCTACATATAGGTTTTCTGCAATTCATGCACGAGGACACCCAGATCCCTCTGCACTGAAGCACTCTGAAGTTTCTCTCCATTTAGATAATAATTTGCCTTTCTATTCTTCCGACCAAAATGGATAACCTCACACTTATCCATGTTATACTCCATCTGCCAAATTTTGGCCCCTCACCTAACCTATCCATATCCATTTGTAAATCTCTTATTTCTTTATTGCAACTTACTATCCCACCTATTTTAGTGTCATCTGCAAATTTGGCTATAGTACCTTCAATCCCTGCATCCAAGTCATTAATATAGATTGTAAATAGTTGGGGCCCGAGGACCGAACCCTGTGGCACCCCACTAGTTACATCTTACCAACCAGAAAAGGACCCATTTATCCCCACTCTCTGTTTTCTGTTGGTTAGCCAATCCTGTATCCAAGCTAATAAATTGCCCCTAACCCAATGTGATCTTACCTTGTGTATTATCCTTTTGTGTGACACCTTATCAAATGCCTTCTGAAAGTCCAGATACACTACATCTACAGGATCCCCATTATTCACTTTACTTGTTACATCTTTGAAGAACTCTAGCAAATTAGTCCAACTTGATTTACCCTTCATAAAACTATGCTGACTCTGATGGATTGCATTTTGACTTTCTAAATATCCTGTTATTACTTCCTTAATAATGGATTCTGACAATTTCCCAACAACAGATGTTAAACTAACTGGTCTATTGTTTCCTACTTTCTGCCTCCCTCCCTTTTTGAATAAGGGCGTTATATTAGCATTTTTCCAATCCACTAGAACCTTTCCTGCATCCAGGGAATTTTGGAATATTATAACCAATGGATCCACTATCTCCGCTGCCACTTCCTTTAAGATCCTAGGATGTAGGCCATTAGGCCCTGGGAACTTGTCTGCCTTCAACCCCAATAGTTTGCTCAGTACTTTTTTCCTAGTGATGATGATCATTCTAAGTTCCTCCCTTTCTATAACCTCTGCATTACTTGTTACTATTGGGATGATACTAGTGTCCTCCACCATGAAAACTGAGGCAAAATACTGATTTAGTGTCTCCGACATTTCTGTGTTCCCCACCATTACCTCCCCAGTCTCATTCTCCAAGAGACTAACATTCACTTCAGCTACTCTCTTCCCTTTTATATACTTATAGAAGCTTTTGCTATCCATTTTTATATTTTGCACTAGTTTTCTTTCATAATTTACCCTTGCTCTTTTTATTACTTTTTTAGTAACCCTTTGTTGATCTTTAAAAGTTTCCCAATCTGCCTGCCTGCCACTGGCCTTTGCAATATGGTATGCCTTAGTTTTTGTCTTTATGTTATCCTTAACTTCCTTGCTTAGCCATGGATGTTTATTCCCCCTCTTGCAATCTTTCTTCCTCTCTGGAATATATTTTAGTTGGGAGGATTTGAATATCTCCTTAAACATCTGCCACTGCTCATCAACTGTCCTACCTTTTAGTCTTCCTGCCCAGTCCACTAGGGCCAAATCTGTCCTCATGCCTATGTAATTACCTTTGTTTAACTCCAGAACGCTAGTATTGGACTCCAGTTTCTCACCCTCAAACTGAATTTGAAATTCTAGCATGTATGTTCACTCTTCCCTAGAGGATCCTTAACCAAGAGATCATTAATTAATCCCACCTCATTACACAATACCAAATCTAGAATAGCTTGCTCCCTGGTTGGTTCCACAACATATTGCTCCAAAAAACAATCTCTAATACATTCAATGAACTCTCCCTCGAGGCTTCCCTTGCCAATATGATTAATCCAGTCTATATGCATATTAAAATCACCCATGATTATTGCTGTACCTTTCTTACAAGCCCCCAGTATTTCCTGGTTTATACTGTGCCCCACTGCGGAACTACTGTTTGGGGACCTATAGATTACTCCCACCAGGGTCTTCTTTCCCTTGTTATTTCTTATTTCTACCCAGACTGATTCTATGTCTTGATCTCTAGTGTTATATCATTTCTCACTACAACACTAATCTCTTCCTTTACTAACAAAGCTACACTACCTCCTTTTCCTTCCTGCCTATCCTTCCAAAATACCCTTGGATATTCAATTCCCAAACCTGGTTTCCCTGCCACCACGTCTCAGTAATCGCCACTAAATCATACCCATTCGTCTCTATTAGTGCTGTTAACTCATTAATTTTATTCCGAATGCTTCATGCATTCAGATACAAAGCCTTTAAGTTTGTTCTATTATCAAATTTCCCTACTGTTGTATGATTCCTTGGTGCAATATGACGTTCACACGTTCTGTCCCTACCGATAATATTCTGGTAACAATCAGCCTCATCACTAACCTGCACTCCGACCTTCTCCTTTAGCTTTGACTTCCTAATTTTCCATGCAACTGAACCCTGCCCCCCCCACCCCCTCCCCTCCTCACTATATAGTTTGGATATGGGGATAGTGCGGGAAAATGGTGTTGAGGTAGAAGATCAGCCATGATCTAGTTGAATTGTGGAGCTGGCTCGAGGGCCTACTACTGTTCCAATTTCCTATGTTCCTATGTTTATCCTGCCACCGTCACCATGCAGACACCTCACTGGCCCAATCTATAAGAAAGCTGATAGAATTTATTTTTAAAAGTCCACCCACCTTTGGAAGTCCAGGCCTTGATCACCATTGGGGCCCACTTGCACCATTTCGGAGGCTGTTACACCTTCTTTCACTAGGTGTTTCCAGTATTATGCCAGGCCTCTATCAGACAGTCTTGCAGTTCCCACCATCAGTTCTGATCCCAGCCACGTCCCTGGCTTCACATCCTTGATGTCACTGATCTTGTAAGGAATGGAGAGAGGTCCAGTGTGAACTCCAGAATAGTTTGGGATCTGGGTCCTGACCAAACTGTGAGCCCTTCCAGAGTTATAGCGGAATACACCATACAGAGGACAATCCAGCCCCTTGGTGTTCATAAAGACAGATGCAACAATGTAATTGTGGAAGTTGTTCACTGTTTAGTCCTATTCCAAGGAAAATGTCTGAAGATAACTTCAATGAGTGAATGGTCCTTTTATTGTTTGTTGCTTTAATATTTAGAAGCAGCTTCTTCCTCTTTTACTGGGATCCTATTGTATGAAAGATAGGAGTTTGTATGCTATTAGGTTAAAAATGGGGGTGTTGTTTAATAAAATTTTTAGGTGCAATGCATCATGTGACTGATATTCATACTTCTCTTCTCCTTCAAAAGTAGCAGCCAGTAAAATCAACCCTATGGTTATGATTGCAGGTTGGGCAGTATCAGTGCATTCCAGTTGAAAGGCTGTGTTGGAGACCAGTTCAACTATTTGACTCATATAATTCTTGTGGTTTAACATATCATTCTACTGTGCATAATTCGATAGAAAAACAGAAAGTGCTGGAAATACTCAGCAGGTCTGGCAGCATCTGTGGAGAGAGAAGCAGAGTTAACGTTTCAGGTCAGCGACCTTTCATCTGATGAAAAGGCACAAAGGTGAATAGAATAGAGGTCGTTTTTTAAAAATGCAGCAAATATTTGCAGTGTTAATATAATCAAGCTCTCATAAAGCCACTTCATATTCACCGAAACCTGACAGCTCCAGCAATGGACATTGCAGTTGTGATCTGGAGTAAAAAGAACACATTGGGGTCTTGCAGTAGATGCCTTCCCCATGACCAAAATTGACAGGGTTGAAATGGCAGTAGACACAAATGTGTCAGGAATGTTGCGGAAGCACCTGATCATCATTTTAACTGCCCACCTTCCCCAATCCTCCCAGGCGAGCAGAGTTAAAATCAGGATTTGAATTTAATTAAACTAATCTATCTTTCAATAGAATAATGAAATAAAGTCAACAGTGGTGCAGAACCTACTTATTTCCACTGGCTGCTGCATAGTAGTTTCAAAATGTGCCAGTGATATTAAGAGGCAGAAAAGACTTTATTTAAAAATGTCACTGTTAGCAGGTGACTTGATTTGAAGTCTGGAAGAAGCTTTTATGAAACAGCAATTTGATTGGTAAGTTATTATGGAATATGAAGATCAATAGAGAATAGCTGAGCATAAACCAAAGCATTGGCATGAGGAAATTCTAATGTTTGAGCTGTAGTCTCTTCAGTTAGATGGGAGATGAGGCTGCTACAATTTGGTCCAAGATTTTTAGGCTTAAAGGGAAAATCAGCCAGGATTCCTGTTGCATATACTAGAAAGTTTGTGTGTGTGAATGTCAGATATAGACAACTGTGTTGATCCCCATGGTTAATTTGTTATCTGGACTATCCAATTGCACTTGTGCAGTTCCTGGAAAACTGCTACTACCTGAGGAACTGTGCTCCAACATGAATCACCAGCTTCAGGTGGTAGGGTAAAGGGGAAAATATTCAAACAAGAATTTGGAGGAGGGAAAAAAATTACCACTATCTTGGTTTGATTTTATGGAACAGAATTAACCATGGTAAATTTACACTGTATTCTATACGAACAGTTTTATACCTGAGAATTATTTTTGATAAATGCGATCACACCTTCCCAGAGTTGATTTTAAGAGACAGATTGATGCCGCGTTGATATGAAGGAGATGCTCTAATGGTACAGTACATTAGTGCACCAAAGTGATGCACCCATAAAACACATTCATCCCTGTAATTCCCTGTTATAGTATAGTGAGATCCTAAACTCTGCTGAATCCTTCTGGGGAAGTGCTGGGATAATCCTGAGAGGAAGGGAAAGTCAAAGGTTGAGCCAACCCCCACTGGTCTCACGCATCTCCTAGCAACTGACTCACAGCAGCATCAGCAGGTACCTTGGTGCAGGTTGCCTGCCCACTGACAATTGGCAGGAAATAACTGAATCATTGCAGAGTGGCATCTGTGACATGTGGAGGAAAAAACTTAGAAAAATAAATGAATATATTTTTAAAAATCTTAATTGGATATGCTGTTGGGTACACTTTGTTTTGTACAATATTACTAGGTCTCATTAAATCTGGACAGGGGAAAAAAGCACAGAGATGTGGAGAACGAGGCAGCTTTGTAAATGCTGAACAAAGTCAGTGATCAAGACTGAGTCTTGAAGGCTGCTCGTTTAATATCTCCCTTTCTGAAAAACGAACAGATTTAAGTTTAAAATTAATAAATACAACAAACATGAACAAAATATTGCAAATATTTAGGAAACTCACTTGAATAGTTCATTTTGCCTACATGTTGCAATTAAGAGGTTTACTGCTTGCTACCTAGTTTAATTATGGCCTCTAAATACATATAATTGGTTCAGCATTTCAATTTTAATGAGATGATTACAGGGCCAGAATTTTTGTTACAGGGTCAGGGATCCAATGACTGGAACCTTTCCGGGTCCCAACCCTGCACCGTGTCAACATCGCTGATGTGATACAATTTTCACATGTAAAAGGTCGAATTGGCCCGGGGACAAGTCTGATGCCCAATTAAAGGCACCAGAAGCATCCTGGAGGCGGGACCAGGTTACAGAGGGAGATTTTAAAAGGCAAGCAGGAGCCATGACTGGGCTTGCTGTTGCCTTCAAGGCTGGGGCAGCAGGGAGATCGGAGTGCCAGTTTTGGCATGGGAATGCGTCCCTTGGCTGCACCATGATTTTCTGCTGCTTCCTTGGATGGACTGACTGATGCAAATGCAAAAGGAGAGAGGTGTTTTTCCCGGCTTCAGGAAGGAGAAATCCGTCGAGTGAGATCAAGGGGGCTCTGATGGAGGTGGCCACAGAGGTCAGCAGCCAGGAACGCACAAGAAGGATGGTGCAGTGTAGGAAAAGGTTCAATGACCTCGCAATCTGGTAAGGCGAGTGGCCAGCAGCACCTGGTTTATAGGTCACCAACTCTCTAAGCACCAGAATGCAAGCGAGCTGACCTTGCAGAATGTCCATAGTTCTCCCTCACATTGTCAGAGTAAGTGTACAGTCGCAACATTGAGGTGGTAGCCACCAAAACATGGGGACATCACTGAGGGGCACACCAGCCCATGTGTATGTTATGCTGGAAGAGATGAGGGAGGGCAGCCTAATCATGACTCATTCTGCTCTCATCCTTAGGGGAAGAGAGTCCATAACACTCAAGAGATGGCCAGAACAGGAGGTGAGGGAGTGGCCCAACTGCACACTTTGACCGGAATGGAGGAGGCTTTGCTGAAGATTGCCAGGGTGTCCTCAAGGCATTCAGTGGGGGATGGCAAGATGGGAGGCCATGAGCAACAGGGTCATTGGATAGCTCTTTCTTCAGGTGAAGGGCATGGAGGAGACTCCTGACCAATGCATGCTATGGATCTTAGACTGGTGTCATTCCAGCTATGAGGAAAGATCGGATAGGCTAGTGTTGTTTTCCTTAGAACAGAGGAGACTGAGGGTTGACTTAATTGAGGTGTATAAAATTATGAGGGGCCTAGATAGAGTAGACAGGAAGGACCTGTTTCCCCTAGCGGAGAGGTCAATTACCAGGGGCACAGATTTAAGGTGATTGGTAGAAGGATTAGAGGGGACATGAGGAAAGACTTTTTCACCCAAAGGGTGGTAAATGTCTGGAATTCATTGTCAGGAATGGTGGTGGAGGCAGAAACCCTCAATTATTTTAAAAGGTACCTGGACATGCACCTGAAGTGCTATAACCTGCAAGGCTATGGACCAGGTGCTGGAAGGTGGGATTAGATTAGGCAGCTAGTTTTTTTTTCTGGCCATCACAAATACGATGGGCTGAATGGCCTCCTTCTGTGCCGTAATTTTTCTATGGTTCTATGGTCATCTGAAGGGATGGTTGTGCTGGGGCACTTGTTGAGTAGGACAAGTCCTCATTTCCATTTTCTTATGCTTCCCACAGGGTCAGTTACAGAGGGGGAGCTACGTGGGCCTGCCCAATTGGTGATGCCATCCTCGGAGGGGGGAAACTCCATGGAACCTGCACAGTCACATCATACCTCAACACCTTCCACCAGCACAGGCTCAATCACCCTGGTTGGGCCCCAGAGTAGTGTAGAAGCATAGAAAGGGAATCACTTGGTGAACCTCAGATCATGCTTGAGCAGGAAGAGGAGGGTGAGGCAGAGTCAGCTGTGGGCAGCCCCTGTCAGAGGACAGACACAGCGATGCTTCGTTGGCGGAAGATGCTGTACCTCAGGTGTCACAAACAAGGGTCTTCCTCGAGAACCAGAGAGTGATAAGGTCCCAAATAATAACAAAATGTGCTGGAAATACTCAGGAGGTCTGGCAGCATCTGTGGAGAGAGAAACAGAGTTAACGTTTCAGGTCTGTGACCTTTCATCAGATTTACGAGAATGGTTCCAGGGATGAGGAATTTCAGTTATGAAGATAGATTTGAGAGTTAGCAGAGTGGCGCAGCAGAAGAGTGCTGAGCCCATAACCCAGAGGTCGATGGATTGAAACCATTCTCTGCTATTCATGTTTTGGGGCGGCGCAGTGGTTAGCACCGCAGCCTCACAGCTCCAGCGACCCAGGTTCAGTTCTGTGTACTGCCTGTGCGGAGTTTGCAAGTTCTCCCTGTGACTGTGTGGGTTTCTGCTGGGTGCTCCGGTTTCCTCCCACAGCCAAAGACTTGCAGGTTGATAGGTAAATTGGCCATTGTAAATTGCCCCTAGTGTAGGTAGGTGGTAGGAGAATGGTGGGGATGTGGTAGGGAATATGGGATTAATGTAGGATTAGTATAAATGGGTGGTTGTTGGTCGGCACAGACTCGGTGGGCCGAAGGGCCTGTTTCAGTGCTGTATCACTCTATGACTCTGTTTTAAATCTGCTACCTCTTATCCTGAAACTAGGACCTCTCATTCTAAATTGCCCCACAAGAGGAAACATCCTCTCTCTGTCTACTTTGTCAATCCCCTTAATCATCTTATATACCTCAATTAGTCCTGGTAAACACACAAGCACCAGTTGAGGGAGTTCAGATGTGAACAGGCAGCTCTGACATTGGACATAGCAGCCAGGATGAGGTTCAGCAGATGCAACCTAAGGCCAGAGGATCACAGCAGGGAGCTGCAAGGGGAAGAAGGTGCTACCCAAGACATTGGGTCTACTGACCAAGAGTCAGCCACCTGCAAATAACAGAGCACCAGTGCCTTAGGAGGTTACATCTATCCAGGCAGATGGTCTTGGGCATTTGTGCTTTGATCCACAATGATCTGAGGCCTCACGGACCCAGGGCAGTCCCTTACCTGCAGCCATCAAGGTCTCTGTCACTCTGAATTTCTATGCTTTCGGCTTGTTTCAGGGGATCAGCTGAGGACCTAGGTGGCATCTCGTAGTCGGCAGCTCATCATGCCATCAGGCAGGTCACGGATGCTGTATTCTGGAGGGCAGGAACTACATCCACTTAGTCACTGATGGACCAGTGCAGGCACAGGAGCATTGGGCTTTTCCGCCATCGATGGATTCCCTCAGGTCCCAGAGATCATCTATTACAACCACGTAGCCATCAAGGCACCGACACACCAGCCAGTCAGATTCGTCAACAGAAAGGGATACCATGAATTGAATGTCCAGCAAGGCTGTGACCACAGTAAGTGAATCTTGCAGGTCTGCACCTGGTTCCCAGGCAGCTGTCATGACTGCTTTATTCTGTGACAGTCCCAGCTGCTGAACCTCTTCAGGCACACAATTGAGACTCCATGGGTGACTGCTAGTGACTAAGGGTTATCCCCTAAGGAGGTGGCTCCTGACACTCGTCCGAAACCCAGACAGATGGAGAGAGGCACTACAATCAGAGCCATCTCCTAACACAGGCCAGCACTGAACAGACCATTGGCCTCTTGAAGAAGTGCTTCCATTGCCTTGACTGGTTGGGTGGTGCCCTCCAGTATGAGCCAGCCAGGGTGTCTTGTATTGTGGTCATCTGCTCTGCACAACATGGCAATGCAAAGAGGCCAGGAGATGGATGAAAAGGAGGAGCTGGAACACCACTCCACCTCGGAGGAGGACTAGGAGGAGGAAGAAGAGGAGGAAGAGGAGGAGGAAGTGCGTGCTCAAGAGGTGGCCGGCGACCAGGCATTGGAGGATGCCCGGCGATGCTATCATAGACCTCAGGGTCAATTGCAGGGCAGCATGGGCCGCACTGATTTAATAGTGCGTCACCTGATCACCCCGGAACCTTTGCGGCTGATGACCCCAAAACTCACCTTCCAGCATAGAGCAGCATAGAGAGCTATCAAACCGCTATGACCCATAACTGTGGGGTCCCATTGCCAGTCATGAGCATGCAGAATTAGGGTTCCTCCACCAACATCTCCAACATCATAAGCTATAAGAATATAGCATTCCCAGGGCCCCACATCCCCCTACCAGCCCCACAATTCAACACCCCTTCTGAGATGAAACTTCAGTAACACACATATCAGAGTGATGACATAAACAAGTGATATTGTAATGTCAGCAAAAGATCAGACAAACATACGGAACAGCACCCAGGTGATCCGTTAAGTCAATTCAACAATGTGGCTTCTTTCTTTCTCTAACATTTCTTCAGGGTGCTCTATCTGTTGCAGAGAATGGGGTAGAGACAGCCTGCTCCATACACTCTACCTCTTGCTGAGGTTGGTTCCGTCGTTGTCTTGGAGGGGCCCATGGGGGCTCCTCCACAGGTTACTGTGCCTGCATCATTGCAGGGGCTGCCTCTGTCACAGGGTCCTGACACACAGATGATTCTTGAGTTGTAGGGGGGTGCGAAGTGCCAAAGGATGATGCTGCTGATCCTGAGGAGTGGCCTCTTCATCTGCTGCTTTGATTGTCTCAGCCTTTTCCTGACACCCTTGGATGCTAGAGGAGGCCACTGACTGGGATGTAGCTGACATCCACCCTGAGTACCTCTGCAACATCAGTGACACTGAGCGGTCTATGCTGCCAACAGTTTCATTCTTTCTGTGCATATCAGCATGCTGCTCCTGCATCTGGCTCTCCAAGAGGTTGCCCAATCTCTCAAGTGAGGAGCTTACGCAATTGAATCCCTGAGTCATGTGTTACGATCAGGTGAGGAGAGGTCGAAAGGCTCCCCTGTCCTTGTTTGACCGCAAGAGGGTTTATTTATTTTAAACAGTGGATATGCTTACCAATTCAGTGAATGTTTAACCCTTTATGTGCTATGATCATAAATGCACCAAACGGACAGATTTTCTTGAGTCTTAACAAGAAAGAGGTTAGTTTATTGTACTTAAAACCAAAAACCCAGTCTAAATAAAATAATAAACTATGCTCCAACTTTCACACACACAAGAATCACGCACACACAAATAGGCTTCAGAGTAGAGAAGAATAAATTGGTTGGATTAGAGACTGGAAGAATAAAAAAGAATATACAGTCTGTGGAGTCTGGTAATTCAGTTGTCTTCTGGCTGAACTCAGTGGTCCTGAAGTTTCTGGCTGGTAGGTGTAGCCAACTGGCTCAGGGTTTTCTTGGAGACAGTGAGCAGATGGTTTTCATCCCGGGGTCTCTGATAGCAATGATAGGCTTGGATGTTTGCAGCCAGCAGGAGGGTTCAAATTTGCATGGTGGCCTGGAGAGAGAGAGAGAGACAGAGAGAGAGGGACCTTGGGTCCTTCACTGTTCAGTCTCAGGTGCTTGTCTCTCTGTAGAGAGAAAGAATCACAGAATCGTTACAGTGCAGAACGAGGCCATTCGGCCCATCGTGTCTGCATCGGCTCGCTGAAAGAGCAATTCCCTCAGTTCCATTCCCCCGCTTTCTTCCTGTAACCCTACACATTCTTCCTTTTCATATAACTGTCTAATTCCGTTTTGAATGCTTCAATTGAACCTGCCTCCACCACACTCTCGGGCAGCACATTCCAGATCTTAACCACTCGCTGCATGAAAAAGTTTTTCCTCATGTCAAATACTTCAAATGTGTTCCCCCTCATTCTTGATCCTTTCACGGGTGGGAAGGTTAGATGGCTTGGGTAGTGGAGAGACTATGGGATCAGAAACTCAGCTCAGGGTCAAATAGGATGCTGAGGTTGCAAACAGTCTGGTTCAGCGTCAGACAGTGGCCAGGGAGGGGGCGTGGAGACTGAAGAGTTCAAGCTGTTCCTACCTTTGTTCAAAACTCAGTCCACTGATGCTAAGGATCAGCCTCATCATGTTACTCTGTAGCTTCCACAACCTGAATGTTTCCCAGATGCCCCGATGGCCTAAAGTGAATCTAGTATTCAAGTTGCTGCCTGACCAGAGCATCAAACAGCTTCAGCAAGATGGCCTCAGGCCTTATACTCTTCTGATCACAGACAACAAGAGCAGGATGGTAGTAGTCTAAACTTGGAAGGGTGCTACAGGTTTCAACCTCTCCTGCTCCTTCTGTGCTGTTATACCCTATGATGTCTAGTGTCTCCTCTCTTTGAATGGATTCGTGAGTTTGAATCCTCTGGGCCCTCCTCCAATTTGAGTCTTTTTTCTTGTATTATGTACCATTGCGTTTTCATGTAGAAAAGTACTGTTGAAATGTTGCAAGTTTGAAGAACATATACCTAGTACAAAGGAAGATGGTTGTGGTTGTTGGAGGTCAATGATCTCAGTCCCAGGACATCACTGCAGGAGTTCCTCAGGGTAGTGTCCTCAGCCCAACCATCTTCAGCTGTTCCATCAATGACCTTCCCTCCATCATAAGGTCAGAAGTTGGGATGTTCGCTGATGATTGCACAATGTTCAGCACCATTTGTGACTCCTCAGATATTGAAGCAGCCCCTGTCCAGATGCAACAAGACCTGGACAACATCCAGGCTTGGGCTGATAAGTGGCAAGTTACATTTGCGCCACACAAGTGCCAGACAATGACCATCTCAAACAAGAGAGAATCTAACCATCTCCCCTTGATGTTCAATTGCATTAGCATGGCTGAATCCCCCACTATCAACATCCTGGGGGTCACCATTGACCAGAAACTGAACTGGAGTAGCCATATAAATACCGTGGTTACAAGAGCAGGTCAGAGGCTGGGGATTCTGTGGTGAGTAACTCACCTCTTGACTTCCCAAAACCTGTCCACCATCTATAAGGCACAAGTCAGGAGTGTGATGGAATGCTCTCCACTTCCCTGGATGGGTCCAACTCCAACAACACTCAAGAAGCTCAACACCATCCAGGACAAAGAAGCCCACTTAATTGGCACACCATCCACCACCTTCAACATTCACTCCCTTTACCACCAACACACTGTGGCAGCAGTGTGTACCATCTACAAGATGCACTGCAGCAACTCACCAAGGCTCCTTAGACAGCACTATCCAAACCCGCGAACTCTACCATCTATAAGGACAAGGGCAGCAGATGCGTAGGAACACCACCACCTGCAAGTTCCCCTCCAAGCTACACACCATTCTGACTTGGAACTATATCGCCATTCCTTCACCGTCACTGGGTCAAAATCCTGGAACTCCCTTCCTAACAGCATTGTGAGTGTACTTACACCCCACATGGACTGCAGCAGTTCAAGAAGGAAGCTCACCACCACCTTCTCAAGGGCAAATAGGGATGGGCAATAAATGCTGGCCTAGCCAGCGATACCCACATCCCATGAGCGAATATTAAAATAAACAAGATTATGACAGGCTTAGATAAGTTAGACAAGGAGAAATTGTTCACATAAACAAATGTTACAAGGACTAGGGAACATAGTTTGAAAGTTTTGGGCAAGAGATGGAGGGGGAATATGAGGAAGCACTTTTTTACGCAGCGGGTGGTAATGACCTGGAACTTGCTGCCCTCAAGGGTGGTGGAAGCGGAGGTGATCAATGACTTCAAGAGGAAGTCGGATGGCCACCTGACAGAAATAGACTTGCAGGGCTATGGGGATCGAGCCAGAGAGTGGGATTGACTACATAGCTCTGTGGAGAGCCGCATGGACTCGATGGGCCGAATGTCCTCCTTCTGTGTCGTAAATGACTCTATGACATTGTTGTGTAGCTTGACTCTAACAGTTTTTTTCAGGCCTTCCAACTTCTTCATGATACTGGCGTATGCTAGACTTGTTAAATCACTATGTCTGGGGAGGATGCCCTTCATTGACAAAAAGGATAGTCTTCCTTCTGCCTTATTTTGTTCAGCATGAGTTCAAGCGTAAGATGCATGGGCAAAATTGCTCTACGGAAGAGTCTGGCAGTCTAAGTCACTTCCCCTGTCTTGCAGGCAAGGATGCAGCCATTTAATTGGCTGCTACAGACTTTTACAGTTTGTCAGCTATGCTGTACTGAAAATGCTGCTTCAAACAGTTCACTCTGTGGGCGGAAGTGTGCAAAGGATAGATAATATATTCCAAATGCAGTATTGGTAATAAGCAGCAGCAAAAGACAATTCTCACATCATGCCATTTCCTCCTGATGTGCATATGTTCAGGAATTTCCAGGCTTCGTGTTAGAAAATATTTAGAACCATTTGCAAATGCGAGCTAAAAATTGGTCAGAGCAGCACCAGTTTCTGAGATGCTACACAGATTACTAAGGCCCCAATATGGTGGGCAGGTAGAATACGCACATTTCCACTCAGAGTTGCACTGCCCACCTTATTAGGTAAGGACAAACAAGAAACATCCTTTACCCACACCTAAAGCACCTAAAGCAGACATTAAACCCTTTACATAAGCAAATAAGGGACCTGTTTGCAGTCCCCTTTGCAAGATTGGTTTGCCCTGAGGCAGCCTGCAACATTGCTCTCATGTAAGTCAGCCCGAAGCCTTAAATCTGGGGAGGCTCAGGCTTCACCATTCTGTCACAGGGAATGAAATCTGTGACACACACATGCCCAAAAATAGAAGTGTCAGAATTTTTGGGCCGCTATTTTTTAGGTTATTTCTGCACAATCCAACATTTAACCATTGGCTGTGTTGGCCTCTTGATGGCTGATCTCCTCCATTTTCTTATTCATTAATGCCATTTCTATCTCGTAGTTTCTCATTTGATGTAGACTCTGTGTAGAAACCACTACTTTTCCCTATAGACATGCCTGTCTTGTTCCAGCTCTACTGTGTTAATCTACATTGTCATATAAAAATGATGGAACATTGAGAATTTTCTTTGGAATTATTCCTAAAGAAACAGTGAGACTTTTCTCAGAACAAAATATTACTTCAGCTTGTCAGCCTCTGAACTAATTTGGAAGCAGTGGAAAATGTCTTAGGGCTAAAAAATGTTAGGGGCTAGATTTTACAGTCAACAGCAAAGCAGTGATAATAAAAACAAGAAATGCTGGAACCACTCAGCAGGCTGGCAGCATCTGTGAAAAGAGAAGCAGAGTTAACGGTTCGGGTCAGTGATCCTTCTTCGGAACAGTGATACTCACTGCTGACCTCGGAGAAAGCTGCCCATAAAGATCTAGCCATCTCTGTGGTGTAGGCCTCCCTTTACCTGATAGCAGTTTAAATATGGCTCTAAGTCAAGGGGAGCGCCAGACATCCAGGAGCAGTGATGTCAGTAAGCAGGGTATGTAGCCAATCACCTTAAAGTATTCACACAGACATCAAACCAGGAAGTTAAAAACACTGAATCCTTCACTTTTAATTTAAAATTTCAGACAGTGAAATCATTTATTATGATTGGATTTAGATAGATGCTAAAATATCACTATAAACAAACCTCAAATATTTTTTAAAAAGATATGTGGATTATTTTTGCATAAAGGAGAAATTTGACATTCCACAATTATAAAATTAGCTTTTCCTGGCTAGTGAAGCCGTTTAGCAGTAATTATGAAGTTAGTACACCATTAAAAACCTAGTTACACCTCATGCAACAAGTGTAACTTTTTCAGGGGGTTTTACAGCGAGACTAACAATGTAAAAGTGGAAGTTCTTGTCAATTCACTGATTGCTTAAGGATTGCACTCTGGGAGGACCTGAATAGTACACCCTCTGGAGGAGGGTAGAATCACAAACAGCAACTTCTGGATTTCTGCGTTATTCTGTGCATGTGTGGACTCCGGAAGTTGCTGTCAGTTTCAGTGGAGTAATGATGGCGCACATTGACATGCTTGCCGTCATCACCACCACAAAATCTTGGCCATAGAAGGTGAAAGAAAAAGATAGAGAGATCAAGTCAACTTAAGCAGTTCTGATGAAAGGTCACTGACCTGAAATGTTAACTCTGCTTCTCTCTCTGCAGCTGCTGCCAGACCTGCTGAGTATTTCCAACATTTTTTGTTTTTATTTGAGATTTCCAGCATCTACAGTATTTTGCTTTCGTTATATTAATAATAGATCCTGGTCTGCCACCAGCATAACTACCAGAAGTGTGCCTGAAACCTTGTTTAAACATGTAAGTGAAGTTTCCACTATAAATTTATTGCAGCTTTGATGGCAGAATGGGAATAGCCCAGAAGAAATTTCTAGCCATAATGTTGTATACAGAGATTTATTTGTCATAAGGACGTAGGGTGTGAATGTCCGCAGGTATTCTCCCACTCATCCAGAAGAGTTGTGAAAGTCCTGGAAAAATGGCATAAATGCTTCTTCTTGACGGTTTCTGCAACTGTTCCAGTAAAGTTACAGCGGACAAGCGTGAGGACACCTGTGGAAATTCACCTCCATATTTTCCAGTTTCTGCACTTAATTGGCAGGACCTGAGTGCTGTAAGCTTTTTGGTCGCCTGAATCGGAAACCGCGTCGGCCTTCAATTAGTATGTAAGATGAGCAGCTCTCCTGGATTGTACCTGTAGATGGCAACTGATAAAAGTGTTTGGGTAGAAAATAATGCCTGTTGGCTGTGGGGTAGAATTAAAAATATGTGGTCACGTAAAGGTAAGTAGCTGCATATAGGAACAAAACCATTTTTCAGCCATTGCTGTGTGGAGTGAAGGAAATAGCAGGCAAAACTTACTTCTACCATAGAAGAAGCATTGGTTTGGTTTCTGGAGCACACTCATCTCACACTCATCAATGGGCTGTATTAGATTGAAACATTAGGCACATACACTCATCATTTTTAGGATTATTAAATTTGATTGCTCTTTATTTCAACTGTGTCTAACAAGTTTTCATCTGATGGTGCAGGTAAAGTTTCAACAGATCAAAGGATTGATATCCATGGTAATTGATTTAGTGGAGAAGGCTACGTTGCAGAGGTTTATTGAGCCACTGCATTGAGGGCAGGACTATGAGTGTATAGTGTGGCTCAAGCACTTATATGATCGTCTCATCTATGAGAACCTATAGTCTGACTATCGTTGGCTGTAAAAGATTTTCAGCAGGGATACTTTCTGGGTTATTATAAGAACCTAGCTCTGCCTTTGACTGTGGGTGGATCACCTTCTCTTCTGTCATCTGTTCCATGACCAGGCCTCCCTAAACAGTGAAACTGTGCTGTAAGCAGCAGACTTCTATAATCTTGGAGGAGTGCAATATGCCCCTGATCTGTTCAGACGTATGAAGCACTGCTTCAAGATGCCTGCAGTATGCTCAATAATGTTTCTAGGGGCTACAAATGCCTTGTTAGATTTTTGCTAAGCTCGTTATCTTACCTAATACAATGGCATAATTTGGCAGACTAAAGAGGGCAGCATTTGTCTCTTAGGAATCATCCTTCCAGCTTTCTTCAAATATCACAGAGGATTGGCTTAAAATGAATGAATCATGATTGCCTTCATCAGCATCATCCTGTGTTGCTGATCACTGACCATCTGCACATTATTGGAATGGAACAGCTTGCAGTTAATGAAGAGCATGAAGAGTATAAATACTAATTAGCTGGGTGCCATCAATAATGTCCTGGACTTAAGGAATCTTGCAATGTGGGAATATTGCAGTAACCTCTTATGTTGGTACAGATTTTCTATGCTAAAATAACCCTGAAACAAAGAAGTTCAGGAAAGTAGTGATCTTGAATGTCAGAGATTGTCTGCAGATCAGCTTCCAGTCAACACTAGACTTTAGTCAATACTAGTGATGTGGAAATAAAAACAAGAAATGCTGGAAATACTCAGCAGGTCTGGCAGCATCTGTGGAGAGAGAAACAGAGTTAACGTTTCAGGTCAGTGACACTTCATCAGAACTAGTGAAGTGGAACGTGCCAAAACACTTTTCCATGGACATCTCAGGTCGATAGACATGGCTACATAGATATCAGCGAATACAGGCAGTCCACCTCTAGTGGGGAGTATATTCTTCGTATCACCCTTTTTATCCTCTTGTTCCTTTCCATAAACACAACACCCAAAGAAAATTGGTACTGTCCTGAATGCACACATATAAGGAACCAATAAAAGGAATTCTATGTAATATTGGATATAAAATGCTAATTCCACCATTGAGTTGTCGAATACAATAAATTACCCGAGGATTGGGGTACGAGGGAAGAAAGAGCGGTACCTCAACTAACAGGCAGCTGGCAGCTGCACGCACCAGCCGTCTGGTGGGAGCTGAGATGCACTTTGATGGCCAGGCCTCATTAACATGCTGCTGGTGATTTGTGGAATATCGGGCCACCCAGTGGCCAACTCTGCCAACATAAAGATTTATCTGGGGGACTGAGCGACAACGGATAGGGTAGTTCGGGGCAGGAGAAGGATCCCTCAGTGTGTCATGCTTCTATTACTGAAGTCTCCTGTACTCCAGGCTCTTCTTGGCATCTAGGCTGCTGGGCAATGGAGAGGGTGGGGCTGAGAAAACCGCCAGGATGGAATTCCCTGCCCTTGGCCACACCCTCTCCGAAATCAGAGGTCATATTTGGGATTGTCAGAAGTTCAATCTTCCTAAATTCTCTGCACAAGTTGGTAGCTGGCAGTCTTCTAAGTGGAGACAGTGATGACAATTTGCATTTATATAGCACCTCTAATGTATTATAATGCCTCAGGTCCTGTCAGAATTTCTGCCTCTGTTGCGCCATCCACACATAACTTACACAATAGAATCGCCAAGCACTTGCAGCCCCAATGTGGTAGTAGTCCAGTGAAGCAAATAAAGTTCAGAATTTCCGAAGAAGCCTAGGGATCGGACTTTGCTCCCATCCTGATGGTGGGTTTCGTGGTGGGGGAGTGGGGGGGCCGGAGACTGGGGGCAGAATCGCCTGCCACGGAACCTGCTGCCGGGAATCATGGTTCCGATTCTCGCGGGAGCGGGATAGGCCGATGACGACTTTCTTGCCCAGAGGCCAAATTAGGGTCTTAAGGGCCTCTTCCCACTGCAACTAGGATCTTACCAGTGGCGGTGGGGGGTGGCGCAATCCTGCACTGTGCGAGGAGGAAAAAGAGGCGCCCACCCTGTAAGCTTGGGGGCTCCTTCCTTTGTGGGCAATTTGTGGCCCATGGAAGACCTCCACTGGGAACTACTGTACCCCCTGGGACCAAACGCCCACCCCCGCACCCCCCTCGCCAGGGCCTTCCGGACTAGCCCCAGTGACCCCGCCTTACCTACCTCTACTCCAGGGTTCCAGTGCGCCTGGGTCCGAGGTCTCTGCAGTACTGACAGTGGCCACCGCTCACAATGGCGCTGCCGATACTGCTGAGCTGCCGGCCCTCTACTCTTGGATAAAATAAAATCAAAATAATGCAGATGCTGGAAATCTGAAATAAAAACAGGAAGTGCTGAAAGTACTCAGCAGGTCAGGCAGCATCTGTGTAGAGAGAAATAAAGTTAACATCTCAGGTCTGTGACCTTTCATCAGAACTGCTCTTGGAGGCGGGATCCCCATCCTAATAAAGTCTTTAAACTATGACCGCAAAAGACCGGAGGATCGCTCCGGGGGTCTGAAAAAATGTAGAAGCGGGGTGCACCCGACTTTTTGGCCTGGCGCTGGGAGCCCCATCTCCTGCACAAAATTCAGCCCCTCGGTATGCAGTTGTTAGTGGACAGTATAACCAGTAGCTAGTGTGACTGAAGTGACTCAAATCAATGTGTATCACTCACGCTAGAGAGTGGTGACAGCAAGTGTTATGTTGTCCTGTATTTTGAAGAATCCTGCCATTTTGAAAAATTGCAATGTTTTCTCGTGCTTTTCCCAGCTGACAGTGGGGAAAGTGTTATAATTACATGCTGTGGCAAACACGACAGCAGTCGTCTCCTTGAAATTTCTGTGAATAGCAAATTGACTGATGTTACTATTGGCTCATGTTGCACAAAAGTTAAGTATTGTGATGACTTTGCCAGCCAACAACACAGCTGTGGCCGGAGAAATTTTTCTAGAGGTCCCAACACATTGCACAACTGTGTCTGTTACGAGCTGACACCAGTCTGGTGTGAACTCTGACTTTAATAAAATTGACTGTAACGGCTGACCCTAGTCAGAGTGCCTCATGGTAGCGGTCACATGACTGCAGCAAACCAGGAGGCACATTAGTACAGTATTGCATTTCTATCCCAAAGAGTGTCACAACTTCTCTGAATCCTAGTCTATGAAAATGGAATCGCTCAAACAAGTCCAGATACATGTATGTGGATCTGGGTACAAGGAAATCAATGGGTACAAACTGTCACCACCTAGTGTATCTTTATCTGCCTGATATCTTTCCTTTGCTTCTCCTCTTACTTCAAATAACAGGACAACATGGGAAACCCCTATGTCAATATCAATTACACCAACTGAAATTGACACAAATAGTCAAAAACACTTTGCCAAATAAATAATCAAACAGAAGAAAGAGCAAAAAAAAGCTTTTCTTAAATGTCCAAAAGACAGTTTGACTAAAAAAAGGCAGCACTCCTGTCAGTGCTGACCTCCTGATTAGCCATTCACAAAATGATTCAGTATCATTGAAAAGGATTTCACCAGTACAGTTGGATGGTGTTAACAGGGCTTGGCTTCATAGAATCATAGGACTAAAAACTCAATAGCGCCCGAAAACAGGTGTGAAGAAATTCAGGGCCATGGTCACCTTCACAGACACTCACAGTGCCATCCTTGCCCTGCTCTGAGATGGCAGGCCTGGTTCTAAGAGGTGGCAGAGTTCTGTGAGCCCCTCCTCGAAAAGTGTAGATGATGCACACACTGATCCTGGAGGTAGAGGCCTGCTACTCGACCCGAACCTGACGGGACCTGATGACATGTGTCGGGTTCAAGTCGGGTCGGGCCCATCTTCCGGGGCCGGCTTTCGGGCTCGGGTTGGGTCAGGCCGAGTCCAGATCGAGTCGGGTCAGTTCGGGCCGGAAGCACACGGTAAGTGCTCTGCTGGTAAGCATTAAAAATAAAAAAACTTACCTGAGCTGGGAGTCTGGGACGAAACTGAGTCTGTGCGGTGAGCGAGTGACATCACTATGACGTCTCACGCATGCGTAGCAGTTTTTTGTAGGTTCGGTGTCAGGAAGGTAAAGAAAGGGATGGTCGAGTTGGGCCGACCTGAAGCAAGCCTCTACCTGGAGGTAAGAAAAGTACTCCCAGACCTTAGGTGGATAATGCCTTCTATTGAGAATCCAACTCCCACCCACTACCCCAACCCAAATGCTTGTCCTCTTCTTTGCTGCCTCTGTTCCACCTCCCTCTCATACTGCAGCCAAGGGAAATTGCAACAATAGTATCCATGACTGGAAACAAGTGGTGTGCCCAGAACCCTTGCATTCACAACCAACGCCTTCTCCAGTGCAGCTCCACTCCCTGCAGATAGGAGTCATAGAATCATTACAGCACAGAAGGAGGCTATTCAGCCCATCAAGTCAATGTCAGCTCTCTATAGCGCAATGCAATCAGTCCCATTCCCCTGTTCTATCCTCATAGCCCTGCGTATTTAATTCCCTCAACTGCCTCTGCAATTTCCTTTTGAAATCATTGATCGTTTTCATTTCCACCGCCCTCTGTGCTCGAACAATTCTGTAACCTATTTGTTTGTGTGTAAGCCTCTAGTATGTGTGCATGAATGAAAGTTGGCACATCTTTTATTATTTTTATCAGTTTGGTTTAGGTGCAGTAAAGTTAACCTCTTTCTTTGTTAACTCAAGAAAACCTGTCCGATTGGTTCTTGTTATGATCATAGCAAGTAAGTAATCAAAAACCTATGAATTGGCCAGTACATCCACTTTAAGAAAGAATTCACAGAATTGCCATTTTCGACCTCACCAGTCTAGCTAGTGCCCTCTCTTAGGCTTACACAGTGAACATGCGTTAAGCAGCAGGAAGGACCCCACTACCACCACTGCTATTTAAAAGGATCATCAACCACTCTCGGGTTAGTTGTATATAACTTTCTACTGGCTCTGTTTGAGTTTGTAAAAGTGCTGGATGTGTTGAGGAGTTGATTACAGTTGATGAGGTGTACATGATTATGACAGGATTTGAGGCATGATTTTTAGGCCCTGCTGGTACCAGGAATGGAGGCCGGTGGGTGCTAGAAGTTGCACTGCCAGCTTGTGTGCTGGTTTCCTGGCTCCATCCTGCCCCCTGGCCATTTTCCAGGAAATGGGATGGGGGTGTGGGGGACTGGGGGGCAGGAGGGCTACCTGCATGCAGTGGGTAGCCAATTAAAGTAATTAACTGCCTATTTAGGCCTGTTAATCCAGGCCAACTGGGATTCTCCATTCGGCCTCCAGGTTCCCGCAGGCGATGGGGTCCAGTTTAGCTGGCTGGAGGCGGCCTTATGGTGGCAGACCAGGGGGTGGGTCGGGGTGGCAGTGCTCCATACAGGCCTAGAGGCACTTCCTGCCTGCCATGGTGCTGCAGCAACTGTAGGCTGCCCTGTCGAAGGCTCCCCCCACCTCCCCCACCTCCTCCCCTGACTTTGGTGGCCTGCTGTAAAAGCCATTTTTTAATTTAAAAAGTTGGAGAGAGGGTGCCTCCACTTTGAAGCTCCCTCTCCCTCACTTACCTTCCATTGCATCCTGCTGCTGCTTTCAAGCTGGAAGGCCTCAGATCAGTGACCTTTGGCCATTAATTGGCTGCCTGGGGAAAATCATAATGAGTGACTGTTTCCCACACAGTGTGGGCTTCTGACCCACATTTGCACCTGATGGTGGGGTTCAGAAGCCTGCAGGGAAAATCCTGCTCTTTGTTCAATTTAAGATATTCCAAACTAAGAGCTCATTGTCTTTTAATCACTTTATTGAAAAACATCACTTTGTAAGGAGAGGTTTTTTTCGGCCGTGCAGACACGATGGGCCAAATGACCTCTTTCTGTGACATAAACTTTCTATGATTCTATGATAAGGGAAACTTCTAAACATGTGGCACATAATTTACCACTCCACTTGCAAAAAGTTATCCCACTCTTAAATTCACATGACCGCTAATGTCTATTTCAATATGTTGTAAAATTACAGGGCTTATTATTGCCAAGGGACCTGTGCTATTTTGTTATTAATCGTAGTCTTGTCAAAAATCTTTCCAAATCCTCAGAGGGCAAAGAATTTTCCATTGGCAAGCACCCAGTCATTATTGGATGGCTTCAGAATACTTCAGAATCCTAACACCAGCATTTGGGTGTGTCCAGCTGTGCTCCTTATTAAGAACTGACTGGCTTCAGGGATTGGACCATTCTGGAAATTTTAGGCTGGTAGCCAATTTCTTCTATGTACAGTTGGAGGATTTATATAATAGCAGAAAACAGGCACAAATCTTCATATTCAAGGCTTGATAAAGTGAAAACATCAGAAGGAAGTCAAACAATTTAGATTGATTGTTTTAGGTATTACTGTAAGAATGATGATGACTCACATAGAGAGATTTAACAGCAATATACAGGCTAAGAGCTAAAAAGCTTTCTCATAAATAAGTCATTTAAACTGGGTTCCCACTTTCTGATGCCTGTTTGTAATGATCCAAATCCATGTTTTTGTCCTGAACCATATCCAGCGATCAAGTGTAATTCTGAAATGTTTTATGAACTCACACAGTGCACTCTACAGTTACTCTGTGTTGCTGCTCCATGTAGTTTTAGAATACAGCAATTCATGGCGATAATTTCAAAATAGTTCAAAGTTCACAAAAAAATTGTAACATTGTAGGAAGTTCCTCTTGTTAAAGAAAGACTTTGCATTTATATAATGCCTTCCATGATCTCAAATCGTTGCAAAGCACTTCCCGGCTAGTGAAGTACTTTTGCAGTGTAGTCATTGTTGTAATATAGGAAACACAGCAGCCAATTAGCACACAACAAGCTGCCACAAATAGCAATGTGATGATGACCAAATAATCTGTTTTCTTTTAGTGATGTTAATTGAGGGATAAATATTGGCCCTGACAGTGGGGATAACTCCCCTGCTCTTCTTCAAAATAGTGCCATGGGATCTTTTACATCCACCTGAGAGAGCAGACAGGGACTCAGTTTAACATCTCATCCGAAAGACGGCATCACCAACAGTGCAGAACTCCCTCAACAATTACAATTATTGTTGCAGATTCTTAGAGGGGAGTGGCGACTGTGATTAATTATTGGTTACTGAAGGGTGTTGATATTTTACTTATTTGTGCAAAAATATGTTATAGATATCTTACCAAATCTGGAAGAACTCATTGTAAAACAATACCAATGTATTTATTTGCGTAAATCATAGATTTATGTGAAATGTTTCACCTCTTTAAATACATCACAGTCTGTTATGGAAGTAGCCTAAAATGAAATGTTTCTACAGAGGCATACATACTGCTGGTATATGTGTACTGGTGTTAGTCATCTCTGAATTTCTGTGCATAGTTTGACAATTTACCTCATACAATATGAGCTGTTTCTCTAGAAATTTGATCTGAAACGCTGTGGGGAATTTCCAAGCTGTCGTCCTTGACTTTTCTTCCAGATCAAGCTGATCTCTTTCAAAATGTCAATGCAACATAATTAAATGTCTGATGTATGCATTCTTTATTCAGATCTATCAGTATAAATTGAGATCTTGGTCTCAGAAAGCTCTCAGTGTTGAAAACTTGATCAACTAATACAAGAAAGGTCATTGTCATGGCTATTAAATATCCAGCGTCAATTTATAGAAATCAAACTTTTTTCAGCATACTTTTTTTTATTGGTTCATTACTTTGTGTTCAGTTGTTCATATATCAATGAGTATTTTATTTATTTTGTGTGAAAGATTTCTTTTCCCCAATACATTTGAGAAGTGTTTAAACTGATGTATATGATGATATTTTTGTTTCACTTTTGACAATTTTACAAAAATGCAATGAATTTCAAGCCCTCGATGAAGCCTCATCATCACAGAATCACAGAATAATACAGTGCAGAAGAGGCCCTTCGGCCCATCGGGTCTGCACCAATGCATTAAAGACACCTGACCTGTCTACATAATCTCATTTGCCAGCACTTGACCCATAGCCTTGAATGTTATGACGTGCCAAGTGCTCATCCAGGTACTTCTTAAAGGATGTGAGGCAACCTGCCTCTACCACTCTCCCAGGCAGGGCATTCCAGACCGTCACCACCCTCTGGGTAAAAAAGTTCTTCCTCAAATCCCCCTTAAACCTCCCGCCCCTCACCTTAAACTTGTGTCCCCTCGTAACTGACCCTTCAACTAAGGGGAACAGCTGTTCCCTATCCACCCTGTCCATGCCCCTCATAATCTTGTACACCTCGATCAGGTCACCCCTCAGTCTTCTCTGCTCCAGCGAAAACAACCCAAGCCTATCCAACCTCTCCTCATAGCTTAAATGTTCCATCCCAGGCAACATCCTGGTGAATCGCCTCTGCACCCCCTCCAATGCAATCACATCCTTCCTATAATGTGGCGACCAGAATTGCACACAGTACTCCAGCTGTGGCCTTACCAAGGTTCTAAACAACTCCAACATGACCTCCCTGCTTTTGCAATCTATGCCTCGATTGATAAAGGCAAGTGTCCCATATGCCTTTTTCACCACTCTATTAACCTGCCCTTCTGCCTTCAGAGATCTATGGACAAACACACCAAGGTCCCTTTGTTCCTCGGAACTTCCCAGTGTCAGGCCATTCATTGAATATTCCCGTGTCACATTACTCCTTCCAAACTGTATCACCTCACACTTTTCAACATTAAATTCCATCTGCCACTTTTCTGCCCATTTGATCATCCCATCTATATCTTCCTGTAACCTAAGACACTCCACCTCACTGTTAACTACTTGGCCAATCTTTGTGTCATCCGCAAACTTACTGATCCTACCCCCCACATAGTCATCTATGTCGTTTATATAAATGACAAACAATAGGGGACCCAGCACAGATCCCTGTGGTATGCCACTGGACACTGGCTTCCAGTCACTAAAACAGCCATCTGTCATCACTCTCTGTCTCCTACGGCTAAGCCAATTTTGAATCCACCTTATCAAGTTACCTTGTATCCCATATGCATTTGCTTTCTTGATAAGTCTCCCATGTGGGACCTTGTCAAAGGCTTTGCTGAAATCCATGTAAACTACATCAACTGCACTACCCTCATCTACACACCTGGTCACATGCTCAAAAAATTCAATCAAATTTGTTAGGCATGACCTCCCTCTGACAAAGCCATGCTGACTATTCCTAATCAAATTTTGCCTCTCCAAGTGGTGATAGATTCTCTCCTTCAGAATTTTCTCCAATAGTTTCCCTACCACTGACATGAGACTCACTGGTCTGTAGTTTCCTGGCTTATCTCTACAACCTTTCTTAAATAGTGGGACCACATTAGCTGTTCTCCAGTCCTCTGGCACCTTCCCCGTGGCCAGAGAGGAATTAAAAATTAGGGTCAGGCCCTCAGAGTCTCCCACCTGCCAAAGAAAGTTGGTGTCAGTAGGATCCTGGTTGCAAGAGGCTCAGGTAACTTTTATTTTCATTTATAAAGGTTTCTTAAGAACCAGGAAGAACAGAAGTGATCCCATTTCCCCTACCTTTGATAGTGCTCTTGGAGGCTCTTCCACCCTTCCCCAAATCATTACTTGCCTTGCTGGGGGACCAATTCAAGGGGTCTCCAGTGGCAGCCTGACCCTCCCCCATAACATCCCCATTCCAACTCCTACCCACCTATCGTGACATTATTTCTGACAGCCTCAGACAGGACTCAGGGTTGGGCATGTAATTGAGGACCAGGTGTTAAAATGGCCTGAGACTGACTCTCTGGGAGTTTGGGTGGTTCACTACCCTCTTCAGCCCATGCACCCCTGATGCCTGCCCCAATTTAATATGGGCCCTTTACAATCAGTGATGAAGCTCTCTAGCTTTCTTTGAGAGAGAGAATGCAGCACTGTCAACAATTTAAATAGAGAGCAACAGAAAGTGAGTGAGATTACATTTGTGGCCCCTGCATGCACAATTCCACTTTTGTAAAATCTTTTAAAGCCAGAATTTTCAGGCTTATATTTCTTGAACTTTTTGATTGATTTTGTAAAAGTAATTGTACGCAACCTTTTAAATGTAATACATTCATCTGGGGTGCACTAAAAATACAAATGAATTTTTTATATAATGTTTACATTAACAGAATCTAGGTCAAGGATTATGTGATCCAACATAGATTCCCCAAGCTCTGGAAAGTATTTTCATCAAAAGCACTCACTGAATTCTCTCCCTGTCATTATCTAGATTATTTTTGTTTTAACTTGCATTGCTCTCTTGAAGGTTTATGCTTGTTCTTGTAATATATATTAGTTCTAATAAAGCAATCAGAAAACTACAATAACATAGTATATATATTAAAATAGCTGAAATTATCATCACTGTCTCCTGGATACCTATTAGAATAAGTGAATTTTAATATAAGGCATGCCAGACTGTTTTACATCAAAATCTTATTGCTAGTGCTGGAACAGGTATTTTTGTCACATCTGTTTTGTAGGACCATTACCTACATGAGCTATTACTAAATTTTTATAGAGCCTGTCTTCAGTATAAATTAGCATTTGGGAATAAGGTTCTGTTATGTATCCATTTGTTTTAAGATTATTATTGGCCATTTCATGTTCATCAGGGTGTGTCTTTGATAATCATCATTCATTCTTAGTTTCCTGCCTTTACAGACAATTAAAGCTGACCAGTTCAAACATCTAAAGTATTTTTTTTAAAATTTCCTCTCTCAAACCAGTTGCAGTCCTGTCCTTAGTGGGGAGAGAAGGCAAATTCCTTTCACGTTACCTTCATTTAAAGTAAATGGATTCACAAATGGGCTAGAATAATAGATTATATGGAGATTTATCTCCTTGCTGTTTGGGAGATCTTGTTATGAGCATTGTGGTTGCCCAGGTTTTTCTGCATAACAATAGTAGCTGCACTTCAAAAGTATTTTGTTGACTGTGAAGTATTTTAGGATGTCCTGAGAACAGGAAAGGTGCCACATAAATGCTGACCATTGCTTACATGAGCTATTACTAAATTATTGTGGGGCCTGTCTTCAGTGCCAATCAATATTTGGCAATAAGATCCTGTTGTATATTAATTTGTTTTAATTCTACTATGCCCATTTTATGTTAATTAGGGTGTGTTTGTAATAATTACCATTCATTCTTAGGGCTGAATTTAATGGATGCCCCAGAGACGGGCAAGGAGGCAGGGGGCCCATAGAATTGCAATGGAAGGCATGAGGCGGAGGGCCCAGTGCCTTCCTGTCACACTGCAATAAAGTGGGGGCAGGAAAGGCCGGAGACAGACTTACCGCCCAGAGGCCAACTGAGGCCTGTCAGTAGCCACTTCCCGCCCAGAGGCCAATCTGGGTAGCCAATCACTAGCCACTTAAGGGCCTCTTCCTGCCTCCGCTAGTATTCTACCAGTGGTGGCGGGGGGGTGGGGAGCAGGGGCCTCCGCCACATGGGGAGGTCGTCCAGTAAAACGAGGTGACCTCCCTGTGGGATTGGGGTCAGGGCTCTTCCATGGGCAATCTGTGGCCCACGGAGGCCCCCAATGACAAAGGCTGCCCCTCCGGTAATACCCAAACCCCCTGCCCTCATCATCCAGCCTCCACCTCCCCCATCACTGGGACCTGCCGGACTGGCCCTAGCGACCCTGCCTCATTCTCCTCTGGTCCTGGGATCCAGTGCTGGGCCTGCTACTGGACTCTTCTCGTACCGGCAGTGGCTACTGCGCCCGGTGGCACTGATGATGCCACTGAGCTGCTGGCCCTCTGATTGGCTGGCAGCTCTTGAAGGGATGGGCATCCGGTGCCAGACACCTAAGTGCCTGAGCACTGTTCAATTACAAGGGGTATGGGGGGAGGCTCTGAAAGGCCAACGTATGGTTCCCCTCAACTTTTTGGCCTGGCACCGGGAGTCCCGCTGACACAACTAAATCCAGCCCTTAGTTTCTTACTCCTTTCTAATACACAGATGAATTTTATACAAATATACAAGTCTTTATTAGAAATACCAATGACAGTCATTTCATCTACTTAGTCTCCTATTATAGGGGAGACAGGACTTCAGTTTAAAGACTCACTCAAAAGAGCCAAAGAGATCAATAGTCTAACTTCAAACTGAAGGTGTTGGAGCACTGCCACAGTATGCATAATCTCATATCTATTATGCACAATACAATGGATAAAAGCCAAGTAAAATGGTGAGATCCACCTTAGAGATAAATATCTCCAATTCTCCAATTCATATTGAACTGGATCAATGATTTGCAGGATTGCAGTCTATCAAGGAGGGAACGGAAAACAGAATGGCTGCTACAATCAAAATCCAGAGATTGAGCTACATTGGAAAATTACTTCAAAATGTTCTAATTGTTGCCATTATTCAAGGGAACCGGTTATGAGGGATGGACAATTTTTCAGAAAGATGTAGTCAATAAAAGTGTAAGACATTCTCTTCTTGTACCATGCCTTCATTCTATCCTGCCTTCTGCTCTTGATGTGACGAGTTTCCTGTGCATTCCCCTTACCTTGCCTATATTTTATATAATTTTTACGAGAAATGTTCGACACATACCATGGTACTTTGCAGTGTTCATATTGTTCAAATTCATGTTTTTGTATCTTTAGGATTGTCAGTTAATCCGTACGTCTTTTCAGTTAAAAATGTTCTATACAAAATGTTGATGTGAAGCTCAGGCATAGGTATGTGGGGATGGCCAGGTACATCACCTGCACCTGAATGGTGAGGCCCGAACCTCTCCAGATATTAGGCCTCTGACTGGAATGTAATTTTTTTTATTCATTCATTCATGGGATGTGAGCATCGCTACCTAGGACAACATTTATTGCCCATCCCTATTTGCCCTTGAGGAGGTGGTGGTGAGCTGCCTTCTTGAACCACTGCAGTCCTTGGGGTGTAGGTACACCAACGGTACTGTGAGGTAGGGAGTTCCAGAATTTTGACCCAATGACAGTGAAGGAACGGCGTTATAGTTCCAAGTCAGGATGGAGGGGAACTTGCAGGTGGTGGTGTTCCCATGCATCTGCTGCCCTTGTCCTTCTAGGTGGTAGAGGTTTGGAAGGTGCTGTCAATGGAGCTTTGGTGAGTTGCTGCAGTGCATCTTGCAGATGATACACACTGCTGCCACTGTGCGTCAGTGGTGGAGGTAATGAATGTAGCAGGGGTGGATGGGGTGCCAATCAAACAGGCTTCTTTGTCCTGACTGGTGTCGAGTTTCTTGAGTATTGTTGTAGCTGCATCCATCCAGGCAATTGGAAAGTATTCCAACACACTCCTGATTTGTGCCTTGTAGACAGTGGACAGGTACTGGGGAGTCAGGAGGTGAGTTACTCGCTGCAGAATTCCCAGACTCTGACCTGCTGTTGTAGCCACAGCATTTATGTGGTTGGTCCAGTTCAGTTCCTGGTCAATAGTGACACCCAGGATGCTGATAGTGGGGATTCAGTGATGGCGTTGCCATTGAATGTCAAGGGGAGAAGGTTGGATTCTCTCTTGCTTGAGATGGTCATTGCCTGGCACTTGTGTGGCTCGCATGTAACTTGCCACTTATCAGCCCAAGCCTGAATGTTGTCTAGGTCTTGCTGTGTATGGACATGGGCTGCTTCATTATCTGCGGAGTCGCGAATGGTGCTGAACATTGTGCAATCATCAACGAACATCCCCACTTCTGACATTATGATGGAGGGAAGGTCATTGATGAAGCAGCTGAAGATGGTTGGGCCTTGAACACTACCCTGAGGAACTCCTGCAGTGATGTCCTGGAGCTGAGATGATTGACCTCCAACAACCAAAACCATCTTCATTTGTGCTAGGTACAACTTCAACCAGCACAGAGTTTAACCCCTGATTCCCATTGACTCTAGTTTTGCTTGGGCTCCTTGATGCCATACTTGGTGAAATGCTGCCTTGATGTCAAGGGCAGTCACTCTCACCTCACCTCTTGTTCAGCTCTTTTGTCCATGTTTGGACCAAGGCTGTAATGAGGTCAGGAGCTGAGTGGCCCTGGCAGAACCCAAACTGAACATCAGTGAGTAGGTTATTGCTGAGCAAGTGCCGCTTGATAGCACTGTCGACGACCCCGTCCATCACTTTGCTGATGATTGGGAGTAGGTTGATATGGCGGTAATTGGCCAGATTGGATTTGTCCTGCTTTTTGTGCACAGGCCATATCTGGGCAATTTTCCACATTGCCGGGTAGATGCCAGTGTTTTAGCAGTACTGAGACAGCTTGGCTAGGGGTGCAGCTAGTTCTGGAGCACAAGTCTTCAGTAGTATTCCCGGAATATAGTCAGGGCCCAAAGCTTTTGCAGTATCCAGTGCCTTCAGCCATTTCTTGACATCACGTGGAGTGAATCGAATTGGCTGAAGACTGGAATAAAAACAAAAAATGGTGGAACCACTCAGCAGGTCTGGCAGCATCTGTGGAAAGAGAAGCAGAGTTAACGTTTCGGGTCAGTGACCCTTCTTCGGAACTGACAAATATTAGAAAAGTCACAGGTTATAAGCAAGTGAGGTGGGGGTGGGGCAAGAGATAACAAAGGAGGTCCAGATTGGACCAGGCCACATAGCTGACCAAAAGGTCACGGAGCAAAGGCAAACAATATGTTAATGGTGTGTTGAAAGACAAAGCATTAGTACAGATTAGGTGTTAATACACTGAATATTGAACAGCAGCAAGTGCAAACCTGAAAAAAAAACAGTGGGTAAGCAAACTGAACAAACTAAGATGAAATGAAATAAATGCAAAAAAAAATTGTAAAAAATGTAAAAAAGAATGTAAAAAAAAAGGAAGAAAAAATAACTAAAAATGAAAGTAAAATGGGGGGCTGTCATGCTCTGAAATTATTGAACTCAATGTTCAGTCCGGCAGGCTGTAGTGTGCCTAATCGGTAGATGAGATGCTGTTCCTCGAGCTTGCGTTGATGTTCACTGGAACACTGCAGCAATCCCAGGACAGAGATGTGAGCATGAGAGCAGGGGGGAGTGTTGAAATGGCAAGCAACCGGAAGCTCCTGGTCCACTCCTCCATTACCCCCACCACCTTGTCCCCGTCCCATGGCACCTTCCCCTGCAATCACAGGAGGTGTAATACCTGCCCATTTACCTCCTCTCTTCTCACTATCCCAGGCCCCAAACACTCCTTTCAGGTGAAGCGGCGATTTACTTGTACTTCTTTCAATGTAGTATACTGTATTCGCTGCTCACAGTGTGGTCTCCTCTACATTGGGGAGACCAAGTGCAGACTGGGTGACCACTTTGCGGAACATCTCTGCTCAGTCCGCAAGCAGGACCCTGAGCTTCCGGTTGCTTGCCATTTCAACACTCCCCCCTGCTCTCATGCTCACATCTCTGTCCTGGGATTGCTGCAGTGTTCCAGTGAACATCAACGCAAGCTCGAGGAACAGCATCTCATCTACCGATTAGGCACACTACAGCCTGCCGGACTGAACATTGAGTTCAATAATTTCAGAGCATGACAGCCCCCCATTTTACTTTCATTTTTAGTTATTTTTTCTTCCTTTTTTTTAACATTTTTTTTTACATTTTTTACAATCTTTTTTTTTGCATTTATTTCATTTCATCTTAGTTTGTTCAGTTTGCTTACCCACTGTTCTTTTTTCAGGTTTGCACTTGCTGCTGTTCAATATTCAGTGTATTAACACCTAATCTGTACTAATGCTTTGTCTTTCAACACACCATTAACATATTGTTTGCCTTTGCTCCGTGACCTTTTGGTCAGCTATGTGGCCTGGTCCAATCTGGACCTCCTTTGTTATCTCTTGCCCCACCCCCACCTCACTTGTTTATAACCTGTGACTTTTCTAATATTTGTCAGTTCCGAAGAAGGGTCACTGACCCGAAACGTTAACTCTGCTTCTCTTTTCACAGATGCTGCCAGACCTGCTGAGTGGTTCCAGCATTTCTTGTTTTTATTTCATATTTCCAGCATCCGCAGTATTTTGCATTTATACGGCTGAAGACTGGCATCTGTGATGCTGGGATTTCAGGAGGAGGCTGAGATGGATCATCCACTCGGCACTTTTGGCTGAAGATGGATGGAAATGCTTCAGCCTTATCTTTTGTACTGCTGTGCTGGGATCCCCCATCATTGAAGATGGGGATATTTGTGGAGCCACCTCTTCCAGTTGGTTGCTTAATTGTCCACCACCATTCACGGCTGGATGTGGCAGGACTGCAGAGCTTAGATCTAATCAGTTGGTTATGGGATCGCTAAAGCTCTGTCTATCGCATGCTGCTTACACTGTTTGGCACGCAAGTAGTCCTGGGTTGTAGCTTCACCAGGTTGGCACCTCATTTTGAGGTGTGCCTGGTGATGCTCCTGGCATGCCTTCCTGCACTCTTCATTGAACCAGAGTTGGTCTCCCGGCTTGATGGTAATGGTAGAGTGGGGGATATGCTGTGCCATGAGGTTACAGATTGTGGTTGAATATGATTCTGCTGCTGCTGATGGCCCACAGCACCTCATGGATGCCCAGTTTTGAGTTGCTAGATCTGTTCGAAATCTGTCCCATTTAACACAGTGGTAGTGCCGCACAACATGATGGTGGGTACCCTCAATGTGAAGTCAGAATTTCGTCTCCACAGGAACTGTGCGGTGGTTACTCCTGCCAATACTGACATGGACAGATGCATCTGCGGCAGGTCGATTGGTGAGGACGAGGTCAAGTAGGTTTTTCCCTCTTGTTGGTTCCTGGAGCACCTGCCGCAGACCCAGTCTAAAAGCTATGTCCTTTAGGACTCAGCCAGCTTGGTCAGTAGTGGTGCTACCGAGCCACTCTCAGTGATGGACATTGAAGTCCCCCACCCAAAGTACATTCTGTGCCCTTGCTGCCCTCTCCATGTTGAACACCAATTGGAAGAAGCATCATCAGCTGAGGGGGGGCGGGGGCCGTAGGGAGGCCGCGGGGGGCAGCGGTATGTGGTAGGTGGTAATCAGCAGGAGGTTTCCTTGCCCATGTTTGACTTGATGCCATAAAATTCATGGGGTATGAAGTTAATGTTGTGGACTCCTAGGGCATCTCCCTTCCGACTGTATGCCACTGTGCTGCCACCTCTGGTGAGTCTGTCCTGCCAGTGGGACAGGACATACCCGGGGATGGTGATGGCAGTGTCTGGGACATTGTCTGTAAGGTATGATTCTGTGAGTATGACTATGTCAGGCTGTGGGACAGCTCTCCCAATCTTGGCACAAAACTCCAGATGTTAGTAAAGAGGACTTTGCAGGGTCGACAGGGCTGGGTTTGCTGTTGTCGTTTCCAGTGCCAAGATCGATGCTGAGTAGTCCGTCCTTAGATTTCTCTTAGATTTTGTCGTGGTTTGATACAATTGAGTGTTTTTTTTAGGCCATTTCAGAGGGCATTTTAAGGGTCAACCACCTTGCTGTGAGTGTGGAGTCACATGAAAGCCAGACCAGGTAAGGACATTAGTGAGCTAGATGGGTTTTTACAACAATCGACAATGGTGTCATGGTCACCACTGGACTAACTTTTAATTCAAGATTTATTAATTGAATTCAAATTTCACCATCTCCCGTGGTGGGATTCAAACCCATGTTCCCAGACCATTAGCCTGGGGCCCTGAGTTATTAGTCTAGTGACATTACCAGAACCCCACCACCTCCCCTTATTATTGCAATAGCCTCAAGTAAGTATGCCTAGGATTTGGGTCCAGGTTAGTGACCGGGGATTGAGGTCAGGTACTGGAAGGCGAGGGAATGGAGTGCCAAGGGTTGGGGGAGGTTATTGCAGGTTTCGGGACTGGTGACTATAGGCATCGCAGCTGGTGGGGGGGGGCAGGCGATGGCAATTGCGCTGGGAGCAGGTGAGGACCGGCGGCAGTGTCAAATGGTTCCTTTAATGTGGGGTTGGGATAAGCACTCCTGCTCTCTTTTTATATATCTTAACAAGAAAATACTGCTTCAGTGGCTTCATATTCAGCATGTACTTTTATATTATTTAAAAAAGCTTTCAATTTATTGTAGAAAAGAAGAAAAAAATAGTCTCCTTGGTAACATAGCAGGAGTGTAACCGTGCTGGAGATCAAGTTAGAAAAATAAAATAAAGTGTAATATTATATCTTTAATTTGAAGCTTGTTGGCAATAATGTCACATATTAACAATTCTGCCATCAGCAAAGTTACAATGAACATGCAGCAAACCATTCATAATGGTCCTGATTACAAATAACCCAATGAATATATCAGCATATGAACATAATAGGATCTGTTCTTTCTCCTGCCCCCTTTTCTCTTCTTTTTTCAGCCGTACTAAAATGATTGCTTATCTTGCAACTTTCAGTTCTGAAGAAATATTAGACTCAAAACATTAACTTTTCTGCTTAAATATGCTGCCTGACCTGTTATATATTTCCAGAATTTTGTATTTTAATTTCATATTTTCAGCATTTGCAGTTTTCTTTTTTTCTTCTTTTTTGATCATCTCTGGATTAATGTTTTAATCACTTCACTCCTATTTTGTAATTTGTCCCTTTACAGCTTACTTGCTTGTTCAAGATTTCCAAAACTTCGTTCCATTTTGTTTGCACTATACTTTGTTTCTTGCATACTTTTCTCTGCTTGTTTCTTATGAACTTCTTCAACATCATAGCCAACAATGTCAATTTGATGAGTAAACTGGATGTGATAACAAGTGGTCTCTATCATAACTAATGTTTATCGTTAAATTGTCAGTGAAATTAACTGCTCTTCTGATTTCATACATTACTTCTGATAGGTGAGTGCTTTCCCTAGGTTATATTACCAAATACTGAAATGTTCACAAGAACTAACTACAAGAATATGTTTCAATGCGTCGTTAAGTGTTGTAAATTACACAAAACTAGTCAGGGCAATAATTTTCCTAAAAATTGGGATAAGATTATATTTGACAAAAAAGTTGCAATGTACTAAATTATGCCACCATTTTTTTTCAAGCACTTATTGATATTTTGTCAAATGCAGTGAAATAGAGTTGGGTTATGCAGTGAGTTAAATCATTTCTATTGTTCTATGGGACTTGTGGTTAAGTACAGTCAAAAAATAATGGTGAGATTTGAGCCATTGGGCCTGCAAAGAAACCTGAGCCTTTTGTAGCTTGCGCCTCATGAACATGGTCACCCAGGAGAGGGACAGCCCACTGGACAACCTGCTGCAGCTCGGTGATTGGCTATTGGAGCAACTATGACTGGTGTGTTGACCAAACTGGTTTGATGGGTGGGGAAAGAGGGGCGGGGTTGGTGAAACCAAGCACGGAATGGGCAGAGCCTGGGGTAGCAGAAAGCCACAGCATTCTTTGAATCCTGGGGGAGCCCTCTTGTTCCTCCTGGCTCCCAGAAAAATGGAACCAGAAGAGAGTTGTGGCCTCTTTTTGAAATGGCCACATTGTACAAATGATCAGAGTGAGCAGCTCCAAGTGGTTGTCCCTCAAAATTACAATCCAGGTCCTATGTGCATATGAAAAGGATCTACTGCTATAGATATGTAGGCACTCCAGCTGTCCATCACAAGATTTCTTCCAAGATGGTGGTGGCTGAAGCACCAGCATAAATGGGGCAGTAAGTGATCTAACACCATCTTCAGGTCACTTATGGCAGGCACACTGACAAAATCAGGCACTATGTCTCTTTCTACTGGCTGTAAAAAACCTAAGTAAACTAAGTTTCCGTCCATCTAGTTTTTGAAATAAAAACAGAAAAACACTCAGCAAGTAAGGCATTTTTTTGAAACTTCAGAGTTTCTTTATCCTAAGTGGGCTGCAACTAAGGTTAAAGATGCCCACCTACCCCTAATATTAGAAACAGCAACCCGCACCCATTGGTTACAAGTACCTGCACTGGAGGGGAACTCAGTATTCAGAGCCAACGTCTTAGTCTTTACTTGCAAGGACTGTCTGGAGTAGGGCTTGAACCCAACGTTTCTGACTCACAGATGGGATTAAGACCACTGAGTCAGTGGTCACTCTGGATGTAAGTATCCCACTGGATTCCAACGCAGTATTTAGAGACCATATTCTAATCTCCAGTGCCTGCGCATGTCTGGAGTGGAGCTCGAACCTTCCACCTTCTGCCTCAGAGACAGGGATTCTACTACTAAATCAAAGGATGATAATCCCCATTGTAAACAAGTAATTCCTCGGTGGGTAGGACATTGTATGAGGACCATCTAGCCTTTCTTCCCTATGATTATTGGACCTCAAAAGGCTACCTTTCCTTGAGCGCTAATTTTGCTACAAGTAACATTCAGCTCAAGTGCAGAAAGGAATACATTCAGCGTAAAGCAACCTATACCGTTCTGAAGAAGGGTCACTGACCTGAAACGTTAACTCTGCTTCTCTCTCCACAGATGCTGCCAAACCTGCTGAGTATTTCCAGCACTTTCTGTTTTTATTTCAGATTTCCAGCATCTGCAGTATTTTGCTTTTATTTTAGTAAAGCAACCTATGCACTGCCTTAATCAAGTGCTTTAACTCCAGTATTAGAAAAGCAGACCTTATTCTAATAGTGATAGCTATGAGATCTGATAGAGCTTTTCTAAGGAGTTTTGATAAAGTAAATAGGGCCTTACCTTCAGCATCCATTGCTAAATGGTGCTGAGCTACTGCAGTGCTGCTCAGGCTCCCCAGTTGCATTATACAGAAGCCACAATTTGAATATTTCCTGAGGGCTTAATGAGCCTTGCATTCAGGCGGTCAGTGGTAATGCACTTCAGCTCCCAGCAAGATATTATGGGTTCCATGGTGACTAGGGAAAATCATCCACATTGGGAAACACCTTACTTAATAATTAATTTGTGATGAGCTTGTTTTTTCTTACCAATCATGAATTGTTAATAAGAACAGAAGATGCTGTAATATTCAATTTTAGTGAAAATAAATTTATTAGCTGCAATAAAGAAATATGAGGACATTACAATGCACCTGAAATAATGATCCATTAACATTTTTCAAACAACCACTTAACTAGTACAAATCTCCCAAACCCTGTTAATGTAGCTACGGGGTGTACAATTGTAGGAAAAGATGGCTGAATAATAATGAAGAAAGCACTATTTCAGTAGCACAGTTTTCCAGGCATTAATGAATGCTGTAATAGAGAGTTGCAATGACATATTCAATGTGAGATAGGGCCACAGCTAACCAGGAACAGGAGTAGGTCATTCCACACCTTGAGCCTATTCCACTATTTAATTAGATCATGGCTGTTCTGTACCTTAAGTCTATTTATCCTCCTAAAGGATTAAAAGGACCTAGGAGGATATGAGGAAACAAATTACATAACTTAAGGAGCAGCAGAAAGGTAGCCCCGAAAACTACTAGATTGTAGTGAGGAGAGGAGGGAGGTGAATGAAGGGAGGAAGTGAGGGGGTAGGTAATGAAATGGAAGAAATGGATGACAATCAATGGGGGAATGGGATGACAATGAAAGGGAAAGGGAAGAAGAAATTGATGGCAAGAGAGGAAAGTAGAAAATAGATAGTAGTCAAAGGGAGAGGAAAGGGGACAGAAACTGTGAGAGTGCATGGCGTACAGGGGATGTAGGAGAGTTACAGCATTAACTGAGAAGGAGTGGGGAGGGATAGTGCCAGAATTAACTTTTGGGCTAAAAGATTGCTAAGTTGAATTGATAAGGGAAAGCCAGAAAAGTGTCAGTATGAACTGGATGAGAAGGGTTTCTGTGTGAAAATGTATGTTGCTAGATGGGATCCAATGTTACTGTGGACTGGTGCTGATGAGGGTAGAGTGCCTTTGTGAATGGAGAGATGGGGATTAGATGGGGGAGTCATTGTTGGAGAAATCTTTGAAAAAGTGTTGGTCTGGTTGGTCTGTTGGAAATCTAAATGCCACCTTTTTCACTTTTTAAATTCAATATATAAATCGTGAAGTGTAAAAGTGTTTAAAATAAACAAAACGAGTCTTTTTCCGAGTGGCAGGCAGTGACTAGTGGGGTACCGCAGGGATCAGTGCTAGGACCCCATCTATTCACAATATATATTAATGATATAGATGAGGGAATTAAATGTAATATATCCAAGTTTGCAGACGACACAAAGCTGGGTGAGAATGTGAGCTGTGAGGAGGATGCAGAGAAGCTCCAATATGATCTGGACAGGTTGAGTGAGTGGGCAAATACATGGCAGATGCAGTATAATGTGGATAAATGTGAGGTATCCACTTTGGTGGCAAAAACAGAAAGGCAGATTATTATCTGAACGGCGATAGATTGGGAAAGGGGGGAGGTGCAGCGAGACTTGGGTGTCTTGTGCACCAGTCACTGAAAGTAAACATGCAGGTGCAGCAGGCACAGTTAAGAAGGCAAATGGTATGTTGGCCTTCATAGTGAGAGGATTTGAGTACAGGAGCAAGGATGTCTTGCTGCAATTATACAAGGCCTTGGTGAGACCACATCTGGAGTATTGTGTGCAGTTTTGGTCTCCTTATTTGAGGAAGGATGTTCTTGCTATGGAGGGAGTACAGCAAAGGTTCACCAGACTAATTCCTGGGATGGCAGGACTGACGTATGAAGAGAGATTGGGTCGATTAGCCTTGTATTCGCTAGAGTTTAGAAGAATGAGAGTGAGGATCTCATAGAAACCTACAAACTTCTAACAGAACTAGACAGACTAGATGCGGGCAAGTCCAGGACCAGGGGTCACAGTCTAAGGATAAGGGGTAAGCCATTTAGGACTAAGATGAGGAGACATTTCTTCACCCAGAGAGTGGTGATCCTGTGGAATTCTCTACCACAGAAGGCAGTTGAGGCCAAATCATTAAATATATTCAAGAAAGAGTTAGATATAGCTCTTAGGGCTAAGGGGATCAAGGGATATGGGGAGAAAGCGGGAAGAGGTTACTGAGTTTGGATGATCAGCCATGATCATATTGAATGGCGGTGCAGGCTCGAAGGGCCAAGTGGCCTACTCCTGCTCCTATTTTTCTATGTTTCTAAAACATAATTTTTCATGTAAAAATTCAAACCTTTCTAGGAGCTTGGCCCTGGACCCTCTAGAAATGCACTATAAATTTTATGCCTTCAAGATTTGAATTTTGCTTTCAAGCTTTCATGTACTTTTTTCCCTCCTGTTCAAGTGATGAATTATTGTGTACACCTAATGCTTAAGGTATAAATAATCATGTAACCACCTATTTTCACTTTTCAAGGCTGCTATTGAGTTGTCAATCTTTTTGAAGCTAATACTCAGCTTTTGTGGTTTTCCAGGTTGCTTGTATGGTACTACAGCCCTGACATTCCAGGGCTATTCCTGTGGACTCTGATCACTAATTATGTCAGGATCTTGATATGCAAGGTCCCAACCATAAGACAAAGTTCCTGGAATTGGCTAGCAGTGGTGGAGCATTAACCGGACTATACAAGGCCATCATATAAAGGGATGCTGGAACTCTCCAATTTCAAACTTCTCATACCCTAGTTCTCAGTAAGGTCTGGCAGCACAGATATGCCTGGTAAGATGAGGCATACCTCAATGATAATTGTATATGTGGGACCCATCTTGGGCTCCATGCTGGTAATGGGTCTTAAACTGTCAAAGATATGGGGGCAGAAATTTTTTGTTATTTTACACTTATCCCCTGACACAAGCATTGCTGGAGGACTCTTTCCCCTCCTACATGCGGAGGGGGTGGGGGTTGGTGTGGGGGAAAGCCAGAGGAACCTGGATTGCAGGGGGTTGTGGGTATGAGCAGGAGGAGTGGGGGCAGCCAGAGTGCCGGGGTGCAGAGGAGAAACTGGTGGAGCAGGGAAACAGCCGGGGTTGCGGGTCGGGGATGGGAGGGTGCAAGGGAGCTGTGGAGGGGGGGTGATACTGGGGGTGCCGGGGCTCAGGACAGCAGTGGGGGGGGGGGGGGGGGTGGAGAGTCGGGGTTGGTGCCAGCAGCTGGGGGTGCAGGGGGAGCTGGAGGAAGGGGGAGAAGTGGTGTGTCGGGGAGAGGAGGCAGGTGTTGTTAATGTCCAAGGGACAGACCCCAGGAGACTTTTAAAACTGTTATAAAAGTGTTAAATGTATTTTAAACTTTATAACTATTTTAAAAAGTGGCCCAATTCTTTTAAAATATTAAAAATCATGAAAAAAACTTACCTATCATTGAGCTGAACAGAGACCTCAAGGGGCATGTCTTCAGCTCATGCTGACTGCCAGCAGTATGTTGTGCTGGAACCCCATGCTTTCTGTCCCGAAGGTAGACCTTGCTGCATGAAGTACAGGAAATTCTCCTTGCAAACTATGAGCAAGGTAAATTTATAATTTTTTGTGCAGTCGGGGTGTGGGATGGGGGTGTGGTGGTGGGGGGAGGTGGTAAGCCATAGCTTCAGCGCTGACAGGAAGATCCAGGCCATTATTTTATATAGTTAATTATCAAAAACACATCGCAATTTGGGAAGCAAAAAATGGAGCAGTACAAGATGAAGAGATGGAAGATGCAAAACTAAGGTGGTACAGTGCCACCACTGGTGGGAGTGTGGAACTACAGTGTGACATATTTACTTAGGTAGTTTCCATTATAAATGTAAACATAGGAATTTATAATGAGAAGAGTAACAACAGGAAGTAAGGTTTTGTCACAGGAAGTACACGTAGACATAAGATTTTTAATATCTTTAGTTACATTGTCAAAATTACTTGCAGTGTCACCTAATCAAACATTAAATCTAGTGAACCTAATCAATCTGACAAGATTTTTGAAGTATGCAATTTCCCAGATTAATATGAAACACAATAACAAACATAGCAATGTAGAGATCTTTATAATAACATGTAACATACATCATTACAGCATATTAAAAATGTACTCTATCAGTGGTATCAAACAGCTTTGCTGATATATGCCTCTGAACTACATAGGCCTTATTCAAAAGTCTTTGCACATGCTTCTGAAGAACATGTTGTTACTGAAAATTTGCCTTTTAACTTTTCTGTATATTTTGTCATTTACTTTGAAATGGGGACTGTCCTAGCTTCCAAGCTCCATGCATTAAGAATCAGGCTAACGCCAATGACCTCTATGTGCTATAAAGCCAACATTCAGTAATGATGATTCATCGTGGCAAATGATCTTGAATTAACAAGCAGGGTGTCGATGTTTTAACTAATCAGTAACAGTGAGTTGCATATTTGATTACACTTGATTGTAATAGGAACATTGGGACATTAGGAAATCAGTAATAAATTTTGCATAGAATGGCTGCATCGATGTTAAAATGAGACATCTTATGAACAGATATACACATGTAGTTTAGTGATACAGCACTGAAACAGGCCCTTCAGCCCACTGAGTCTGTGCTGACCATCAACCACCCATTTATACTAATCCTACACTAATTCCATATTCCTACCACATCCCCACATTTCCCTACCTATACTCGGGGCAATTGCTAATGGCCAATTTACCTATCAACCTGCAAGTCTTTGGCATGTGGGAAGAAACTGGAGCACCCAGAGAAAACCCACACAGACACAGGGAGAATTTGCAAACTCCACACAGACAGTACCCAGAATTGAACCCAGGTTGCTGGAGCTGTGAGACTGCGGTGCTAACCACTGCACCACTGTGCCACCACACAAAACTTGATCTTACTTTGAAATGCTTAACTTTTGTCTTCACCACCAACAACAAGAAGTCTCAACCCAAATAAAAAGAACAAGAATAGTATTGCTGGAGAAACTGGAATAATCTAGAGTGTTATTAATATGGAAGCATGGATTTTCATGGTTTCTGAATAGTCTAAGAGACTGGGGGACAAATGGAATAAAAAGGCACAACCAAAGCTGCAACAGAAGCAGCTTGATTTCTTGTAGCCATTCCTGGACCACTTTGACAGTCCCGATCTCCAGCATTTCCTTGTCACATAAAATTGAATGGGATGTTCAATTGTCAGCTGAGGAGAATTTAGATCTGCTGTATTTCTATTAAGTGTTGAGTGGTTCAGTGACACATTTCATCTGTCAACATGCTCTTGGCAGTTCCAGAAATCTATTCTCAATGCACCAATTAGGCTGGTCCATGCTTAAAAAATACAGGATCAATAGGTTACTATGTTATAACTGAATGTGAAAGAAATAATTCCAGAAGAACAAAGAACAAAGAGAACAAAGAAAATTACAGCACAGGAACAGGCCCTTCGGCCCTCCAAGCCTGCGCCGATCCAGATCCTCTATCTAAACCTGTCGTCTTTTTTCTAAGGGTCTGTATCTCTTTGCTTCCTGCCCATTCATGTATCTGTCTAGATACATCTTAAAAGACGCTATCGTGCCCGCGTCTACCACCTCCGCTGGCAACGCGTTCCAGGCACCCACCACCCTCTGCGTAAAGAACTTTCCACGCATATCCCCCCTAAACTTTTCCCCTCTCACTTTGAACTCGTGACCCCCAGTAATTGAATCCCCCACTCTGGGAAAAAGCTTCTTGCTATCCACCTTGTCTATACCTCTCATGATTTTGTACACCTCAATCAGGTCCCCCCTAAACCTCCATCTTTCTAATGAAAATAATCCTAATCTACTCAACCTCTCTTCATAGCTAGCGCCCTCCATACCAGGCAACATCCTGGTGAACCTCCTCTGCACCCTCTCCAAAGCATCTACATCCTTTTGGTAATGTGGCGACCAGAACTGCATGCAGTATTCCAAATGTGGCCGAACCAAAGTCTTATACAACTGTAACATGACCTGCCAACTCTTGTACTCAATACCCCGTCCGATGAAGGAAAGCATGCCGTATGCCTTCTTGACCACTCTATTGACCTGCGTTGCCACCTTCAGGGAACAATGGACCTGAACACCCAAATCTCTCTGTACATCAATTTTCCCCAGGACTTTTCCATTTATTGTATAGTTCACTCTTGAATTGGATCTTCCAAAATGCATCACCTTGCATTTGCCCGGATTGAACTCCATCTGCCATTTCTCTGCCCAACTCTCCAATCTATCTATATTCTGCTGTATTCTCTGACAGTCCCCTTCACTATCTGCTACTCCACCAATCTTAGTGTCGTCTGCAAACTTGCTACTCAGACCACCTATACTTTCCTCCAAATCATTAATGTATATCACAAACAACAGTGGTCCCAGCACGGATCCCTGTGGAACACCACTGGTCACACGTCTCCATTTTGAGAAACTCCCTTCCACTGCTACTCTCTGTCTCCTGTTGCCCAGCCAGTTCTTTATCCATCTAGCTAGTACACCCTGGACCCCATGCGACTTCACTTTCTCCATCAACCTACCATGGGGAACCTTATCAAACGCCTTACTGAAGTCCATGTAGATGACATCTACAGCCCTTCCCTCATCAATCAACTTTGTCACTTCCTCAAAGAATTCCATTAAGTTGGTAAGACATGACCTTCCCTGCACAAAACCATGTTGCCTATCACTGATAAGCCCATTTTCTTCCAAATGGGAATAGATCCTATCCCTCAGTATCTTCTCCAGCAGCTTCCCTACCACTGACGTCAGGCTCACCGGTCTATAATTACCTGGATTATCCCTGCTACCCTTCTTAAACAAGGGGACAACATTAGCAATTCTCCAGTCCTCCGGGACCTCACCCGTGTTTAAGGATGCTGCAAAGATATCTGTTAAGGCCCCAGCTATTTCCTCTCTCGCTTCCCTCAGCAACCTGGGTTAGATCCCATCCAGACCTGGGGACTTGTCCACCTTAATGCCTTTTAGAAGTTTAAGAAAAGATTACAATTTCTGATAAGTATTGCAGTGTTGATTAATTTTACAACAAAAATATAATGAAAATTGAAGTGATTAGGATAACAGAATCATAGAGGTCCAGTGAGAATTTTGCTTATGTGAACATAATTTGTACTTTTACATATGAAGGTGACCAAAGAACTGATATGCAATGCAACTATGAGTGAGTGAGGGCTGCCTGCTAAGTGTGAAATCATGGGGCCGATAATGCCCAGTTGTTGAAGCCCTACATTATCTCGTTCCCTAATATGTTAAATGAAGTGAAGGCAGACTGTTGTAAATTGTAGTCTAAGATCTCTACAGTTCCAGTCGTGGCATTCTTTAAGAAAGCTACGGCTGAAATTAGGATTTTGACCGATGGAGGCCCTGGACAGACCATACTTTCTAATGGTGCTCTCCAGCTCAAAGAACAAAGAACAAAGAACAAAGATAATTACAGCACAGGAACAGGCCCTTCGGCCCTCCAAGCCTGCGCCGATCCAGATCCTCTCTCTAAACATGTCGCCTATTTTCTAAGGTTCTGTATCTCTTTTCTTCCTGCCCATTCATGTATCTGTCTAGATACATCTTAAAAGACTCCATCGTGCCCGCGTCTACCACCTCCGCTGGCAACGCGTTCCAGGTGCCCACCACCCTCTGCGTAAAGAACTTTCCACGCATATCCCCCCTAAACATTTCCCCTCTCACTTTGAACTCGTGTCCTCTAGTAATTGAAACCCCTACTCTGGGAAAAAGCCTCTTGCTGTCCACCCTGTCTATACCTCTCATGATTTTGTACACCTCTATCAGGTCCCCCCTCAACCTCCGTCTTTCTAATGAAAATAATCCTAATCTACTCAACCTCTCTTCATAGCTAGCGCCCTCCATACCAGGCAACATCCTGGTGAACCTCCTCTGCACCCTCTCCAAAGCATCCACATCCTTTTGATAATGTGGCGACCAGAACTGTACGCAGTATTCCAAATGTGGCCGAACCAAAGTCCTATACAACTGTAACATGACCTGCCAACTCTTGTACTCAATGCCCCGTCCGATGAAGGAAAGCATGCCGTATGCCTTCTTGACCACTCTATTTACCTGCGTTGCCACCTTCAGGGAACAGTGGACCTGAACACCCAAATCTCTCTGGACATCAATTTTCCCCAGGACCTTTCCATTTACTGTATAGTTCACTCTTGAATTGGATCTTCCAAAATGCATCACCTCGCATTTGCCCTGATTGAACTCCATCTGCCATTTCTCTGCCCAACTCTCTAATATATCTATATTCTGCTGTATTCTCTGACAGTCCCCTTCACTATCTGCTACTCCACCAATCTTAGTGTCGTCTGCAAACTTGCTAATCAGTCCACCTATACTTTCCTCCAAATCATTAATGTATATCACAAACAACAGTGGTCCCAGCACGGATCCCTGTGGAACACCACTGGTCACACGTCTCCATTTTGAGAAACTCCCCTCTACTGCTACTCTCTGTCTCCTGTTGCCCAGCCAGTTCTTTATCCATCTAGCTAGTACACCTTGGACCCCAAGCGCCTTCACTTTCTCCATCAGCCTGCCATGGGGAACCTTATCAAACGCCTTACTGAAGTCCATGTATATGACATCGACAGCCCTTCCCTCATCAATCAACTTTGTCACTTCCTCAAAGAATTCTATTAAGTTGGTAAGACATGACCTTCCCTGCACAAAACCATGTTGCCTATCACTGATGAGCCCATTTTCTTCCAAATGGGAATAGATCCTATCCCTCAGTATCTTCTCCAGCAGCTTCCCTACCACTGACGTCAGGCTCACCGGTCTATAATTACCTGGATTATCCCTGATCAAAGTGATCATACAGCACAGTATAGATATGGGTGGTGGACTCCTCCAGAAGTATTTCCAAAGTGATTACACAAACATCTGATGCCGAGTTACTAAACTGCATTTGTTGGCAAGTTCTGTAAGTCCAAATCCCTGGGCTCAGTAGTTGACCCCACACTGCTAATTCTACCTCTCCTCCTTAACCATGTGCTCTGTGCTTCTCCAAGTGCTCCCTCCTTGAACTCACTATGAATGAATGTATCTGTGACAGTGGTTGTCCCTGAAAGAGAGGATGACAAATGGGCTACGGAATGGGGCTGCATAGTTTTAGCACTACGGGAGCCCAGAAGGACTAAAAATGGGGATAGATCTGTTTCCAGCCAATTCAGGCACAACCCGTGCCGACTGCCACGCTTGGAGGAACAATAGCATGGGCGTTCTGTGCCCGTGCTGAAAGCATGCAGCGTGGGCAGCTCATGACGTCAGTGTCTAATGCTGATTTGGCACCTGGACTGCCGTTTTGGACCTTACAGGTCCTGTTAGCACCCTCTCTTAAACATGCACAGCTGAACATATTTTCAGCTCCAAGAGGGAGACCCCACTAGCATGGAGCTTTCAAGCTTTTGACTTTCTTTTGCTGCTGCAGAGTTAGTGGAAGTACGGTGTACTGTGTTGCTGGAGGAGCTCACACAGGTTGTTGCAGTCAGAAGGGAGCAGTGCTGGGCTTTTACAAGGAGTTGAGTGGAGTTTGAAGGCCTAAGCAGAAAGCTTGCTGCCCGATATTGGGGCCATCGTTGCAGTCCCTCTTGGCTGATGTGCAACAGGGAGCTGGAGCACAGGCAGCAAAAAGAAGCAGTGGTACACAGAGGGAGGAGCAGGAGGGTTCGCGACAGAAGGCTGTACAGAATACCCACCTTGGGTATTCAGGGAGCATTTCTCCTGCCTCCACCCCAGCCTGGAGCAGTATTTGAAACAACTACAATTCATCAAGTGGGTGGTCACTGATCTCTGCCACCTCCTCAAACTGGACCTGCAGCCACACTGCTGTCACCATGACTGTAAATTTCTACACCTCAGAATCCTTCCAGGCTAGAGCAAGCAACATTCGCACCATTTCTCAGTTCGCTGTGCATCCTTGCATTAGGGAGGTCACCAAGGCCTTGTATGCAAAGAGAGGGGACATCATCATCTGCGGTCTAATCAGGGAGAAGGAGGAGGAGCTGACACATGGCTTTACCTGGGCTGATAGATTCCCAATGGTGCAGGGAGCCACTGACTGCTTACAATTGGCTCAGCGGGCACCACATCTCAACAGGGAGATATACCGGAACTGCAAGAGGTTACACTCCCTTAATGTGCTGTTGGTGTGTGAACATGCACCGAACATCATGTTGGTGAATGCCCACTATCCTGGCAGCAGCCATGATGCTTTTATTCTGCCCCAGTCTGCCATTCCCACCATCTTCAAGACACCACAATGAACCAAAGGGTGGCTTTTTAACTTCTGTGCACGTGGTTCATGACTCCCCCTCCGCCAACAGACGACACATGGAAAACACGCATAGCCATGTTCACCAGGAACATCATGGAGCAAACTATCGGCATTCACAAACAATGATTCCACTGGCTGGACCACTTGGAGCGTATCTCCAAATTCTTGGTCTGCTGCTTCCTACACGACCTGGCAGTTATGAGGACACCTTGCTACCAAACCTTTGGTGAGTACCTCGGGAGGAGGAAGAGGGGGAAAAGCAGGAAGGGAGGAGGCATCCAGAACATCATCGCTCTGCACAGGCTGTCTGTGAGCAGCTCATCGGACTCCAGTTGTCCTGAAAACATCCCCACATCACCACTGCTCCACAATTCCCTACCTTTCCAACCCACTGCTATGGACCATCACAACGTCCTCTTTGCCAGAATCCTGGCATGAAAGACACAACAAAAAAAATTCCATAACGACTTTACATACATACAAAACTGAACTATTCACCCTTGCGTATTCCCTTATGTCCTGTCTTGCAGGTGCTTTTACCTGGTCCAGTGCTCCTACCGAATGTACCCCAGTGTCTGTAGCTTTTATTTTCAGTGGGGGAGATTGAGAGGCATCAGTAGGTGCACTAGCAATGGCAGCAGTGGGAGCATGAATGCTTTCAAACTGAGAGAGGACAGCAAGTTCATGGTCCATGAAACTACTGCCTCTCTCCTAAGGCGGCGCCTCTGCTGGAGGACAGATGACTGGACTGCTGTGAGACCCTGCAAGCCCCATGATGGCAGCAATATGAGCCTGCATGGCATCAAGCTGGGCTTGCAGAGCAGCAAACGTAGATCTCATGATCAAAGGATCATAGGAAATAGGAACAGGTGTAGGCTATTCGGCCCATCAAGCCTGCTCCACCATTCAAACAGATCATGGCTGATCTTCTACCTCTCTGCCATTTTTCCCCACTATCCCCATATCCCTTGATGTCATTAGTATCCAGATATCTATCGATTTCTGTCTTGAACATGCTCAACAATTGAGTTTCCACAGCCCTCTGGGATAGAGAATTCCACAGATTCACCACCCTCTGAGTAAAGAAATTCCTCCTCATTCCAGTCTTAAATGGGTCTGTCCCTTATTCTGAACCTCTGTGCCCTTGTTCTAGACTCACCAGCCAGGGAAAACATCTTATCTACATCCACCCTGTCACGCCTTGTAAGAATTTTGTAAGTTTCAATAAGATCACCTCCCATTCTTTGAAACTCTAGAGAATACAGGCCCAGTTTAGAACCATAGAAAGTTTACAGCACAGAAAGAGGCCATTCAGCCCATCGTGTCTGTGCCAATTTCTGCAATCTCTCCTCATAAGACAATCCCACCATCCCAGGGATCAGTCTGGTGACCTTCTGTTGCAGTCCCTCAATGGCAAGTATATCCCTCCTTAGATAAGGAGACCAAAACTGTACGCAATACTCCAGGTCTCATCAAGGCTCTATACAATTGCAGCAAGACAGCTTTACTGCTTACTCAAATCCCCTTGCGCTAAGACCAACATATGATTTGCCTTCTTAATTGCTTGCTGCATCTGCATACTAGCTTTTAGTGACTCATGAACTAGGGCACCCAGGTCTCTTTGGATATCAACACTTCCCAACCTCTCACCATTTAAGAAATACTCTGCCTTTCTGCTTTTTTCTATCAAAGTGGATCACTTCACATTTATTCACATTATATTCCATCTGCCACATTCTTGCCCATTCACTTAGCCTGTCCAAATCCCTTGAAGCCTCCTTACATCCTCCTCACAACTTACATTCCCAACTAGTTTTGTGTAATAAGTGAATTTGGAATCAGTATGAGCTTCCACTGCAGCATTCAGACATTGGATGGGTTCGTAAGCGCTGTCATGGAGTTGGCCACCATTCCTAACTGGAAGGCTGGACTTTGCACAAGGCCCTGTGCTATGTTGGAACCGGGCTCCTCCATGCTCCTTGACAGTGACAACAGGCTCTGTGGCAGGCCTGCCAATGCACCAAACATCTCATCAGCCTTTTCCTGTATGACTCCCCATCAAAGTCCTCATCTGAATTCTCTGCAGCAGAACTTGACTGCAACTTCAGTCTCCTCGGTCTGGCTGCAGTCCAGTCATGCCCAGTGACTCACCACGTGAAGGTCCTGAATCTATACCTCCCTCCAATGTAGGTGCAGTGTCGGTATTTGGGTTGCTGCCTGCAAGTATCAGATCAAGTGACAGTGCTCTTTTATCAGACATTTGCTCTTGTTCTCGCTGTTCATTGTCAGCTTGTTCAGCTTGTACTTCATACCAGATTGTGGGATAAGGGTGAGGTGGAATTTGAGAAGGTGCATAAGGCAGGAACATACAACCATCCTCAAAGGTTTTGCCAATTACAATTACAATGACCTCAGTGACTGCTGCTCCAATAATTCCAAGCACCATCTCCTCCAAGAGGCCAGGAAATGCAGCCTTGCCTGTCCCCTGCTGTTTCTCTGTTGCTTCTTCTTGTAAAGTGCCAACGTGTGCTGCAAGAGAAAGGGAAGAGTGTCAGTAAGTATGATGCAATGTGTCTGGGTGATGGGCTTGTCATAGCTGAATAGCTAAATATATGTGGAAGCTGAGAGATGTGAGGCTTGCAGAATTGGTAAGTGTGTGAGCGTGAGGTGGAGCATCTGAATGTTAAACATGACTCCTGATTGCTGGAGATTGTTTATGGGTGAGTGGTGAGGGTGTTATGAATTGAGCAGTGCTTGAGGCTAGTGGTGCAGTTGGTGGAATATGGCATTTGAAGATATATTCACTGACTTTGGTCAGCACAGACTTGGTGGGCCGAAGGGCCTGTTTCAGTGCTGTATCTCTAAACTAACCTTGACCACTCGTATGAGGTCATTGAACTTTTTGCGGCACTACTACCAGGTCCTCGAGGTGAGACTCTTTGCATTGTCTTCTATGGCTATCTGCTCTCATTCCCTTTGCAGTGTATGTTTGGAAGGTCTCCTAGCCCCTGCGAAAACATCACGACTCTCCCCCTTTCCACCTCTAGCATAGCATTGGATAACCTGGGAGCCCTTAGTCGGGCCTGCTGCTCCATTGTTCTTCTTTCTTTCTTGTGAGAAACATTTGCAGAGACAGTTTCAATACATGCTGCAGCCCTTTAGGAAGTGAAGGCTAGTTTAACTCATGTTAACCTATCCCAAACCTGGGCTCCCTACTGAGCATGCAGCCCACTCAACAGTGTGTTTAACACTGGCCTGCATGCCACAATTATGGAAATGAACAGGCAGTGTGAAATTAGTGTGCTGCCTGCATCACTTTGATCAGCTGTTGGGTAATTGCATATTGTGACACCTGCTCCCACAAACCAGATATATAGAATATTTTGGCCCAGTTTGATGTGAGGTTATTGTCTAAGGCTGCATTTGAGCTTGGCTCCATCCATTCTACTGTGCTATTGAAGTGTTGAAGTGTATGTGTACACTGTTGAAGTGTATGCCTATGTGTGAGGAAGTGAATAAGAAATGTAAGTTAAAAATAAAAGATGATATTAACAATGAGTTTGGGGAAGGCCTTTGATTTTCCTGTCCCCATGTTGAGTAGTTCCAGGTCACCTGATTTGGAGCCAAGGGTCATATTTTGGAAAACGCTCTGGCCCAATTGGCCTAAGTGTCTACCATCCATTATTTTCAAGCAGATAGAAAATAAATATAAAGAGGAAAAATCTGACAGAAGACGAATGCCACCCAAATGCCCAGTCCTGCATCCACCTCATGTGAGTCTGAGAACAAGTAGCATATAGATACCTTGTATTGACTGCATGCTTGTTGCTTGCAATAGTTAATGGGTCACAGGGAAAATCCATTGGCATGTGGAGGTAAAGAGTGCCCTGGTATTAAATTGGCACACCTATACATGAGTGGTCACCAGCATGCTGTGTTCCTTTGCAATGCTGCCCCAAAATTAAACTGATTGTTAGGATGATTTGTAAATCAACATTATAAAATTAAGTAACGTGAGCCCAAATTACCTTTGCAACCTGCCCAAGGCAAGCATATTCCTTCTTCCATGCCATCAGTTTCAGTGCACAGCTAAAACGGCTTCCACCCTTTCAATAACTTCCATGCAAGCTGGTCTGGTTCTGCTCTTCACCAGAAGATGGCTCTGAACAGCAAAATTGATCACCCTTCTTTAGAGGATATTCTTCAGCAGTACCCTCAAAGCTGCTTCATTTAAATTGAGCCATTTGTATTTGCTGTAACCTTTTCTACCTCTTTTCAGGAACAAAACAGTTTTAAGGAAATCCAGCAGCCCTTTCCATTGTGCTGTCAACTCTTTGATTTGACCAGTCGTGCTGCAATTTCATACAAATGCCAAGTCTGCAGTGCAAGGCATATCGCATCCAAAGAGCAGCAGTCCTACTACCACTGTGTGGGATCTCATTATCAGTCCCCGTTATCTTAGCTGGCCACAAAATATCCAGTTTGGTTCATATATTAAACTGTCTTTAAATTTTTTCTTAATTCTTTGTTTTGTTCAATTCTTTCATTAGTTTCAATAGATTGGAAAACAGCCAATGTAACTTCTTTATTCAAAAATGGAGGGAGAAAGAATTATTAAAGATGTTAAAGCAGGGCACTTAGAAAAATTCAGGGCAATCAGGCAGAGTCAACATGGTTTTGTGAAAGGAAAATCATGTTTAACCAATTTATTGGAGTTCTTTGAAGAAGTAACATGCACTAAAGGATAAAGGGGAACCAGTGGATGTACTGTACTGAGATTTCCAGAAGGCATTTGATAAGGTGCCACAACAAAGGTTATTGCGGAAATAAAAGCTCATGGTGTAGGGGGTAACATTTTGGCATGGATAGAAGATTGGCTAGCGAACAGGACATAGAGAGTAGGCATAAATGGGTCATTTTCTGGTTGGCAAGATGTAACGAATGGTGTGCCACAGGGATCTGTGCTGGGGCCTCAACTTTTTACAATTTATATAAATGATTTGGATGAAGGGACCGAAGGTATGGTTGCTAAATTTGCTGATGTCACAAAGATAGGTCGGAAAGTAAGTTGTGAAGATGATATAAGGAGCTACAAAGGGATATAGATAGGTTAAGTGAGTGGGCAAAGATCTGGCAAATGGAGTATAATATGAGAAAATGTGAAATTGTCCATTTTGGAAGAATGAAAAAGAAGCATATTATCTAAATGGTGAAAGATTGCAGAGCTCTGAGATGCAGAGGAATCTGGGTGTTCCATTGTCATGCAGGCCCCTGCCTGCCAAGCATGAGGCATATTAATTTCGCCACATGGACATTAAATTTCAAACTGTGGTTTAAGTGAAGAAAGAACTTGCTTTAAAAAATTGCCAGATCTTGGCTGGAAAGGCATTTGCATATTAACAGACAGTGTTTGGAAGGACAAAGAAGCCATTCCCTGACACATTCAACCCACAATCAACTTTTGATCACCAGACTTTGAAGGTGGGGGAGCTCGCATTCCAGGTTGACGGTTTAAACTAGTGTGGCAGGGGGGTGGGAACCAGAGCAGTAGGACAGCAAGTGAAATAAATGATGGGGAGCTAGTAAATAAGGCCAGTAAGACTAAGAGGAAGAGCAGGCAGGGAGATGTTGCGGAGCACAGCGGGACTGGTGGTCTGAAGTGCATTTGTTTCAATGCGAGAAGTATAACAGGTAAGGCAGATGAACTTAGAGCTTGGATTAGTACTTGGAACTATGATGTTGTTGCTATTACAGAGACTTGGTTGAGGGAAGGACAGGATTGGCAGCTAAATGTTCCAAGATTTAGAAGCTTCAGGCGGGATAGAGGGGGATGTAAAAGGGGTGGAGGAGTTGCATTACTTGTTAAGGAGAATATCACAGCTGTACTGTGGGAGGACACCTCGGAGGGGTCATGCAGCAAGGCAATATGGGTGGAGCTCAGGAATAGGAAGGGTGCAGTCACGATGTTGGGGGTTTTCTACAGGCCTCCCAACAGCCAGCGGGAGGTAGAGGAGCAGATATGTAGACAGATTTTGGAAAGATGTAAAGGTAACAGGGTTGTAGTGGTGGGTGATTTTAACTTCCCCTATATTGACTGGGACTCACTTAGTGCTAGGGGCTTAGATGGGGCAGAATTTGTAAGGAGCATCCAGGAGGGCTTCTTGAAACAATATGTAGATAGTCCAACTAGGGATGGGGCCATTCTGGACCTGGTATTGGGGAATGAGCCTGGCCAGGTGGTCGAAGTTTCAGTGGGGGAGCATTTCGGGAGCAGTGACCATAATTCCATAAGTTTTAAGGTACTTGTGGATAAGGATAAGAGTAGTCCTCGGGTGAAGGTGCTAAATTGGGGGAAGGCTAATTATAACAATATTAGGCAGGAACTGAAGAATTTAGATTGGGGGCGGCTGTTTGAGGGTAAATCAACATCTGACATGTGGGAGTCTTTCAAATATCAGTTGATTAGAATCCAGGACCGGCATGTTCCTGTGAGGAATAAGGATAAGTTTGGCAAGTTTCGGGAACCTTGGATAACGCGGGATATTGTGAGCCTAGTCAAAAAGAAAAAGGAAGCATTCGTAAGGGCTGGAAGGCGAGGAACAGACGAATCCCTTGAGGAATATAAAGACAGTAGAAAGGAACTTAAGCAAGGAGTCAGGAGGGCTAAAAGGGGTCATGAAAGGTCATTGGCAAACAGGATTAAGGATAATCCCAAGGCTTTTTATACATATATAAAGAGCAAGAGGGTAACTAGGGAAAGGGTTGGCCCACTCAAGGACAGAGAAGGGAATCTATGTGTGGAGCCAGAGGAAATGGGCGAGGTACTAAATGAATACTTTGCATCAGTATTCACCAAAGAGAAGGGCTTGGTGGATGATGAGTCTAGGGAAGGGAGTGTAGATAGTCTCAGTCATCTCATTATCGAAAAGGAGGAGGTGTTGGGTGTCTTGCAAAGCATTAAGGTAGATAAGTCGAGAGGGCCTGATGGGATCTACCTCAGAATACTAAGGGAGGCAAAGGAGGAAATTGCTGAGGCCTTGACAGAAATCTTTGCATCCTCATTGGCTACAGGTGAGGTCCCAGAGGACTGGAGAATAGCCAATGTTGTTCCTTTGTTTACGAAGGGTAACAAGGATAATCCAGGAAATTATAGGCCGGTGAGCCTTACATCAGTGGTAGGGAAATTATTAGAGAGGATTCTTCGGGACAGGATTTACTCCCATTTGGAAACAAACAAACTTATTAGCGAGAGGCAGCATGGTTTTGTGAAGGGGAGGTCGTGTCTCACTAATTTGATTGAGTTTTTCGAGGAAGTGACAAAGATGATTGATGATGGACGGGCAGTGGATGTTATCTATATGGACTTCAGTAAAGCCTTTGACAAGGTCCCTCATGGCAGACTGTTACAAAAGGTGAAGTCACACGGGATCAGAGGTGAGCTGGCAAGATGGATACAGAACTGGCTCTGTCATAGAAGACAGAGGGTAGCAGTGGAAGGGTGCTTTACTGAATGGAGGGATGTGACTAGTGGTGTTCCGCAGGGATCAGTGCTGGGACCTTTGCTGTTTGTAGTATATATAAATGATTTGGAGGAAAATGTAGCTGGTCTGATTAGTAAGTTTGCGGACGACACAAAGGTTGGTGGAGTTGCGGATAGTGATGAGGATTGTCAGAGGATACAGCAGGATATAGATCGGTTGGAGACTTGGGCGGAGAAATGGCAGATGGAGTTTAATCCGGACAAATGTGAGGTAATGCATTTTGGAAGATCTAATGCAGGTGGGAAGTATACAGTAAATGGCAGAACCCTTCGGAGTATTGACAGGCAGAGAGATCTGGGCGTACAGGTCCACAGGCCACTGAAAGTGGCAACGCAGGTGGATAAGGTAGTCAAGAAGGCATACGGCATGCTTGTCTTCATCGGTTGGGGCATAGAGTATAAAAATTGGCAAGTCATGCTGCAGCTGTACAGAACCTTAGTTAGGCCACACTTAGAATATTGCGTGCAATTCTGGTCGCCACACTACCAGAAGGACGTGGAGGCTTTGGAGAGGGTGCAGAAGAGGTTTACCAGGATGTTGCCTGGTCTCGAGGGCATTAGCTATGAGGAGAGGTTGGATAAACACGGATCGTTTTCACTGGAACAACGGAGGTGGAGGGGCGACATGATAGAGGTTTACAAAGTTATGAGCGGCATGGACAGAGTGGATAGTGGATTTTTCCCAGGGTGGAAAAGTCAGTTACTAGAGGATATAGGTTTAAGGTGAGAGGGGCAAAGTTTAGAGGGGATGTGCGAGGCATGTTCTTTACACAGAGGGTGGTGAGTGCCTGGAACTTGCTGCCAGGGGAGGTGGTGGAAGAAGGTACGATAATGACGTTTAAGAGGCATCTTGACAAATACATGAATAGGATGGGAATCGAGGGATACAGTCCCTGGAAGTGCAGAAGGTTTTAGTTTCGGCAGGCATCAAGATCGGCGCAGGCTTGGAGGGCCGAATGGCCTGTTCCTGTGCTGTACTGTTCTTTGTTCTTTGTTGTTCTTTGACTGCTAAGATGGCCGAATACACAAACAGACTTGGTCAAACCAGCTAGTCACATGACTGAGATTTTTGAATTTTTACAAACAATCTGGGCAAAAAGCAGAATTCCCCTGGACTGAGAAGATCTCTCCTGACTGGCTCGCCACACCCTCTCCTGTCTGCCTGCTCCCATCTCTTTCTCACCAACCTCTGAATCCACTGAAGCCATATGAACCCCAAGTGCGAAAAGTCTCCTACAGAAAGCAAGGTTTAAGAAGAATACTGGGCCCTAACGAAAAGCAAGATCTACCCACAATCAAGGACACTACAGTGAGCTCGAAGAACCGTAACACAAAAAACCTCCTCAGATATTGCTTCAAACTTTTCCACTTTATTTCTTCTGTTTTCCTTCTGTCTCTATCCGCATGTGTGTATCGCATGTGCATGCTAGCGTGGGCCTGTTGTGTGTCCGTAGGCATTAACTGAATTCGAGTTTAAGTTTAATAAATTTCAACTTTTCTTCTTTAAACCTAAGAAAGCCTGTTTGGCTGGTTTCTTTGCCTTATAATTGGAAAGCGGTGAACAAGGATTCACCAAGGGGGAGCTAAAGAGCATGGTGTTTTAAAAATGGTACACACTGCTGCCACTGTGTGTTGGTAGGGGAGGGAGTGAATGTTTGTGGATGGTGTGCCAATCAAGCGGGCTGCTTTGTCCTGGATGGTGTCGAGCTTCTTGAGTGTTGTTGGATAGGATTTGGGGAGTCAGGAGGTGAGTTACTCACCACAGGATTCCTAGCCTCTGACCTGCTCTTGTAGCCGTGGTATTTATATGGTTACTCCAGTTCAGTTTCTGGTCAATGGTAACCCCTAGGATGTTGATATTTTTTATTTTTTTAGAGATACAGCACTGAAACAGGCCCTTCAGCCCACCGAGTCTGTGCCGACCAACAACCACCCATTTATACTAACCCTACAGTAATCCCATATTCCCGAACACCTACCTACACTTGGGGCAATTTACAAAGGCCAATTTACCTATCACCTGCAAGTCTTTGGCTGAGGGAGGAAACCGGAGCACCTGGCAAAAACCCACGCAGTCACAGGGAGAACTTGCAAACTCCGCACAGGCAGTACCCAGAATCGAACCCGGGTCCCTGGAGCTGTGAGGCTGCGGTGCTAACCACTGCACCACTGTGCCGCCCCACAGTGGGGGATTCAGCAATGGTAATGCTGTTGAATGTTTTGCCCTGATTCCCATTGACTTCAGTTTTTATAGGGCTCCTTGAAGCCATACTCGGTTCAACTCTTTTGTCCATGTTTGAACCAAGGCTGTAATGAGGTCAGGAGCTGAGTGACCCTGGCGGAACCCAAAATGAGCATCACTGAGCAGGTTATTGCTAAGCAAGTGCCGCTTGATGGCACTGTTGATGACACCTCCCATCACTTTACTGATGATTGAGAGTAGACTGATGGGGCGATAATTGGCCAGGTTGGACTTGTCCTGCTTTTTGTGTACAGGACATACTTGGGCAATTTTCCACATTGCTGGGTTGATGCTGTTGTCCAGCGTTGTAGCTGTACTGGAACAGTTTGGCTAAGGGCACGGCCAGTTCTGGAGCACAGGTCTTCCATACTATTGCCAGAATATTGTCAGGACCCATAACCTTTGCAGTGTCGAGTGCCTTCAGTCATTTCTTGATATCACATGGAGTGAATCGAATTGGCTGAAGTCTGGCATCTGTGTTGCTAGGGGCTTCAGGAGGAGGCCGAGATGGATCATCAACTTGGCACTTCTGGCTGACGATTGTTGCAAATGCTTCAGCCTTATCTTTTGTACTGATGTGCTGTGCTCCCCCATCATTGAGGATGGGGATATTTGGGGACCCACCTCCTCCAGTTAGTTGTTTAATTGTCCACCACCATTCACGTCTGGATGTGGCAGGACTGCAGAGCTTAGATCTGATCTATTGGTTAAGGTATCACTTAGCTCTGTCTATCACATGCTGCTTACGCAGTTTGGCACGCAAGTAGTCCTGTCTTGTAGCTTCACCAGGTTGACACCTCATTTTGAGTTATGCCTAGAGCTGCTCCTGGCATGCCGTCCTGCACTCTTCATTGAGCCAGGATTGGTCTCGTGGTTTGAGTTATACAGGGCATTGGTGAGACCACATCTGGAGTACTGTGTACAGTATTGGTCTCCTTATTTAAGAAAGAATGTAGATGCGTTGGAAGCAGTTCAGAGAATGTTTACTAGACTAATACCTGGAATGGGTGGGTTGTCTTATAAGGAAAGGTTGAACGGGCTAGGCTTGTATCCACTGGAGTTTAGAAGAGTAAGAGATCATTTGATTGACACGTATAACATTCTGAGGGGTCTTGACAGTGTGAATGTGGAAAGGATGTTTCCCCTTGTGGGAGAATCTAGAACTAGGGGTCACTGTTTAAAAATAAGGGATTGCTCATTCAATACAGAGAGGAGGAGAAATGTTTTCTCTCTGATGGTCGTGAGTCTTTGGAACTCTCTTCCTCAAAAGGCGATGGAAGCAGAGTCTTATGATCTTATTGAATGGCGGAGCAGGCTCGAGGGGCCGAGTGGCCTACTCCTGCTCATAATTTGTATATCCGTATGTACGTATGGTTACAATGGCCTTAAAATTACAGTGCAAGAAGATTGGATTACAGTGCTTAACTCACTTACATTAAATTTCTTTTAATCCATTTAAAATAAATCAAAGCTATAAAGAGCATAGGGTACTTAATGTTCCCATTATGTCGTGTAAACTGTTTCTCATCTGTCTGGTGTTTCTGTATTTGGATTGTAGCACCTGTTGTTTCTATAAGGGTTTTGTATAACTCACAGTTGCTGCTAAGATAAATTGTGAGTTCTAAGTGGCACAGAGTGCAGCATGAAACATATGCAACATATTCAGTAAAGGCCTGGTCTCATTTGCAGCCAATGACCAGAAAAACTACATAAAATGTACAACGCAGAAAGAGGCCTTTTGGCCCAACTAGTCTGTGCCAGTGTTTATATTACACAAGTCTGCCTCCATTCCATCTACCTCATCTCAGCCTTTCAATATATTTTGCTATTACCTTTTCTCTATGTACTGGTCTCGTTTGCTGTTGAAAGAATCTAAGCTATTTTCTTCAATCACTTCCTGTGATAGAACGTTCCATATTTTCGCCACTCTCTGAGTAAAAGAAATTTCTCCTTATTTCACTATTGGATTTATTAGAAATTGTCTTGAATGTATGACCCCTAGTTTTGGATTCTCCTAGAAGTGGAAACATTCTTTCCACATCTACTCTGTCCAACTGATGTATAATTTTGAAGCCTTCTCTCTGGTTACCTCTAAGTCTTCGCCTCTCTGAAGAATATAGGGCTGCATTTTACACGTCCTAAATTATGGGGCTAAACGCACCTCACGGAGCCACCGCAATATTAAACGTGGCGGCTCATTTAAATGGCTGGGGTAGACTGTCCCCCCACCACCGCCTCACCGATGAAGTGGAGGGGATGGGCAGTCCGTCCCTGACAATGGCACAGGTGGCACTGCGCAGGTACCAACACCATTTTTAATGGGCTTTGAACCCTTCCATTTTGTTTAAATATTTAAAGAGATTGTCAGTTAAAATTTATTCAAAAAAATTAAATTAATGTTCCTAGCCCCTCTCCCACCACCCGCAATAACCATACAATTCATTCCTTGCTCTCTCCCCCGCAAAATACTTACCTTGTATACCTGAGCACCCCCCCCACCAATGTTCATAAACTTTTAACTTCACCCCTTCCCACCATCCCCTACACCAGTCAGATTAGTTTGGCCCCGCTACCCACCCCCACAACACTGAAATACTTATCTGCTGCCCCCTCCCCACCAGTGTTCCACATCGGATCTACGGACGGATATCTGAAGGCACGGGAATGCTGGCCACCGGCAGCAATATCACTGTGGAACGGATGGCGGGAGCAGGTAAGTGATTAATTCATTAATTTTAATAAATTAACATATTTAAATTTAAATTTATTTTAAAATTTACTTCCATCGCCAAGCGGCGGGGGGGCTGTTGGTGGGGGGAGTTGTTGTGGGGGGGGGGGCGCCAAGTGGACTCACCGCCGCCGGCAATATCGGGCCGGGCCTTCCCGGCGTCGAAGCCCATGGTGGGCCTCTCCTGGCGGCATTTTCTGCCCCCCACCCCCCGCCATGACCCACGACATCTAGAGGGCTGTAAAATTGAGCCCATAGATTTAACCTGCTAATCCTTGCCAATCATTTCCGATGTCATCCTTGTAAAACTTTTTTGCACTTTCTCTGGTGATTCCACTTTGTTTTTATGGTATGACATGACACTATTTTCGAATGAACAGGGCCTAATAAGCCCAGGCTGAGTGCGGTGTCCTATTAGAGGCCTTGGGAGCGGCCTGGAGGCGGGACCTAGAAATTAAAGATAATTTTAAAAGGCAAATGGCAGCTCTGAGGACTTGCCATTGCCTGAAGATATGGAGTAGAGGGCCAGTGCAGGCATGGGCATGTGTCCCTGGGTGGCACCACAATCTTCTGATGCCTCCTTTGAGGTGTTAACGGATGCAGTGGCAGGCAGGACTGATATCCTTTTTCCGGCATCAGGAAGGAGAAATCCCCCCAGATAGACCAAGAGGGCTTGGTTGAAGATGGCCATGGAGGTCAACAGTGGGGGAATCACCAGAAGGATGTGGGACCAGTGCAAGAAGAGGTTCAATGACCCGATAAGGTCTGGTAAGGTGGCACCCAGGTGATAGGTCTCCAACTCTGTAAATACCAGCATGAACTGACTGCACAGAATGTCTCTAGTTCTCCCTAACATTGTCAGATCAAGTGTCCAGTCACATCACTGAGACAGCAGGCACCCTCACTTATGGGGCACTATTCAGAAGGGAACATCACTGAGGGGTACATCAGCTCACATATATGTCATGCTGAAAACGATGAGGGAGGGCAGCCCACTCATGAATCATTATCCCCTCATCCTGCAAAAGAAGAGACCCCATAATACTTAGGAAATTGCCAGAACAGTGATGGTGTGGCTCAACTTCATACTCTGACCCCAATGGAGGAGGCGGTGCTGGAGATCGCCTGGGTGCTCACGAGTCTGTCGTTGGGGGATGGTGAAACAGGAGGCTGTGAACAGCCGGGTCATTTGATTGCTCTATCTTGAGGTGAAGGGCATGGAGGCAACTCCTGCCCAATTCGACCACTATTATCTCAGGGTTGTGCTAGGGTGATTGCTGAGTAGGACGAGTTCTCATTTCCATTTTCTTGTGTTTCCCACAGTGCCAGTTACAGAGGAGGACTAGAGTGCACAAGCACAATCAGCACCGCCCTCCTCGGCAGGGAGAGACTCACCAAACACCAGCACAGTCATATCAGACCTCAGCACTTTCCACCAGCGCAGCCACACTCACCTCGGTTGGGCCCAAGGGTAGTGTAGAAAGAGTGAACCTCACATCACACATGAGCAGGAGGAGGCGGGTGAGGCAGAGGATAGACGCTGGGTGAAGATATTGCGTGTCGGGTGTCACAGACAAGGAGGGCCTTCCTTGAGAAACAGAGGCAGATAAGCTCTCATTTGTCAGAGTTCCCTGAGGCCTTGAGAAGCCATGGGCAGGCAATGGAAGAGTCCATGCAGCACATGTGCTCTGTCATGGGTCAGGGATTCGATTACTTGAGCTCCTCTATTGAGCGATTGGGCAACCTCTGGGAGACCCATAGGCAGCACCACTCTCAGTGGGTGCAGAAGCAGCACACTGATGTGCACAGAAAGAATGAGAATCTCTGCAGCATTGACCACTCAGTGTCACTGATGGTGCAGTGGTGCTCGCAGTGGATGCCAGCTGTGTCCCAGTCAGTGGCCTCATCCAGAATTCAAGAGCAGCAGGAAATGGCTGAGATAGTTGACGTGGCAGATGAAGGGGCCACCCTTAGGGGGTACCAGCTTCAAGCTTCGGCCCCTCTGACTCGGGTAGCCATCTGTGTGCCAAGACTCTTGGACAGAGGCAGCCTCTGCAATGATGCAGGTGTGGCAGCCTGTGGAGGAGCCCCCATAGGCTTCTCCAAGACGAGGACAGAATTCACGGGCATCTCAACCAGAGGCAGTGGAACAGGCTGCCTCCACCTCATCCTCTGCCACAGGTGGAGCACTCTGTAGAAGTGTTACAGAAAGAAAGGCACCATATTGTTTATTTCACTTAATGGGTCACCTGGATGTTGTTCTCCATATTTGTCTATTCTGTTTTCATTGCAATATCATTTGTTTGTTATCAATTGGATATATGTGTTATTGATGTTTCATGTCAAAAGGGGCATGGAGTATTATGGGGTGGGTGGGTAGGCCCTGACATTGCTGTATTTCCATGCTTTGTGATGTTGGAGAATGTTGGCAGTGGAAACCTCATTCTCTATGGTCATGGTTGGCAATGGGACTTCAAAGATGTGGGTCGTTGAGGAATGATAGCTCTCTATGCTGGAAGGTGAGTTCATGTTTCTTCGGTAATAAGGGCTCAGAGGTGATCAGGTGAAATGCTGCTGAATCAGCATGGCTCCTGCAACCTTGCCAGCTTGCAGTTGCCCCTGAGGTATAGGACAGCATGGCCAGATGTCTTCCGCTGCCTGGTCACTGGCCACCTCTTGAGCGAATCCTACCTCCACCACTTCATCCTTTTCTTCCTCGTCCCAGTCCTCCTCCAAATGTTACAATGGCAGCCCATAAAACAAGCATTAAAACAGCCTGGAACAATAGAAACTTACATTCATAGAGGGCCATTGATGTAGAAAAATATCCCAAGGCACTTCACAAAGATGTGCTGAGAATGAAAATTGTGCCAAAGATGGTGAGATTCGGAAGCCACAAAGCTTGGTGAAAAGTCATGAAGGGATTTAGAGACATAGGATAGGGACATAGGACACAGACTAGTTGAAACATTTTTACACAAAAGGTTGGGAAACTGTGGAACGCAATATAAGAGTTAGCAATTGAAGCGGACACCATGTCAATGTTTTAGTAGACGGTTGAAGATATAGGGATAAGTGAATGGGTGAATTAAGACTCCTGCTCGTGTGCTCCTGCTTGTAGTTACTATGTAAGGCTATGTAAAATTGTCTACCATCACCCTCATTTCAAGATCTTCCTGCAGTCTCTGTGCTCAACAATTTTTCCACTGCTCTTTGTTGTTCCAGCTCTTTGAGATTCCATCATTTTCCGTGCATCTGCATCTGTAATCTGCCTAATCATCCATGTCTCCATGACTTTGAACTTCTTCCTTTTTCCTTCCATCTCTGAGCCCTCACTCCATCGTTCTCACACAATCCAGCTCAGCCTTTTTCTCTCCACCACTGCCTAATATTAGCTTGAAATTGTTGTTATCGCTTCCTCACATCCTCACTCCCGCAGTTAAACAAGAATATGAAAAAGGGTGCCTGAGTTCCCAAACTGCACAAAAGCTGTACTGGCAATTCTAACTTAAAATAATCTCCTTTGAAATGCTGCTCACTCTGTTTTGTGTATTTCATGAGTTTTTAAATTGAAAAGCTTTGTGTCAGCCTTTTCCTGGAATACCTCATTAAACATGATAACCTCTGACCCCTCACTGGAAACACAAGGGAACAAATGTGCAGTTATCTTTTTATCATTTTTCATTCAGAGCACTAAAATTCTGTAAGGTGATTGAGAATGTCCATGCTTTGTGAATACAAGTAGAAACTGTCGAAAAGATTTGATGTGAGGTCCACCCAGGACACATTATTCTTCAATTGAAGAGGACTTTATGTATCAAAAATATGGTTTGTAAGTTTGCATTTTTGTTAACTGGTATAGCTTGAGGCTTGGAGGTCTGTAGTGTTCTGTACTAGAGAATGAATCATTAAAAACTGTCTGTCAACGTCTCTCTCCTAGGAGAGAGTAACTAAAGCATGATGAATAGCACAATATATAAACATCTTCCATCTTATGTTTGCTTGCTCACCAATTGTTGAAATATATTCATTATTATGTTTTTTTAATGGAATTTATGTTTGCGTTATTAATTGACGTCATAAAAATCTCTAGATGGCAAGTCGCATAACAAATATGATACCTTCCCTCTGACATGAAAACATGTTATGTGGAATGACGATTTTTAATTCATTGGCTGGAAACCTACATTAAACATATAAAATGTAAAGTTGGAATTCTGCATTCAACTTTTTAAAAAACTGGCAGATAAGATGACCACCACAATTTGCATTGAAACACCTCACATTCCGAGGCACGTGTCTAATAGTTCTCTTCCAGAACAATGGCTTGAACGGTTGAGTGAGTTATCTGGTATCATCCTTGTTAGCGAGACATTCAAAGCCATCTTGGAGCATTCACACTGGTGGAGATGAACCTCCAGGGGGTAAACATTGAAGTAATAAGACCTGAGAGAGCTTGGGATTCTTAGACTGGGATCTCATTAAAATGAAAAAAAAAATACACTGAAAGAAACATGTGACAGGCTCCTCTGTCTATGTGAAAACTTGGAGGGCTGAATTTTACCAGCCCCTCGATGCCTGGCGGCGGGCCCTTCATCTCCATGAATCTGTGGAATTCTCTACCCGAGAGTGCTGTGGAAGCTCAATCATTGAGCGTATTCATGACAGAAATCGATAGATTTCTGGATACTAATGACATCGAGGGATATGGGGAAAAATGGCGAAGAAGTAGATGATCAGCCATGATCTGTTTGAATGGCGGAGCAGGCTTGACGGGCTGAATGGCCTACTCTGACTCCTATTTCTTATGTTCCTATATGCAGGTTGCCAATAAATATGTTCAAAATAACTTACCTGCTGTCCCATGCCGATTTTACGGCTTCCGTTCAGCCTACGCGTGCCTTCGGAGTTCCGAGGTGAGAACCTGGTGGGGAGGGGAGACTAATAAAAATTTCAGGGTGGGAGGGGTGGAGGAGCGGGGAAATCAGTTTTTATTGTATGTGGGAAGGGGTTGAAGGGCAAAGATTGAAGGTTGGGGGGTAAGTTTAGGTGTCTGAAAAATCAATTGATGTCATTTCAGGCAATTAAATTACCATGGGGGGGGGGGGGTGTGGTGTTTGGGGTAGGGCCTCTATCACTTATTTTTATATTTCATTAAAATAAATTATATTTTGCCTTTAAAAATTAAAATTAATTATAAGGGCTTAAAACCCTTTAAAAATGGCGCTGGCGCCTGCGCAGTGGCACTGGAAGCTGTTGCTGGGAACGCAGCAGCCAACCCCACACATCTTTGGGGGCGGGCGCTCCACCCCCACTATTTAAATGAGCCTCCGCGCAAAATGTCGCGGGGCTTCTCAGTGGCCACTGAATGCGGGCACACTGATGAGTTTAAAGGGTGCCACCGCGCAGTGCAGCGCCCGAATAAAATTCAGCCCGGAGTTTCTGTTACACACAGCAGACAAGTTTTGAGAGCTAATCAGTGTAGCACCCCAATGGTGCTGTCTCTCTCTCTCTCTCTCTTTCTGTGCAGGTAATACTGCAAATTTCGAAACTTGTCTGTGATTGCGGAATATCCAAGTCTATAATTTCTACAGACAGAGACTTCCGGGAGAAAGTCACCTATATCACTGTCTCCAAGTAAACCTTGAACCAAGGGGGCTATTTCTATCAGCCAGGGTCTTCAAAACAATGAATTCAGTTGGGAGACAACTGAATTACCTGACTCCACAGACTGTATATTATTTTTATTTATTCTGCACTCTAACCTAACCAAACTATTCTCCATCACTCTGTAACCTATTTGTGTGTGTGAGATTCTCATGTGTATGTGTGTGTGTGAGAAAGTTGGAGCGTAATTGATCATTTAGATCGGGTTTTGATTTTAAGTACAATAAACTGCCCTCTTTCTTGTTTAAACTCAAGAAAACCTGTCCAATTGGTTCTTTTATGATCATAAGACATAAAAGCTTAAACACTGACTGAATTGGTAAGAACATCCACTGTTTAAAAAGAAATAAACCATGTTGTGGTCAAACAAGGAGAGGGGCAAGAGGGGAGCTTTTCAACCTCTCCTCACCTGATCATAACACCTCTGATACTGCCATCTCCCAGGTTTTCCCCTTTTTTAAAATCTCTGTCGAGGTTTCCAAGAAGTGGGCACTATTTATTGGTTAATTAGCTCATTGAACTCTCCATGCTGTCACAACAAAGAATTGCTAAGAAATTTTGGGAGGGACACTGTTTTACTTTAATAAAATTATATTAATTAGGTCTATCTGTTAAATATAGAGATGTTTTCACTTCCTTAGGCCTGTACAGTGCAAAGATTTGCTAATTTAAATTGCACTTTTCCAAGCTCTTTTCGCAACCTTTTATACCTCTTTAAGGGACAGGATTCTCAGAGCAACTAAACATATGGGGGCCAAATATCCATCTGGAATGCATAAAGCCTATGGTAAATGCTGGGATTCATCTGCTTGACCCAACCCAAAGTTCAGTGGGGTGAGGGAGGGGGAAATCCCTTCATTTCCACTCAAATGGCTGCCAACTGTGTCACTTGGGGTGCAGTGAGGGTCCTCCCCACTGTGCCATAAGGCACAAATGGTAATAGAGTTTTCAAGTTTTGGAGGGCAGGGTTCTTACCAGATTCCATCTTCCCATCCCTAAAAGGAATTTCAATGTGGCCCCAGTAGTAAGGAGACTACATTGAAATATTATTTTTAACAGCATGCCTTTTTAATGAGGGGTCCAAGATACAATCACCACCTGGAGCCCTAGGTGGGACCTATTTCCAAAGTTCGGCAAATACATAGACCTGGTTTGATCAGGCTTTCACCTCTTCATGGTCTTTCTGAAGGTGTAAAAAGTAGGAATTCCTGAATTTAGTGAGTCTCTGCCCCTTCTTATGATGGTGGCCTCATTGGGCAATGGGTGAAAACTCTGCCCACAATAGCCCATTCCACAATCCCTGATGTAAAGCCAGGAGCTGACCTATCTGGGTCTCAGCCTAACTTCTGCTTTTCTGATGCACCATCGTGAAAGTTATCATGGCAACATGCAAGAAGGGCCACACAATTTAGGTTCCATACAAATGGTCTGTTAAATCTTCATCTAACATTCCAACACTCTCATCCAATCTACATTTTGTTAAAATGAGAAAAGATAGGAATGAGCCCCAAATGTTTTGTTTTAGAGATACAGCACTGAAACAGGCCCTTCAGCCAACCGAGTCTGTGCCGACCATCAACCACCCATTTATACTAATCCTACACTAATCCCATATCCCTACCACATCCCCACCTGTCCCTATATTTCCCTACCACCTACTTATACTAGGGGCAATTTATAATGGCCAATTAACCTATCAACCTGCAAGTCTTTGGCATGTGGGAGGAAACCGGAGCACCCGGAGGAAACCCATGCAGACACAGGGAGAACTTGCAAACTCCACACAGGCAGTACCCAGAATTGAACCCGGGTCGCTGGAGCTGTGAGGCTGCGGTGCTAACCACTGCGCCACTGTGCCTAAAAATAAGTATTTGTATGGTAGTCTTAATATCAAACACCAATAAAACAACAATTTGCATTCATGTTGTGCCTTTAAGGATCTTTATAAAGAGTAAGAGAAAGGATGCAGAGGCACAGAAAGAGCTGGAGGACCATAGAATATGGAAAGTTGAAGGAAGTTGTAGAGATAGGATGGGACAAAGCTGTGGAGATTCTAAAGATTAAAAAGAGAATTTTAAACCTCGTGCTTTGGAGACAAACTTGGTCATTGAGGACAGAAAAGAAGGGCCAGTAAAATAATTTTCAAATGAAGAGCCTCATATCCAGGAACTCATATTGGAAATGTTGATGTCACTGCACACGATATTCTGACCATTAATTTAAAAGGGCACTAGATTTTAAGCAGCATGCACCCAATTCCAATATGCATTCCTGATGGGTGAGACTCATCACCAGGACTGTAAACTTAGAAGGTGACCCCTATTAAGTACCTGAACTGCGTTTTATTCAAAAAAAATTAGCTTTTGAATTTGCATTGGGATTTCCTGGCTCTACTTCAAACCTCCTATTGAAATAAATGAACAACAGTGATGTTTTCTGCATGTCAATTATTCTTAAGATATTAATGATTGCATTTTGCTATTTTGTGATATTACAATAAAAACTTACATCTTCTTTTCAAAACTAATTACAGTTTTGTCTTTAATAAATGATATTTGGCTGCCAAACTAACCAACGGCTTTTGTTCAAGGATATTGTTTTCCTAAATAATGATCAGCAAAACTTTTGTTTTGGTTAAAGAGGGAAAAGAGACAGGAGAGCTGTCATTTTTGTTACAGTAGAGAGTGACACAAATGTATTTCAAACTGATTTCTATTATTCTGTTCTTTGAAAGCAATGTCCATTTAAATGTTGAATCAGCAGCAGATGCACGAAAGATACAAGCTCCAAGATGTGTTATTTCATTAAATTTTATATGACAATAGTAACCATATTGGAGTGCTATTGCAATCATGAACTGAATAGTAAGCAATGATTTCCATTTGTTACATTTTAAAACCAGTATGTAAATAAAAGCAATTGCATTTGACAGAGAAGCCCTAACATATTTGAATGACTTCTGACAAGAGAACAATGTAAAAAGAAATTGACATCAGATAATCCCATTTATTAGAACCGTGACTCTATTCCTAACTTGCTGTCAAAACAATTGTCTAGATGCTCTCCTCCCTTTGTATTTTTACAAAATTGATGCTGCCAAATGTGATCTCATAATAAAATGGAATACTGATCCCAGTTTCCAGTTCAAGCCATTTATAATGAATTTTTAAATTTAGGCTTGGAATGTTCTGCCTGCAACAACAGAAACGTGTATTTATATAGAATTGACGAAGATGGATACCAACCTAAAGAAGTAGATTTCAACAGGGAAGAGTAAAACCTTGTTGGATTTTCAGGAGGGTCTTAAAGGAGGAGATGAAGATGGAGAGGTTTAGAGAGGAAATTCTGGAGCAGAGCATTTAGATGGTTGAAGGTGCACCATAAATGGTGGAGGGAAGGTGGACCTGGTTAGAGCACAGAGTTCTCAGAGCATTGTAGGGCTCATAAAGGTCACAGAGATGGGGAGGGCCATGGCCATGAAGTGGTTTGAACGTAAGGATGAGAATTTTAAATTCCAATTTATGGTTCTGTAAAGTGCTGAATCGGCCAAAATAGAATAGAATGCACATAAAGGCCTATTTTGCCCATGGTATCATTCCATTATTTTAAAGGTACACTGTGTAAATATAATAAGCTCTGAAAATGCATGGTTCATGGTCCAGTAGTTATGCATGAAAAGGCAAGGTGCTGCTGGGGGCCTGTGTCACCACAGCTGAATTTTGCGGGCCCCCCGAGACGGGTTCGGAGATGGGGGGGGGGGGGCGTCATATAGAATTGCAACAGGGGGTAGGGGGGAGGAGGACGGAAGGCCCATCACCTTCCAGCCACATCAGAATTTAGTTGGGGGCAGGATAGGCCAACAATGGCCTACCTGCCCAGATGGCAATTGAGGCCCTTAAGTGGTCTATTACCGGTCTCTTCCTGCTGCTGCTAGGATTTAACCAGCAGTGGGGGGAGGGAGAGGCGGCCTCTGCCACATGAGGAGGTCGCCCAGTAAAGCAAAGTTACCTCCCTGTGAGCTTGGGTGGGGGGAACCTCCTCCGTGGGCAATCTGTCGCCAGAAAGGGCCCTGCCAGGAATAATGCCACATACGTTAACCCCCTCCCCCTGCACTAAATTCCCATCCTCACCACCGTTGCCAGAGGCCTGTCAGTCTGGCCCCAGTGACCCTGCCTCACTTACCTTGGGTCCGGGCTCCAGCCCTGGGTCAAAGGCCTCTTGCAGTCGTGGCAGTGGCCACTGCTCCCGGTGGTGCTGCCGATACTACTGAGCTACTGCTGGCCCTGTGACTGGCTGGCAGATGTTGGAAGCGGGATCCATTTAAGTGCTTGAGCGCTGTTAGATTGCTCTGGGGAACTCTGAAAGGCCAAACCCCGCCTTTTCGGCCCAGCGTCAGGAACACTGCCCATGCCACAAAATTCAACCCATATGTGTGTATTTTGGGCACCCACCTGCTCTATGCTGCCAGAACCTCTGGCACATGGCTACCATGGAATGCCCAGAGACCCCATGCACTCCACTCCTCCAACCACCCATCTTGCAGACCCCGGCAACAAATTTGGATTGTTGTGGATATCTTCTTGGTTTTACAGTATAAGGTCTGTCATAAGTGAGCTGAAAATCTTAACGGGGGTTGACTGACACTGCCCTATATCTATATGCAGAATATCATAACACAGGGATATAACAATAATAACCTCAAGCTATAATCTATATGACCTGGACTAGATATTTGTGTCTTTCACATGTGCAATACTTCAATTTCCACAAAGGTAAACCAAGTAAATAGCCAAATGAGTCAGATTGTGGTTCAATTAATAGCACTCTTGTCTTGGAGTCAGAAGGTTGTGGGTTCAAATCCCACTCCAAGATTTGCATGCAAAAATCAATATAGCCACTCCAGTGTAGTACTGAGGGAGTATTGCACTGTTGGAGGTGTTGTCTTTCAGATGAGATGTTAAATAAAAACCCTGTCTTACTTCTCACATGGAGGTAAAAGGTCCTGTTGCACTAGTTTGGAAAAGGATGGGGGAATTATCCCTGCGGTCCTGGCAAATATTTATCCCTTTATCAAAAACAGATTATCTGGTCATTATCAAATTGCTGTTTGTGTAAGCTTGCTGTGCGCAACTTGGCTGCTGCATGTTGTCCATCAGTGCCTATACTTCAAAAAAAGTACTTCATTGGCTGTAAAGTGCTTTGGGACATCTGGTGGTCATGAATGGTGCTATATAAATGCAAGCCCTTTTATTCTTTAAGACTTTATCAATACATAAGATGTTTTATTTTAAAGTAAATTGAATGGGCCTGTTTTTGCTGGCATGGGACGTTTCACAGAGTGCCCCATTAGTATGACTTACAAGTACCTATTTAAATTTTAACATGTTTTGCCAACAAAGTTGCTGGAGGTGCAAGCTGATATCAATGCAACGAGGATAAAAGGGCATCTGGGAGCTCAGTGAATAATGGGGCAACCAGTGTATCTCCTTAACCAGTGAGATTTAATGATGAGAAATAACAGGAAGAACTGAAAAGGAAGTGTAAGGTAGAGTGAAAAAATTAAATGTCAAATCAGGAACAGAAAGGGAAATAAAGAGAGGGAAAGAAAAATTGACTAAGAGAGAGAGAAAACGAGACAGAAAAGAAAGAAACAAATTAAATTTAATATTTGGCTTTTTTTTAGATCTCCTTAAACAATTCACAGCTTGAAGGAAAGAGACTCAACACTTATAACTGTTTACTTTCAGGGAAAGAGAGATTGATTGCCAATCATTAACAATTATCATGTCATTAAAAGGGTACATAAGCTGATAATTACTCCACTTAACTCTCTGTGGCGAGTTTATAGGAATTAATATGCAAATGCAGCAACTTCATGAACATCACGGGGAGGTTAAGGGTGAGATGGCGTTTTCACAAAGCTAATGCCAGAGTAGCACAATTCAGCCAGCAATTTATGGCAACTTGTAATTCATGGGGCATCTCTTCCTCGCTACTAGTTGCTGGTTGATTTGCACATTAACAACAATGTGTGTTATTCAGACACCATTATCTTTTTAGTAAAATCTGGTCTCATATACAATAACATTTTATATGTGACTCACTTCATTCCATCTGTACAACTTATCTTTGGGTGCTGATAAAAAAAACGAAAATGCCACTCTATCCCATATCAATTGATTGTCTTACTTGACTGAAACAAGATGGTTTCTAATTATTCTCAAGCATTTCTAACCTCTTTGCCTCCATGAAAATCTTTACCATTTTCCCTTTGATTAAACTTCCCTTCTCACTTGTGTCCTAGCCTCTACTTTATATCTCTCTATTTACAGACAAAAAAATAACCAATGAATTTCCAATACAATTGGTGCGTTTACAGAGACGAAATGACTAATTAGTTATTATTTATAATATCAGGAAACGACATCAAAGCTAACTCATTAGCACCTTCATTATCTATAATCTCAGCCTTGTTTTATTTAACTTGCCTGAATACACTGCACTTTTAAAAATCCAACACTAAAAGTAATTTTTTTGCACCAAATCTTTTCTGAGAAAAAATGGCCAAGAACTCCAAAATATGGCAGGGCAAATCTATAAAATTTGATGCATATTGCTGCACATGAAACAAAGGCCCACCTGATGGGGAGAATCAGGAGCTCAAAACAATAATCAACCAAGGCAGCAGCCCAGGGGAAGAAGACTGAAAATTATAAGCATTTATGTGGGAAGGCACCTTGGCAAATACAGTTAATAAAGTACAACAAAAACAAGAAATGCTGGAATCACTCAGCAGGTCTGGCAGCATCTGTGGAAAGAGAAGCAGAGTTAACGTTTCTTCGAAGAAGGGTCACTGACCCGAAACGTTAACTCTGCTTCTCTTTCCACAGATGCTGCCAGACCTGCTGAGTGATTCCAGCATTTCTTGTTTTTGTTTCAGATTTCCAGCATCCGCAGTATTTTGCTTTTATTTTAGCAGTTAATAAAGTAGTAGGATAATTCAAATGGATTCAAAATTTGAAAAACCATAATCTATTCTTGTGTGGCAGTCAACGATTTTGACACATATAGATAGAACATTATTAACTTTCAATAGCAATAAAAAAATCATAAGCTTTATTTCAACAGTCAATCTGTATTACAGACCGTTCAGTGTGCTTTTCTTCTGAAAGTTATAAAATCCTCTACGAGCTCTCAGTCCATTTGAAGTCTAACTAACTGATTATAGAAGCACAATTATAAAATTCAACATTAATGTTACTAATAGGTATAGACAATTATGGGCGATTATGGTTATTATCTGTCATGAACTGCTCAAAGCATCATTAGGGCTTGTAACAGTTATAACAACAGAACAGAATGATATTACTACCATTATCAAGCACTCTGTGTGAGTGTACATGCTTTGTAATTCCCTGTGCTGTCAGCACTTTGCTTACGACTGAGATTTCTTTGAATCTGATTGTGTTTTGATGCTACTCTAATAAAAACAAATTCAGGCAATCAGTGGCGGAGCGAATGCTAGAAGATTGGCGGGTTGGGGAGGGTCAAAGTCCAGATTTGGATGAATTAGCCCCAGAGGCAAAAGTTTAGACGAGGGCTGCCAAAGGTTCCCTGTGAGGTACAGGAGTAGGGGTGCTCCTCCAGGCCCCACAATAAAAATCTTCTGAAACCACCCACCCCCAACCGCCCACCGCCCACCTCAAAATCAGCTCCTCCCCCTGACCCGCAGCCCTTACCTGCCAGGTGGCTGCATGCAGTAGTCGGCTGATTTTTCTCCTGAGCAGAGTAGCGAACAGTAGCAAGTATTTGCTGATACACAGAGCTTACTAAAAAGTTTTGATAAGGCCTGATCCTGAAAGTGGTTGTTTCAGGTTTGGTTCTCTCACCTGCTGCATTGGCCAGGCACCATAGGAACACTGCCAGTATTGAACATGTTTCAGTGTCCAACCCAAAACCTACCACCACCGCCCCCCACCCCCACCGCCCTGAATGCTTTGTAGCTGTGCGCAAAATTAACTGACCTCAAAGTGACTGGCAGAGTCATGAATCCCTCTGAACCTCCTTCGTCACTGGTTCTTACCCAAAGCCGGTTTTCATGCTCCTAGTAGGTATGAATTACCCTAAAAACCTTTCTAATCAAATTTTTCGTCACCTATCCTAATATCTCCTTCTTAGATGCAGTATCAATTTTTGTCTGATTATGCTCCTGTGAAGTGCCTTTTTTTCTACATTAAACTTATTACATAAATACAAGTTGTTGTGAATGGGGAGGCAGTACAATGAACATAACAGCACAGCATTTACTGCCATGTTTTTGCTCACATCCACGTCTATGCCATTTTGGCGACGGTCTTTATTTGGATACCCAAGCACCCGTTAGAAACAAGCAGGAACTTCACTCACACATGCAAATTGGGGCCCTATAACATCAATAGGATCCCAATACAATTTTGGAATACTAATAGACTTCAATCATATCCCACATTTATGTGTCTATCTGGGGTTTCTGTCAAAGTTATGCCAGCTGATCAAGAGACACCACTCGATGGAAATTTCCAGTGTGGAATTTTGAAAGATGGATATCTCTTCTAAAGAGCTTTATTCTCCAGATTTCCCGTCGGTTATCCAAAGAGATAACAGTCCCTAAAAGGCATCCTCAGCAATTAATGAAAGACAAACATACACTCATGAATCATGACTGAGGAAAGATTCCAGATCAAACACATGCAGAAATCTGCAAGACAGTGGGTGGATGTTCAGTGTGAGATAATGCACATTAGTACAGGTAATATGAACCAATGTACAGGAGCTGGAAGTTCACTGGCAAAAATGGGAAGGAAAAGTCTTTAAATATGAATATTCACAACTTACTGGAAGTCTCCAGTCAGTGACTTGTGCTAACAATGCTGATCAAATATTGGAGAATCTGTCTCCAGGTGCATTAATTAAAAGAAAAGATAGGTTATTTTAATGTTCTGTAACTTACTGGTTAGATTATATGCAAGATATTAGTCCCAGATTTTGAGCTCAGTGGCAAAGCAACAACACTCGTTGCTAACGTCAAAGAGAGCAGCCCACAAAGATCGAGTGATCTCTTAGACACAGATTTCCCCTTTCCCGATGACAGTTTAAATCTGGTGCTAAGTCAAGGGACTCTCCAGGCGTGCAGCAGTAGTGATGTTAGCAAGTGAGGTAAGCAGCCAATCACACTGAAATATTCTCACGGGCAGCAAACCAGGAAGTTAAAAGTACTGAATCCATTTGCTTTCAACTTAAAATTTCCGATTGTGAAATAAATGATTCACGTTTGTATTAAGATAGAAGCTAAAATAAAGATAAACAAACTTTAAAAATACGAACATACGGATATACGAATTAGGAGCAGGAGTAGGCCACTCAACCCATCAAGCCTGCTCCGCCATTCAATAAGTTCATGGCTGAACTGATAACTTTACATTTCCACCTACCCCCGATAACCTTCTACCCCCTTGCTTATCAAGAATCTATGTAGCTCTTTCTTAAAAATATTCAAAGACTCTGCTTCCACTGCCTTTTGAGGAAGAGAATTCCAAAGACTCATGACCCTCTGAGAGAAAAAATTTATCCTCGTCTCTGTCTTAAATGGGTGACCCCTTATTTTTAAACAGAGAGAGCCTAAGAGTGGAAGTACTTGACAATTCATAGATTTTCCATTGAATACAGTCTGGGGACTTCAACAGCGCACCCTCTGGAGAAACATTGAATCAATGATAGTAACTTCTGAATTTTCATATCACTCGGCGCATGTGCAGACTCCCAAAGTTGCTCTCAGTTTCAGTGCAGTAAAGGCGGCGAGCGCTGACAGTTTCACCATCATTCCCATCACAAAATCTGGGCCATTCTCTGCATTTTCAGCACTCCATCTTTAAAAAGAACAATAATGTGTTGAAAAGGATTCAGAGGAAAGGATTCAGAGGTTAGGAAGAACAATTCATAGACCTCAAATTGATTTTCACGGAACAAAGGAGATACAGAAATGATATGATTCAAATCTTAAATAGGCAATTACACTATAATGTTTGCATTGGCTCATTGCAATTTTAGCTTTGCATCAATGCAAACTATGAAGCCATGTGAAGGACACTTAGGCAAACAGTATGTTACCACCTTGAGCAGGTTGACTCACACTATTTCACAGAATCACGGAATAGTTACAGCACAGAAGGAGACCATTTAGCCCCTCACGTCTGCACCGGCTCCCTGAAAGAGCAGTTTATCAAGTGCCACTCCTGGCCTTCTCCCCATAGCCCTGCTTATTTTTCCTTTTCAGACATCAATCTAATTCCCTCTTGAATGCCTCGATTAAACCTGCCTCCACCACACTCTCAGGCAGTACATTCCAGAGCCTAACCACTGGCTGCATGATAACATTTTTCCTCATGTCGCTATAGCTTCTTCTGCCGATAGCTTAAATCTGTGCCCTCTTGTTCTCGATCCCTCCACCAATGGGAACAGTTTTTCCCTATCTACCCTGTTCAGACCCCTCATCCCCTCATTATTTTGAATACCTCTAACAAATCTCCTCTCAACCTTCTCATCTCCAAAGAAACCAGACCCAACTTCTCCAATCTATTGACCTAACTGAAGTTCCTCATCCCTGGAGCCATTCTTGTGAACATTTTCTGCACTTTCTCCAATATCTTCACATCTTTTCTAAAGTGTGGCGCCCAGAACTAGACACAATATTCCAGCTCAGGTTGAACCAGTGTTCTATACATGTTTAACATAACTTCCTTGTTTTTTTACTCTATACCCCTATTAATAAAGCCTAGGATGCTGTATGCTCTATTAACCACTCTCTCAACCTGTCCTGCCACCTTCAATGACTTATGCACATATATACCCAGGTCCCTCTGCTCCTGCACCCCCTTTAGAATTGCACCCTTTATTTTGATTTAGATTTTTGATTTAGAGATACAGCACTGAAACAGGCCCTTCGGCCCACCGAGTCTGCGCCGACCACCAACCACCCACCTATACCAATCCTACACCAATCCCATATTCCTACCACATCCTCACCGGTCCCTATATTCCCCTACCACCTACCTATACTAGGGGCAATTTATAATGGCCAATTTACCTATCAACCTGCAAGTCTTTTGGCTGTGGGAGGAAACCGGAGCACCCGGAGGAAACCCATGCAGACACAGGGAGAACTTGCAAACTCCACACAGGCAGTACCCAGAATTGAACCCGGGTCGCTGGAGCTGTGAGGCTGCGGTGTTAACCACTGTGATCTTCCTACCAAAATGAATCACTTCATGCTTTTCTGCATTAAATTTCATCTTCCACTTGTCTGCCCAATCCACCAATCTATCTATGTTCTTTTTGAAGTTTTACACTATCCTCCTCACAGTTCACAATGTTTCCAAGTTTTGCATCATCCACAAATTTTGAAATTGTGCCCTGTACACTAAGGTCTCTGTGATTAATAGGTCAGGAACCTCAAGGGTCTTAACACTGACCCTTGAGGAGCTCCACGACAAACCTTCCTCCATTATCCACTACTCTCTGTTTCCTCTCATTCAGCCAATTTCATATCCATGGTGCTACTGTCCCGCTTATTCCATGAGCTATAATTTTGCTCACAAGTCTGTTTTGTGGCACTGTATCAAATGCTTTTTGAAGTCCAGCTTCAGTTTCAGCTTTATACACATCATATGTTAGGTGAACTCGTACTGCCTGAAAACTTTGTTAAATTTCTTTTATAATGTTAATAAGGAATCAATTTGACAATCTGTAGAACATTATAGGCTCTAGGCAGACAACAGCACAGAGCTGGCAATATAGCCCGGGTCTGTCAGTCTTGCGTTGCTGTTGAGGTACTGATCTTAGGCACGTACTGAAGTTGCTGTATATAAGCAATTTGGCCTGAACTCAGACCATACATATAGATGCCATAACTAGAAAATTGGGAAGTCTTCAGTAAAAGAAGAGAATGAAGCTGCAGTTACACTATACTATGGTCTGAAACCAGTATCGGTAGACTGTGAAGTGAGACTGGACATCTACTAAATGCTGCAATTCACATTCTGCTTATTGGGACAGTGCTCTGTACTCTGGCTGTTATTTTTTAATGTTAATAGAATAAGGATAGCTATGTCCACATATTACAAAGACTCAAGGTAAAGGTTATAAAATGTCCAAGAATTCCAATGCAATACCTGTGTAGTTTTCTCAAATGTGGCACTTCTGTTATACTCACACCTGTACAAGATCCAAATTATGAGAAAGGGCCTCACAACACTTGGTGTGCTCAGAAGGAAGATCAGGATCTGACAGTTTTGTATCAATGTGCACTCAAAGCCATTTCCTAATTATGTGGCAATGCCAATATAACTGAAATTTAAAAAGTTATTTTCTATAGAGCAATATATATGTAGAATAGACTTCAATCAAAATTAGAGTTCCAGTCCTGCTAGAATCATACAAATGTGGCTGTGGAATATATATTTATAAATTCTTTTATACCAGAATAAAATAGAATGCAGATTGAACTGATATCCTGATGTTTTCACTGAATTACTTTCCATGGAAGTAGAAATTTCAAGCTGCTTGATCTTTTTGCCTGTGGTTATTCATCTCCTTCAGAACATTAAAAAAAGACTAGTGGATCTCCTACAGCATTGCTTATGGTGGGTTACAGAATACAGTACAAGTTATGGATTTGTTACACATTGTGCTAAAATGAACTCAGAGGTGGAAAACAGTCCTGGAATTGAGAAAGAATTTTGTGAGATATTTGTTCAGAGACAGTGAAGTATTTTTGAGTAGCTCCTGGGCAATTTGATTCCTTAGGACATTATAAACATTTGGCAGATTTTTTTTATGTGTGGGTCATATTTAAAGTGAGACCATGCTGAATCCCAGACTTACTGTATGACCATATTGTTACTTCATCTACTCTGGCAGTGCCCATGGATAGTCTGGGGTGTGGAACATGGTTGCAGCAGTACTTCACAAGGCCTCCTACCCTCTGTTGGAATGTGGTCTAGATAGGCACATCCTGGAGTCAATTTGTGGCTGTTTGCTGAGGGGTGCTTCTGTCGATGGACAGCAGTTTGCAAATTCCCTATTCCTGCTCTTGGGAAGAAGTCAGGTTATCAAATCTGGAAAATGAGCAAGAAATAACTGGCTTTCCTTCCCTTTTTTAAAATACCTTTGAGTCTTTGATTTGTAGTGTCAAATTCTGCATCTGTATTTGGACAGATGCAGGTTACAAATAAGAGTTTTACAAAGATATAAATTGGGAAGAGCTCATAGGAATGTAAATTGTGCCTTTCGTAAAGTGCGGTCTAATGAACTCAGTGCGTTTTGTATTCCTATTATACTGATTACAAACTCACTTAGTGAAGTATGGTTGGGTTCAGCAGATCAGGATCAGGGCACAAATCAGAAAACGAAGGCAGAATGTTCACAGAGTGATTCGTCTCCATTCCAAAACCTAGTCTCTAATAATCAAAGTCCAAAAGGTGCCAGATTGGCAATTCCTTTTTTTTCCAAAAATATACTTTATTCATAAAAATTTGCAAAAAAAATTACAAGCCAGTTCAAATTTGACATTTCAGAAAGTACAATAGAGATCAGATTCCTTTAACACAGATGATGAGATGCCTCACAACTCTTGCCATTCCATTTTACATGCCATGTACATTTGCATCACATAGCAAAAACACTGCACTGCAGAAGCTTTCCATAAGACCGACAAGATGGGAGCAGTCCCAGCCGGGGCCATACTCCTTTTGGCGGAGCCGGGGTTCAAACTACATTGCTCTTCTAGTAAAAATAATCCCAGATTTAGAGATGATTGGCTACCGCAATGTGTCTGCTGATCGCGATGCATGAGAAAAGGCTGCCAGGCCAAAGTGCTCCGGGAATAGGAATCAATGTATGTTCATTGCAAAGGTAGTACTGTGTCATCACAGCTGGTAGTTTGTAATTAATATTTTGGTTGGTTTCCGAATCAGAATCTATCGGGAGTCTCTGGGATATAACTATTCAGGTTGCACCTGGAGAGTAACAGTGTGAAAGAGTATGCAAAATCTACACAAATTGTCATTAGGAAAGTGAGTTCAGACTGTTTTCTTCAATGCACGACAAAGCACTTTTCAGATAAAAAGTATCTCTGGATTAAAAAACCTCGGGAAGGAGGACCTCATTTATAAACTTAGATAGGTAGAATTTCGTAAGTAAATCTTTGACCCTTGTGTTACAATCCCAGCATTAACGCGTGAGTTGCAGCTGCCAGTATCCTCGTGGTATCCCGGACGGGAGTGTGCAGGGTCAGTGAAAAAGCATGAGAGTTTCTGCTTGTTCACATTACATTCTCGCAGATCAGGTTCAAACGCTGGAAGCTCCCCCGACGCTAGGAATCCCGAGCACGACACAAATAGGTCCTATCCCAGTTTCTGCCTGCCCTGATAATATCCTAAATTTACACCGATCTTCCAGGAATTGCAGATCTGCAGTATTGTAACCAGAAGTAACTAATGCCCCAGCAATAAGCATTGACTTTCAGCTGCAATGAAGATAAGTTGTTCCAAGGTGTCGAGCTGTGGTGTTCAGTTTTTTGTTTGCATTTACACTATAAGCTGCTGTGACTGATTCTGGATGACTCATTGATCCACAGGGAAATGTTGCTAGACAGGAGATTGCTTTGGTTTCCAGGCAATGTTTTATCCTCAATTGATAAGAAATCGCAAGTCACGTCACGTGCAAAAAATAATTTTAAAAAGGCCATCTTCACCTAGATACGAAGAAATCCTTGTGCTGGCTGTTTCATTTGTAGCTTTGGATCATTTTATGACCGTAATCGGGATGAGCTTTACTGTTTGAAATGATGTATGTCGATGGAAAAATGATCAACATTTCCAATAGATCTGAACAACAGGAAGTCTGTTGTAAAGGTCAAAAGAAGTGCCACGAAATAGCAGCTGGGGGAGAAAAGAGTGTTTAATACATTCATTAAACTGAAGGATTTTGATAGAAAAGCAAACTACTGCAGATGCTGGAAATCTGAAATAAAAAGAGAAAATACTGGGAATGCTCAGCAGGTAAGGCAGCATCTATGGAGAGAAAACAGACTACTTCCAGCATTTTCTGTATGCATTATATAAAATATTTTGATATTGTTATATATTGTTATATTATCTGAAAACAGCTAGGAACTAATTAGCTAGGAACTAATTGTTATGCGTAAGTGTTCCAGGGGACCACATTCACAGTTGTACTGGAAAGTCAGGTGATATGTAACGGGAAACCAGTTTACAGGCAGTCTTCACTATGCAGCATGGCGGGTTATATGAAATAAACAAAGAGTTCCCGCCTTTCCAACTCTAAAGTGTGATTATTTCTAACTTATGGGAACCACAAGATGTAATATGGTGGCAGTACATGCCTGTGAGTAAACCTAAAAATATTTAAACAAATTTAATACTGACTTTAATTGGAAAAAAAACAACCCAAATTAGTGCCAGAGAGAGAAACTGAGTGAATCATGTGAAAATTAAATGACCACCGCACAGCAAAGAATGAAAGAGGAGAGGGTCAGCTATATCCTTCTGTGGCAGGAGATAAAGGATTAAATTTGTTCAATAGCTGGGAGCTGAGTGAAGATGACAGCAGAAACCCAGGCTAAATTTTTGAAAAATTCAGCACCCATCTCCAGCTAAACTCAAACCATTGGATTTACCAATATGAATTTCAAGGACTCATACAGGAATTAGGTGAGCCTATTGACAATTTTGTAACAAGATTGAAAAATGCAGCCAGGAAATGTAAATTTAAGGACACAGAAGAAAGGCTGATAGATCAGCTAATTTGGGGTTCTACATATTCTGAAGTACAAAAAGCTTAATTGGAAAGGTCAAGCTCACAATATTGCAGGCTGTTGACACTGCCAGAGCACATGAAACCATGAGCAGACAGATGAAGACACTGACTACCCAAACACTAGCCTTGAGTTAAGCCAAAAGAAAGGCAGCAGGGTTGATGCTGTGAAACAGCAACAAAAGAATGTACACCAGACAGAGAGAAAGACATGCAGGACCTGTGGACAACCACATGAATTCAGACAGAAGGAAATGTCCCGCATATAGATCAATCTGCAGAGGTTTAGATTTTTTTTAGATTTAGATTTAGAGATACAGCACTGAAACAGGCTTTTTGGCCCACCGGAGTCTGTGCCGACCATTAACCACCCATTTATACTAATCCTACACTAATCCCATATTCCTATCACATCCTCACCTGTCCCTATATTCCCCTACCACCTACCTATACTAGGGGCAATTTATAATGGCCAATTTACCTATCAACCTGCAAGTCTTTGGCTTGTGGGAGGAAACCGGAGCACCCAGAGGAAACCCACGCAGACACAGGGAGAACTTGAAAACTCCACATAGGCAGTACCCAGAATTGAACCCAGGTCGCTGGAGCTGTGAGGCTGCGGTGATAACCACTGCGCCACTGTGCCGCCAATCACTGGGAAATGATGTGTAGAACAAAAGGAAGTAGGTGGTAGACAAGTCACCAGAGCCAGAGCAGCAGGGAAAATAGGAATGAAAAGAAACCAAAATAGTCATATTCTGGAAGATGATAATGAGTTAGAACACATTAGACATAGGAACCATACAACTGCATGAAATATCTGGAAGCGACAGTTCCCAGAGAAATAGGTCCACAATGATAAAGCTGAAGGTAAAGATTGTTGCCGCAGCACAGAGTAACATCATCCCGCTCAGACAAGACCAGAAGGTCTTTCCTGAAAATTTGGAAGAAAGTGGTTATCTGAGGAAAGGTGCTCTGAAACTGAATGTCATGCTAACAGCATACAGGGGAACTGAGATTAACAGCTAGGAACAACCCAAATCAGAGGGACACAAAAAGGAAAAGATGTTAACTGTATGTTCTACACCACTGAAACAGATGGTCCTGCTATCCTGGGGTTGAGCAGTTGTGAAGAGCTGCAGATTATCTCAGTAAACCATGAGGTGAAGGAGGCAACGTTGAGGGTTGAAGATAGTACACCCATTGAAAAGCACCCTCCGACCAGAAGCAAAGAAGATCTGGGTATAAAGATGCATCACCTGGGGATTATAACACCACTGAAACTGAGTCAAATTAGAGATGAGACCAGCAAAAACAAGAAGTTACAGATGCTCTCTCAGCAAGTGATCCAGGGGTGGCCTAAGATACAGCAAATACAGCCAGCAATACAGCAGTACTAGTCTATCAGAGATGACATCTCACTAGAAGATGGCGTTCTGCTAGCCGGATCTAGAATAATCATACCCAAAACAAAGCAGGAAGAACTTCTCCAAAAGATACATGAAGGCCACATGGGAATGAAGAAGTATAAGCTCAAAGCCAGATCAGCTATGTACTGCATTGGCATATACAAAGACATGGAAAATATGGTGTCTACATGCAATGTATGCTAGAAGTACAGAAACAAAGAGCAGAAAGAGAAGATAATAGCTACTAAAGTACCACCCAGACAATGGCATACTGTAAGAGCTGATTTATTCACACACAATGAAGAATGGTATCTCATCGTCGCAGACTACTACTCAAAGTTCCCTTTTATCTGGAAGGTGAAAGATTTGAGAGCAACAACATTCCTCTCAGCAGTACGAGTTTTGTTCACTGAACAAGAAATTCCTGAAAGATTAATATGTGATAAAGGCACCCAATTCACCTCCAGAGAATTTAAGGAATTCGCAGACCAATATGGGTTCAACACCCATCACCTCATCACCACACTACCCACGGGGACATGGGTTTATAAAAAGGCACATCTAGACAGTCAAAAGAACCCTTGTGAAATGCCGAGAGATAAAGGAAGACCCAAACCTGGCCTTAATGTCACTCCGATCCACACGTCTCAAGGCTGACATGAAATCACCTGCAGAGCTGTTGAAGGAAAGAAAGTATAAGACAACTCTGCCAAGCAAAATACATCCTCCAAGTGACCAGCAGGAAGTCAGACAGCAACACAATGAAGCACAGGTAAGAGGAAAGCAATACTTCAACAAGTATGCTAAATCCCTATCTGAACTGTTGAAAGGACAAACTGTGCATGTACAGGATCCAATAATGAAAACTTGGAGCCCAGCAAAAGTTGTTATTGAAGTTGAAACTCCAAGGTCAAACACCATTGAGACAAAAACCGGTAAGCAAATGAGAAGGAACAGCGTTCATATTCGACCTATACCTGTGCTGGAAAAACAGAAAAGGTCATCAACACCACCAGAAACATCACTATCGAGCAAGACAACATTAACAACATCACCAGTAAGTGACACAACATTAGCAACAGCAAGCACAACTCCTACGACATCAGGAGCAACAAGTACAACATCGCCTGTGAAGCTTGCCAACTCACCACTGAGAGCAAGTCTACAAGATGGAGGTGCAACATCTTGCCACCTAAGCGATACTGTGAGTAATATTTTTAGAAAAGGATACACACAAGAAAATACTCTAAAGGGGGTTCAGTTTATTTCTAAAAGACAATTGTTAATCTTCTTTAGTTTTAAAAAAAATAGTTAACGATTGGAAGTTATATTGATAGAGAAGCATTGTGTTTTTTAAAAAGGGATGTTATATATATTATCTGTAAACATCTAATTAGCTAGGAACTATATGTTATGTGCAAGTGTTTTAGGGGGCCACATTCATGGCTGGAGAGTCACGTGATGTGTAACACACAGCAGCCTCCAGGCAGTCTTTACCAAACAGCATGGTGGGCTATATGAAATAAATAAGAACTTCAGCCTTTACAAGTCTAAAGTGTTATTAAATTGTAACTTATGGGAACCAGGAGGCATATGACATATTTCTCAAGATTAAACTTTGACAGCCCAAAGATTCCAGAGAGTTGTGTCCTTGTGTGATCCTTTTCATTAATGACCTATTTTTCAATTTGTACAGTTGGTACTGAAAGGAAGAGGGAGACCATTCATTAAACTCAGGTCCAGGAACTGTTAGAATGAACCCATCTATCTCAATGACACATACATGCAAACATGGAAAGTCCTGGATGGATTAACTGGTGCACATAGTAGTGGATCTCTCATGGTATTGTTTGTCGTAAATCTGAAGATCTAGGACAGGAGCATTATATCATATAATGTGCACTATTATTCTACTGCTAAGGTCACTTTAATTTGGTATTTGATAAGGGAACGTTAAAGACAGGAAAGTGTATCAGATACTTGAGAGGTAAAACTAAAATATGTCTAATTATTACTTTGCTGGGTGAGGTCGCCTGTGTCGATGAGAACTCGGAATTATGGCAACCAGTCCTTACAGCACTGGACTATCCAGTGAATTCACGTTCAATGCATAATATCCACACCTTCTCCAGCTCTCACAGAGGGAGGTTTCAAGCATTGGAGTGGAGACGGGGACGATACTCTAATAACGCAAATGAGACGCAGGTAATTTAAGTGGCCAATGAATGCCAATCCGAATTGGAAGCTGCTGTAGGTATAGGGGAATGAAGAGTGAGTGATCGGTAGACAGAAAGAGGCTCCTAGTTTCTATGTGCGTCACATTCCTTGGAAGGGAAATATCACGTGGTGGCAAAAAGTCCCAGTTTGTCTTTGCTCTCTGACACCTCCAACCTCAGCTTTTAGTCTGAGCAAGATCTTATCCAAGAACCCAAAGGAGAAAACATTCTGGGGGAAAAGCTCAGTGTGATCAAGTAAGTATCAAATGATAATCATCACAGAAAGCAAGTTTACAAGAAATCCTAACCATTTTTTTAAGAGTTCACCATTTGAAAATAACTTGCAATGCTAAGTGCGAGGTAATTTAGTAATTGTCAGAGTTTTACATTTTTTTCTCGCTTTGCAGACCTGAAATTATATAAAGTCAACTTTTTGTCCGCTTTTCGGCAGATAATGTTGGTTGAGAGCTGCACTGTGAGCAAAGGGCAGTCAGTTACTGTGTGTGACATTTCATTCTACCTACTCCCTATAGGCTGTGTACGGGCAAACTGGGATCTTGACGCTCCTTTGTGTAAGCGGCTCGAACGCGCTGATAGCTTCTTCCGGGGAATCGCTGCAGGCACAAGCCAAGTCCAGCTCCAAATGACCAAGATGAAGCCGAACGAAGGGAGCCAGAACTGTTTCAAAACGCGATATCTATCCAGTTAAAGGCTTTCCCGTCCTTCCGAGAAAGGCAGAAATGTAACGACACCACATCAAAGAGAAAGTTTAAATAATTAAGATGGTACTCTGAGGAGCTCGATCTGGTAAGAAGATTCTATTTAACATTAAAATCGGATTGCGCTTCGGTGAACGGATTCCTTCCTTCAGTTTCAATCTGTTGAAACCAAGGCGACGACACCCAGACAGGATTATATACTCGAACAGCTCGCTCTTTCATCCAGGTGAGAATTTCACATTTAAAATGAAGTCAATAGCCAAAACATCTCTTCCTGCCAGGGAAACAGACTGTTTAGCCCGCACTACATAATAAACGAACTGCGAAAACAGACTGCCGTTGGGTGTTGCTGTGAAGTGTGAATGAGGATAGGAATGTGACTGTCTCTTTAATTCTCTGTTAATTTCGTAGCTTTTTATAGAGAAAGTGCTGAGATCGCTGCTGTTAAATGTGAGATGGATTCCCAAAGCTTGTGAATTGGAAGGATGTCAAACTGTTAGCTGTAAAAGACGGTTCCGTGTTAGTACTTGTTGCAAATGTAAATAACAAACTATGACTTAAACTGGCGGCCAGAAGGAATGAGAAGATCTCTGTATAGTTTGCGAGGTGCTGCAACTCTGACCTAAATAGTGGCCGAAATAAAATCAAGGGATTTGAAGTCCTTTATGTTTGAGACGTACCTGAACAAGCAAGTCTACCTTTCATGAGCCAACACTGGTTCCCCCTGATTCTGTTACAACGGTTGGAACAGGACAGTGTTACACTCAAAGGATCGATAGCCTTTCATCAAATTGGCTCTTTTTTAAAAGGGACATGTCTACCGGGGTTGCACAATAAACATGGAAGTGAGGAGCACAATTGGAAGGGCAGAATTGAGCTTTAGTTGGGATGTTTCAATTATGATATTGTTGGTGCTATGAAGATGTATTTGCTATTGACTATATTTCGTCTAGCGTTTAAATCACCCAGATTTCTTCTTCCAGAATTGATCTTTTAATTTTAGGTCAGTTTTACAGATTATAAATCAATGAACACTCTCTTTGTGATTATAGATGAAGTGAGCAAGGTTAATGGAATGCAATCAGGAAAAAGGAAATGTTGGAAAATAATGATAGAAAGTTAAACATGGCTGAATTCTTATTTATTTTTCATTAACTCAATCCAAATCCAACATAATCCTGTAAAGTAAAAGCAAAATACTGCAGATGCTGGAAATCTGAAACAAAAACAAAAAATACTGGAAATACTCAGCAGGTCTGGTAGCATCTGTGGAGAGAGAAGCAAAGTTAACGTTTCAGGTCTGTGGCCTTTCACCAGAACTCTGTAAAGACTTGAATGATGGATCGTGCAGCTATAAGGAGCATATCATTTGAAATGGAAGAGATTGACTAAGACTGTCCCTGGAAATGACAGTTACCACATTAGCAGAAAGAGAGACAGAGATAGTTGGTTAGTACTTCAGTTAAAGTCGCAGGCAGTAAGCACTAAGTTTTAACCCAAATGTAATCTCCAGACTATATTTTAAATTAGGAACCATTACTGAAAATTGATATTAAGTATGCAAATAGCTCATGCAGTCTCTTCCAGTTTATTCCATTTCTATCAGTTCCATATCCATGCAGAATTTTTCTCTGACTCCTATTTAATGTTACTCTGAAGTATCATCCACTCCCATCAGTGGGAAGAAATATCCAGATAATGGCTATATATATAGACACTGTTAACATCACTCCTTTGTCAATCCATATGGTGGTGTAGGAGAAGACGTCACTGATAACTTCCCTCCCACAGTGACTGCAGTGCAATTGCCAACTTTTTCACTTTAGGCAAAGCATAAAATAAAGGCAGTGTGCTTATGCTTAATGTATGGCTACCTAGCAACCATGTTGTCCTCCTCTAGGATCTCTCCTCTTGTCCAGCTGAATGGCATTGTCCTCTCCTGGCTGCACTCCTACCTATCCAGTTACACCCAGATAATCTCCTGTAGTGGCTTGTCTTCTCAAGCCCGCACTGTTACCTTTGGAACTCTCCAAGGATCTATCCTTAGCCCTTTCCTATTAGTCACCTATATGCTGGCCCTCATCTGAAGATATGACATCAGGTTTTGCATATTTACTGATGACACATAGCTCTACCTCAACACCATCTCTGTCGATTTCTCCACTGTATCCGCATTGTCAGCCTACTTGCCTGACATCCAGTCCTAAATGATCCCCAATTTTGTCCAGTTAAACGTTGTGCAGACCAAAGCCATTGTCTTTGGCCCAAGTTGCAAATTTCATACTCTCACCACAATTCTATCTCCCTCCACTGTCAGTGTTTCAGTCTAAACCAGACTGTTGGGTCCCAGTCCACAAAAAGCTTCAAATTTAAAATTCTCATCCTTATTTTCAAAGCCCTCCATGGCATTACCCTCTAAACTTCTCTTTTAAGATCTTCCTTTAAAGCTATCTCCTTTAGTCAAGCTTTTAGTCATCTTCTTAGTATCTCCTTCATTGGCTTGATGCAATTTTTTGTGTGATTATGCTCTTGTGAAGCGTCTTTGGACAGTTTACTATGTTAAAAACACTATATTAATGCAAGTTGTTTTTAAGAATCATAAGCATTGTAGTTACTAATCACCACAATAGTTAATGCAGCTGTTAACATTTGCCCAAATAAACCAAGGAATTCTCAACATGGATAGTAATCCATACAATCTTGGAATTATCAGATTGAACCTTCCAGATTACCTTTAGGCTTTGTTTCTTTTCAAAAGTGATCTAACAAACTGTATATGTTAAAATTCCATTTTCCACATGTATCATAACATTTAATTTATCTTATAGTTTGAGACTTCCATTCCCAGCTCCAGAACATCTGTTGATTCCTTCCATAAAAAGCAAAGATCACACTAATATACTCTACACAGTGTGTGATCTGTTCCTAGATACTTCAGTCAATTAAATTTACTTTATTGCAATTTTGTTCTCTTTCTCTTTATCCAGTGTCTAACAAAATTGACTGCCATGAGAAGGTTTATGAAAAGCTTTCCCACAGCATGTGCTTTGTATTTTGTTATTGTGGTCATTATTAAAGCCACACTTGGCAAGCTGGGTTGATAATTTGTTCTTATTTAAGCACTTTATAGCGGCATGTGATTTTGGAGCAGAGCAATCTAATATTTACACTATTGAAGTGTAAGTTAAAGAAAGCAGTGCAATGCTAGCCTTTCTAACATTTTATTTTTTCCTCATAGTTCTTTATAGAATTTGTATTACTCAAGATGAAGCAAGATAGTATGGGTGATAGAAGCAGATTATTTCCAGTAGTTGAGCAGTCAAGAATGAGGAGCAATAAATAAAAGATTGGTTGGTTGGGATCCTTCCATCTAAGAAAGATGATGAACACACAGCAAACAATGCATTTAGGTGGAGTGGCTTCTCTTGGTGTACCTTTGCCGATGGCTGTGAAGGTCAGTCCTTGAGAGACAGGTCCTGTCACAAGTGCTGCACGCGAAGCTGCCAAGTGACACTGTGAGTTGTTGTTTTTGACCTTGGCACCTGTTGCCAAGCTGCTGTAGCAACTGATCATCATGGTAGTGCACCCCAGTCCACAGGATGTGTCGCCATTTTCCTCTTTTGCCAGCTAGTGACTCCCGGGTGCGATAGTCAATTTTGAGGACCTTCATGTCATGCTTGCAAGCATCCTTGAAGTGGAACTTTGGGTGCCCCACTGGTCATTTGGCCCCAGCTGCCTCACCATACAGAAGGTCCTTGGGTATTGGACCGTCTTCCATCCCGCAGACTTGTCCGATCCACCAAAGCCACCTCTGTTTGATTAGTGCCAACAGATTTAGGAGCTCTGTCTTTGAGAGGACTGCCACATTTGTGATTTTTGTCCTGCTAGGATATACCCATAATGCACTGCAGACAACAAAGATGGAAATTATTGAGCTTCTTTTCCTGGTAGCTGTAAGTCACCGATGTTTCACAGCCATACAGCAAGGTGCTGAGAACACAGGCCTTATAAACCATCAGTTTTGGTCCTAAGGGTCAGCTTGGTGTTATCCCACATGCGTTTTGCAAGTCGGCCAAAGGTGGTAGCTGCTTTCCCTATGAGTGTATCGAGCTCTGCATCAAGGGACAGATTGTCTGTCACTGTGGACCCAAGGTAACAGAATCTGCTAACCACCTCCAGTGGGGTGTTATGTAGTGTGATCAGGGCAGAGATACAACACCTTGTCCCATGACCACGGTTTTCTTGACGCTTATAATCAAGGAGAACAAGTTTTACAGGCATGGGAGAGACAGTTCATGAGTCTTTATAGCTGAGTTTCCGTGTGAGCGACTAGTGCAGCATCAACAGCGTAGAGGAGTTCTCTGATCAGGATGCAATGTGTTTCTGCCTTTGGTTTCAGCCTTGATAGATTGTAGAGCTTGCCATCTGACCTAGTGTGCAAGTAGACTCCTTCCATATTTGCAGGGAAGGCGAAGGTCAGGAACATGGAGAAGAAGATGCCGAACAAGTGAGGGCTAGGAAACAATTCCATTTCACTCCATTCTTCACTCCGAAACTGCCTGAAGTGGAGGCATCAAACTATACAGTGCAATGCATGTTGTCATTGGAAGGAGTGGATGAGACTGAAAGCCTTTGCTGGCCAGCCAATTTTTCCCAATATCTTGTAGAGTCCTGCTCTGCTGATGGTGTCGAATGCCTTAGTAAGATATACAAAAGTATGATAAAGGGGTATACGCTTCCCTACACTTTTCTTGTAGCTGGTGTATGGAGAAGATCATATCCACAGTAGATCTGCTGGCACGGACACAGCACTGTGCTTCTGGGTACACTCAGTCTAAAAGTAAATGGAGTCTTTTAAATATGAGTATTAAGTATTGTAAGAAATTTAGAATTGAAGGCAAAAAAAACTTCTTTACACAGTGAGCTGTGAGTTCTGTGGAATTCACTTCCAGAGATAGTGATTGAGGCAGACACTACGTCAACATTCAAGATTGAAGTCAATTGATGGAAGGGATATAGTAGCAGGATGGATAAATGTGATTAGAACTGTTTGCTTGCTTGGAGGGTAAACACCAACGCAGATTGGACCAAATGGCCTGTTCCGGTGCTGTAACTTCATTGCATTTCGATGAAAGTGAAATAGTTTTGACACTAATGACAATATGAAGAACTCCCAGGTCAAGTGAAACACCAGACAAATGCAATATTGACCAATGTTACTGTGACAGTATGCCCAAATGCCAGTCTCAGGAAGTCATCTGCTCCTGCATTATCGTGACCGTTTGCTGAACTCTCTAAATTTTATGGGGGGTTACTAAAGTATTATCAATATATAACTGTTTACACATCTCTTAAGTTACAAATTCCATATGTTACATTTGATGCCAGTTGTATAAGGCACAAGCTTTCATTGTAAATATTTCTCATTCCTAAATGGTGTTGGAAAGAAGAAAATTCATCCTGATTTCTCAGGAACAGATCTGAAGCCAGTTCTCAGTGACAATGTTCTATTGTCACTCATATTTTATATGAACTTCAATTACTCGTCTGGAGTTAATAATTTTAGCTGTTGAACACTCAAAGAACTTGATATTTTTAATTTTTTTTTTCCTTTTCCCATCCTGTTGCTTCTCTGTGCCACCCACATTCATGGGCAAGAAGACAGTGAGATAATTGACCACTAAGCCTCTGAAAGCTCTGCTTTATAATCAGATACTAGGAGGTATTTGAAAGTGGCCTGGCATGATGGTGTTTCAATATACCATCCCATTCAGTGGGAAAGTGCTTCACCGCCACAAAGTAAATGCCTATGATGGCTTGGCTGCAATGGTAACTCAGCAAGAGGAAAGAATTCCTCTGGTTGCTGTGTGTAGCACAATAGTTTCTGCATTGATGCATATATTTTCTGTTTGATATCTTTAATGAAATAATAAATACATTTTAAATAAACATTTTTATTTCATTAGAAATGCCTAACAGAAGAAATCTTCACAAACAGACTTAAATGTCAGTAACACAGTGACCAGAGAAATACTTAACCCTGTGTGGAAATCAGTGGCACAAAATTTCACTCTGCCAATTTTGGCCCAGTATTCTTTTTCCTCTGTGCTGTCCATAATAAGCTTTCAGTTTAATTATTCCATTATTGATTTAGTTAAAACATATTCATGTAAAGGGGCAGTAAGGATGTATTTGATATCAATGTGCGATTCTTTGTTAATAGTAAATTTGAAGCAATTTAATTTCTCATTTAATTAACTGATGTTCCTCATTTTAACACTTTCCTAAAAGGCCTCCTAAAAATAATATTTCTGTGAGTTATTGTATGTGGTTATTCGGAGAATGGCTGTTTTGCACATTGACAAAAGTTCAGCTCGACTATTCTGAAACTGTATTATCCTATTCTTCACATTCAAGGAAGAAGACAGCACTATGATAGCAACAGGGGGTGTAATAACAGGACTGGCAGCCCTGAAGAGACAGGACTCAGCTAGATCACAGCACTTTCATCCTCCTCCTCCGTCCTCTGTTCCAGCGAAAAGGCGACCCAAACGTAAGCCCAAAGCCAATGTCGTTGTAGTAAGAGGCAAAATCAGACTCTATTCACCTTCAGGATTTTTCCTTTTTCTTGGAATTTTGATTTTGATGGTTGGAATTGCAATGGCAGTTCTTGGTTATTGGCCACAGGAGGCAAATAAGAAATATCCTGTAGTTTCAAAATCCGGAATTCCAGATAATGGGTCTCATGTAATAACAGACCACGCTGGAGTGTTAATGGCATTTTTTGAACAGCACTTACACTCTGATAAAATGAAAATGATTGGTCCTTTCACCATGGGGATAGGGATATTTATATTTATTTGTGCTAATGCAATACTACATGAAAATAGGGACAAAGAAACAAAAGTGATACATATGCAAGATATTTATTCCACTGTCATTGATATCCATAGTCAAAGAATTAAAGAGCAAAGACATATGAATGGGGTTTGGATTGGCCACTCTGGAGATTCTAATGTCAAAGGTTATGACAACCATTGTGCTGCTAAGCTGGCTGCTAATGTATTATTGTCATTTTCTGGGTCATCTAATGATGGAATCACTCCACAGAAATGGAACTGTTATGAGGAAGAGGATGGACTACCTAAGGATGCTAATACGCTGTTATACCCAAAAACCCCAACACCATCAGGTTCCATCTGTAGGCTACAGACAGAATCTCAAAGAGAGAAAAGTAGCAATCCTAAAAAGTGTGAGACAAAGTCTATTGTTTCATCATCCATCAGTGCTTTCACACTCCCTGTTATTAAACTTAACAACTGTGTGATTGATGAACCTGAACTTGATAATATCACAGAGGATTCTGACCTCAGTAAAGGTAGGGCTAGACACATATCGATGACTTCTTTAACAGTACCATCAACTGATATTAATGACTCCTATAAGCCACCTAATCTGCGTTTGTTAAGAAGCAACACCACTGTAACAGATGGAAAAACACCCAATGCATCTTCTGGTGCATCCATGGGAATATTTCTATCGCCAGGTTTCCCCAAGAAAGAATTTGGATCAAACACTTCCCTTCACATGTTGTCCTGTCATTCAAAGTCTTTGGACTTGGAGAGAGGTCCCTCAACACTCACGGTTCAAGCCGAGCAAAGAAAGCACCCAAGCTGGCCACGGCTTGACCGTAGTAACAGCAAGGGTTATGTGAAACTGGAAAATAAAGAAGATCCAATGGACACACTACCCGTACCACAAGCTGCTGTAAAAGGCAGTTACACGAATAAAGAGAAATTACTTATGATCTCAAGATCTCATAATAATCTAAGTTTTGAAAACAATGAGTTTTTAGATAACAAGTTAAGGCGTGGAGCTTCAGAAACTAGGTTTTGAAAGATGATTGGTTTCTACCATGTGTTTATATTTTAAGGCACTTTTCAAGAAATGTATTTATGTGAGAAGTGCATGTCTATTTTAAAGAGATGTTATTTTCAGTACAAATTAAAGATTGAATATTTGTAGATTGTGATCTAAACTGGCATCTTTGCATCAATGGGATTTTTTCATGCTGGTTTGGAGTGTCGCAGACATATTTCATGCTGTGTTTGTCAGTTCTGCATTAACCAGCTGCTCAGGTATTGACTGATTTCAAATCTCAGTCCAGACAGACAATAACAACACCAGAATGGCATTTACCTTTACTTTCCTCATCCCTGATGAATAGATAAAATTTATAAGTCTAAAGTGAAAGTGGCATTAAGTCTACACTAAGGAAGTATTATTTTAATGTATTGAAAATTGATTGAATGATAAATTGGGATCAGGGTGGTTGTAATTCCGGTATAAAAGTTGAGTCTGTGTTGGATGGCAATTCGCCAGATATTTTGCTATTAACTCCATATTAATGTCATTAATATACATTTTGCTATTTTTGGAACAAAATAAAATGTGCATATCATATGAATTATGTTCTGTATGTTTCTATTTTATTGAACATCAGCAATCATTTGGACCTGTGAAAATGGAGCGAAAATGCTTTTGCCAGCAGGATCTTGACCAGTGGAAGGTGGAAAATTGAGTCACAGAACTCACCAGAGCCTTCCATTTCACAAGGTACACAAGATTCTCAACCTGGATGCCCACCAGCTGTGCTGTCAATTGCACAGAATGTATGAGAACTTTTATTAGACAGCTCAATTTTATTAAATTACAGGCAAAATAAGGCAGGCATTGGTTTCCCTGTTTTCCTGTCTAATACCAAATTTACCCATTTAAAATGGGCATTAAAGGCCAACAATATACACAGCTATATTTTTGTTGCCATTCCATTGCAAATTATATGCCTTTGCTGCTTCACCATCACAGGATCACAAGAAGAACAAAAGGTGACGTGCTAAGGAAGATCTCACCAGTGCCAGACTTGTCACTATGCCTTTAACCTTATCTACAGGCTTAGACACAGGCTCTACAAGCTTAAGTTGATCCAGGAGACAGTTGCAGAGCTATGTTGTCTGCTGAAAGGAAGCCCGTTGCTAACCTGCATCATGCTTCTACCACTGCCACTGGCAATCAAGTTCATCTTTACCCTCTGCATCCTTCCAGGCTAGCATATTATTGGCCAATTTGCTGCCAACAGATGTATCAGCCAAGTAATTGATGCATTGATGAACAGAGCTATCACTTACACCCCTTTTCCCACAGGGTAGCAAACGGGAACATGGTGGCACGGCCCACACTGCCAGATTTCCCAAATAACAGATTAATGCTTCTTCTCTGGGACCACCACTTAGTCCTGCTCACCTGTGCACTATGACTCCCCCATTACTTCCTCGTCAAGCTCAGTGGGTGACATTTTAACTCACTCAAAACCCATCCACTGGCACAGAGTTAATCGGGCCACTGAGTGTGCAGCTGCATTCTTTGAGATGTATGTAGTTTTGCCAGTGCTAACAACAGGTGATGAGAGTGACAAAGGATGCTGTAAAATGTTGATTCAGGGCCACTCACAGGCTGCTCTTGTAGGCCTACAGGGGGAGGGGAGGCAGTGGCATTGTGGTAATGTCATTGGACTAGTAATTCAGAGCCCAGGCTAATGCTCTGGGACATGGGTTTAAATCCCACCATGATGGATGGTGAAGTTTGAATTCAATTAATAAATCTGGAATTAACTAGTCTACTGGTAACCATGAAACCATTGTCAATTGTTGTAAAAACCTTGACAATTGTTGTAAAAACCCATCTGGTTTACTAATGCCCTTTAGGGAAGGAAATCTGCCATCCTTACCTGGTCTGGTCTACATGTGACTCCAGACCCACAGCAATTGGGTTAACTCTTTACAAAAAAATGCCCTCTGAAATGGTCTAGCAAACCACTCAGTTCAAGGGCAATTAGGGATGGGCAATAAATGCTGACCTAGCCAGTGATGCCCACATCCCACAAATTAAAAAAAAAATACAAAAGCAGAAGAGAAAATATGTTAGAATGCTGACTGTAAAGAAACATCTACAAACAGAACTTGAATTGCAATATACTGAGTGTGGTTTCTGTGTTTGTGTGAAGCCTGTGAATAGAGAGAGAAGACATGATGAAAGCATTCATGCAAATTGTCAGCATTTCAAGTTGTCAGTGATCAACCATTGTGTCGGTTTGTTAGCATTTCATAGGAAAATCAGCTTTATTGCTGGGGTTTCAGGTTGTCAATACCCACCAACCTAATCAGTTGGAAGGCAAGATTGGGAGTTATCAGAACCAATAAAGATCAGATAGAGGGTATGAGTGACAAAATAATGCCATTTTTGCTAAAAATACGTTACAAGGATTCAGCAGGTTTTTTTTTCCAGCTGTTCAGTTGACGAATAGGAATTCAATTAACAGCCATTTTGGGAACCTAGAAACTTTGGTCCTTTATTTAGAATTACATAGAATTTACAGCACAGAAACAGGCCATTCAGCCCAATAAGGTTATCCAGGTGCACGTGAACCTTTTCCCATCTCTCTTTATCTAACTCTTTAGCACAACCTTTTATTTCTTTCCCCCTCGTGTATTTCCCCTTACAGGCTGCCCCTCAGCAACATCACCTAAAAGCACACATCAGGTTCTATGTATACACTGACAACACCCAGCAGCTCATCACTACTTCATCACTCCACTGTCTCTAAAATGTCAGACTGCTTGTCTGACATCCAGTACTGGATGGGCATAAATTTCCCCAACCAGATATTAGGAAGACAGAAGCCATTGCCTGTGGTCCCTGCCACAAACTCCATTCCATAGCCACTGGCTCCATTCCTCTCACTGATAACTGAGGCTGAATCAGATTGCTTGCAACTTTGGTGTCCCAAGTCCCATTCAGCCATCACCCCTGTGCTCATTGAACTACATTGACTCCTGGTTGAGCAACGCCTTGATTTTAAAATTCGCATCCTTGCTTTCAAACCCCTCTGTTGCCTCGTCATCTCTGTAATCTTCTCCAACTTTACAACTGTCCGAGATATCTGTGCACCTCCAATTCTGGCCTCTTGCGTAACCACAATTTTAATTGCTCCACCATTGGTGGCCATGCCTTCAGCTGCCAAGGCCCTAAGCTCCAGAATTTCCTCACTAAACCACTCTGCCTCTCTACCTCCCTTTTTTCTTTTAAGAGGCTCCTTAAAACCTATCTCTTCTTCCCTAATATCTCCTTATGTAGCTTGGTGTCAATTTTTTTTTATACTGCTCTTGACAAGCAGCTTGGGACATTTTACTCAGTTAAAGATGCGATGTAAGTGCAAGTTGTTGTTGTATCTAGCTTCATTTTTTAATACATCTATACGATTCGCCTCAAATACTCCTTGTAGTAGCAAGTTTCACTGAATAAAGAAGTTTCTCCTCAATTCCTATTGAATTTATAAGTGACTCTCTCATATTTATGGCTTGTAGTTTTAGTCTCCCCTACAAGTAGAAACATTTTCTCCACGTCTACCGTATTAAGCCCTTTCATAATCTTGAAAATCTCCATCAGGCCATCCCTCAGTCACCTGTTCAACCCTCCCTGATAAATATAACCTCTCATTTCTGGTATTATTTTTGTAAATATTTTTTGCACCTTACCAATACTTCTATAATATGGAGACAGAACAGTGCATAGTATTCCAACTGTGATCTAACTAAGTTAAACATAATGACTAGGATCTTGTGGAGGTGGGGTTCCCGGCACTGAGCCAAAAAGGCGGAGGGAACCCTGCCTCAGCCTTTTCCCGCCACCCCACCAACCCCCCCCCCCCCCCACTGCCTGGTGCAATCCTACGTTATTCCGGAGGCAAAGCTTCCTGCGCCAGGATCTTTGTCCCTTTAAAGAAGGGGATCACGCCTCCAAGAGCTGCTGGCCAATCACAGGGCCAGCAGCTCAGCAGTATTGGCAGCGCCATCGAGAGTCGTGGCCACTGCCGGTACTGCAAAGGCCTTGGACCCAGGCCCAACGCTGGAACCCCAGACCTCAGATAAGTGAGGCGGGGTCACCGGGGCCAGTCCAGAAGGCCCGATGAGGGAGGTGCAGAGTGCAGGGGGTGGGTGTGAAGTCCACAGGGAGTTGGGTCCAGGGAGTTGGGGGTTTTGGCGGCGGAGGGGTCCTCCGTGGGCAATGTGGCCCACGGAGGAGGGACCCCTCCCAAGCTCACAAGTTGTGTGCCTCGTTTTACAAGGCCCTCCCCCACCCACCACCCTAGCCGCTGGTAAGATCCCAGTGGTGTCAGGAAGAGGCCCTTTGGTGGCTGTTAATAGGCCACTCAAGGGCCTTAATTGGCCTGTGGGCGAGAAGGCTGTCATCTCGGGGGGCATCCATAAAACCCAGCCTAATCATTGAGCTTTCCAATTCTATCCCTCTAGAAATGAACCCAGTACTTTGTGTGCTTTTTAATGGTCTTATTAATCTGTGCCGCTACTTTAGTGATTTGCGTATCTGTACCCTTAGATCTTGTTGCTCCTTCACCCAATAAGACACTTAACAATGAGGATGTGATTTCCTTATCCTTCCTATCAAAATGCAGCACCTCGCATTAATCTATATTGAAATTCATTTGTCATTTACACACCCATTCTGCAAGTGAAGAGTTTAAAAAAATTTGGGGGCAATTGGTCCTCATTTCGCCTGTTTTCCAGTTGGAAGACAGAGGTGAAAAGGCCCTATTTGGGGGCGAAATGCTCAGATCCCAAGAGTTCTTGAAATACATCTGACCTCATATTGGACCGAGCAATATTGAGGTACCCCTGGCGGCAGTCTAAAACAGGGGTTAGGTGCTTGAATATGTTAATGAGGGGCGTAAAGCCTATTTAACGACTTTTCCATTAAAATGTTTGATGCTGACGCCAGGTCTGCTCTGCTCAGTTTTTGCATTGTGATATGGTCTAACCAGTGGGCCTTAAAGAGCTGCTCGAAGACTGCCACCAATAAGGTAAGACAATCTTTTTAAACTCCCCTTTATGTGACATTGAAGTGCTTGTGGGTGGCAACGGAGTACTCCTCTCAGCTTCACAACACTCCTGAGGGTGAGTGCCAGCTCATGCTAGCCCCCTTTCTGGTTCCCCTCCTGATGGCAAAGCAGAAAAAATACTTTGCATCTATATAACACTACTTTCATGACCTCTGGATTCAGCAATTTACTTTAGAAGGGTAGTCATTGGGACAGAGGCAAACAGCTTACCAACTTTCACACAGCAAGTTCTCACAAACAGCAAATGAGATTAGTGACCATTTAATCTGTCTTTTTATGGTGTTGATTGAGGGAGGAATGTTGGTTAGGATACCAAGAGAATGCCTTGTTCTTCTTCAAATAGTGCTAAATCATCAGACAGGCACACTGGTTTCACATCTCATCTGAAAGGCAGCATCTTCAGCAATGCAGCCCTCCCCATTACTGGACTGCATATCAAATAAGTAGCAAACTAACATATTCTTATCATTTTATTCTTGATATTTTATGCAGTTACCTTTTGTGCCCTTTACCAGAGCACATATGTTAATCTCATTATGGGAAACGAGATAGCTGAAAGTAAGTAATAGTGGTCGAAATGTATGTTGTAAATGCAACTGATTAACAAGGCACTAGTTAACTATATAATGTAGATTTAACAAGCTCATGCTGGTAATGCAAAATTCTAAAATATATCTCTATATGTCAATGTGCTTTTTATTAATGACCAATTGTTAAACCACATCCATTGTTTAGGCAAATTATTGAGGCAGGTATTTTCCACTTCTACACTCTACAGTACCCAATCTTCCACCAATAGAAATGAGTGGGTTGAAAATTATGAGCTGGAGAGTGCAGAAGCGGAAAATTCTGGTCTATTACTTCAGAATGTTCTAAAAGCTGTGAAGCTCAATAAAAGTGAAAGGCACCATCAAGGCTGAAAAGAAGAGATAAGGTATGATAAATTAGGAGCTGGTGGTTCATGATGCACAGCTTAGATTTTAATTTGCAGATTGTAGAAGGAAAGATGGCTTGTAACATCAAGAGTACAACTTTTTCTTTACATAGTTGTAAATTTTTTTTAAACCTTTTCTTGACTCATCTGAAAGCTTAATGGTAAATGCTCCATGTAATGCAGTGCTGAGCCATGAGTTGGATATAACAACTTTCATTTATCTAGTGTCTTTAACGTCGTAAAACATCCCAATGCACTTCGCAGGAGCATATCCAGACAAACATTAACAAAGAAGGAGATATTAAGACAGATGCTGAAAAGCTTGGTCAAAGAGAGAGAGGTTTTCAGGAGCATCTTAAAGCAGGATTAAGAAGTGGAAAGGCTGAGAGGTTTATGAAGGTAATTCCAGAGCTTAGGGCCTAAATTGCTGATGGCATGGCCTGCAATCGTGAGACTGAGGAAGTGGACGATGCACAAGAGGCCAGTGCTGGAGAAATGCAAAGTTCTTGGATGCTTGCAGGATTAGAAGAGGTTGTAGAGATAGGGGAGGGTGAGGCCTTGGGGACGTCTGAACACAAGGATGAGAATTTTAAAATCAAGGCATTGGTGCACTGGGTGCTAATGTAGGTCAGCAGGTACGCGGTAATGGGTGAGTGGGACATGGTGCCAGTTTGAACATGAACAATAGAGCTTTGGATAAGCTCAAGTTTATGGAAGGTGGAAAATGAGAGGCCAGCGAGGAGAGCACTGGAATAGTCAAGTCTGGAGGTAAAAAAAAACATGGAGGAGGGTGACAGTAGCAGATAAGTTGGGATGTAAGAACATAAAAACATAAAAAATGGGAGCAGGAGTAGGCCAATTGGCCCTTTGAGCCTGCTCTGCCACTCAATAAGATAATGGCTGAACTCTACCTCAACGCCACTTTGCTGCACTATCCCCGTATCCCTTAATTCCCTTCGTACCCAAAAATCTATTGACCTCTGTCTTGAATATACCCAATGACTGAACATCTACAGCTCTCTGAGATAGAGAATTCCATCGATTCGCAAGCCTTTGAGTGAAGAAATTTCTCCTCATCTCAGTCCTAAATGGCTGACTCCTTATTCTGAGACTGTGACCCTGTGTTCTAGATTCCCCAGCCAGGGGAAACATTTTCTCAGCATCTACCCTTAAGAATTTCATATGTTTCAACTAGATCACCTCTCATTCTTCTAAACCCCAAGGAATATAGGCCGTGTCTACTCAATCTCTCCCCATAGAACAATCCCCTCATCTCAGGAACAAGACTAGTGAACCTTCATTGCATGCCCTCTAGGGCAAATATGTCCTTCCTTAGGTAAGGAGACCAAAACTAGACACAGTACTCCAGGCCTCACCAATGCCCTGTATAATTCTAGTAAGACTTCTGTAATCTTATACTCCAATCCCTTTGTAACAAAAGCTAAAATACCATTTATAAAACCAGGGCTATCCCTCCTTTTCTGTTTTGCCTAACTCTTGTAAAAGTTAAATATATTCGGAAAATATTTATTTCTCAATTTTGATCACTTTGCAACCATGTCTCCATAATGGCGATTAGATCAAACCTATTAATTTCTAACTGGGCAAAGCGGAGATGGGTAATGTTATGGAGGTATAAGTAGGCAGTCTTTGTTATGGAGAGGATATGGATGTGGCAGCTCAGCTTGCAAATGATATTCTTCAGCCTGATAGAGTGGCCAGGGAAGGGGAATTAGTGGCGAGGGAAAGGTATTTGTGTCTAGAATCTTTCCAACTGGATGTCATAAAAGCAGTCTAACAACACAGAGGCAGGAGAGGGGCCAAGAAAGGTGGTGGTGAGGTAGAACTGGGTATTGTCAGTGTGCATTTGGAACCTGACATGATGTCGCTGAGAAATGAAAGGGACCAAGGATAAATCCTTGGATTAACAAATCTCAGCCAGTGTGACATAGGCAGGGTGTGATTGGAAGGAGTGGGGAGGTGGGGGAAGAGGGATGTGGTCCTTCAGTTGGCCCATTAACTCTGTTTCTCTCTCCATCGATAGTGCCAGACCTGATGAGTATTTTCAGCTTTTTCTGTTTTTATTGTTATAGTGAAGATGGGCCACTTGGGTGAGGTATGGAAGGCTGTATCTTAAAGGAGAGGAGGATATTGAAGGACAAAAAGGCCTTCCTATAATTTATGCCCCAGTTCTAATCCATGAATCTATAATTACTTTCTAATCTCCATAATTACACTACTTGATTACATCTATTTAAAAATTATCACAAAAAACAGGGGTAACCAACTTTTGAAACTCAAGAGCAGGAAAAAGTAAAAGCAAAATACTGCAGATGCTGGAAATCTGAAATAAAAACAGAAAGTGCTAGAAATACTCAGCAGGTCAGGCAGCATCTGTGGAGAGAGAAGCAGAGTTAACGTTTCAGGTTTGTGACCTTTCATCAGAACTGGCAAAGGTAGGAAAAGTATTCAGTTTTAAACAAGTGAAGGGGGTGGGAGTGGCTTTGTCTTTCACCACAACCATTAACACTCTCTTTGCCTTTGTCCCATGACATCTTTGTTACTTAATCTCTCCTGCCCTCTGCCTTATCACACACCTCCCCTTTTGTTCTTTTCCCCACCACCACCACCCTACCCCCCTTTCACTTGCTTAAAACCTAATACTTTTCTAACCTTTGTCAGTTCCGAGGAAAGGTCACTGACCTGAAACGTTAACTCTGCTTCTCTCTCCACAGATGCTGCCTGATCTGCTGAGTATTTCCAACAGGAAAAAGTAATTGTATATTGTCAAAGTACCATAGGTTCTAGATAATAAGGCATATTTTACAAAATTGTGTTACCAAAGCAGGACTTAGTCACAACAAAGGAATATTGGAAAGCCTGACAAAATCCATTTTTTGAGGGTTTATAAAGTTTACCCTACAGTATATTTGTTAGCAATGGGTAACTTCTTAAAGCTCAAGAAAATAATTGCAGCATTTTAAGATATAATCTTCAGGAATTTCCGGGGGTTTTTCCACATCTCCTATCATTACTTCTATGCTCATCTGAAAGCTTAAAGTAATGCACCATGATCATTGTGGCAGATGCCAAAGGTTAAAAATTCAATCAAGGCTATTAGCATGTGCGAGGATCACGATGTGCAATTATGCCCAGTATAGTTGAGACAGGCCACATGCAAGCTTCATGCTGCTACACATCTCAATGATTGTGGTGTGCAGCCCAGCATGGAACATGCTGTGTGGCTGCATGCTCAGCAGGGGGTCTAGGTTTGTACGGTTAGCTTGCACTTCTTAAAGGCAGCCTGTCCCTCTTAAAGGGAGGTGCAGTCTAGCTACAGCCGCTGCTGGAACTGTGTCAGAAAGTCTTTGAGGGAAGGAAGGAGACTGCAAATGCAGCAACAGGACAGGGAAAAGGCTCCCGGTTCTTTGATGCAGTGCTGAAGGCCTTAGTCCAGGATGTGGAGAGGAGGAGAGAGTTCATGTTTCCACAGGGGGCCAAGAGGCCTTCAAGGCACACTGTGCAGAGGGAATGGGAGCAGGTGGCCACAAAAGTGAATTTCCAGAGTATGACCCTGAGTTCCTAGCTACAGTGCCAGATACAGTTCAATGATCTCACACGAGTGGTCAAGGTCAGTGAATGCATCTTCAAAATACATCTCCTACCCAATGCACCACCAACCTCTTATACTGCTCAATGCACTGCAGCGCATCACTCACCCATCAGAAAACCGGACTGGTGTCGAATATACAGATGCTGCACCTCACTGCCACACACTTACCAAAGTTACCAGCCTCACACCCACTTCTCGCAGCTTCCACATGCTTACAGCTATTCAGCAATGACAAGCACATTACAAAACACTGACTGACATTCTTGCCGCTCTCCTGCAGGATAAGGTCGCACATAACCAGAGGGAGCAGCAGAGAACTGGTGAGGGACAGGTACGCCTGCATTTCTTGAGCCCTTTGGAGGAGACAGTGCTCTGCATTATAAGTCTGGCAGTGACTGAGGCAGTTACATCCAGTGTTACGATCGAGGCAGGAGGAGTGCACTGTCTTTCTCTAGTTCCACTTCTCCACGTGTCACAACATATATTTAAATGTTTTACCCAGTTACTGATACGGCCAATTATATACTTTATTTTTATTTCAGAATAAAATCCACCAACCAGGTTTCTCTCATAAACAACAAAAATATTAATTTATTATAAAACAAGACTTAGTCAATAAATATGCAAAGCTTTAACACACAGTTTGAAATATGACAGCAAATATATATATATATATATATATTCTCTTCTAAATGCCCAATACAGACACCAGTTAAAGGAAAAATAAAGATGCTTTGGCCAAAGTACATGTTTATTCTTGAAGAAAAAGGATAATATGTTATGTTCCAGATGGCATACAGTCTGGCCTCCGAGTACACGTAGACAGGTCACTGGGATCTTTTCAGAAGCAGTTCCTTCAGGAGATGTTGAGAGGAAGTCTTCCAGAAGCTTCTCAGGAGAAATGCTGCTTTGGTTTCTCTATTTTTTACGCTTGAGTCTCAGGGTTTCTCAAAGGGGTGGAGAAAAGATGAGCTGGGTGCAGGCTTTCACTCAACAGACAGTATTCAAAAATGAAACCCACTCTTGATTACCATAAATCTTCTCTTGTAAACAACTCCCATAGTCAGAAGGCACCTGTTGTTTACTTAGCTGAAGACATGTGACGTCCAGTAAATGTTTTTAAACAGAGTCCTTCCGGTGACCCTTTAAAAAAAACACATCCATGGAATCCCTTCACTCTCAAATGAATGCATCTCCATAACTCTAAAACATAAGTCCTCAAAACATGTTTAAAAAAATGGAAGCACTTTCTTAACACCAGTGTGACAGATAGTGTGACCATGTGCCTCTTGCTTTCTACCCGCACCCCACCCCCCCCATCCCAACTCTACCCTTCTGTATTTTTGCTTTCAAATACCCAAGACATGTCACCTGGCCAACGAGTGTAGCCTCATCCAGAAGGACACGAGCAACTGCAGACATCTGATGAAGAAGCACCATCACTTGATCTGAGACTCGCAGCCACCAACCCAGTTATTGGCACTGCATGCAATTTAGACAGTAGTACAGAGTCAGAATCAGCACATGGTGTGTCACCAGCCACAAGTGGGCTGCCACCAAGGGGAAAGGATAGAACAGGTACCGTCTAATCGAAGGGCAAGGTTGAGGACAAGTTCTGCTACCAGGAACTCAGATGAGAAATTTAATGCGGCAGCCTACAAGAGAAAACTGATGGGCATGCATACAGAGAAGCTTGGGGGATTGGTAGGCTTGCTACAGAGCCTGTTGTCACTGTCAGGGAGCATGGAGGAGTCCAGCTCCAATGTGGTACAGGTTTCACACAGAGATTGGAGGCCATCCTTTCTGGCATAGAAGGGGTGGTGAACTCCATGACAGCACTTGTGGATCCAGTTGTGATGCAGCATCCAGCGGCTGGGCCTGCAAGGCCCAAAGCTCTTGAGGACACCCTGCAAGGCCATCTGCAGTCTCAACATTGAAAGTCAGCAGCCTTCCACCAGCCATGCTGCAGCCATTGGGGCAGTACTGTACAGGAGCACTAGGACAAGCAAAGGCACCCATAAGTCAGGCAATATGGTGATGCAAAAAGGTGAATAGTTCAGTTTTGTGTGTGCTACTGGAAGTGCAATATATAAAGTTTTTATGGAATAGTTTCTTTGTGATGTCTTTTATTTCAGGATTTTGACCAAGAGGACATTCTGGTGGTCCGTAACAGAGGGTTGGAAAGGTTGGGAATTGTAGAACAGTGGTGATGTGGGGATGTTTTCAGGAGAACCTGAGACTGATGAGCTGCTCATGGACAGCCAATCCAGCCCAACGATGTGCTGGATGCCTCGTCCCAGCCTCCTCCTCCTCCTCTTCCTCCACCCAAGGTGCTTGCCAAAGGTTTGGTGGCCCTCATGATTGCCAGGCTGTGAACGCAGCAGATCATCACAAATTTGGAGACACGCTGCATCGAGTATGTAAGACTACTCCCGCATCCCCCCCCCCCCGCACCAACGGTCCAGTCAGCGGAACCATTGTTTGAGAACACCGATGGCTTGCTCCAAGATGTCCCTGGTGAGCTAGGCTCTCGTTGTTTACTGTGGTGATGAGATTTTAGGGGAACCAAAGTCTGTGTTGCCAGTCATAGAGCGAAGGGGTCCTGGGTGTCTCCTCCCTTCCTCTTCCTCCTCCTCTGCCTCCTGAGGTGCCTACCAAAGGCCTGTGACAAGGGCTGTGCCTTCATGAGAGTGAGGTTATGGAGGACTCAGCAGACTACCGCAAATTTGCAGACATGCTCCAGCAAGTACTGGAGGCCTCCACCTGAGCAGTGCAGGCACCAGAACTGTTGTTTCAGAATGCCAATGATTTACTCCATGACATTCCTGGTGGCAGCATGGATTTCAGTTTAGATGCGCTGTCCACATATGCCCATGGGTGGTGAAAGAGGAATCATGAGCCAGGTGTAGAGTGGGTATCCGTTGTCACCAAGCAGCCAGGCACTGGTTTGTCATGGTGGCTCATATATGACAGGTATGGCTTGGTGGCACAAGATGAATGCATAGTGGCTGCTGCCAGGATAGTGGGCATTCACCTACATGATGCATAATTGCACACCAAGTGCTTGTTAAGAGCGTGGCAGCCCTTGCGGTTGCAGTACACCTCCTTGTTAATATGTGGAACCCGCAGAGCTACATGCCTACAGTCGATGGCACCTTGGACATTGGGAATTTCATTAGCCTGGAAAAGCCACGTGCCACTCTTCCTGTTTCTCTGGTAAAAGAGAAGATTTGAAGATCCCTCTCGTAGTGTCCAATGCCTCTGTCACTTCCCTGATGTCATAATCTTCTCTCCCTGCAGACTAGCAGCGGCCACACTAGTGCTCCTACAATCAAGGTGTGATATGTGGCTGCACCAGAGGTGGCCAGAAGCAGTATGACTGCCATTTAGCAAGCTCTGGGCTTCTGTAGTGCCAGAAAAGCAGCACGACAGAGCCATATTTTGGGGCCCAAGTTTATTCTCTAGTCTGGGCTGAATAATCCAATTCGATGGGGGATGGGGGAGGTGGGGTGTTTTGCAGGGATTCCACATGTTGCAGCAGGAAATCGGGAGAATGCTTGTGTAAAAAAAAAAGGCCTCTTGTGTGGAGGGTTTGGTAAGGTAAGGTTTTCCTTTTTTTAAAATCTCTGTTGTCAATTTAGTGCAGAGGGATGGAAGCTAGGGCAGTTGCATGCTCCGCTTGCAGGATGTGGGAGGTAAGGGTCACCACTGGTGTCCCTGCTGACTTCACCTGTGAGAAGTGCACCCAATTCCAGCTCCTCACAGACCGCGTTATGGAACTGGAGCTGGAGCTGCATGAACTTCGGATTGTTCAGGATGCTGAGGGGGTGATAGAGAGCAGTTATAGGGAAGTAGTGACAACTAAGTTACAGGATAAAGGTAGCTGGGTGACCGTCAGGGGAGGGAAAGGGAATAGGTGCACAGTGCAGGGATCCCCTGTGGCTGTCACCCTCAATAATAAGTATACCGTTTTGGATACGGTTGAGGGGGACGACCTACCAGGGGAAAGCCACATTGGCCAGGTCTCTGGCACTGAGCCTGGCCCAGTGGCTCAGAAGGGAAGGGGGGAGAATAGGAGAGCGATAGTGATAGGAGATTCAGTGGTTAGAGAAACAGACAGGAGATTCTGTGGTCGCGAACGAGACTCCCGGATGGTACGTTGCCTCCCGGGTGCCAGGGTCAGGGATGTCTCGGATCGAGCCCACAGGATTCTTAAGGGGGAGGGGGAGCAGCCAGAGGTCGTGGTACATATCGGTACCAATGACATAGCTAGGAAAAGGGATGAGGAGCTGAAAAGCGAATATAGGGAGTTAGGTTGGAAGCTGAAAGGCAGGACGAGTAGAGGAGTAATCTCAGGATTGTTACCGGTGCCACGTGCTAGTGAGGCTAGAAACAGGGAGCGAGTGCAGCTGAACACGTGGCTACAGAACTGCTGCAGGAGGGAGGGATTCAGATATGTAGATCATTGGGATACCTTCTGGGGAAGGTGGGACCTGTACAAGAAGGACGGGTTGCATCTGAACTGGAGGGGCACCAATATCCTGGGCGGGAGGTTTGCTAGAGCTCTTCGGGTGGGTCTAAACTAGTTTGGCAGGGGCATGGGAACCGGAGCTACGGATCAGTGGATGGGGTAGCTGTTGAACAGGCAGATACCGAGTGCAGAGAGTCTGTGAGGAAGGTTAGGCAGTTGACAGGGCAAAGTTGCAGCCAGTATGATGGGTTGAAGTGTGTCTATTTTAACGCAAGAAGTGTCAGGAATAAGGGTGATGAACTTAGAGCATGGATCAGTACTTGGAGCTACGATGTTGTGGCCATTACGGAGACGTGGATATCACAGGGGCAGGAATGGATGTTGGATGTTCCGGGGTTTAGATGTTTCAAAAGGAATAGGGAGGGAGGTAAAAGAGGTGGGGAAGTGGCATTGCTAATCAGGGATAGTATCACAGCTGCAGAAAGGGAGGTCGTCGAGGAGGGTTTGTCTACTGAGTCATTATGGGTGGAAGACAGAAACAGGAAAGGAGCAGTCACTTTATTGGGAGTTTTCTATAGACCCCCCAATAGCAACAGAGACATGGAGGAACAGATTGGGAGGCAGATTTTGGAAAGGTGCAGAAGTAACAGGGTTGTTGTCATGGGTGACTTCAACTTCCCTAATATTGATTGGAACCTCCTTAGTGCAAATAGTTTGGATGGAGCAGTTTTTGTCAGGTGTGTCCAGGAAGGTTTCCTGACTCAATATGTAGATAGGCCGACTAGAGGGGAGACTATGTTGGACTTGGTGCTTGGCAACGAACCAGGCCAGGTGGCAGATCTCTCGGTGGGAGAGCATTTCGGTGATAGTGATCACAACTCCCTGACCTTTACGATAGTCATGGAGCGGGACAGGAGCAGACGGGATGGGAATATATTTAATTGGGGGAGGGGGAACTACAATGCTATTAGGCAGGAACTGGGGAGCATAAATTGGGAACAGATGTTCTCAGGGAAATGCACGACAGAAATGTGGAGGTTGTTTAGGGAGCACTTGCTGCGACTGCTGAATAGGTTTGTCCCGATGAGGCAGGGAAGGGATGGTAGGGTGAAGGAACCTTGGATGATAAGAGATGTGGAACAGCTAGTCAAGAGGAAGAAGGAAGCTTACTTAAGGTTGAGGAAGCAAGGATCAGACAGGGCTCTAGAGGGTTACAAGGTAGCCAGGAAGGAACTGAAGAATGGACTTAGGAGAGCTAGAAGGGGACATGAAAAAGTCTTGGCGGGTAGGATTAAGGAAAATTCCAAGGCGTTCTACACTTATGTGAGGAACAAGAGGATGGCCAGAGTGAGGGTAGGGCTGATCAGGGATAGTGGAGGGAACTTGTGCCTGGAGTCGGAGGAGGTAGGGGAGGTCCGAAATGAATACTTTGCTTCAGTATTCACCAGTGAGAGGGACCTGGTCGTTTGTGAGGACAGCGTGGAACAGGCTGATATGCTCGAACAGGTTGAGGTTAAGAGGGAGGATGTGCTGGAAAGTTTTAATGATATGAGGACAGATAAGTCCCCGGGGCCAGACGGGATATACCCAAGGATATTACGGGAAGCGAGGGAAGAAATTGCTGCGCCTTTGGCGATGATCTTTGCGTCTTCGCTGTCCACTGGAGTAGTACTGGATGATTGGAGGGTGGCAAATGTTGTTCCCTTGTTCAAGAAAGGGAATAGGGATAACCCTGGGAATTATAGACCAGCCAGTGTTACGTCGGTAGTGGGCAAATTATTGGAGAGGATTCTGAGAGACAGGATTTATGATTATTTGGAAAAGCATGGTTTGATTAGAGACAGTCAGCATGGCTTTGTGAGGGGCAGGTCATGCCTCACAAGCCTTATTGAATTCTTTGAAGATGTGACAAAACACATTAATGAAGGAAGAGCAGTGGATGTGGTGTATATGGATTTTCGCAAGGCGTTTGATAAGGTTCCCCATGGTAGGCTCATTCAGAAAGTAAGGAGGCATGGGATTCAGGGAAAGTTGGCTGTCTGGATACAAAATTGGCTGGCCCATAGAAGTCAGAGGGCGGTAGTAGATGGAAAGTATTCAGCATGGAGCTCGGTGACCAGTGGTGTTCCACAAGGATTTGTTCTGGGACCTCTGCTCTTTGTGATTTTTATAAATGACTTGGATGAGGAAGTGGAAGGCTGGAAAAGTGTGAAGTGATTCATTTTGGAAGGTCGAATTTGAATGCGGAATACAGGCTTAAAGACAGGATTCTTGGTAGTGTGGAGGAACAGAGGGATCTTGTGGTCCATGTCGATAGATCGCTCAAAGTTGCCACCCAAGTTGATAGGGTTGTTAAGAAGGCGTATGGTGTGTTGGCTTTCATTAACAGGGGGATTGAGTTTAAGAGCCGCGAGGTTATGCTTCAGCTCTATAAGGCCCTGGTTCGACCACACTTGGAATATTGTGTTCAGTTCTGGTCGCCTCATTATAGGAAGGATGTGAAAGCTTTAGAGAGGGTGCAGAGGAGATTTACCAGGATGCTGCCTGGACTGGAGGGCATGTCCTACGAAGAAAGATTGATGGAGCTGGGGCTTTTCTCATTGGAGCGTAGAAGGATGAGAGGTGACTTGATAGAGGGGTACAAGATGATGAGAGGCATAGATAGAGTGGATAGCCAGAGACTTTTTCCCAGGGTGGAAAGGGCTATCACCAGGGGGCATAATGTTAAGGTGATTGGAGGAAGGTTTCGGGGAGATGTCAGAGGTAGGTTCTTTGCACAGAGAGTGGTGGGTGTGTGGAATGCACTGCCAGCGGTGGTAGTAGAAGCAGATACATTAGGGGCATTTAAGTGACTCTTGGATAGGTACATGGATGATAGTAGAATGAAGGGTATGTAGTTAGTTTGATCTTAGAGTAGGTTAAAGGTTCGGCACAACATCGTGGGCCGAAGGGCCTGTACTGTGCTGTACTGTTCTATGTTCTATGTTCTAAATTCTGGTACCCCAATACAGGTGATCTAATGGAACAAAAGACAAGCAGCTGTCTCAATGCATTTATGCCAAAGGGAGCCTTTCATGTGGCAAATGGTAACTGAGGGACTGCCATGACTTTCAAGGACAACAATAACTTACTTCTATTTAGAATCTTTTAAGTCCCAAAATGCTTAACAGGATGTTGAGAGATTAGGAGATGTAATTGATAGCTTGGTCACAAAAACAGCTTCCGAGAAGGCTTTGAAGATAGAAAATGAAGAGAAGAAGTGGAGGCATTTAGGAAAAGAGTTTGGCTGAGATGGCTAAAGGCTTTGCTGCGAATGCTGGGGCAAAAAGAGCAGGAGCACACAGAGGCCAGTGTTGGAAGGCCAAAAGATCAGGGAGGCAATAAAAGGCTGAAGATTTCAGAAATAGGACTAGGTGTAGCATTGGAGAGATTGGAAACATGAATGAGTATTTTAATGAGGATGCTATGGGAGACAGGATACCAATGTCTATCAGTGAGAACAGCGGCCATATGCAGAAAATAATGGCTTCAACCTGCCAATGTTCAGTTGTAGGAAATTGTGACTCATCCATAACTTGGCATCAGACAGTCTGACAAGCAGTCTTTCCTGGCAAGATACTTCCCAGTGGGACAGTCATTACAAATAATGGCTATCTCTTTCTCACAGTGGCAAACCTCATAGATTGAGGAATTAATCAAAACCACATCATGTTCAGTTTTAGCTCACAAAAGGCACAGACCTGCTTCTGGAATTTGTTTTTTGTAGTGAGTACCAGAGTGTTGGGAAATAGATAAATTGTAATAAATTGTAAAGTAACAATTTCCAGTTGTTAACAAAAGCTTATCACTGAACATTAACAGTATCTTCTCATAGAGTTCAATCTGTCAATATTTAAGAATCTGATCATTATTATTCTTATTTTTCTACAAATAGACAAAGTGAATCTCTAATCCAATGCTATTGTTGGAAACTGATCCTTGGTCATGTTAATACAAGATTCATAGCGGAGATTTTAACTCCCTCTCCCTGGTGTAAACAAGGTGACAAAGGGCTTAAAAAGGAGATCTTAATTTCCCATTCCTGCTTCGTTATTTCCCCTGGGTCCTTGGGTTGGGTGGTCAGGCAGTAGCTTCACTAATCTATGTAGATCAGGGTCCTATGACTTACATTGGACAACAAAGCCATTTTAACTACTTACTGGGCAGAGAATGTGCCTTGGACGCTCAACGAAGTAAAACCTGGATGAACAGCAGAACAGACCTGAAAAGGTAAGTGTTAAAACTACTTTTGTGCGGCCAGGAGGAGCAGCAATACTGAGCCATAGCCATTCCAGGCTACCCACCCTCTTTTGTGCTATCAACCTCCCCCAGAGCTATCGTTTTTCAGCTGGGTCGGCCTCTGAGCCACTCGATATTGAGGCAGCTCAGAGCTGGCAAGCTACATTAGGATCACCATTGGTGCCTGCAGCCTGCCGCAGATATAAATGAGTCCCAGCCCTCAGATTGGATTGGAACTCTGGTAGGCGGTCACCCACCAGTTAAAATTTACCTCCATGTTGTTTTTGTTATGATGAGCAATTAAACTACAGCAGAAAATATATATTTAGCTGTTTATGCCATGTTTTACTGAAATAGAGTATTAAAGATGACTAGTTTAAACTACATACAGCAGAATTATATTATCTGTCTGTTGGCACAATATTTTCCCTTTTTCATTTTGCAACAACAACTTATATTTATATAGCACATTTAACATAATAAAACGTCCCAAGGCGCTTTACAGGAGCATTATAAAATGAAAGGAGATATTAGGTCAGATGACAAAACACTTGGTCAAAGCTGCAGGCTTTAGGGAGTGTCTTAAAGGAGGAAAGTGAGTTGGAGAGAAGGAGAGGTCGAGGGAGGGTATTCCAGAGCTTGGAGCCCAGGCAGCTGAAGACGCAGCTACCAATGCTGAAGCAATTAAATCAGGGATGTGCAAGAGGTCAGAATTGGAGAAGTGCAGATATCTTGGAGGGTTGTGAGGCTGAAGGAGATTACAGAGCTAGGGAGGAGTGAGGCTATGGAGGGATTTGAAAACAAGGATGAGAATTTTAAAATCAAGATGGTGCTTGACTGGGCGCCAATGTAGGTCAGCCATTTGGAAATATTGTCCACTACTAGTGACACAGCAAGAATGGGGACACATGATGCTCTCTGTGGATGATAGGACATGCGTGCCTTCCCACCAATACCCTGCCATGCGTGAAATATTGCCTGGAGGTAATATCAATGTCTTCACTAACATATCAAAATATCTTTCAATTTATTTTTAAGATACAAACATTTACCAGCCGCTGTTCTACACTCCAGTTAAATATTTTCTAAATGTTTGGGTATGTTCCATTTATGCTGGCTTCATATCCAGGCCAGAAGGAGGTCTTCAGACCTTGATACATTGCTGTCAGCCACAACTACAGGAATAAATAAAGTTATTAACTAACGAGATCTCTGAACACTCCTTGACAGAATTCATCAAACACTTCCTGTGCCTGTTACAAACCATTCCATGTGCCTTGAAAGAAAAATCTTTTATTTGCCATTGCTTTATGGGATACCAGAACCAAATGCCAATTACAGTTGTAAATGAATAGGGGGCTAGCTTTTTCTGGAGACGGATACAGGATGAGGTAGGGTTGGGGCATGAAAGGGGATATGGGTGGAGAGTGATACAAGGAAGTGATCAGAGATGGCCTTATCTGTGATTGATAAAATGCGACTACCAAGACAATGTGAGATGCAAGGTTGAGGGGGTGGCCTTGAATATGGGTTGGGGAATTTACATTCAGGGAGAGAGTTAGGGAGGATAAGAGGGCAGTGAGCTCAGAGAAGAGAGAACATGATGAGTTGAGATAGAGATTGAAATCACTGAAAATGAAAAGTCGTTCAGTGCAGTGGCTGAGGGAGGAAGGCAGTGAAGATATCTTGGTGAGAAAATGTTTATCATACTTGGGAGGGCGGTAAAGAATGATGAGTTTGAAAGAGAGGTGAGAGATGTGGAACAAGGAAAGATGCTTGAAGGAACAGAAAGTGCCAGAGGAGAAGGGGATCAGGCCAAGGTGTAATCTGGTGATAAGTGCCACTCTGCCACCACGACGGTCTTGGCCGGGAAAGTGGTGGAAGCTGTAGCCAGGCGGGGAGGCTTCATTAAGGGAAAAGGTGTCATCATTCTTCAGCCGTTCAGGGAGGACAGAGTACCTGAGAGTGGAGAACTGAAAGGAGGCATGACAATAGAAGAGAGGGGTCTAGGAGGGGTAAAGAGAAAAGAAATGAAAGAGAAGGAGCAAAAGTAGAAACACAGTGATGGGCTCAGATCTGGGGTAGCAGCCAAAATGCTCACACAAATAGACTCTGAGAACTCTAGTCTTCTAATCTTTGGCTTCCCTGTCTCGAGACACAATGGGTAAGTGCCTAGAGGTGGTCAGTGGTTTGTCGAGCAGTGCCTGGAGAGGCTATAAAGGCAATTCTAGAGTGACAGACTCTTCCACAGGTGCTGCAGTTAAAATTGTTTGTCGGGGCTGTTACACAGTTGGCTCTCTCCTTGCACTTCTGTCTTTTTTCCTGCCAACTGCTAAGTCTCTTCGACACGCCACTCTTTAGCCCCGCCTTTATGGCTGTCCGCCAGCTCTGACGATCACTGGAACTGACTCCCATGACTTGTGGTCAATGTCACAGGACTTCATGTCGCGTTTGCAGACGTCTTTAAAGCGGCGACATGGATGGCCGGTGCGTCTGATAACAGTGACGAGCTCGCTGTACAATGCATCGTTGGGGATCCTGCCATCTTCCATGCGGCTCACATGGCCAAGCCATCTCAAGCGCCACTGGCTCAGTAGGGTGTATATGCTGGGGATGTTGGCCGCCTCGAGGACTTCTGCATTGGAGATACGGTCCTGCCACCTGATGCCAAGGATTCTCCGGAGGCAGCGAAGGTGGAATAGGTTGAGACGTCGCTCTTAACTGACATACATTGTCCAGGCCTCACTTCCATAGAGCAAAGTACTGAGGACACAGGCTTGATACACTCGGCTTCGTGTCCGTGTTCCGTGTCAGTGTGCCATTTTCCTACACCCTTTTGGCCAGTCTGGACATAGCAGTGGAAGCCTTTCCCATGCGCTTGTTGATTTCTGCATCGAGAGACAGGTTACTGGTGATAGTTGAGCCTAGGTAGGTGAACTCTTGAACTACTTCCAGAGCGTGGTCACCGATATTGATGGATGGAACATTTCTGACGTCCTGTCCCATGATGTTCGTTTTCTTGAGGCTGATGGTCAGGCCAAATTCATTGCAGGCAGCCGCAATCCTGTCAATGAGTCTCTGCAGACACTCTTCTGTGTGGGATGTTAATGCAGCATCATCAGCAAAGAGGAGTTCCCTGATGAGGACTTTCCGTACTTTGGATTTCACTCTAAGACGGGCAAGGTTGAGCAACCTGCCACCTGATCTTATGTGGAGGAAAATTCCTTTTTCTGTAGACTTGAACGCTTGTGAGAGCAGCAGGGAGAAGAAGATCCCAAACAGTGTAGGTGCGAGAACACAGCCCTGTTTCACACCACTCAGGATAGGAAAGGGGTCTGATGAGGCACTGCTATGCTGAATTGTGCCTTTCATATTGTCATGGAATGAGGTGATGATACTTAATAGCTTTGGTGCACATCTGATCTTTGCTAGTAGTCTGAAGAGACCATGTCTGCTGACGAGGTCAAAGGCTTTGATGATTTCTATGAAAGCAACGTAGTGGGGCATCTGTTGTTCACAGCATTTCTCTGGTCGCTGGCAAAGGGAGAACAGAATGTCAATGGTGGATCTGTCTGCTCGAAAGCCACACTGTGCCTCAGGATAGACACGCTCAGCCAGCTTCTGGAGTCTGTTTAAAACAACTTGAGCGAAGACTTTCCCCACTATGCTGAGCAGGGAGATTCCACGGTAATTGTTGCAGTCACCGCGGTCACCCTTGTTTTTATAGAGGGTGATGATATTGGCATCACGCATGTCCTGAGGTACTGCTCCCTCATCCCATCACAGGCAAAGCAGTTCATGGAGTGCTGAATGTATAGCAGGCTTGGCACTCTTGGTTATTTCAAGGGTAATCCCGTCCTTTCCAGGGGCTTTTCCACTGGCTAGAGAATCAATGGCATCACTGAGTTCCGATTTTGTCGGCTGTTCGTCCAACTCATCCATGACTGGCAGAGACTGGGCTGCATTGAAGGCAGTCTCAGTGAAAACATTTTCCCTGGAGTACAGTTCTAGGTAGTGCTCCACCCAGCAGTCCATTTGCTTGCGTTGGTCAGTGATCGTTTCCCCTGATTTAGACTTGAGGGGGGGCGATCTTCTTGGTGGCTGGCCCAAAAGTTCTCTTAATGCCATCATACATTCCTCTGATGGTTCCGGTGTCGGAGGCCAGCTGGATACGACTGCATAGGTGTTGCCAGTAGTCATTTGCACTGCACCTGGCTGTTCTTTTTGCAGCGCTTCTGGTTTAAGTTTTTTTTTATTTCCAAAATATACTTTATTCATAAAAATCTGTAAAAAAATACATTACCAAACAGTTTCAAACAGCACCAAGTCAAAAAATACAAACAGTGCAAGGGAGAACAGTTTCCTTCAATACAATCATGAGTTGCCTCACAACCCTTCCATTTCATTTGTCATGCCATATACATTTTTACATTTTACAGCAAACGAAAATTTTCCGGATACAGTTCGAGGGGTTTTCCACGGATCCAACTCCTCAGTTCAGCTTGGTGGGGGAACCTTACACAGTGGTCTTTCCCCATTGAGCCTTTGCTGCGGCTGCCCCAAGCTTTAGTGCGTCCCTCAGCACATAGTCCTGGACCTTGGAATGTGCCAGTCTACAACATTCGGTTGTGGACAACTCTTTGCACTGGAAGACCAGCAAGTTTTGGGCAGACCAAAGGGCATCTTTCATCGAATTGATAGTCCTCCAGCAGCAGTTGATGTTTGTCTCGGTTTGCGTCCCTGGGAACAGCCCGTAGAGCACAGACTCCTGTGTTAACAAGCTGCTTGGGATGAACCTCGACAAAAACCACTGCATCTCTTTCCACACCTGCTTTGCAAAGACACATTCCAGAAGGAGGTGGGCAACCGTCTCTTCCCAACCACAGCCACCGCAGGGGCATTGTACAGAGGGGGTGAGACTTCGGGCGTGCAGGAAGGATCTGACGGGGAGGGCTCTTCTCACCACCAGCCAAGCTACATCTTGGTGCTTGTTTCAAAGTTCTGGTGATGAGGCATTCCGCCAAATGACTTTGGCGGTCTGCTCGGGGAACCATCCAACAGGATCCACCGTCTCCTTTTCCCGTAGGGCCTTGAGGACATTCCGTGCAGACCACTGCCTGGTGGATCGGTGGTCAAAGGTGTTTTCCTGCAGAAACTGCTCCACGAAAGATAGGTGGTACGGCACAGTCCAACTGGATGGAGCATTCCGTGGCAATGTGACCAGGCCCATTGGAGCATTCCGCGGCAATGTGACCAGGCCCATCCTTCGCAACACCGGGGACAGATAGAACCTCAGCATGTAGTGACACTTGGAGTTTGCGTACCGGAGGTCTACACACAGCTTGATGCAGCCGCACACTAAGGTGGTCATTAGACCACAGACAGCGGATCCGAGCAGAAGACGGAGACGTCATCCATGTACAGGGAGGTTTTAACCTGAGTGCCTCCACTGCCTGGGATTGTCACCCCTCTTATGCTCGCATCCTTCCTAATAGACTCAGCAAAGGGTTCAATACAGCAAACAAACAAGACTGGGGAGAGAGGACAGCCCTGTCTGACTCCAGATTGGATCGGGAAACTTTCCGATTCCCACCCATTGATTGACACTGCGCTACTGATGTTTGTGTAGAGCAGTTTGATCCAATTGCAGATTCCCTCCCCAAACCCCATTTTGGAAAGCACGTCCATCATGTAGGTGTGCGATATCCTGGTCCAGGCTGATGAGGCAGGTGTCCACCCTCCTGTCCTGTACATAGGCGATCGTATCCCTGAGTAGCGCGAGGCTATCAGAGATCTTCCTGCCGGGTACAGTGCAGGTCTGGTCAGGGTGAATCACCAACTCCAGAGCGGACTTGACTCGACTGGCTATGACTTTGGACAGAATCTTGTAGTCAACATTAAGCAGTGAGATGGGCCGCCAATTTCTGATTTCTGCCCTCTCCCCCTTCCACTTGTAGATGAGGGTGATGATGCCTTTCCTCATGGATTCTGACATGCTGCCTGCCAGGAGCATACTCTCGTATGTCTGGGCCGACCCAGTCCCACAGGGCCTAATACAACTCAACTGGTAAGCCATCGCTTCTGGGAGTTTTACCCGTCTCGAAGGACCCAACGGCCTTTGTCAGCTCGTCCAGAGTTAGCGGCTTGTCCAGTCTCTCCCTCGTGTTGTCATCTAAGACCTCTGTGATAGATGACAGGAAGGACTGGGAGGCTCTGCTGTCTGTGGACTTCGCGTCATACAGCCCAGCATAAAAGGATTTTGCTGATCCTTAGTATGTCGGACTGCAAAGACGTTACCGAGCCATCCTCTTCCTTCAGGCTGCTGATAACAGAGCTCTCTCAGTGTACCTTTTGGAAGAAGTAATGCAAGCACGTCTCATCCTGCTCAATGGAGCGGACTCTGGACCGGAAGATGATCTTGGAGGCCTCCGTGGCAAAGAGCGAGGCCTGCTGGCTACTTTAAGTGCAACGAATGTTAACTCGCTGGGGGCTTTCCTGTAGTTCAACAGTGCAGTGCGCTTAGCGGCTATGACAGGTTCCAGCTCTTCAAAGTGAGGGTGAAACCAGTCTGCATTCTGCTTCTCACATTTGTCAAAGGTGGTCATCACTGAGTCATAGATGCCTCTATGAGAACTCCAGTTGCATAAAAATTAAGGTAAATAAAAACATGAAAGTAAATGGGAAATAGGAAATAAATGGAGATAATAGAAAGGAGTCCAGAGTTAGAGGTCCTGTGCTGGAATAATGATGATTTAATTCGGATGGAATCAGCATTGAGCATCAATGAGCAGTTGTCCAAGTTTGGAGACAGATGTAGTCAGTGAAGTCCAGAAGCTGTTTGAGAGTAAAGTATCAGAGGATGCACTGATGGAGGTGTTTTCATAGGACTGAAAATCCAGCAGGTGTACAGAGTCAGTTACAGGATAAAAAGAAAGAATAAACAAAAAAGATCTTAGAAAGCAAACTTTCAAGTAAGGTCTAAATTTTTGATTTGCAATCGTTGGCAGAGCAAGAATACCACAGGCCCCTCAGCATAATCAACTCTTCTCTAGCAGACATGAGATTTTCATCCAGGGTCTTTGTACTAAACAGAATTCGATCACAAGTCATTATACTAGATTGTACTCGGCACATTTGTGATTAATGAACCTGATTAGGTGTCGGCTGTGACGCAGCAGGTGGTACTCACACCTCCGAGTCAGAAGATTGTGGGTTCAGGTCCTGGCACAAACCTGAAGGAATGCTGTGCTGTCTTTTGGATGAGGCATTAAACCAAGGCCCAATCTTTCCTCTCAGGTGGACGTGAAAGATCTCATGGCAGAATTTCAAAGATACAGAGTGGTGGTGGAGGGTTCTCCCTGGTGTCCAGGAAGGTATTTATTTCTCAACCAACATCACTAAAAAGCGAATTATACCATCATTATCACAATTCTGTTTGCAGGAGCTTGCTGTGTGCAAATTATTTCCTACATTATAGCAGTGATTGCACCTCAAAAGTCGCTGTAAAAACGCAAGTCTATCTTTTAAGCAGTGAATTTTTGCTTGCTGGGTTTGAATTCTTTTTGTGAAGTATTTACGTTTTTACATGTTTTTATGTCATGAATTTTATTTTGAGATGTAGACAGCTGGCTGAGGATAAAATTCATCTCCTGTAAGAAATCAGAAGAATTGAGCGATTGGCTCCAAACATTTTGTCATACTTGCTAATTCGTGAATGACAGTTTTGAAAAGAAAACAGTGGAGTGATTGGTCAGTTTGGACCTTTCTGGTTGTTAAATGAGAGCTTTTTATTCCTATCTTGTGAGTCAAACTGTTTTTGGATCGTCCCTCATTTAGCCAATAGATAGCCATTGTGATATTTGTACTAATCAACATGTTGGCTTAAATGATAGTTGAATTTGCACCAATCAGAATTTTTTTTGAGGTGTGATGCAAGATGCATCAATAGGTCTTTTTCTGTCTGTCATTGTTTGTAATTACATTTCATATGCCTCTGTTCCACCCACTTGGGCTGAAATTCCTTAGCCAGGATCCAGTGTCCTATGAAGCTAACTTTACTAGTGTTTGTGGAATCAGTGGGAAAGCAACTAATTTGCGTGGGGCAGCAGACAGAAGGAACATTACAGGTGCATCTTTGGTGCCTATCTACCCCATGTTCCTGGAATTTCTGCATCTATCTGCCTCTGGAGGAGTTGTCTAGGCCCTCCTTCCTGATTCCAGCCAAATCCTCCTCAAACCTCTGTATAAGGAGGTCAATCAGAATATTAAAAAATAATGCTGTGTCTTTGGGTAAGCAGTTGCTTTCCTGGCCTAAACGCAAGCAATGGGATTTACATTTTCCCATCTGCACTCCTATATGCCTCAACTCACTTAGCATACCAACCTCCACAGATCTGCTGAGCATGTAGAGTGGGAGCTTATGACACAGGGAGTCCCTGCTATCCACCCGATAACATTGTGGAAACAATAGAGACCCAGTGTGCCGAGGGGTTCCTGCAGAGGTTATGGTGGGAGACCATCAAAATCCCCGAGGAAGTTCGGTGGCATTTTGTGTCCTCCATTTTGTCATTCATTGGCTGCTTCTTCTGACTTAGCTGGCCATCTTAACTTGATATTAAGCTTTGAATCTGAGTCTTTTTTGGGCCCAGACTCTGTGTTGTGTGACCAGTGTCTGCCTGAACCGAGAGGCCCAAGGAGTGATAGAAATTGGTCCTTGGGCCTAATCAATAGACTTGGCAGCAGCTACCAATGCTGGTCTCACCTCCACCGGCAGCTCGCCCAAACAAGGACATCTATGTCGGGCCCCCTGCCTTGCCAGCAGTTAAGTTCTGAGAAAGGGGAATTGGAGCAGGCTCCAGGTTTAGCAAACTCGTAATTCCTGTGGAATCTGGGGAGCACGCCTACTTCTCCTGGCTTAACGGGATGAATATTTTAACAAAAATAAAGTTTTCACACTAAGCTGGAGCTAAAGAGGCCACTGAAGAATCCTGAGTGGGACAGGCCCTACACTGCCTTGCTCATTACCGACTCATTTCTTGATGGGGCTCTTCAACAGGTGTAAGATCTAATGCCTGTGACAGGCATCTGCCTCGGATGCCTCAAAAAAAGGGCACCACAGATTAGGCAATGGGACTAATGCCTGTGCAGGTTCAGGGGCAACCCATACTATTTTTTATCCCAGCTAAGATGTTCTGATAACTTATGTAAAGGATATATCAACCTTAATTTACTACCTGGCATTGAGCTTCAATTGCAGGCAAGCTCACCCAGATCACTGACTATGTTGCCCTGTGCCATCCTCAACCCCTAATCTGGCTGCTTCCCAAACTCAATGTACAGATAAAGAACTCACAGATACTCAACATCAGCACTAGACACTCTTTAAAATCTTCACTGGCAGAAACATCTGATTTGCTGGCTGGGAATAAATTTGCTGATTGGGAACAAAACGAGCAGACAGGTCTGCCAGATCGCACACGAAAAGCTCCTGCCTCGCATACTTTGAGAATTCATGGCATACTTTGGCTGCATTATTTGCTGCAGTCCCAGGACAAGATCAAGGCTGAGCAGAGTATGGGACATCTACAAAGTTTTTTTTATTCGTTCATGGGATGTGAGCATCGCTGGCAAGACCAGCAATTACTGCCCATCCCTAGTTGCCCTTGAGAAGGTGGTGGTGAGCTGCCTTCTTGAACCGCTGCAGCCCTTGTGGTGTAGGTACACCCACAGTGTTGTTAGGTAGGGAGTTCCAGGATTTCGACCCACTGATAATGAAGGAATGGTGATATATTTCCAAGTCAGGATGGTGTGCGGCTTGGAGGGGAACTTCTTGTTGGTGGTGTTCCAATGCACCTGCTGCCCTTGTTCTTCTAGGTGGTAAAGGTCAATAGTTTGGAAGGTGCAATTGAAAGTGAGTTGCTGCAGTGCATCTTGTAGATGGTACACACTGCTGCCACTGGTGGAGGCTTGGGAGACCTGGCTGGCCCTTGTTAAATCTGGAAAGCAGGATAAATGAGGTTGCCAGCCTCACTAATTTTTTTAATTTCCAACCCGCCTCCTGGAAGTGAACAGGTTGGAGGTGGATGGGGGTCCGGTTTCAGGTTTCTGAAATTTTAACATCTGACCTGACCAGAGCCCACCCATTTTTGGGGATTAAAATTCAGCTAAACAAAGCCAATATCAGTTGAAACCACCATGCAGTTTTCACATTGTGATTAAAAACTCCACTGGTTCAACAACGCCTTTGGGGAAGGAAAGCTAGCATTCTTACCTGGTCTGCTCTCCAGTCCTACACCAACGTGGTTGACGCTTAACTGACTTTTAACACACTAAAGTGACCTAGGAAGCCACACAGTTGTATCAAACCTCTGCCTGAATGAGTAGAAAAAGGAAGAAGGCATAACGGAGCAGCTTAATGCAAGCCTGAAGTTTGGATGAACTTCTTGGGGTCATGTTAACAATGCTGTTCAATACAAGGATGTGCAGGTGAGGCTTCTTCAAAAGAACTCAAGCAGTTGAAATTACTGAGCCCTCCTTCATGTTGGGTCTGTTTATTTTTATTTTGTGTAATTTTTGTTCCTGTAAGAAAATAAGCAGCCTTGAGATTTAATAAGTGCCCTCAGTGACTTATATATGGCCAACCTACATTCCATTTGTGTGCCAGAAAGTGAACACCAACATATGGTAATTATGGGTTGGAAGGATTTTCTTTGTGTAGCTCTCCCTCATTTAAGCTTGGGGAATTCTCAGTGGCGAGGCACAAAGGAAAGAAAAATATGATTTCTAGGGTTTTCTCCAGGTGGGATGGAGCTATTGCAGACAGGGGAACCAAGGATTAGCCATGTAAATGAGTTGAGAGGGTACAAAGGCCCATTTAAATCAACCCTATGATGCAGACAGTGTTGGGGTGGGGCGAGGGGTAATATTGCTTGTTCCTTTGGTGTCTGCTCTGTTGTAAGACTCACAGGACTGCAAGTAATAGCCAAAGTAAACAAGGGTTTTATTATAATTGATTTGAAAAATATATATGCAAACAGTTACGACACAAGCTACATCTAAACACGTCTTGCTCTGTCGGGCTCTACCCACAACTGCCTGGTCGTGTGTGACTCGACATCACTTCCTCTGGTGATCTTCACTTGCAGCTGTTAAGGTGGTCCTCTCTTAAGGTGTTCCTTTCTTAAGGTCATCCCACACCAGGGGTGGGGCGAGGGGGACGGTAATTTTAAATTTTTTGTCAGGCAAAAAATGAGTGATTACGAATTGGCACCCTGCTTTGCACTAGCTTCAATTCAAACTTCAGTTGCAAAATTCCAATTTTCCAGTTATTCCAATTTTCTTTTCTATCGACTTCTATGTATCTGGAAGTTTTAAAATGGGTTTCAAATGCCAGGAATATGTCATAAAACATCATTATAAAAAATTTTTTTTAAAATAAATAAATTAAAAAATAAAAAATAAAAATAAAATAAAAATTATGCCATAGCAATACTCAGATAGGTAAAAATCACGGCCATGAAATTCGATAACCCCAGGAAAAGGGCACAGAGATCTTGATGCATAATTAACCCGTGTCTGTTGTTTCTGATGCAGGCAGCATGCAAACTTCATGCTGCCTGCTAATTTACATGATTGTAGTGTGCAGCCAGTGCTAAGCCCGCTGTTGAATGGCTGCACGCCTAAGCAAGGGGCACAAAATCGTGAGAGGCGAGTACGTGTTCAAGCTAGCCAGCAAAACTTAAAGCAAGCCTGTACCCCTTAAAGGGAGGTGCATGTTGAGTGGAGCAGGTGCTGGAAGATATTCTAAAAGTTATCTTGGTGTGGGAAAGACAAAGGAATGGCACAATTTTTTCCAAAATGTTCTGATGTTGCCCTGGAGGTCTTGGTGCAGGGGTTGGAGAGGAGGAGAAATGTCATCTATCCACAGGGGGCAGGAGGCCCCCCAGACAATCTTTGCAAAGGCAGTGGGTCCAGATAGCCATGGTGGCCAATGCTGATCTAGCCCCAAGGATCTGGATGCAGTGCTGCAAGAAGATCAATGACCCCTACACAAGTGGTCAAGGTCAGTGAATATATCTTCAAATGCTATATTCTACCAACTGCACCACTACCCTGACACATTTCTCAATGCACCACATCCCCCATCACTCACCTCGCGACAATCTCTATCAATCACAACTTGCACTTCACATTCATAGCTTCACCTCACCCTCACACACTTAGCACTACTGCAAGCCTCACACCCACGCCTCACAGCTTGCACACACGCCAGCTATTCAACCATACAGCTACACAACCCAAACACATTGAATCACACTCACTGACACACTTCCCTTTCTCTTGCATAACAAGGTGTCATGTAGCCAAAAGCAGCAGGGTCTAACTGGTGGAAGACAAGAACTGCTGCAGATCCTTACCCCCATGGAGGAGAGGATTCTCACCAACATTGGAGCAGCCATAACTGAGGCCACGACCAGTGACGAGTTTAAAACTGTTGAAGATGTCAATATCCTCATACCTCATCCTCCTTCTCATATCGTACCTCGCTCTCATCCCACATTCTCTTCTAATTTGCACGCTGCAGATGGTGTAAGCATGTACCACTTGCTTCCCCCTCCTGCCATCTCCCCTCACCACAGGCCTACCCTTGTACCTTGCTCCTTTCAGATCCCAAGAACTGCAACCTGGCCAAGCAGTAGCGGAAAAGAAAAAGATGGAAGAGCAGGAAGACAGTGATGAAGATAAAACACCATCACTCGCTCTCACACTCGCAGCCATCAGCTCCAATAGGACCCTGCGTGTACTTTAAAGGATAGCTTAGAGGCAGGATCTTCACGTGGTGAGACACCAGGCATAAGTGGCCTGCAGCCAAGGTGAGGGACAAGGGTAGCACTGGTGTCAGTTCCCCAGAGGGCGAGGTCACACACGGGTTCTGCAGTAGAGGACTCAGATTAGCACTTCCATGGGTTGGCCTGCAGAAAAAGACTGATGGGTATGCACAATGAAATGCGTAGTGCTTAGACAAGACTACCTGAAAGCCTGCAGTCAATGTCAAGGAGCATGGAGGAATCAGCACCACCTTGACACAGTGCTTTGCGCAGAGCTTGGAGCTCATCCTCTCCAGTGTTGAAATGGTGGCAGCTCCATGAGAACACTTGCGGACCCAAACAAAGTGAATTGTCTGATGGCTGCTATCTCAGTTCCATTGTAGCAAAAGCAGAAGTCACTGAACATCTAAGCGCTGCAGTGAGAGCTTAGATTGAAGTCATACAAGCTCAGTTTGCTACCAGGCAAGCTCCAACTACTCTCACACAAGCTCAGGCTGTGGATAGCTGTATTCAAAGGGGCTTGCAGAGTATCACAGCAGTCCAGCAATTGGTCCTCCAACAGATTACTAGGAATGCTGAGGTGCCGCCACAGGTGAGTGATGCACAAGCCTGCTGTCCTCTCTCAGGATGGCACTATTTGTCCTCTCACCACTGTCATTCCACCCGTGCCCTTGCTGTTACTTGTCAACCAACCAGCCCAGACTGCTGCCACCTATGCCAAGATGATGCAATACAAAACCAAAGGTTCTGGATCCAGAGTTGCTCGAGGTTGTCCTCCAAGGCCAGGTGCAGTCATGCCCACTGAACATCAGCAACCTTTCACCAGCCATGCTGCAGCCAGTGGGGGCATTGCCTAGGACAGGCAAAGGCACACAGAAGACAGGCACCAAGAGATTGCACAAGGGTGATTAGTTGACTTTTGTGTGCAATATAGCATGATTTCATTTATAAATTTGATTTGGAATGTTTATTTTGTATAGAATCATAGAATCATAGAAATATACAGCACAGAAAGAGGCCATTGGCCCATTGTGTCCCTGCCTACCGACAAATATTCATCCGGCCTATTCCTACTTTCCAGCTCTTGGTCCGTAGCCTTGTACTTTAGGGCACTTCAAGTGCGTATCCAAGTACTTTTTAAATGTTATGAGGGTTTCTGTCTCTTCCACTCTTTCAGACAGTGAGTTCCAGACCCCACCACCCTCTGGGTGGAAAAATTTTCCCTTGTATCCCCTCTAAACCTCCTACCTCTTACCCTAAATTTATCTGCCCTGGTTTTGAACCCACAACCAAGGTGAATAGGGCCTTCATATCCACTCTATCTAAACCCCTCATAATTTTATACACTTCAGTTAGGTCTCCCTCAGCCTCCTCTGTTCCAAAGAAAACAACGCTAACCTATCCAATCTTTCCTCATAACTAAAATTCTCCAGTCCAGGCAGTATGCTCAAAAATCTCCTCTGTACCCTCTCTAGTGCAATCACATCTTTCCTATAGTGCAGTGACCAGAACAGCACGCAGTACTCCAGCTGTGATCTAACCAGTGTTTTCTACAGTTCCAGCATAACCTCCCTGCTATTATATTCTATGCCTCGGCTAATAAAGGCCTTCTTCACCACCGTATCTACCTTTAGATCTGTGGACATGCACTCCAAGGTCCCTCTGTTCCTCTACGCTTCTTAGTATCCAATCATTTATTGTGTATTTCATTGCCTTATTAGCCTTCCCTGAATGCATTACCTCACACTTCTCTGGATTGAACTCCATTTGCCACTGTTCTGCCCACCTGACTTGTCCATTGATATCTTCTTGCAATGTACAGCTTTCATCTTCAATATCAACCACACGACCAATTTTTGTATCATCTGCAAACTTCTTAATCATACCCCCTACATTCAAGTCCAAATCATTGATATATACCACAAGATACATGGGACCTAGTACTGAGCCCTGCAGAACCCCACTGGAAACAGTCTTCCAGTCACAAAAACATCCATCGACCAATACCCTTTGCTTCCTGTCTCTGAGACAATTTTGGATCCAACTTGCCACTTTGCCTTGGATCCCATGCGCTTTTACTTTTGTGACCAGTCTGCCATGTGGAGTCTTGTCAAAAGCCTTCCTAAAATCCACATAAACTACATAAAATGCATTACCCTCCTTGTCAACCTTCTCAAAAAATTCAATCATGTTAGTTAGACATGACTTTCCCTTCATAAATCCATGCTGACTATCTTTCATTAATCCACGTCTCTCTAAATGAAAATGTATCCTTTCCGTGAGAATATTTTCCAATAATTTTCTCATTACTGGGTTAGGCTGCCTGTAATTACTTGGTCTATCACTTTCTCCCTTTTTAAACAATGGTACGTTAGCTATCCTCCAGTCCTCTTGTAACCAGAAAAGATTGGAAAATGATGGTCAGACCCTCTGTTAATTCTTCCCTTGCTTCCCTTAACAGCCTAGGATACATTTCATTCGGGCCTGGGGATTTCAAAGATGTTAAATCCCTTAATAGTTCCTTTCTCACTAAATTAATTCATTTATATTTCACACTCCTCCTCCCTGATTGCAATGTCTGTATTGTCCCTTTATGTGAAAACAGGCATGGAGTATTCATTAAGAACCATACCCATGACCTCCACCTCCACACCCGGGTTACCCTTATGGTCCTTCTTTGTTTAGTTATCCGCTTGCTCTTTATGTATTTATTTTTGCCTTGAGGCCAAGAGGACACTGTGATGGTCTGTAACAGAAGGAAGGTAAGGTGTGGGACTGTTGGTCAATTGAGTTGTGTTTACTGGTATCACAGTCAGATGAGTTGATCATGGCAGCCCTGCCAGAGATGGGCTATATTCCTTCAGCTCCTCCTCCTCTTCAACTGCTCGCGAGATAGTTGGTGTCAATGGCTGTACTCTCATGATGGTGAGGTTGTACAGCATGCAGCAGACCACCACGAAATTTGACATGTACTCTGCTGAGTACCGCAGGGCTCCTCTGGAGTGGTCCAGGCAGCAGAAGCGTTGTTTAAGCACCCCAATAATCTGCCCTATCACATTTTGTATGGCAGCGTGGTTTTTGTTATATGCATGCTGTGTGTGTGTTTTGCACAGAGTCATGAGCAGTGGTGGTCAGCGGATAGCCCTTGACAACCAGCAGTCACCCTCTGGTTTGTCGTGATGGCTGAAATGCATAGTGGACTGTTGCAGAATGAAGGCATGATGACTGCTGCCAGGAAAGTGGGCATTGGCCTGCATGATATGCTGAGTATGGTCACACACCAGCTGTAAGTTGAGGGAGTGCAATGCCTATCAGCTGCAGTAGAGTTGACATGCAGCATCTGCAAAGCAATGTGTGCACAGTCAATGACACCCTGAGCCATGGGGAAGCCTGCAATCCTCAAAAAGTTGTGGGCTTACTCTGCCTGCTTCTTTCTGACCATGGAGAATGAAGTTTATTCAGCTCTCCTGGAATACAGAACATCAGTGACCTCCCTTGCGCAATTTTTCCCTCATGAAAATCTGCCCTATAATGTTTATTATTCATCCATTTCAACTTATCCACACGCTGCTGTTGCTCATCCTGTCTGTCGGGGAACTTCTGATATTTGACTAAAGCTCCAAAGTCACATTGCTACAGACACAGGGAAGGGTTTGCTGTATTGCAGAACAGTTATTCTTGTATTTTACAAGGCCAACTAGGATAGTCCTGCTTGGAACACTAGTTCATTAAAAGATGTATTATTTGATCTAAATAAGGTGAATTGAGCTTTGCATTTTGTTATATATGTTTTACTTAAAGCGAAGTCCCATACTTAATGTTCTAATCACCTGTTTGTGCAGCCAAGTGCAGATTCCCCCCAATCCCTTAACTTTGAGTGAAAGAGCTACAATATTGTGCATGAGTTGAGTGAGCAGACTGTCGCTGCACATTCCCAACCATCAGCAGCCTGACCTCATTTACTCAGAAATGTGAAGCACAGTGGTAGACGGGATAGACTCCTTTGTCATGTTGATCACTCCTGATGGCTTATGTATAGATATAGGACTGGTTACATTATAGAGTATGTGCCCTAAAATTTAAGATCAAGTTTTAAAATAAGCTTTTGAATAACATACTCTTAGGAATCAGGATACATTAGTTACTAAAAATATAATATGCAACACCTTTATGTATAAGAAATCCACAACTGAGAACAGTGAAGACAGTAAAATGGTGACTCCAACCTATATATGATTTCTCAGAATTAAGTTGAAAATGAAAGCAGGAACGATTTTAACTATTGCAGTTCATAACATAATTTTTAGAGATTTTTTTTAACTTTAGGTAAGATTTGAATTAGATACAGTAACATGATAAATATCCATGAATATAACTGTTGGATTGCTTGGACTACGGAAAGATTTGGGCAATTTATATTTATGCCAGATTCCAAGTTGGAGATTTCCCATAGCCTAATACATGCTCCAACAAGTTTTGTTTAACAAATGATTGTTACCTCTTTATTGAAATTTCTTCATACAAGGGACAGAGTTCTCTGCAATAATACTGTCTGCAGTAAGAGTTTGGCGAACAGATACATCAGTGTGTAATTTCTCTGCATATGGTTCGGATTGATATAGATTACTGAGCTGTAGCTGCAGCAGCTTTATGATCCTACATAAATATGCAATATGTTTTAAACATTAACCCTTGTGGTTCTATTCCAATTATGACCTTGTATAAAAATGACAACTCAGCTAAAACACTTCTGTTTCATAGCAGATAGACTCTGACGTGATGTACACCATTTCCATCCAGTCAACTAGTCTACATGATTTCATCCAGTCAACTAGTCTGCAGACTTTGGACTATACTGAATTCTGGAGCAGGAGATGCACTTTCTCTATAGTCTGTCAAACAGAACAATATTTCCATCATTTTAGCAAATTCCAAAATTGCTGGGAGCTACAAGAACTTTCTTGAGGATTTTGACTCTTATGCCATCTTTTCAGTTGCAGGATAGTTCAAATGTGATTATCAAATAAGGAGTGATTTTTGTAAAATTCACTGGGTCTTGAGACTTATACTGAGCAGATGGATGAGAAACATTGTGATCATTCTTTCTGAACAGTTATTGATTTGCTGTTCACAGTGCTGTAAATAATACAGAATTACTGTCTGGCTAAAGCTTCAATGACTTCATCCCTGATGCCTGGCATTTCCGTGGAGTTTCTCCCAATCTTTTGCCATAACCTCATGGAAATCCTACTTCTGCTTATCTATCAGTTATAAGGCTGACCTCTAAATAGAAGGCAGTGACATCAGCAGAGCATAATATCACATGATGAAACCCATCAGATTCTTTTAAACATCCTTCTCAATAACAATTAACAACAATTTCAATCACCTTTTCTCAGCAACGTTTGTCGCTGACCTTTATTCCTTACTCCATTGTTTGGTTTCAGGTTTCACTTCTAATTCAATTATCTGAAATAGTTTTTTTATCATCCTTCCTTCAATAATTTCTGTAATTTCTTAATTAAATTACTTGTACCTGGTTCATTTCTCGATCACCTCTTGACCTTATTTGAGTTTATCAATTCTGCAGTTATTCTTTTTTGTAGTTTTATTTAATCTTTTCTCAAATTTACCTTAACATCACTTATGCAATGAAATTTATCTTACAGGGGTCCTCTGCACTGTACAATTGTAACTAAACCTTGAAGCTTTCTCAGAGCTTGCTGACAAGAGCATTTCCCCACTATGTTTCTTTATCTCTTTGCCACCTATTGCAGAAATTAGAGCCCTGATTTCAAGCCAATCAGCATGGCAAGTTCAGGTCAGACACCAAACATACACTAGACCGATTTTACTTTCCACTGAAATCACAAACCCGCCTCATTCTTGCCGGATGGGTTAGATTAAAATCAGGGCTTACATCTTGTAGTCACCATCAATCTCATGTCCCTAAAAGTTTGCTGGAGTTCCTTTTCATTGGCCTGCTGTAGATGGTTTACTTTTTACCTGGCTGTCACATTTCAGGATATTTAGCCATTTGGCTACAAAATCAACTTACTGTAATTTATATTAACATGATGATCTTATAGTCATTTAGTAGTACAGAACTTGAGTGTTGCTGAAAATAGAGATATGTGGTCGAACCTTTTCGTCTTGCACTCATCAGGATAATTGTAAGAATAACTAATATAAGGGAAACCAACAACTTATACTGCATGAGAAGAGAGTGCTGATTGGTTGGCAAGTGAACTCTGATTGGTAGAGGCGTTGCCATGGAGAATGCACCAGTTTACGGTGACTGACAGTTAACTGCCAAGCTTTGTTTGAAATTTAAACCAGGCAGCTTGACTCTGATTGGTCAAGGCATTGCCCTGAGGAATGAACCAGCGAATGGCTGTCTCTTATTTTGTTCAGCTAAAACGGGCGCAATGTGTGTACATGTTCTTTCTGTCTGTAAGGAACAAGGCCCTGTGTATTAATAAATGTAGCTTCCAGTAGGTGCAAATGCGTCACAAGTCCTACTGACAATCCTAAATTGGTTGTCAGCGTAATTTTTAGCACACTGAGGATTATTTAGCAAATGTTGTCTAATCGCGGAATCACATCTAATGTTGGACACTATGTTTTGAGTTTTGCAAGCATGAGCTGGTTGGGTACGGCCTGTACCTTGCCCATTGCGAACAGTGGAAGAGACATGTTGTTTGATATGATCCGCCGTCTTTGGGACATACGGCCTATATACCTAGCATCACACTGGCATTGAAATTCATATATCACATTACTCATTTGTGTGATAGGCAGGACGTCTTTTTGGCTTGATGACAGCATCCTGTTAGTGGAGAACACTACACGTATTGCTACTGCATACTAGCAGCGTGAAACAGCTGGCTTCACCTGTTGTTCAAATTTTTGGGATACATTACCCTTCCAGGATAATTTGAGGTAGACTGGGCACTTTTCAGGGCTGAAAATGAAGGCCTTAGGCCCGTTCATAGGTTTACGAGATATACAGTGAGAAAAACAAACATGTCAAGGAACAAGGAATCATATAGTTTAGTTCAGCTCTAGAAGGTCTGCTGAAGGGGACAGACAGGATAACAAATCCTCCAAAAGAGAAAGCCAGTCAGAATCTCAGAAATGGTTGACTGCAAAAGTGATATTTAGTCTACTAACAGGGACAATATGACATTTTTAATATTTTTAATAATAGAATCAAGTGAGATTTCACTATAACTGTCATTCTGCTCATTCAGAAAAGCCTGCACATTTTCAGATCCACATATTAGAAAGCAGCTTTTAAACTGCTTCAAATGTTACTGATTATATACAGCATGTCCAATGTATTCTACTTCACCTCCAGTAAGTTATTAATAAAAAGTCCGGGGAATTTGAACAAAAAGTTCTTTATCATAATCTAGGTAATAATTGAGAAAATATATACTCTCACACTTGAATTGTCTGCTAATTCCAGTTACACTTTTGCTTTGTACTCCCATCTTTACATTCACTATTATAAAGACTGTGCCACATGGATACATCCAATTCCATTTGTGTACAAAGCTAGTCAAAGTAAACTTGTACTACTCCACCTTGTTGCATTAATTTTCTACCTCCTATATGCCTCTCATTCCTGTGCTACTGTGCCTCTTCCAATCTGTGGAAGTGCTGGAGTGCACTAACATGATGATACTGAAAGTGAGATTCTTTGCTAAATGTTTACTGTTCGAAGATTAAAAGGTACCACTAAGTGTATAACATTTAGGTTTGTACCCCATTTCAGATGAATGGATCTCTGCTTTAAGACAACAAGTAACAAACAGTTTAAAGGTTCATTTCAGTGTCTACTTGCTATGAGATTCCAAAGTCATGCTATGTTGAAACTCAGAAACATCACTGGAAATTGACATGTACTTTTGTACTTGGTAAGTGTGCTATTTAAATGTAAAAAGGTTATAAATCTGATTTTAATTGCATTTGAATGCTGTTTACTCACTAAACAGCAGTTGAAAAATATAACATACAGTATTACACAATAGGAAATACTATGGTAAAAGACCATATCCATAATTCATTCTTTCTATTATTGATCCTAATAAAAAGAATATAATTAGAGCTTCGGGAACAAAATATAAAGACAGATGTGTGGAATAAACAGAAATTCCACGTACTTAGTTAAAAAGCTCAAAATTGAACTTATTACTCTCCAAAATCAATTAATCAAATTATTCAAAAGATTTAGCACCAGCTTATTTTGGTGGCCATATTGGTTTTCTAGTTGCTGCTTACACGTATATAAAAGTTTAATTTATATAATAAATAAATAAACATGAATAATTCTCAATAAAAACATTGAACTTATTTATTTTATCTTACATTTCACAGCATCAATTTTTCTCTTGTCCTTCTCTCCGAGGAACAAGGCTGGAAATCCACCAATGGCCTTGATTTTAACAGAGTGTGTGTGTGGGTGTGTGTGTGTGTGTCGGGGGTGGTGGAGGAGGGGAGGTGGTTGGTATTGACTGGAATGGTGGTTGCAAGCCCCAAAGGGGCAACGCACATCCAGAAACAATGGAGATGTCGGGACCCTTGTTCCGGGATCTCCAGCCGCAGTCTCCTGTCGCCTGATTTTAACAGCTGGGCAGTCCCACCTGAGGGACTAATTTCTCTCTCCACTGCATCTTCCTGGGATTTATTTTGCTCAGTATACACAATGCCTGGCATAATACTTCTTGAGTACAAAAATCTACTTTTGCAGTGTTCAAGTTTGCTCTTATAATTAATGGATTTCAGGACAGCCAGGTGAAAACTGTGGAGCTTTTACCATCTGGAAATCTGAGCTGGAACATTAGCATTGTGCCTGAAGGTGCACTGTCTGAGATAACTACATCATTAACAATAAAATAAAAGACTTCCTGCACCGAGTCTTCTGGGAGTTCATTAAAGCCATTAGTGTTCGCTTTCTAACTAGGTATTGCCTCTGGCATGAGTCATTCATGTATACAATGGGACATTTTAATCTGTTCACCGTAAAACAAAAGACCGAATAAGCAAAATAGGAGTTATTTATATAGGCATTTTCCATTCTGCATTCATTTATCAGACATTTTTTCTCCTTAAACTGAGAACGACGCAGCTGGGGAATGACACATTTGTGCCCTGATCCTAGATTAGATAAGAAGCAGGTGTAAGCAGAGCACACACTATACTGCCACTTGACATATCTGCTGACACTCTGTCCTAATGCACCCCCTGGAGCTTCCTTACATTCTAGCGCTATGATAGAATGCTTCACTAATATTTCCACCCCACCCCACTATTTTCCTTCTTTGGGCCTGATTTTATCTCCGTGTAAGTGGGTGGATCTCACCCCCTATCTCTCCTGCAAATGTTATAAACTGGAATATTAAGTTTCCTGTCCTATCCAAATTTAAGCCATATTTCCATTATAGTTGCTATTTCATACTGCATAGATCATATTGTTCCATAGTTACTGATGCGTCTAACTCTTCAATTTTGTTTTCAGTGCTTTGCGCATATACATCCCTACCACTCAATCCTGAATTTTGATCCTTATTCTTGTTCCTGGTTGTGTCAATTTGTTATTTTGTATCCCTTGCCTCTTCTACAATAGTGTTTCTTTTTATCTCTCACAATCTCTCTGATTGTTTATTTCCCTTTCTCCTCAGGTAGCATTTTTTCATTATGTCAGCTAAGCCTGCTGCTTTTATTTGTATAGCTTTATTAATCCTGCTCTGGTCTCAGTCCTAGACTTTCCCTACCCTCTAACATATTAGCTTAAATCTTTCCTCAACACTCAACCTACTTTCTCTGTGAGGACATTGACTCTGTTTCACTCCAACGCCCCAAAAATGTGAGCCCTTCCCTCTTGCACCCATATGTTAGAGTCATACAGCACTGAAACAGGCCCTTCGGCCCACCAAGTCTGTGCTGACCAACAACCACCCATTTATACTAATCCTACATTAATCCCATATTCTCCTACCACCTACCTACACTAGGGGCAATTTACAATGGCCAACTTACCTATCAACCTGCAAGTCTTTGGCTGTGGGAAGAAACTGGAGCACCCGGCGGAAACCCACACGGTCACAGGGAGAACTTGCAAACTCCGCAGAGGCAGTACCCAGAACTGAACCCAGGTCGCTGGAGCTGTGAGGCTGCGGTGCTAACCGCTGCGCCACTGTGCCGCCCGTTAACCTTCTTAATTATCCTTTCCTTGATCTGTCTAGTGCATGGCACAGAAAGTAATCGAGAGATTGCCACCCTTGCAGTCTTGTTTATTATCCTAGTGCATAACTCCTCAAACACTTTCTGCAAAACATTAAACATCTTTCTATTTATTTCATTGGTTCCAAATGGACCATGACTTTTGGCTACTCTCCATCCTGCACCCTGGCACCTAAGGAAGGTGGCGGTAGCATACCACTCTGCACTGAGGGTAAGAATTTAGGAAAAGGTGCTGTACCACTGACTGTAGAACCCCCACTAAAGCCACACTTTTATTCTTATAGTGTACCTACCTCTACTCCTTTGAATAATCCCTTACCAGACCCTTACTTCGCAGTGCAAAGTACTGCTCAGAACCACTCACCTCTGAATGAATGGCACTGTCCACCTCACAGTTGTTCAACATTAATTGGGCCGTTCCAGTAACTTATGAGTCTCCTGCACTTGTGAGTCCTATGTTCCTCTGTACACAGTGACCCACTTTTCATTTTTCTATGTAGTCCCTGTGGCCTGAATTATCTAGCACTGTTTCTTGGGTGATGAAATTCAACAAATGCAATTCCGAATCTCCTCATCCTCTAAGATGCTGCAGAGTGTGATTCCATATCTGCTTGAGCAGATATCTTCTGCTCCAAAGGTCCACTTTTCTGACACTTTGTACAAATGTGGACTATTTGGACTGAATGAAAGAGTGATGCCTTTGGAGGCTCCACTGCACCACAGAAGCTGTTAGTAGTGTTGCAAACCAACTCCAGGGTACTTAAAGAACTGCCAGCAACAGTAAAGGTAACAGCCACCTATTCTGCCTTGTGCCCTTTCTAAGAGGCCAATGGGAACATCAATAACATTTGAACTTCAAGAAATTTCTTTGAAGATGGTATTGCAAATCTTCTTGTTATGGATTGTGGGTCTTTGGAATTCTTTACTCCAGAGTGCTGTGGATGCTCAATTGCTAAATTTGTTCAAGACAGAGATCGATAGATTTTTGGACACTAAGGGATTAAAGGATATGGGGATAGTGCAAGAAGGTGAAGCTGAGGTAGAAAATCAGCCATGATCATATTGAATGGGCCGAATGGCCTACTCCTGCTCCTGCTCCTTATTTTCTTAAATTGAACTTGATTACATTGAACACTATACCAACAATGGCTTCTTGCCTGGTGACAATACTATTCCAAGAACAATTTATAACGGAGATCCTTTTCCTCAATTAGTTTGACAATAGATGGCTGTGCTTATCTTTGTGAAATTTATATAATTAACATCTAGTTAATGAGTTGTAGCGATGGTAATGTCACTCAGTTTCTGAAAGTCAGACTTTTGAAAACATGTAGTGGCGTGTTGACAACATTAACAACTTCTCCTGAAAATGAAGTTCATTAGACCCAAACTCCAACCTCAGCAATACATCTATGTGACTATGCAAATTCCCACTCTATATTCACACAACATATGTAAGCAAGACTGCCAACTTAATGTCAATTAAGGATAGATTTATGTTTGTGTTGACTGTTAATTATATTGAGGTGGCCTAAATTTATTTTGCTTAACACATCAATTTCTTACACGAATAAATGGAAAGTAATGACATTGATCATTAAGAACAAACTTGAAGTTACTGGTATGAAAATAAAGTAATCGGTAGCCGAAACAAAGGCCGATTCCACCATTGGAACAAAAAAATGGCCTGTAATTGAGTGCATTCTCACTGGTTGAGAAAATAGTCAATTCTAATAGATTTTCCAGAGTCAGTCATTCAACTAATTTGAATATGCTGTTTGTCTGCTACTTCTATGTGCAAGGATTATTGTGAGGGTGTGGAGGTGGGTGTATAGGAGCTCTTAAAGGGATGATACATTCTTAAAGGAGGCAGCATTTTTTCGAAGGTTGTGCTAAAAGTCCTCCAATGAAACCAATATACAACAAGTATGGCTGGAAATGGAAAATCATGTGAGTGCTGTCGCCCCAATATACAATTCATGCAAACAATTGAGAAAAAAGTTGCAGACATTAAACCAGTGTAAAAGTGACAATTTTGGGGTGCTACATCATGTACCCCAAAGATGCCTGAAAAATGCATGACTGAAATTGGGCTGGGTCATTTTTCAAGCATCTGGTATGGTCATCATTTGTGTATGCTAATATGGTGCATAATGCCTGTATGAGGACTCTTTCCATAAATTGGGTTGCCTTGGGTGGAGCAGGCCTAGCCAGCAAGAGCATCTTATTTCTTTTTAATTGCTGTGAACCCAGGAAGAGCAGGGGAGTTAGATAGGGATAGGTAGCAGAACTGCTAAGTGAAATGCAAAGCATCACTGAGGATGAGCAAGTGGAGGTGGCAGAAATCAAGCAGCAACCACAGTAAGGGAGAAACAGGGTCAGATACGCAGATGTTGCAAGATCCATGGATTACAAGGATTGCCCACCGAGCTACATTCATAAATCTTAGGAGCTCCTCATTCAATCATTTAGGATTCTTCATAGCTGCCTACATGCAGCTCCTATGTAAAAATGTGAGAGATTTTTTGGAACCTGCAGAGTACCATAGGGTGTGAACTCCAGGGCATTTTTCTGGAAGCCTTCAAGGATAGTGGGCCCAAGCACTGATGCTCACTAACTGTAACAAAGTTGGTGTTCAAAGGGTAGCAAACCTGAGAAACGTTGCAGAATATCACGAGTTGTCTCACAACCTAGTTTGTCCAGGAAGGACTGCCTGGGCTAGTAAATGCAGGTCAGGAGGTAAGGACATGTGAAATAAAGTTACACGGGACTTTCTTGTTCTCTAAAGAATTTCTCTTGCTCTTCCAAATCCAGAAGTGTCGTTGGAACCTGCTGAAATGGATTCCCATTCAGCCTGCTTTTGTTTGCTTCAAGTGAAATAGTTGCTGGAAATAAGACTGGCATAAGAATCAGAGTTGGAAATAAAACTGATGCTATGCAAAAAATATGTCCTTATCAGCAACAAAAATTAATGCACCAATGAAAAAGGCAAAAAAATTATATCTTTACAACCAACAAATACAAACTGATAACTTTAAGAAGCCTCGCCAGCCTGGGCCGTCCTTACAGAATGCACCTGTTTCACACAAGCCAGCAGTACCACTAGTGGCGAGACAGCTGCTGAGGGACCAATTTAAATACAATCATAGCTTAGATGTTAATGAATAGGTGAGCCATATTGGTAGTTGATGGCAAAATAGTCATTTTCCATCATTTTTTCTACTCACCGAAACATTTTTAAGCTAAAATGTATTTGGAAAACCTAACATAAAATTGCTTGTTAAGGGTTATTAAATTGTTATTAAAGGCCATTTAAGAGAGCTGTGCAGTATTGTTCATGGTCACAGCTGGAATAATATATAAATTGGTTTCATGCTACTGACTTCATCCCTTTCCCTGGCAACAAGCTGAGATAAAGCAGTCTGTTCACAATCTTGGTGTCACATTTGACCCCGAGATGAGCTTCTAACCACATATTCATGCCGTGACCAAGATGGCCTATTTTCACCTCCATAACATTGCCTGATTTCAACCCTGTCTCAGCTCATCTGCTGCTAAAACTCTCATTCATGACTTTGTTACCTCTAGACTTGACTATTACAACGTACTCAGGATTTTTTTAAAAATTCATTCTCGGGATGTGGGCGTCGCTGGCCAGGCCAGCATTTATTGCCCATCCCTAATTGCCCTTGAGAAGGTGGTGGTGAGCTGTCTTCTTGAACCTCTGCAGTCCATGTGGCGTAGGTACACCCACAGTGCTGTTAGGAAGGGAGTTCCAGGATTTTGACCCAGCGACAGTGAAGGAACGGCGATATAGTTCCAAGTCAGGATGTTATGTGACTTGGAGGGGAACTTGCAGATGGTGCTGTTCCCATGTATTTGCTGCCCTTGTCCTTCTAGTTGGTAGAGGTCGCGGGTTTGGAAGGTGCTGTCTAAGGAGCCTTGGTGCATTGCTGCAGTGCATCTTGTAGATGGTACACACTGCTGCCACTGTGCGTCGGTGGTGGAGGGAGTGAATGTTTGTAGATGGGGTGCCAATCAAGTGGGCTGCTTTGTCCTGGATGGTGTCAAGCTTCTTGAGTGTTGTTGGAGCTGCACCCATCCAGGCAAGTGGAGAGTATTCCATCACACTCCTGACTTGTGCCTTGTAGATGGTGGACAGGCTTTGGGGAGTCAGGAGGTGAGTTACTCGCCTCAGGATTCCTAGCCTCTGACCTGCTCTTGTAGCCACAGTATTTATATGGCTACTCCAGTTCAGTTTTCGGTCAATGGTAGCCCCTAGGATGTTGATAGTGGGGGATTCAGCGATGGTAATGCTATTGAATGTCAAGGGGAGATGGTTAGATTCTCTCTTGTTGGAGATGGTCATTGCCTTGCACCTGTATGGCGCGAATGTTACTTGCCATTTATCAGCCCAAGCCTGGATATTGTCCAGGTCCTGCTGCATTTCTACACAGACTGCTTCAGTATCTGAGGAGTCGCGAATGGTGCTGAACATTGTGCAATCATCAGCAAACATCCCCACTGCTGACCTTATGATTGAAGGAAGGTCATTGATGAAGCAGCTGAAGATGGTTGGGCCTAGGACACTACCCTGAGGTACTCCTGCAGCAATGTCCTGGAGCTCAGATGATTGACCTCCAACAACCACAACCATCTTCCTTTGCGCTAGGTATGACTCCAGCCAGCGGAGGGTTTTCCCCCTGATTCCCATTGACCTCAGTTTTGCTAGGGCTCCTTGATGCCATACTCAGTCAAATGCTGCCTTGATGTCAAGGGCAGTCACTCTCACCTCACCTCTTGAGCTCAGCTCTTTTGTCCATGTTTGAACAAGGCTGTAATGAGGTCAGGAGCTGAGTGACCCTGGCGGAACCCAAACTGAGCATTACTGAGCAGGTTGTTGCTAAGCAAGTGCCGCTTGATGGCACTGTTGATGACACCTTCCATCACTTTACTGATGATTGAGAGGAGGCTAATGGGGCGGTGGTTGGCCGGGTTTGATTTGTCCTGCTTTTTGTGTGCAGGACATACCTGGGCAATTTTCCACATTGCAGGGTAGATGCCAGTGTTGTAGCTGTACTGGAACAGCTTGGCTAGGGGCGCGGCAAGTTCTGGAGCACAGGTCTTCAGTACTATTGCCGGAATGTTGTTAGGCCCCATAGCTTTTGCAGTATCCAGTGCCTTCAGCCGTTTCCTGATATCAAGTGGAGTGAATCGAATTGGCTGAAGTTTGGCATCTGTGATGCTGGGGACTTCAGGAGGAGGCCGAGATGGATCATCAACCCGGCACTTCTGGCTGAGGATTGTTGCAAATGCTTCAGCCTTATCTTTCGCACTGATGTGCTGGGCTCCCTCATCATTGAGGATGGGGATATTTGTGGAGCCACCTCCTCCAGTTAGTTGTTTAATTGTCCACCACCATTCACCATTTGGTCTCCCACATTCTACCCTTCTGAAACTTGAGGTCATCCAAAACTCTGCTACCCGTATCTTAACTCACACCAAATCCTATTCAACTATAACCCATGTATTCGCTGACCTACATTGGCTCCCGGTTAAGCCACGTCTTGATCTTAAAATTCTCATCCTTGTTTTCAAATCCCTCCATGGCCTCACCCTTCCCTATCTCTGTAATCTCCTCCAGCCCCACAACCCTCCAAGATCTGTGTTCATCTAATTCAGGCCACTTGAGCAACCCCAATTTTAATCACTCCACCATTGACGGCTGTGCCTTCAGTTGCCTAGGCCCTCAGCTCTGGGATTCCCTCCGTACACCTCTTTGCTTCTCTACCTCGCTTTCCTCCTTTACGACACTCCTTAAAACCTACCTCTTTGACCAAGCTTGGTGTCATATTTTGTTTTATAATGCTCCTGTGAATTACCTCGGGATGTTTTATTACATTAAAGAGGCTATATAACTATAAGTTTTTGTTATTCTTATGTTCTTATTGACACTGACAGAAATGAATATTATACTGAAGTTTTGATCACCATTGTACAGCAAGCTCCAAAAAGAAGAGCTGCATACACTTCACAATATGCTCATCTGGAATTTACTGTTGGCATTATTTCTTCTTCTTTTGGGCCTCCTTATCTCGAGAGACAATGGATACGCGCCTGGAGGTGGTCAGTGGTTTGTGAAGCAGCGCCTGGAGTGGCTATAAAGGCCAATTCTGGAGTGACAGGCTCTTCCACAGGTGCTGCAGAGAAATTTGTTTGTTGGGGCTGTTGCACAGTTGGCTCTCCCCTTGCGCCTCTGTCTTTTTTCCTGCCAACTACTAAGTCTCTTCGACTCGCCACAATTTAGCCCTGTCTTTATGGCTGCCCGCCAGCTCTGGCGAATGCTGGCAACTGACTCCCACGACTTGTGATCAATGTCACACGATTTCATGTCGCGTTTGCAGACGTCTTTATAACGGAGACATGGACGGCCGGTGGGTCTGATACCAGTGGCGAGCTCGCTGTACAATGTGTCTTTGGGGATCCTGCCATCTTCCATGCGGCTCACATGGCCAAGCCATCTCAAGCGCCGCTGACTCAGTAGTGTGTATAAGCTGGGGGTGTTGGCCGCTTCAAGGACTTCTGTGTTGGAGATATAGTCCTGCCACCTGATGCCAAGTATTCTCCGAAGGCAGCGAAGATGGAATGAATTGAGACGTCGCTCTTGGCTGGCATACGTTGTCCAGGCCTCGCTGCCGTAGAGCAAGGTACTGAGGACACAGGCCTGATACACTCGGACTTTTGTGTTCCGTGTCAGTGCGCCATTTTCCCACACTCTCTTGGCCAGTCTGGACATAGCAGTGGAAGCCTTACCCATGCGCTTGTTGATTTCTGCATCTAGAGACAGGTTACTGGTGATAGTTGAGCCTAGGTAGGTGAACTCTTGAACCACTTCCAGAGCGTGGTCGCCAATATTGATGGATGGAGCATTTCTGACATCCTGCCCCATGATGTTCGTTTTCTTGAGGCTGATGGTTAGGCCAAATTCATTGCAGGCAGACGCAAACCTGTCGATGAGACTCTGCAGGCATTCTTCAGTGTGAGATGTTAAAGCAGCATCGTCAGCAAAGAGGAGTTCTCTGATGAGGACTTTCCGTACTTTGGACTTCGCTCTTAGACGGGCAAGGTTGAACAACCTGCCCCCTGATCTTGTGTGGAGGAAAATTCCTTCTTCAGAGGATTTGAACGCATGTGAAAGCAGCAGGGAGAAGAAAATCCCAAAAAGTGTGGGTGCGAGAACACAGCCCTGTTTCACACCACTCAGGATAGGAAAGGGCTCTGATGAGGAGCCACCATGTTGAATTGTGCCTTTCATATTGTCATGGAATGAGGTGATGATACTTAGTAGCTTTGGTGGACATCCGATCTTTTCTAGTAGTCTGAAGAGACCACGTCTGCTGACGAGGTCAAAGGCTTTGGTGAGATCAATGAAAGCAATGTAGAGGGGCATCTGTTGTTCACGGCATTTCTCCTGTATCTGACGAAGGGAGAACAGCATGTCAATAGTCGATCTCTCTGCACGAAAGCCACACTGTGCCTCAGGGTAGACGCGCTCGGCCAGCTTCTGGAGCCTGTTCAGAGCGACTCGAGCAAAGACTTTCCCCACTATGCTGAGCAGGGAGATTCCACGGTAGTTGTTGCAGTCACCGCGGTCACCTTTGTTTTTATAGAGGGTGATGATGTTGGCATCGCGCATGTCCTGGGGTACTGCTCCCTCGTCCCAGCACAGGCATAGCAGTTCATGTAGTGCTGAGAGTATAGCAGGCTTGGCACTCTTGATTATTTCAGGGGTAATGCTGTCCTTCCCAGGGGCTTTTCCGCTGGCTAGGGAATCAATGGCATCACTGAGTTCCGATTTGGTTGGCTGTATGTCCAGCTCATCCATGACTGGTAGAGGCTGGGCTGCATTGAGGGCAGTCTCAGTGACAGCATTCTCCCTGGAGTACAGTTCTAGGTAGTGCTCAACCCAGCGGTCCATCTGTTTGCGTTGGTCAGTGATTATGTCCCCCGATTTAGATTTGAGGGGGGTGATCTTCTTGATGGTTGGCCCAAGAGCTCTCTTCATGCCATCATACATTCCTCTGATGTTTCCGGTGTCTGAGGCCAGCTGAATATGACTGCATAGGTGTTGCCAGTAGTCGTTTGCGCAACGCCTAGCTGTTCTTTGTGCAGTACTTCTGGCTGCTTTAAGTGCTGCGGATGTTAAATCGCTGGGGGCTTTCTTGTAGTTCAAAAGTGCAATGCGCTTAGCGGCTATGACAGGTTCCAGCTCTTCATTATGAGATTGAAACCAGTCTGCATTTCTCTTCGCACTTTTGCCGTAGGTGGTCAAAGCTGACTCATAGATGGCGTCTCTGATGTGGGCCCACTTGGTCTCAGCATCCCCTGTGGGAGTGTTTTGAAGGGCTGTTACAAGTGAATTTAGAAATTTTTGTAACAGCTGTGGGTGAGAAATTCTGCTCGTGTTGATGCGCGGGCAGCCCTTCTGCTTGGAATGATGCAACTTCTTTGGTCTGAGTCTAACCTTGCTGCACACCAGGGAGTGGTCGGTGTCGCAGTCCGCACTGTGGAAGCTGCGTGTGATTTGAACACTGTTTAAGGCGGCTCGCCTTGTGACAATGAGGTCTAGCTGGTGCCAACGACGTGATCTTGGGTGCCTCCATGAAACCTGGTGACAGGGTTTAGTGTGAAAGAACGAGTTGGTGATGCAGAGGTTATGATAGGTACACAACTCAAGCAGTCTCTGCCCGTTCTCATTCATCCTTCCAACGCCATAGCGCCCAAGGCAGGAGGGCCATGAGTCATGGTCGGCCCCAACCCTGGCATTAAAGTCCCCCAGCAGGAATAGGTGTTCGGTGTTGGGGATGCTGCTAATGATGTTATGGAGTTGTTCATAGAACTGGTCTTTAGCTTCAGGTGCGGAACAGAGTGTTGGAGCATAGATGCTGAGTAGGTGTACTGGACCAGAGGTGGTGAGCAGTCGGATGGACAGTATGCGTTCCGAGCCATTTGAGGGAGGCTCTATCATGCTGAGCAAGGAGTTTCTGATGGCGAAGCCCACTCCATGCTGTCTTGGTTCTTCAGGATCCCTGCCCTGCCAGAAGAAGGTGTAGTCTTGCTCTGCTAGAGAGCCACTCGCGGGGAGGCGAGTCTCCTGAAGTGCTGCAATGTCTACATTGAGTCTACTGAGCTCGTTGTTAATGATGGCGGTCTTCCGAGAATCGTTGATTTGTGTAAGGTCTTCCGACAGGCCAGGACACATAGTTCTGACGTTCCAGCTTGCAAAGCGAAGGGCTGGTACCTTCTTTCCTTTTTTCATGTTGTTTGGTGCAGTGTATCAGTCCACCTTTCGGGCAATGACCCTGAGCTCCAAGCACCCATTGAAGCAGGCAGACTGTGGCGGGACAGAACCTTATTGACCGGGGGCTGCCCGGTTTGAGGCGGGCGGTAGCTGTCCAGTGAGGTGCAATGACCTCTCCCACCGACAAAGGCAACCCGTGGCGCCCAGTTTCTACGCCAATTTATCTGGACTTATAACCCGTAACTGCTGCCTTCCGTGTTGTTTCAGTCGCTGTGAGGCAACTATGGAGTGACCTCTCCATGGCGCATGCCTGGGCAAATTTATGGAGGTTGAGAGTTGCCCAGTCGTCAAAACCCCCCTCTCGGCCTTTCTGGTGGGGTCCAAAGGAGTGCAGGACACGACGTTTGGCACCAGTATGGCTGCAGGAACTGCCGGAAACATGCCAAAGGTGACACATGACCGCCTACGGGGTTCCGCTCCGGATTTTCTGTTAGGGTTTACTCCCTTAGCCTTGGTCTCTCCCGAGACGCCCACAAGGCAGTGGGGTTGTTGGGGCCCCTACACAGGTGTAGGATGGTGCCGGTGGGAGGAGGGGATGCAAGGGGGAGGGGTAGAGGGAGGGGGTGGGGGGGGTGCAGGGGAAGGGGGTGCGGGGTGAAGATGGTGCGAGGGGGGGGCGGGCTGGGACGGGGTTGTGAGGGGGTGAGCTGAGAGGGTGGAGCAGGGAAGGGGACGGGGGTGGGGGGGGGTGGAAGGGGGGTAAAGGGGGGGGGGAGGGGGGTGGAATCTGGTGCAGGTAATAAGCCATTTCCTCAGTGCCCACCATCGACGTCCGGAAAGCTCATCCACGTCCTTCGGGAGGTGAAGCATCATTTGGCAGACTTAGAGGTGATTACATTTGCTAAGGGTTTTTTTTTGCAGTGGTTTAAATAAAGGCATGCAGCATTGCCGACAGTGCGCTGCAGATGCTCTCCGAGCCATCTCCCGCGGGCGCTTTGAAGTTGCGGCCGGGGGGGCCGTTCGTGGATGTTTTGGGTGTTCGGGGCACCTTTTCACAGGACTTCACTCGGGTCCCGCAGCTCCTTCTTCACCTCAATGGACTTACCGCATGCCGTGGCTGCAGACACTCTGGACTGTGAAGACAGCAGGATCGGAGATTAAAGTATCGGCAGCTGTTCTCGTCAGTTTCATCCGGATCAATTTCATTGAGAAAACAAAGAGCAGGTGTGGCTGGGGGAGGGCAGTGGGCCCACGTAACATACACTAAACTAACTGTTAACTTTTAGATAGGGCTAAAATGAACTGATTTAAAGAGCCAGGGGAATTTAAACAGTTTAAGAGGGCAGATTGGGGAAGAAAACGTTAGGGATGGGAGCAGATGGCCATGGATAGAGTTGAACAGCAAGGGAGCTTCCTAGGGAGCTTCCAGCCCAGGAGCCATCTTGTAGGGGGACTGTTGGCATTATTAGTGGATGAAAATTTAATGCATTTATATGTTATTCCTCTGTCCATTATTTTAACAGAGGTATCAACCCATTTTAAATAAACAAGTTGTTGTAGCTGTAGTCCCAAAGGACCATAGGCATCTCTCCCCATCAGAGAGAGACAGGGTCAGTCACCACTTCACAAGCGTGGGGCACGGCGAGGAGGAAGACGTCCATGAGCTATCACAACCAGTACGGGGATTGAATCTGTGGCGTTGGTGTCTTTTTGCATTACACTCTAGCCAGCTGACCAACTGTTCCCTCAAGCAAATATAAACTCAAATAGAGGAATAGCATATGAATGCATTAAACTTTCACCCACTAATAATGTCAACATAATTTATAGAATATAACTTAGTGCTTTTAAAAATCCATTAATTTCATAGTGTTTCAAGAGAATCACCATCCATATTAAATATGGGTTGTTTAGCATTTGCTTACAGCTTTGGATCAGTTTGGTCTACTGCAAAATAGTAACAAAACCTGTGGATGTCTGAAAATACACCGATAGGGAATCTCTTTTTGTGTCCATGTTCCAGTTGAGGAGCTTGTTTCACACTAGAAATTCATGTGCACACTACCCATGGGTTTTCAAATGGAAATGGGAACTGATTGGTTTTTGCCACTAGCCCATCCCAGTACACTGAGGTCAATTGTCGCAAGTCTACCTGGTTGAGCTAAATTAGCATTGTGTGGGAATTGTACTTGAGACCATCAAATGATATGGGTTTGTGCTAGACAGGGAAATGGCTTCACCCACTTACTCTTTCAGGGAGCCCCATTTACCACTGTTCAAAATCAATGTTAGACAAAGGAAAACAATGTTCACTCCATCCAACTGAAGACTTCCGACCAATAATACATTTTCAGCATGATAAGTAGGCTTCCAAACTGCTGGCAGATGGAAAATACATTCCATAGATATTTATGTGTTGTTCCTCTCTTTGGAAATCAATGAAGATGCATGTGAAAATAAACTAATTTCAGTTCATCTCTTTGGTCCAACTGGACTGTGTAAAACTCTTTAGCTAGGAGTTCCAATTGACAATATGTTCTCAAGCCTCTAAAAATGTTTCTATGATCAGAGGTTCACCACACTAATCCCTGGGATGGCGGGACTGTCTTATGAGGAGAGATTGAGGAAACTGAGCCTGTATTCTCTAGAGTTTCAAAGAATGAGAGGTGATCTCAGTGAACTTACAAAATTCTTACAGTGCATGACAGGGTGGATGTAGATAGAATGTTTCGCCTGGCTGGTGAGTCTAGAACCAGGGGACGTGGTCTAGAATAAGGGGTAGGCCATTTAAAACTGAGATGAGGAGGAATTTCTTCACTCAGGGGGTGGTGAATCTTTGGAATTCTCTGGGCTGTGGAAGCTCAATCATTGAGCATGTTCAAGATAGAAATCAATAGCTATCTGGATACTAATGACATCAAGGGATTTGGGGATAGCACGGGAAAGTGGCTTTGAGGTAGATGATCAGCCATGATCTAATCGAATTGTGGAGCAGGCGCAACGGGCTGAATGGCCTACTCCTGCTGCTATGTTCCTAGATACTAGAAGGTGCACCATTATATTTCTGAAGATAAGTGCAATGGTCAAGAATTTGTAATATGAAAAATTATGAATCTTACTATTCCATGGCACAACATATTGAATTGCTAATGAATTTATCTCAATGTTTGACTTTTCAGATTTTGTATTAATATCTTGAGATAAATATTGTTAAACATTTAAGACATAATCAACAGCACTATACTAAAGTAGGAAGGAGGGAAAAAATCTGGGAACACAATGTCAACCAGAATCAGGTTATAATGCAGGAAAAATAGATGAGGATAATATTCATATAGGAATAAAATCAAATGGATCAGCTGTAAACAGGGAAAAGACGGAAGCAATAGTAAGGGTTGGCTTAGACAATAAGTTGTGGAAAAAGGAGTAGTGTTTAAAAACATTTTTTATAAGGTCAAAATGCATGTATTGCAATGTTAAGAGTGTGGACACTAAACTGGGAAAATCAGAAGCAATTCTTTCACAAGATCTTGACTTAACAGCTTCTTCTTGCTGCCTGGCCCTCTTAGATTCTCCATCTGAAAGGCTGGGTGGAGAGCTTAAGGCCCATTTCTTCTGAATATCCCTACAAATGTTTGCTTGACTGACACTGGAGTGGAAATGAAGGGGGAGGACTGGCTATGGTCCTCCAGTCTCATTTTCCTGCCTGTGGCTTCCCAGTGTGGAACTGCTCTGACAGTTGATTCCACAGAAACCCTGGACATAACAAGTCTCTGCAGCTTTCCCCTCAGCTTTGTGCCCATTAATTAAGCATCCCCTAATTGTAAAGGAGCAAAAAAAATCACCCTTTTGTTTAACTGATTCATGTAATTTTATGATCATGTTCTGACTATAATTGGAAAACCTCTTCTCTCAATGTTGAACATCCTTCTTGTTTAAAATAAACAAAAAATACAGATGATGACCTGAAACGTTTGGCAGGGTTTTACTGGCACCCCAGGTGGTGGGCTAGAGGACGGAGGTACTCGTAAAATGCCAGGGAGCCCCACGTCGGGAGCGCGCCCCGAAGCAATCCCGCTGCTGGGCCATTTTGCCAGAGGTAGAAACGGCATTGGCCTGCTGACTGGAGGTAGGTGGCCAATTTGAATAATTAAAGGCCCAATTGACAGTCATTTTCGCCCCAGCAGAAACAAAGTTTTCCAACTTCCCTGTGAGGGCGCCTCAAAATGGAGGTGCCCACTCACTCTCCTTGCAGCCTCAGCACTGGCCACCTCTCTTGGTGGCGCTGTTGAGGCCACAGAACTGCTCTGATTGGGTCGGTAGCATCGAGAGCCAGCCCGCCATCCAAAATTAGACAGCGGGCCCAACATGGCCAAATAAGAGGCTGCCACCAGGAAGATTGCCACTGTGGTCCTGCTGCCTGTCTACACAGGCTCAGGACCGGTATTTGGTCCCGACGTCGGGACTTACCCCCACCGGTTAAGTTCTGGCCTTTAACACTGTTTCTCTGTCCACTGATGCAGCCTGACATTTTGAGTATTTCCAGCATTTTGTTTTTATTTCAGATTTCCAGCATCCACATTATTTTGCTTTTGTATCATCCTACTTGTTTACCTGTCTTACTGTCAGTTCTGGCAGTTTCAGCAATGGGTGAATGGGTTTGGTAAAATAATGAGCAGAGGATTCATACAAATCCTTTTATGACTAATATTGCACAGCATAACTTCAGTTCACTTAAACCACTTACTGGACACAGTGAGAACAGCAAACTAGCCCTTGTCTAATAAGCTGGGTGTTTATAGTAAAATGTGTACAACATACAAAATCAATCTTACTGATATTTAATCAATGCTTCCTTGCCTTAACAATTTCATTTTTACCTCTATTGCTAATATGTGTGACAGGGTGACATTTGTATGATGCTCAAATCATAAACTTAACTGTTACAAACTATTTAAAATAAGTTTTGACACAATACTGCACTGCTCTGCATGATTAACTGTTTGTTGTTTATCTAACCCCAACCAGATTGTCAGGAGCACAACCCAAGGGCTGAATTTTTAGGCCCCGATGGGGGTGAGCTCAAAGACGGGCAGGCAGGGAATTTCACGCCGCTGGCCAGAGTTCCAGTTCCCCAGCAGCATCTTGCCCCAAGCCATTTTTCTGGAGGCAGGATGGTGGTGGGGGAGGAGGGGTGCGCGGTTTGTGGCAGGGCTACTTTCCCACAAATGGCGGGTAGCCAATTAAGGCTGTTTAATGGTCTATAAATGCCTATGGTCAGAGGCGGAGAGGAATTTGCCAGTCAGCCTCCAGACACCCGAACGCATCAGGGAGCAGTGCAGCTGCCTGGAGGCAGCCTCCTGGTGGCAGACCAGAGGCCAGTGCTCCTGACAGGCTTTGAGGCCCTCCTCACCTGTGGCCCAGCTGCTTAGCCTATTTTTTATTCAAAACTTTAAAAAGTTGGAGAGAGGGCACCTCGAAATGGCGGCACCCTCTCAGATTGGCCCTCCAGCTTCAATAGCTCACCCACCATCCTTAATTGGCCAATTTGGGGAACATCACTGCTGGGTGACTGTTTCCCACACAGTGCAGGCTTTTGACCCCCATTTGACCCTGATGTCAGGGTCCTGAAGCCCGTGGGGAAAATCCTGCCCCAAGTATTTCCCTAATTGGAAAAGGAGGAAGAGAAAATCAAAGAGATGCTGACCTCCGCCTGGTCCTGTGTATCAGTTTTTAAGCAAGAGAGGCAACAGCATAAAAATAAGATGGTCTTGTACTTGATAGCCAACTGAGGCAATATAACATTAAACATAATTATACAAATTCAATATTAGCTATTGATGCACAAAATTCCATTTGGGATAAATCATCTCCCCAGAAATATAATGAATAATATTTCAATATAAGCAGACTGTTTTGGTTCAAAGTAGATGAATCATTTTCAGGAATAAAAAATGGCTCTTTTCAATGGTATTAATGATCGGAAAGTAAATAATGTTACAAGGTAGGAATGTACTGTCACTCAAAAAAACAGAAATAAAGTGAATATACAGATATATTAAAATGTCCAACCTTCCTTTGGGTGAGGGGTGAATAGAGGGGGAGAGCAAAAAAACGTCGTCATTAATGCCACCTATGGTAAATGCTTCAGGAGGAATGAGGATGAAGTATAATGAAAGGCAGAGAGATCAAATGGTCACTCAGTTTTGGCAGCAGGACTGAAGCAAGAACAGAGTATCTGATGAAAGAACACAGATCTGAAATGTTAACTGTTTCTCTCTCCACAGATGCTGCCAGACCTGCTGCACATACCCAGCATTTTCTGTTTTTATTTCAGATTTCCAGCATCCGCGGTATTTTGCTTTTGTACCATAGAACTGCACTGTGTGTATTACAAACCTTTAAAGTAAATGAATTAATACATATGTTAAAACAGGAATTTTGTATGAATGCTGTAACATATTTTACGGATATTGTCGAAAGCAATCTTCTACAGGGAAATGGATCTAAGGAGATACTTCTTCAAAACCATCTTCATTTTACTTTACTGCACCAATCCATGAGTCCATATGCATCTCAGACAACAGTAATGAGGCATAGAAGGATGGTGTATCCACTGCTGAAGGAGAACTGTCCATAGCTATCAACAATTTTCACGTATGGAGGGGAGTCCCTGCCAAGAGAATGCTTTAGCCATACACGGTAGTTGCTAGCTTTCAACCAACATGCATCAACTCAGACTATGCGGAGGAGGGTTTGCACCTATGCTAGCCGGCCTTTGACAATGCCTATACAAGTATTCAATCTATAAAATAACAGTATAGCATGGTACAACAGGGCAGGGTATAGTTAGCACAAGAAATTGACTCTTCAGTCTATTTATATGATTCATTGTATTACGACTGAGGCGGGAGGAGTGCACTGTCTTTCTCTATTTGTCCCCAGAATGAAGCACACCATCCAGGTTTCTTTAATAAACATCAAAATTATTGGTTTATTATAAACGAAGCCTTAACCAATAAAGAAGTAAATATATACATGAATTGAAATATTAAAACCTGGTATTATTATCCTAGCCCTTATGCACACGCACATACATCCGAAAACCTGCTAACTGCGAGAAAAAGTGATTTTTGTTTAAAGCTGTTAATAGGAACTAGAAGGAAAAAAAACTTATACTGAATATGGAAGTCCCTTATTTTGGTGAGGTGTCCCAAAGTCGAATAGTTGGCTGCCACTAGGAACTTTTCCAGGTGAGGTTGGTGAACAGTCTATTTGGGCAGGCGTTCAAAGAAATTCAACTGCAGAAAGCTTAACATAGGTCTTACAGCAGGTATGCAGCAACAGAGGTTTTAGTCCTCACACATTCGATGCAAAGTCCTTTTTTTAAAGATGCAAGGTTTCTGCAACCATTCAGGATTTCTTCAAAAATGCAGGAGGTAACAGTACAACTTCATACAAGCGTTTGCTTTTCCAAAACAGGGATTCTTTAAAGAGAGGTAATAGTTGTCTGGTTTTTCTTCTGATCTTTAGGCAGGTCCATATGCAAATTCCAACTGCATCCTTTAGTCCAAAAAACAGCAATTTTTAACAGTTCAAAGTAAAACCAAACTTTTTTCCAGGGAAGTCTCATGTGAATCATAAATTCTCTCTTGTCACAACACAAAATAGCTCTTAAATCTCACCCCTGTGGTGTTTACTTGAAATCACCTGCTTTCCAGGAAAACATGTTTACTGGTTAAACTTTTGTTGAACTTCCTTTCAAAAAAACACCCAAAGGTGAGCCTCTTCAGTTTAAAAATATAGATTCCAAGTTTTAACAAAAAAAGGAAATTCCGTAATAACAGGTCACTATAACCTTTTCTGCAGCAGTTCTTTTCAGACAGCGTCGAGAATTAATCTGGCAGTCTTTCCAGGAGCTTCTCAAGAGAAATGCGGCATTAGGGGTTTTGGCTCTCACATACTGGATTTTTCAGGGTCTCTTAGAGAGGTGCAGGAAAAATGAGCTGGGTGTTTCCTTCAGCAGGCTACAAACTCAACTGACTCAAAACAGTATTCAAAATTGAAACCCTTTCTTGAGCACCATAAATGTTGACATGTTACTTCTCCGTAAACAATTCTCCCACATCACCAAGGCTTCTGTTGTTTATTTAGCTTAAGGCATGTGACATCCAGTAAAGGTTTGTTTTCAAACAAAACCTCCCAGTGACCCTTGTAAAAATAAAACCACGGGCTGGATTTTACCAGCCCCCTAACATTGGGGATCCTGGCAGGGACCCAGAAAATGCCTCCAGGAGAGGCCTGCCATGGGCCTCAACGTTGGGAAGGCCCCGCCCCATATCACTGGTGGCGGACAGGCCTCGTGGTGGCACCCCCCCCCCCCCCAATGCTTGGTGACAGGACCAGCATTACAATCTGTTAATTTATTAAAATTAAGGAATACCTACTTACCATGTCGCACCGGCTGTCCTGCTCCCATATTACCATCAGTGTCCAGCACTCCCAAGCTATCTGATCTCCAGCCGGAGATTTGATGCAGGACACTGGTGGGGAAGGGGAAGGAGGTAAGTATTTCAGTGTGGAGGGGGGAGAGGGAGAAAACATACCTGACTGGTTGAGGGGGTGCTGGAAAGGGGTAAAGGTAAAAGTTTCTGAACTTTGAAGTAGTGGGGGAGGTCAGATACTCAAGGTAAGTATTTTGGAGGGAGAGAGAGCAGGAATGATCTTCTTTGGCCTCCTTGTCTCAGGAGACAATGGGTAAGCGCCTGGAGGTGGTCAGTGGTTTGTGAAGCAGCGCCTGGAGTGGCTATAAAGACCAATTCTAGAGTGACAGACTCTTCCACAGGCACTGCAGATAAAATTGGTTGTCGGGGCTGTTACACAATTGGCTCTCCCCTTGTACTTCTGCCTTTTTTCCTGCCAACTGTTAAGTCTCTTTGACTGGCCACTCTCAAGTTCCGCCTTTATGGCTGTCTGCCAGGAATGATATGTAAGGCAATTGGGGTGGTGGGAGAGGGGCAATAAAGATTTCTCTAATTATTTTTAACACTTTAATATTAACTGTTTCTTTAAATATTTGAACAGTTAGTAAGTGCTCTAAGCCCTTTAAAAATGGCCCGCACCTGTGCAGTGGCTGTGGATGTTATTGCCGGGGATGGAGCGCCCGCCCCCTCCACATCATCAGTGGGCACGGTCCACCCTGGCCATGTAAATGAGCTACCATGCTGAATATTGCGGTGGCTCCGTGAAGCAAATCTCGCGCGTGCGCAGCACCATCTTTGAAGCTCACCGCTGAGGTCGGCAGTGCATGAAAATATTCAGCCCCACATCCACGGCATCATTTCAGTTTTCCAAATGAACCTATGTCCATAATTCCAAAATACGAGTCATCAAAAAAAAATTTTAAAAATAGAAGCACTTTCATAAGACCTCCCTCCACAAAGAAATGAAAAGCCATTTCTAAATGTGTTTCATTACAAAGTGCAGAAAAAAACAGAAGAAGAAAAATATTAAACACATTTACACACTCATTCTTATTCACTCTTTACCTGTAACTAATGCAGTTCTGCTTTGTACCATCTTTGTACTTATATCTCAAAGCAAAGTTAAATTCTAGACAAAGCATCAGCAATTGCATTGTTTTTCCCTGCCTTGTGGATAATCTTTAAGCAATAGGGCTGCAATAGTAAACTCCATAGGAAGAGTCTGGCATTCTGGTTTTTGAATTTTTCCACAAAGGCTGGGGGTTATGATCCATATATACCAGTATCTCTCTGTAGTCATGGCGGACATATACTTTAAAATGCTTAAGAGCTAGTAATAAGCCCAGGGTTTCTTTTTCCACTGTTGAGTATCTCTTTTGGTGTCAATTTAGTTTTTTGGAAAAGTATGCCACTGGCCTTTCTATGCTTGATTCATTGTCTTGTAACAGGATTGCACCAACTCCCAGGTCACTAGCATCAATTGCTACCTTGAAGGGCTTAGTGAAATTTGGGCCAACCAACACTGGTTCATTAATCAAAATGGCTTTCAGCCTCTCAAAAGATGCTTGACACTCCCCTGACCACACTATCTTGGCTTTTGTTTTCTGTAGTAAATCTGTTAGTGGAGCAGCTATAGTACTGAAATTTGATACAAACTTGCAGTAGAAACCACACATCCCCAAAAACATCATGATTTCTCACTTCTTCTTAGGGGTAGGGAACTCCACCGATGCTTGTACTTTTGCTGTTCTTGGCAATACTTGGCCCTGCCCTACTATATGCCCGAGGTAGGTTAGCCTCGCTTTTGCAAATGCACTTTTGACAAGGTTTTTCACTAAATCAGCCGACTGTAATTTTTAAAATAGAGCTTCTAGTTGTTCCAAGTGGTCCTTTCACGTACTACTGTAAAGCAGCACATCATCAAGGTAAACCACACAGTTAGGAACAGTGGCTAGCACTTGGTTCATTAATCTCTGAAAAGTGGCTGGGAATTCTTTAGCCTAAATGGCATCACTCAACCTTGGAAAAGACCATCAGGTGTGACATAGGCCCGATATTTCTTTAGCTCGGGTTGTTAAAGGAACCTGCCAGTATCCACTTAACAAGTCTATTTTGGTAAGAAACATGGCACTGCCAACTCTGTCAATACAGTCTTCCAAGCAAGGAATTAGGTAGGAGTCTGACTTTGCTACTGCATTAACCTTTCTGTAGCCTGTGCAGAATCTAGTTGAACCATCAGGTTTAGGCATTAACACCACTGGGGATCTCCAGCTGCCTTGATTGGGTTCAATTAGGTGATTTTCCAACATGTATTGGATTTCTGCTTTCTCTGGGCTTAAGCAATAAGGATGCTGTTTTATAGGAAAGGTTTCTCCTACATCCACATCATGTATGGCTAAGGTTGTACATTCAAGTTTGTCCCTAAAGACTCTTTTAAATGCTGTGAGTAGCCTTGTTAGGTCTTCACATTGTTCTGCATCTAAGTATGAAAGCAAAGCGTCCAATCTCCCTAACGATTCTGTGTTAGCTAACCAGATAGTAGGAGTTTCAATTTGGAAATTGTCTAGGCCTCCTTCTGCCTCATCCTCACTATCCCTTTCATCCTTCACTGACCCTACTACCTGACATACCTGTGCTTGCGGTAGAAACCACACATCCCCAAAAACATCATGGTCCTCCTCCCGGCAATGATATTGTTTCAATTTATTGATATGACACAGCCGATTCTTTTTCCGGCAATCTGGGGTGTCAGTCAAATAATTTACTTTACTAGTTCTTCTGACCACTTTCTATTGACCACTGAACCATGCTTTCAGTGGTTCACCCTGTAAAGACAGTAATACTAACACTTCATCCCCTGGTTGAAATGTTTGGGTCTTGGTGTGCCTGGCTGCCCATTTCTTAATAGTTGTTTGGAAAGCTTTCAGGTGTTCCTGAGCCACTTTGCAGGCTCTTGTGAGCCGCTCCCGGAACACGGATACATAATCTAGCAAAGAAGATTCATCCCTCTGTTCATAAAACCTTTCTTTGATTAGTTTTAGAGGACCTCTTACCTCATGTCCACAAACTAATTCAAAAGGGCTAAAACTGGTAGACACATTAGGTGCATCCCTCGTGGCAAACAAAAGAAATTCCAGCCCTTTGTCCCAGTCATGGGGTTATCCACGACAGTATGCTCTGATCATCATTTTCAGGTCTGATGGTACAATTCTAAAGCCTCTTTTGTCTGTGGGTGGTAGGCTGAAGACTTTAACTGTGTTATACCCAGATTACTCATAACTTCTTGAAACATTTTAGACATATATTTGGAACCTTGATCTGACTGGATCTCAATCGGTAATCCATATCAACCGAAGAACTGGCTTAACTTCTCTACCACTACCTTAGCAGAAATTATTCTCAAGGGAATGGCCTCTGGGAACTGAGTAGCCATACCCATGATAGTGAGTATATATTGGTGTCCCGCTTTTGTTTTCAGAAAAGGTCCCACACACTCTACCAACACCCTACTAAATGGTTCCCCAAAAACTGGTATGGGAATTGGAGGTGCCAGTTTTATGGCAGGTTGTGGTTTTCCCACAATCTGGCATGTATGGCACATTTTCCAAAACTGCACCACATCCTTGTAAAGACCTGGCCAGTAAAAATGTTGACTTATCCATGATTGGGTCTTCTGGATCTCCACATGCCCGCCATATGAATTTCACGCCAATACTTGGCCAATACTACTATCTGGTGAACAACCATCCATTCTTTGTCCACAAGTCTGTGAGGAGGTCTCCACTTCATCAAAATCACATTTTTATTATAGTAGCCATCCGGAACTCCTTTTGCTTCAGCTTCCATTAGAGCTGGTCGTGCCATTTTATTTAACTCTGGATTGGCTTGCTGAGCCTTGATCAGAAAAGACTTATTGAACATTTTCTTCAGATTATCCAAATCCCCAAAGAAAGTTTCATATAGTCAACGATCTGTCTGTGTTGCCAATTTGACCTCCGACATTGGAACTTGTTTAGCCATTGCTTGGGTCGCTACACATGAAGGAAAAATTCCTGGAACCTTTTCCTGCAACTGCTCTGTCTCTTGGACTTCACTTGGTCTTTCTGTGTCCACTGTAAAAGCTACGACCTTAGCTCCAGCCAAATCATTCCCCAGGTGTAGGTCAACTTTGTCTACAAGCAAACTGTGGACAACCCCTACAGTTACCATTCCAGTCATTAGATCACACTCTAGGTGCACCCATACAAAGGTACGGGTATATACTCCCTGCCAATACCATTCACCAAAACCTTGGCATTCAATGCGCTCTGTGGTGGAAAAGTTATGCCTTTCCCCAGAAAAAGAGTTTGGGTGGTTCCTTTATCCCTATGTATAACTATTGGTCTATCTGCTTCACTTGAGGGATAAGGAGTTACTTTTCCTTTTGACAAGAATTCTCTATAACTCTCAGGTATCTTATTCACATCCCCGCACTGTCAGCGATTTTGTACTTGGCCTTACAGCTGCAGTCTGAACTACAGCCTGATCTGCTGTACTCTCGGTCAGGGCCCCTTTCTCTGCATTGGCCTTGTGTACCCCAATGAGTCCCATTACCCCACAACTTCCAGCATGCTGCACGAAGGTGTCCCACCTTGTGGCAATGGAAATTCTTAGGCTTTCGGTCCTCACTTCCACCCTCAGCATCTTGCTTTCTGGCCTGAAGAGGAGATCCTGGGGCGCTCTCACCTGTCCCTTCTTGTCCCAGGCTACTTGCCTTCCTTTCACCCTCGCATCTTCTATCCTTTTTGGGTTTATGGGGGTGACGGACAAAAGGTTTGGGTTTGTAAACAAGCTCATAATCATCAGCGATCTCAGCTGCCTGTATGTCTGTTGAAACCTTCTGGTTCTCTACATGGGTTCTTACTAACAAAGGGAGCGAATTTTTAAATTCTTCCAGGAGAATTATTTCCCTAAGGATCTAATACGTGGCCTCTACCTTTAGTGCCCGCATCCAACGATCAAAGTTAAGTTGCTTTACCCTATCAAATTCTATACAGGTTTGCCCAGGCTGTCTCTGGAAGTTCCGAAATTTCTTCCTGTAAGCTTCAGGGACTAACTCATAAGCAGCGAGAATAGCCTTTTTTGCCATTTACCCCACTTACAATTGCACTCTTCGGCTTTGAGTTACCCCCCACAGAGCCCCCAATTACATGTTACGACTGAGGCAGGAGGAGTGTACTGTCTTTCTCTCGTTCCACATCTCCACAGGTCACAACATATATTTAGATGTTTACCCAATTACTGATACAGCCAATCATATATTCTATTTTTTATTTCAGAATAAAGTACACCAACCAGGTTTCTTTAATAAACAAACAAAATTATTAATTTATTATTAACCAAGACTTATCCAGTAAAGATGCAAAGCATTAACACACAGTTTGAGATATGAATGTAAATAGATATTCCCTTCTAGATATCTAACACACACACACACACATACACCGGTGAGATTTTAAAAAATTCTCTGCAGAGATCTCTTTACAAAAAACTGACAGAAAAGAATTCTTTGGACAAAGACTTCTTGAAGGAAAAGGAGAAGATATGGAATGATATCAGTTGTCCGTTTATTCTGTCATCCCAAATACGCGTAGACAGGTCACTGGGATCTTTTCTGGAGCAGTTCTTTTCAGGTGGTGTCAAGAATTAATCTGGCAGGCTTTTCAGGAGCTTCTCAGGAGAACTGCAGCAACAGGGGTTTTAGCTCTCAGACACTAGATTTTTCAGGGTCTCTGAGAGCAGTGCAGGCAGGATGAGCTGGGTGATTCCTTCAGCAGGCTTCAAACCCAACTGACTCAAAATTGAATCCCACTCTTGAGCACCATAAATATTGAGATGTCTCTTCTCTGTAAACAACTCCCCCGAGTCATCAAGGCTTCTGGTGTTTATTTAGCTTAAGGAATGTGACATCCAGTAAAGGTTTGTTTTCAAACAAAACCTCCCAGTGACTCTATAAAAAAAAACATGGAATCTTTTCGGTTTTCCAATTATGAACCAACGTCCATAATTCTAAAACAAAAGTCCTCAAAAATATTTTTAAAAATAGAAACACTTTCATAATAATTTTTGTGAAACTACCAGACCTGCATTGTGTTATTTCAGAGTACAGCTTTAAGATGTGTCCTGAGACATTTTTGGGCCAGTATCTACTCACCCTGCCGCTGTTTCTGTCCATCCAGTATATGAATTACATTTCGATTAATTGTTCCTTGCAAAGTTTGGTGGTCAGTTTCATGCACATGTTATGACTGGGTGAGGAAAGGGTCTCAGTCTCCCCTCTTACTCCTTTCCTGTTTTGGCCAAAACAGTGTTTATCTTTTAAAAACACAGTGGTTTTAGCTTGACCTCAGTGAGTCCTTGCTCAATGCTCTCTAATTGTAATTGTAAATAAACTAACCAGACAGGTTTTCTTAGGTTTAAACAAGAAAGATGTAAGCTTATTAGCCTTAACACTCTAGCTCAGTTAAAATTACTAAAAATAAGGGCAGCACAACCACTCTAGCATGTATACGATATAAACACACACACACACAAATAGATACAGAGGAGGAGAAAGAATAAAGGGGGGAGGTGGGGTTTGGAGTAGTAAGTGGAATTCAGTTACTGTCTTTAGTTTTGCTGTAAAGTCCTTGATTGGCATTGAAGTCTTGCAGTTCTCGCTGGGGCCCAGTGCACACTTTCAAACTTGTTTCTCTGTACCAGAAGGCTGAAGAAATCCTCTGTCTTGAGGCTTAAGCTGCTTCTGTGGGTCCCTGGGACTTTTCTTGAGAGAGAGACAGAGAGAGAGAGAGGTGCTTTCTTCTTGAAGTTCAGTTGCAGTCTACCCCAAACCTTTATGTGAGGCACAATTCACACAGTTCCCAGGTTGGCCAGCAGGTCAGTTGTGTGACCAGCTCTTTGTTTGAAACAATGCCTTTAACATAGAAAATTATCCCAAAGCACCTTATTTAAAATGAACACCAAACCAAAGAAGACGGTATTTGGAGAGGTAACCAAATAGAATGCCTATGTTGCAAACAGCCTGATGTAGCCTGAGACAGTGGGCAAGGAGCAAGATGGAATTAAAGGCAAGAGGACAGAGTTTTATGGTAGGGGCCAAAGATGATGGCTTCAGACTTCCAAATGTTTAACTGGGGAGAATTACAGTTCATCCACGGCTGGATGTCAGATAAACAGTTTGACAACATAGAGACAGTAGAGGGGTTGAGAGTGGCGGGTGTCTTCAGAATACGTGTTGAAGTTGACCCTAGTTCTGCAGATGATGCCACCAAGGGACAACATATAGATAAGGAAGAGGATGGAGCCAAAGTTAGATCCTTGAAGCACTCTGAGGTAATGATGTGGAGGCTGGCAGGGAAGGCATTGCTAAAGATACTATGATCAGATACCTAGGAGTAGAACTGAGTGAGGGAAGTCCCACTGAGCTGAACAACAGAGCAACTATGTTCAGGGAGGATGGTTGGCTGACCATGTTAAAGGCTGCAGCCAGGCCATGGAGATGGAGGAAGATGAGGTGGGATAATGCACCATGACCACTGGCCTCAGTCTTCACTTGGGGGGATGACATTTCCAAGCCCGGTGGGAGGAGTTCTGGGGTTTCCCCGAACACCATGAAGTTTAACTGCACAGCATGTGAGCTTTTTTCTCAACATGATCTTCTCTTGGAAGCCAGCCTGATTGATAGGCTGTGGAAGTAAACTGATAGAGGGCTGGGAGGAAGCACTCCTGACCCGCAAGTAGTGCCAGCAGTTCTTGCCTCCCTAAAACCTGACTGGCCCTGGTTGAATCTGGAAGAGAAATAAAAAGAGAGGCATGCAACCTTATTAAAATATTTAAATACCAATCTGCTTCGTGGGAGTTGGTCGCCTATCCCCATTAAAATCAAAAATGAGCATGTTCGAGGTGGGTTGGCTTCAGGTTTGAAATTTTTTTTATATCTCAACCTGTTTGGGGGAGGGGTTTAAAATTCCACTCAGTCTCATTTGAATCTTATATTCCGATTATACTAAAATTTAATATTTTATTTACTTACAAAGGCCTCCTCGTGTGTAGAATGAATTCTGCAGCAGTATGACTTTTCACCCTCCTCAATGTTCAGTCATGTGCAACACTCTTTTATCCCATGGGTGCTGCTAATATTAATATATTCATGCTGAGGATATCTTGACATCCCAGATCCAACAAAATGCTAATGTATTACACAGTGCAGAGGGTTGATTGTGCATATTATAGTGTGCACTATTATGAGGAGGGGGTGATCACCACTGCTATTGTTTGATGTTTCAGCATAAATCAGAATGGTAACCCATAACCCATACATTTTGCCTTCTTGCCCTAATTAGGGTTAATTAAGTGTTGGAAGAAGTGAAACCTATAACTGCTATGGAGTGAAGTGTACCTGAAAATGATTCAAAATTTGCCAGTGATGAATATAGGCTCTGATGTTTTTTTCATCCCAGTAGCACAAAAGATTACAATCCTGATAAACCCAAGTCAGAATTTGCTATCAGGTAAATCCTACCTAAATGTGACTGAACACGTACAGTGAGAATTTATATGGGGATAACTTGATGTTAATTTACCGAACAGGCATAAAATCAACCTCTGGGCTTTGTATTTTTAAAAATCTCTCAACCACCCACCACACAAGATCCAGCATGAAGTTATCACCATGGATACTGCAGCTTAGAAGACCTACCAAGCTGTATAGATGGGGATACACTTTTCACAGCCAGCATTCCCTCAGTTCTACAAATAACGCCCAGAAAAAAAAACTAATGAAATATAACATTTGGGAAGAGAATGTCAGTCAAGTACGGGATTTAGACTCAATGGGCTGAATTTTACCAGGCCCTTGACAACGCGGGTTGCGGTGTGGGGGCCGGTAAAATGCTACAGGGAGAGGCCCACCTCAACCCGCGACGTTGAAAAGGGCCCATCGCATGTTGCAGCAGCGGGACCTCGGTGCGGCTCCCCCGCCTCACGGTGGCAACACCACATTTAGCATATGGTAAAGAGTACTTACCTTTGCTGATTATGCAGCCCGCCACCTCTCCACTGACACTTCCGGATTTTTCGCTGAATGGGCAGCCGTCACGTGCCATCCCATTCACGAATTGAAAAGCTGGCGGGTCCTCAGAGGCAGAAGTTGTTGCCAGCGAAGATGTTATTTAGGGGTCTAACTCTGTATTCTGAAAGGGAGGGGGCGTGGCATTTTTTAAAAAATTCATTCCTGGGATGTGGGCATCGCTGGCCAGGCCAGCATTTATTGCCCATCCCTAATTGCCCTTGAGAAGGTGGTGGTGAGCTGCCTTCTTGAACCGCTGCAGTCCATTTGGGGTAGGTATACCCACAGTGCTGTTAGGAAGGGAGTTCCAGGAATTTGACCCAGTGACAGTGAAGGAACGGCGATATAGTTCCAAGTCAGGATGGTGTGACTTGGAGGGGAACTTGCAGGTGGTGGTGTTCCCATGTATTTGCTGCCCTTGTCCTTCTAGTTGGTAGAGGTCGCGGGTTTGGAAGGTGCTGTCTAAGGAGCCTTGCTGCATTGCTGCAGTACATCTTGGAGATGGTACACACTGCTGCCACTGTGCGTCGGTGGTGGAGGGAGTGAATGTTTGTAGATGGGGTGCCAGTCAAGCGGGCTGCTTTCTCCTGGATGGTGTCGAGCTTCTTGAGTGTTGTTGGAGCTGCACCCATCCAGGCAAGTGAAGAGTATTCCATCACACTCCTGACTTGTGCCTTGTAGATGGTGGACAGGCTTTGGGGAGTCAGGAGGTGACTTACACGCCTCAGGATTCCTAGCCTCTGACCTGCTCTTGTAGCCACGGTATTTATATGGCTACTCCAGTTCAGTTTCTGGTCAATGGTAGCCCCTAGGATGTTGATAGTTGGGGGATTCAGCGATGGTAATGCTGTTGAATGTCAAGGGGAGATGGTTAGATTCTCTCTTGTTGGAGACGGTCATTGCCTGGCACTTGTGTGGCACGAATGTTACTTGCCATTTATCAGCCCAAGCCTGGATATTGTCCAGGTTTTGCTGCATTTCTACACAGACTGCTTCAGTATCTGAGGAGTCGCGAATGGTGCTGAACATTGTGCAATCATCAGCAAACATCCCCACTTCTGACCTTATGATTGAAGGGAGGTCATTGATGAAGCAGCTGAAGATGGTTGGGCCTAGGACACTACCCTGAGGAACTCCTGCAGTGATGTCCTGGAGCTGAGATGATTGACCTCCAACAACCACAACCATCTTCCTTTGCACTAGGTATGACTCCAACCAGCGGAGGGTTTTCCCCTTGATTCCCATTGACCTCAGTTTTGCTAAGGCTCCTTGATGCCATACTCGGTCAAATGCTGCCTTGATGTCAAAGGCAGTCACTCTCACCTCACCTTGAGTTCAGCTCTTTTGTCCATGTTTGAACCAAGGCTGTAATGAGGTCAGAAGCTGAGTGGCCCTGGCGGAACCCAAACTGAGCGTCACTGAGCAGGTTATTGCTAAGCAAGTGCCGCTTGATGGCACTGTTGATGACACCTTCCATCACTTTACTGATGATTGAGAGTAGGCTGATGGGGCGGTAGTTGGCTGGGTTGGATTTGTCCTGCTTTTTGTGTACAGGACATACCTGGGCAATTTTCCACTTTGCAGGGTAGATGCCAGTGTTGTAGCTGTACTGGAACAGCTTGGCTAGGGGCGTGGCAAGTTCTGGAGCACAGGTCTTCAGTACTATTGCTGGAATATTGTCAGGGCCCATAGCTTTTGCAGTATCCAGTGCCTTCAGTCGTTTCTTGATATCACGCGCAGTGAATATAATTGGCTGAAGTCTGGCATCTGTGATGTTGGGGACTTCAGGAGGAGGCCGAGATGGATCATCAGCACGGCACTTCCGGCTGAAGATTGTTGCAAATGCTTCAGCCTTATCTTTCGCACTGATGTGCTGGGCTCCCCCATCATTGAGGATGGGGATATTTGTGGAGCCACCTCCTCCAGTTAGTTGTTTAATTGTCCACCACAATTCTCAGCTGGATGTGGCAGGACTGCAGAGCTTAGATCTGATCCGTTGGTTATGGGATCGCTTAGCTCTGTCTATCGCATGCTGCTTACGCAGTTTGGCATACAAGTAGTCCTGTGTTGTAGCTTCACCAGGTTGAAACCTCATTTTGAGGTATGCCTGGTCCTGCTCCTGGCATGCCCTCCCGCACTCTTCATTGAACCAGGGTTGGTCTCCTGGCTTGATGGTAATGGTAGAGTGGGGGATATGCTGGGCCATGAGGTTACAGATTGTGATCGAGTACAATTCTGCTGCTGCTGACGGCCTACAGCGCCTCATGGATGCCCAGTTTTGCATTGCTATATCTGTTCGAAATTATCCCATTTAACACGGTGATAGTGCCACACAACACGATGGACGGTATCCTCAATGTGAAGGCGGCACTTCAACTCCACAAGGACTGTGCGGTGGTCACTCCTACCAATACTGTCATGGACAGAAGCATCTGCGGCAGGCAGTTTGGTGAGGACGAGGTCAAGTATGTTTTTCCCTCGTGTTGGTTCCCCCACCACCTGCTGCAGACCCAGTCTAGCAGCTGTGTCCTTTAAGACTCGGCCAGCTCGGTCAGTAGTGATGCTTCCGAGCCACTCTTGGTGATGGACATTGATGTCCCCCACCCAGAGTGCCCTTGCCACCCTCACTGCTTCCTCCAAGTGGTGTTCAACATGGAGGAGTACTGAGTCATCAGCTGAGGGAGGGCAGTAGGTGGTAATCAGTAGGAGATTACCTTGCCCATGTTAGACCTGATGCCATGAGACTTCATGGGGTCCGGAGTCGATGTTGAGGACTCCCAGGGCAACTCCCTCCCTACTGTATACCAATGTGCCACCACCTCTGGTGGGTCTGTCCTGCCGGTGAGACAGGACATACCCGGGGATGGTGATGGCAGTGTCTGGGACATTGTCTGTAAGGTCTGATTCCGTGAGTATGACTATGTCAGGCTGTTGCTTGACTAGTCTGTGGGACAGCTCTCCCAACTTTGGCACAAGCCCCCAGATGTTAGTAGGGAGAACTGTGCAGGGTCGACAGGGCTGGATTTGCCGTTGTCGTTTCTGGTGCCTAGGTCGATGCCAAGTGGTCCGTCCGGCTTCATTCCTTTTTATTGACTTCATAGTGGTTTGGTACAACTGAGTGGCTTGCTAGGCCATTTCAGAGGGCATGTAAGAGTTAACCACATTGCTGTGGGTCTGGAGTCACATGTAGGCCAGACCAGGCAAGGACAGCAGATTTCCTTCCCTAAAGGACATTAGTGAACCAGATGGGTTTTTACAACAATCGACAATGGTTTCATGGCCATCATTCGACTAGCTTTTAATTCCAGATTTATTAATTAAATTCAAATTCCACCTTGTGCTGTGGTGGGATTCGAACCCATGTCCCCAGAGAAAAACACTGGGTCTCTGGGTTACTAGTCCAGTGATAATACCACCACGCCACCGCCTACTGGAGGGAAAGCTGCGCTGGCATAAGGGCGGTACCGTGTACCATCCCTCCGTTAACAGTGTACGCTCTGTGTTTGTGAGGGGGCAATGGCACACTTGGCATCCTGTGTGAGGGGAGGGTGCCAGAAAGGGCAGGAGCATTAAGGTTATATGGATTAAAAACAAGAAATACTGGAAATACTCAGCAGGTCTGGCAGCATCTGTGGAGAGAGAAGCAGAGTTAACGTTTCAGGTCAGTGACTCTTCTTCAGAACGAGCAGAAGGGTCTGAAGAAGGGTCACTGACCTGAAACATTAACTCTGCTTCTCTCTCCACAGATGCTGCCAGACCTGCTGAGTATTTCCAGTATTTCTTGATTTTATTTCAGGTTTCCAGCATCCACAGTATTTTGCTTCTATTTAAGGTTATATGGATGGTGGGGGCAATCGATTCAGCTGGAAGGATCTTGATGTGGTCATGCTGTGCCACTCCGAGTGTTGGCCAAGATGGGCAATGCCATGGCATGCCACATAGTTGATCAAGGAAAGAAGATGATATACCCATCAACACCAATCCATGCCCTGTTAGGAACCTTCGAATACATGCAGGGTTCAACTTTATTTTTCATATGGAAATAGGTATGGCTCATCCTACATTGTGTGATCCATATGCACCAGAGGCAATACCAACAGGCAAGTGTGATCCACTTCGAGGCCCCCAGTCGTGAGCAGCAGCCCCCAAGGGGAGCTCGCCATTACGTTTGCCGTGCATCTACAGGCCCCACATGACATGCCATTGGATGTCAGAGCACCAGTGTCAGAGGAGTTTGTGCATATAGAGAGGATGGTGACACGTCTCTGTGCCCTGCTCAAGGATGACCTGTAGTCCATCGGCTCTGGTGGACATCCCATGCCATTATTCCTCATAGTGGCAGTGGTTCTCAAGCCTGACTCCTCTGCAGACTTTTAGGGGCCCACCAGAGAACTTTGTGGGGTCACACAGTCAACAGTGCACCGCTGTATCGTGTGGTGGAGGGGTGGGGGTTGGCACCAAAATACTGCACCGGCGTGCCAGTGAGTATGTCCGCTTCAGGATAGACTCTCACAGCCAGGCCCAGAGGGCCATTGGTTCTGGCACCATTGCCGGAGAACCATAGGTTGTAATGTCATGTGGCCATCAGGCCTACTGCCAGGCTACCACCTGTCGGTGTCACCATTAAAGGAGCCCTCTCAATCTAGGTGAAGATGGTATGTGAACACCGCAGATGCTTGCAGCGAATGTGTGACCGCTTCTCAGGCAGCTGCCATGACACCTGGGTTTTTCACCAGTCCCGCTGCCACCGCTGTTCACTGAACTGGCTCAGATGGAGGGATGGCTTCTTGGAGATAAGGGCTATCCTTTGCAGACATGGCTCCCGACACCAGTGAGAGACCCCACCACTGCTGCAGAGGAGAGATACAACGCCAGCCACTGAGCTATAAGAGCCACCATTGAGCAGGAGATCGGCATGCTGAAAGAGCGCTTCCAATGCCCGTATGGATAGAGTGATGCCCTGTACTATGGGCCGAAAAGGCCAACTCCTTTCTTTACTGCTCTGCACAACTACGCACCCAATAGGGGCCAGGCCTGGCACGATGAGGAGAGATGTCAACAAGATTCCTGCTCGGATTATGAGGACGCTGAGGACCTACAACATGTAAAACACATGGGAGAGCAAATGGCATCCAGGCTCTCCACACAGAGCTAGCAATAAGCTAGGGATGTACGGAAGTGGCTTATCAGACAAAGGCTGTCTGCTCCATAGGAACCAACGTGAGCTCTGCAAGCCACACATCACCCTCGCTCACCTGCTGTGCACCAGTCCACAACTGCAGCATCCCTGTGTAAACCATTAGAGGCAGCAGCTGACTGAACCAATGTCCATGTCACTGCATCCATGGAGACCCTCATGCGTAATGGTGGCATGGCAATGATGTTATTGCTTACGTTGGCTCTCCTGAAAGGCCAACGGTGCAAAGGGATGTGATATTGGCGCTACATGCTGGTACATCTCATTCGCACAGAGAAAAAGGACATACATGTTGGTGAGGAACATTTAGTGAAAGACGTATTTACATTTCTGTGACACCTGTGCATTCCCATTTGTGTCAGTGCGTTCTCTGTAAACCTCTGTAATACCTTTTATGGTATATTTAAGTCTCAAATCCTGGAATGTGCAAAATTAAGATTATTCAGCCAGTGCAGCACGCCTACAAGAAGGAATGTTACACTTGAGTGGGAGAAGAGGATCACAACTCATAGGACACTGGGACACAGCAGGGTAAGTATGTGGCGGCAAAGCGGAAAGTGCTGGGGTAACTCAGAAGGTCAGACAGCATTTGTGGAGAGAGAAGCAGAGTTAACTTTCAGGTCTGTGAACTTGGACAAGTTAACTCTGCTTCTCTCTCCACAGATGCTGCCTGACCTGCTGGATTTCTGCAGCACTTTCTGCTTTGCTGCCAGATTGACAGCAGCCCTACTCTTCAGCAGTCAGGTAAGTATTCTTTGATAGCTGTCAGGAAGCAGGTGCTGGGGCGCTTAAAATAGGGCCCCAGCATCTGCTGCACAACTGTCAAAAACTCTCTCACTGCGCCAAATGTCCTGCCTCCTCCCACCTAATATGGGGAGGGTGGCTCGGCACTGTGATTCTAATGAGCCCCTGTGCGTAATATCATGGGGGCTCTGTGGCGGCCGCTAAATGCCAGCGCTGCACAGTGGCACCCAAATAAAATTCAACCCAGCTTGTGTAGCTTGGATTCCAATGATTCAATAATATATCTATAAAAGTGGCCCTAATAAATAATTCTGAGGGCTTTTCATTTTCATTGAAAGGGATAAAATTCCCTTTTTTGGATTTTATTTTGTTAATACCCTAGTTTAGAAATTAATATTGGACGAACACGTACATGTTCAAATGACATTCACTTGTCTGTTATTTTAGCAGAGCCATCAATCTATTTAAAATAAACAGGTTAATACCTGCATTAAAATAGCCAACACAAGAATGGCAAACAAAGGTGTTAAGCATTCATCCTCTAATATCACGAAAAATAATTTCTTGGCTCCTGTGTTGTCTCTGAGATTTGTATAATCCTGGAATTATACCATCCTTTTCCTTCAATTTGAATTTGTTCATCAGTTGTTTCTTGCTGCCACATTCATTGAATTGAAATGAGTGGAATGATTAATATGGCATAAATTAAGTTAAAGCTCGCCAAGGCCAAAATGAAAACATCCAAAATCCCAAAAATGCCAAACTTCAGTAAAAAAATGCTGTAACTTGAAAAAACATTAGTAGCAATAATAAATCTAATATTTGCCTCAAAAGTTTCTCCCATATACATAAGATTATAAGAAATAGGAGCAGGAGTAGGCCATTCAGCCCCTCGAGCCTGCTCCCCCATTCAATAAGGTCATTGCTGATCTGATTGTGGACTTAATTCCACTCTCCTGCCCGCCCCCTATAACCCTTGACTCCCTTGTTGATCAAAAATCTAACTCAGCCTTGAATACATTCAATGACCCAGGCTCCATTGCTCTCTGGGGAAGAGAATTCCAAAGATTAATGACACTCTGAGAGAGGAATTTCCTCCTCATCTCCGTCTTAAATGGGAGACCCCTTATTTTGAAACTGTACCCCCTCGTTCTAGATTCCCCCACAAGGGGAAACATCCTCTCAGCATTTACCCTCTCAAGCCCCATGAGAATATTACATGTTTCAATAAGATCACCTCTCATTCTTCTAAACTCTAATGAGTTATAGACCATTCATTATTGAACTACAAATCATAATATGAAATCATAACAAACTATATATACTTAATAAATAAGAATATTGCAATAAATTGCTAATTAACCAAATATCCATACATTGCATTCATGAAAGGTCACAAAAGAAAGCCCTTCTTAGCATTTGTTAAAAAACAGCAGAAAAATATTATATGTAAGGAGTTATATATTTTTCTGAGACTTTATGCACTTATTGATTATGAAAGAATAAGGAGCAACGGAAAGCCTTCAAAGAGGAGATAGTTTGGGTAGATTAGACAAATTTCCATGAGGGGGGAAGGAAGGACATCCAAAACTAGAGCTTCCTGGATGACTATAGAGATTAAGATGAAACAAAATGAAAAGGCTTATGATAAATGTCACGTTCATAATTTAGTGGAAAACCAAGCTCAATACAGAGTGTACAGGGAAGAACTGAAAAAGAAAAGTACAGAGCCAAAGTGAGTGTATAAGAATAGAATAGTGGGTCACATAAAAGAGAACCCAGAATTCTTTTATAAGCATACAAATTGTAAAAGAGTTGGAAAAGGAAGGGTGAAGCTGATTAAGGACCAAAAAGGAGATCTTCTAGTGGAGGCTGAGGACATGGCTGAGATACTAAATGACTACTTTACATCTGTCTTCATTGAAAAAGAGGATTCTGCTAATGTCACAGTACAGGAGGAGGTAGTGAAGAAATTGAATAGCATAAGGATAGATAAAGAGGAAGTACTTAAAAGGTTGGCAGTGTTCAAAGTAGAAAAGACACCCAGTCCAGATGGGATGCATTGTAGGTTTCTGAAGGAAGTAAAGGTGAAAATTGCAGAGGCACTGGCCACAATCTTTCAATACTCCTTAGAAAGGGGAGGTGCCAGAGGACTAGAGGATTGCAAATGTTACAACCCTGCTCAAAAAGGGGAGAGGGATAAGCCCAACAATTACAGGCCAGTCAGCCTAATGTTGGTGATGGGGAAACTTTTAATGGTAATAATCTAGGACAAAATGAATTGGCATGTGGAAAATATGGTTTAGTAAATGAAAGCCAGCATGGATTTGTTAAAGGCAAATCGCAATTGACTAACTTAATTGAGTTCTTTGATGAAGTAGTACAGACCTTTTGGTGAGGGTGGTTTGTGCAAATGGACTTTCAAAAGGCATTTGGTAAAGTTAGATAAAGTGGCTGCATGTATACAAAATTGGCAAAAATTTTACAAAAAATTAGAGCAGTGGTGAATGGTTGTTTTTCAGCTGGAGGGATGGGTGAAATGTCGGTATTAGGACAACTGGTCATTTTGTTATATATTAATGATCTGGATTTGGGTATAATGGACATAAATTCAAAATTTTAGGGGACATAAAACTCAGATATATAGTAAACAGTGAAGAGGATAGTAACAGACTTCAGGAGGACATAGACTGGTGAAATGGGCAGATTCATGACAGATTAATGTTACTGGAGAAGACAAAGTAATTAATTTTGGTAAGAAGAACAAGGAGAGGCAATATAATCTAAATGGTACAATTCTGGGATGCAGGAAGAGAGACAGTTTATTTTAAAATATTATTTCATGGAATGTGAGTGTTGCTGGAAAGGTCTGCATTTGTTGCCAATCCCTAGTTGCCCTTGAGCCACCTTCTTGAACTGCTGCCATCCATCTGTTGTAGGTACACCCACAGTGCTGTTAGGAAGGCAGTTCCATGTTTTTGACCCAGCAACAGTGAAGGAATGGTGAAATAGTTCCAAGTCAGGATTTTGTGTGGCTTGGAGGGGAACTTGCAGGTGGTGGTGTTCCCACGTGTGTCTGCTTCCCTCATCCATCAGGTGGTAGAGGTCACGGGTTTGGAAGGTGCTGTCGAAGGAGCCTTGGCGAATTGCTGCAGTGCATCTTGTAAATGGTACACACTGCTGCCACTGTGCGTCGGTGGTGGAGGGAGTAAATGTTTAAAGAGGTGGATCAGGTGCCAATCAAGTGGGCTGCTTTGTCCTGGATGGTGTTGAGCTTCTTGAGTGTTGTTGGAGCTGCACTCATCCAAGTGGAAAGTATTTCATCACGCTCCTGACTTGTGCCTTGTAGATGGTGGACAGGCTTTGGGGAGTCAGGAGTTGAGCTATTCGCCGTAGAATTCCCAGCCTCTGACCTGCTCCTGTAGCCACAGTATTTATATGACCGGTCTAGTTATGTTTCTAGTCAATGGTAACCCCGAGTACGTTGATATTGTGGGATTCAGCAATGGTAATGCTATTGGATATCATGGGGAGATGTTTAGATTCTCTTTAAGAAGGGTAGCAAGGATAATCCAGGAAATTATAGGCCGGTGATCAGTGGTAGGGAAATTATTAGAGAGGATTCTTCGGGACAGGATTTACTCCCATTTGGAAACAAAGAAACTTATTAATGAGAGGCAGCATGGTTTTGTAAAGGGGAGGTCGTGTCTCACTAACTTGATTGAGCTTTTTGAGGAAGTGACCAAGATGATTGATGAAGGAAGGGCAGTGGATGTTATCTATATGGACTTCAGTAAAGCCTTTGACAAGGTCCCTCATGGCAGACTGGTACAAAAAGTGAAGTCACACGAGATCAGAGGTGAGCTGCAAGATGGATACAGAATTGGCTCTGTCATAGAAGACGGTAGCAGTGGAAGGGTGCTTTTCTGAATGGAGGGATGTGACTAGTGGTGTTCCGCAGGGATCAGTGCTGGGACCTTTGCTCTTTGCAATATATATAAATGATTTGGAGGAAAATGTAGCTGGTTTTATTGGTAAGTTTGCGGATGACACAAAGGTTGGTGGAGTTGCGGATAGTGATGAGGATTGTCAGAGGATACAGCAGGATATAGATCGGTTGGAGACTTGGGCGGAGAAATGGCAGATGGAGTTTAATCCGGACAAATGTGAGGTAATGCATTTTGGAAGATCTAATGCAGGTGGGAAGTATACAGTAAATGGCAGAACCCTTAGGAGTATTGACAGACAGAAAGATCTGGGCGTACAGGTCCACAGGTCACTGAAAGTGGCAACGCAGGTGGATAAGGTAGTCAAGAAGGCATACGGCATGCTTACCTTCATCGGTCGGGGCATAGAGTATAAAAATTGGCAAGTCATGCTGCAGCTGTACAGAACTTTAGTTAGGTCACACTTGGAATATTGCGTGCAATTCTGGTCGCCATACTACCAGAAGGACGTGGAGGCTTTGAAGAGGGTACAGAAGAGGTTTACCAGGATGTTGCCTGGTCTGGAGGGCATTAGCTATGAGGAGAGGTTGGATAAACTCTAATTGTTTTCACTGGAACGACGGAGGTGGAGGGGTGACATGATAGAGGTTTACAAAGTTATAAGCGGCATGGACAGAGTGGATAGTCAGAAGCTTTTTCCCAGGGTGGAAGAGTCAGTTACTAGGGGACATAGGTTTAAGGTGAGAGGGGCAAAGTTTAGAGGGGATGTGCGGGGCAAGTTCTTTACACAGAGGGTGGTGAGTGCCTGGAACTTGCTGCCGGGGGAGATGGTGGAAGCAGGTACGATAATGACATTTAAGAGGCATCTTGACAAATACATGAATAGGATGGGAATAGAGGGATACGGTCCCCGGAAGTGCAGAAGGTTTTAGTTTAGGCAGGCATCAAGATCGGCGCAGGCTTGGAGGGCCGAATGTCCTGTTCCTGTGCTGTACTGTTCTTTGTTACTTGTTCTTTGTTGGAGATGGTCATTGCCTAGCATTTGTGTGGCATGAATGATACTTGCCACTTATCAGCCCAAGCTTGAATGTTGTCCTGGTCTTGCTGCATGTGGACATGAACTGCTTCCGAATCTGAGGAATCATGAATGGTACTGAACACTGTGCAATCATCGGCGAACATCCCCACTTTTGACTTTATGATGGAGGGAAGGTCATTGATGAAGCAGCTGAAGATTGTTGGGCCCAGGACACTACCCTGAGGAAATCCCTGCAGCGATATCCTAGGGTTTAGATGTTTGGCCTCCAACAACCATAGCCATCTTCCTTTTTGCTAGATATGACTCCAATCGGTGGAGAGTTTAGAGTTTCACCCAACTCCTATTGACTTCAATTTTGCCTGGGCTCCTTGACACCATACTCAGTCAAATGCTGTCTTGTTGTCAATGGCAGCCACTCTCATCTCACCTCTTGAATTCATCTCTTTTGTCCATGTTTGAACCAAGGCAGTAATGAGGTCTGGAGCCAAGTGGCCCTGGTGGAACTGAGCATCGGTGAGCAAGTTATTACTGTGTAAGTGCCGCTTGATACCTGGGAGTCTATGTATACAAATCTTTGAAGGTGGCAGGACAAGTTGAGAAAATTTGGTAACTATAATCACCTTAACATTAGATGTTAATTAGATGTAATTGAGTACAAAAGCAAGAACATTATGCTAAACCTTTGCAAAACACTGGTTAGGTCCCATTTGGAAAATTGTATTTACACTTTAGTAAAGATGTCAAAGCCTTTGAGAGGGTGCAGCACAGACTTACTAGAACAGTACTAGGAATGAAAGACTTCAGTTACATGGAGAAATGAGAGAAACTGAAGTTGTTCTCCCAGAGCAGAAAAGATTAAAAGGAGATTTGCTAGAGGTGTTCAAAATCATGAAGGATTTGATAGAGTAAATAAGAAAAACACTTTTTTTAGCAGTTTCAGAAGGGTCGGTAATCAAAGAACACAGATTTAAGATAATTGGCAAAAAAAAACGGCGACATGAGGAACAACATTTTTTCCACATCAAGCTGTTTTGAGCTGGAATGTGCTGCTGGAAAGGGTGGTTGGTGGAAGTAATTTCGATAATAACTTTCAAAAGGGAATTGGATAAATTCTTGAAAAGGGAATATTTCCAGGACTATGGCGATAGAACAGGGAAGTGGGAGTAAGTTGGATAGCTCTTTCAAAGAAGCAGAACAGGCACATATTAAGGGGAGACGATGGCATAGTGGTAACGCCACTAGACTAGTAATCCAGAGACCCAGATTAATTCCCTGGGAACATGGGTTTAAATCTGACCATGGCAGCTGGTGGAATTTAAATTCAATTAATTCAAAAAAAACCAAAATCGGGAATTGAAAGCTCGTCTCAGTAATGGTGCCATGAAACTATCATTGATTGTCGTAAAAGCCCAATGGTTCACTAATGTTCTTTAGGGAAGGAAATCTGCTATCCTTACCTGGTCTGGACTACACGTGACTCCAGATCCACAGCAATAACTGCCCTCTGAAATATCCTAGCAAGCCACTCAGTTGTCAGGAGCAATTAGGGATAGGCAACAAATGCTTGCTTGCCAGCGATGCCCACATCCCATGATAAAAATTTTTTAAATGGTCAAATAGCTTCCTTCAGTGCTGTATCATTCTATGAAAGAGAGATATTTATTTCACATCTTCTTGTGCAGTGTGTATTATGCCTCCTACCAGTGTTAAATAACTTATTAAGGAGATTTCAATCTCAGTTAGATCAATACATATAGGTTGCTCTTTAGAGGCTGCTGCATGATAAAGGAAACAAACACATCACCATGGCAACTATAATCGCCTTGGAGACAGATTAAAGCTAGTTGGAACAGCATAGATATTTCATCAGCTGATGAAGCAGAAATTACACCAATGTTCTCCATCAGCTATTTGATTGTGATGGCGAATTCAATAACAAAGGTAAATTGAAATGTAATAGTAGCTTTTAGTTGATTGATTTAACTCAAGCGTTCCTTCCAAATATTATACCTTATTACTGAAAGAATTTCATTTGGAAAAATGCGTATTGGTTTCATTTAAAACCAAATATGTTCTTTCTAGCATTTCTCGAAACATCTCAGTATATTGGCAGATGTTTCAGATTTTTTTGGCAGAAATTACTTCTGGTGTCCTCAAAGACCACTTTGGATGGAAGAAACCTCTTTGGGGTTAATAGATATTAAACATTGCAGGTATCTAGGACAACTTTTATTTACATTATATCACTGTCAGAGAAATAAGTTTATAAAGAGTCTTAAATATCAGTGCATTCCAAAATAACTTGCATGACTTTTAAGAGCAAATTCCACACTAGCATTGGAAAGACTTGGTATATAAGTGCTGTATTTTAGAAACACGTACTGTATTTCTCAATTGAATTGAGTAGCATTCCAGATGCAGGAAAGAAAGTTCTAATCGAAGAAGTGTTTTTTTAAAATCTTTGCTATAGTATTCTTTAAATCTTACAAAAACTGCATGTTAGCATTAGGAATTTAATTGCGAAAAGATAATGCCAGTGATAAAATAAGTTCAGAAAATATTAAAAAATCTCTTCCCAGCAACAAATTTCTACCCCTTTCTTTAACAGCATGATTCCAAGGGGGTAAAATGTTCTGCATTTTTAACTTCTACTCTTTATTTCAGCACAATGGGGGGCACAAGAGGGGGAAAAAAAATAAAAATGCATGTATCACTCAGCATTGACCTGGGCACCATAAATAACAAGGGCACAACCTGCCCAGTTGATCCTGCAAAGTCCTGCTCACTAACATTTGGAGACTTGTGCCAAAATTGGGAAAGCTATCTCACAGACTAGTCAAGCAACAGCCTGATATAGTCATACTCACCGACTCATACCATATAGGCAATGTCCCAGATATCTCCATCATTGTTCCTGGGTATTTCCTGCCCAACCAGCAGGACAGACCACCAGAGGTGACGGCACAGTGGTACACAGTTGGGACCGAATTGCCCTGGGAGTCCTCAACATTGATTCTGATCCCCATGAAGTGTCATGATATCAGGAAAAATATGGTCAAGGAAACACTTACTACCTACCCTCAGCTGATGAATCAGTACTCCTCCATGTTGAACACCACTTGGAAGAAGCACTGAGGGTAGAAAGGGCACATAATGTACTCTGGGTGGGGAACTTCAATGTCTATCACCAAGAGTGGCTCAATAACACCACTGCTGATCAAGCTGGATGAGTCCTGAAGGACATAGCTGCTAGACTGGGCCGAGGGCAAGTGGTGAGAGATTGAACAAGAAGGAAAAGCATTCTTGCCCTCGCCCTCACCAATCTACATGCATTTGTCCATGACAGTATTAGTAGGAGCAACCACTGCACAGTCCTTGTGAAGAAGAAGTCCTGTCTTTGCACTGAGGATACCCTCCATCGTGTGGTGTGGTACGACCACAGTGCGAAACGGGATAGATTCAGAACAAATCTAGCAGCTCAAAACTGAGCATCCATGAGTCACCGTGGACCATCAGCAGCAGAATTATATTCAGCCACAATTTGTAACTTCACAGCCCAGCATATCCCTCACTCTACTATTACCATCAAGAAAGAGGAACAGCTGTGGTTCAATAAGGAGTGCAGAAGAGCATGCCAGGAGCAGCACCAGGCATACCTAAAAATGAGGTGCCAACCTAGTGAAGCTACAGCACAGGACTACATGCATGATAAACAATGAAAGCAGCATGAGATAGGCAGAGCCAAATGATCCATGGATCAGATCAAAAATCTGCAGTCGTAGAGTCATAATGACACAGAGAGAGGCCATTTGGCCCATCGAGTCCATCCTGCCATATCCAGTCATGAATGGTTGTGGACAATTAAACAACTACCAGAGGAAGAAGCTCCATGAACATCCCCATCCTCAATTATGGGAGAGCCCATCATGCCATTGCTGAAACGTTTGGAACCATCTTCAGCCAGAAATGCTGAGTGGATGATTCATCTCGGCCTCCTTGTGAGGTCCCCAGAATCACAGATGCCAGTCTTCAGCCAATTCGAGTCACTCAACATGACATCAAAAAAATGGCTGAAGGCACTGGATATTGCAAAGGCAATGGGCCCTGGCAACATCCCAGCTGTAGTACTCAAGACTTGTGCTGCAGATTCAGCCGTATCCGTAGCCAAGCTGTTCCAGTGCAGCTACAACACTGGCATCTACCTGGCAATGTGGAAATTGCCCAGGCGTAAACTGTCTACATAAAGCAGGAAAAAATCCAACCTGGCCATTACCACCCCATTCATCAACTTTCAATCAGCAGTAAAGTAATGGAGGTGTCATTGACAGTGCTATCATGCGGCACTTACTCAGCAATAACCTGCTCACCAATGCTCAGTTTGGTTTCTGCCAGGGCCACCTGACTCGAGACCTCATTGTAGACTTGGTCGAAACAAGAACAAAAGAGCTGAATTTCAGAGGTGCGAGTGTCTGCCCTTGACATCAAGGCAGTATTTGACTGAGTGTGGCATCAAGGAGCCCTAGTAAAATTAGTCAATGGGAAACGGGGGAAAAAAACTCTCCACTGATTGAAGTCATATCTAGCACAAGGGAAGATGGTTGTGGTTGTTGGAGGCCAATCATCTCTGCCCTAGGACTTCACTGCAGGAGTTCCTCACTGTGGTGTTATGCCAATGTGTTTTGTTCAATGATAATTTTCTTTGGTCCACTGGCTGGAGATCTGAATTTGCATTTTTTGAAGAGATTTTTAAAAGACAAGCTGCCAGCAAAGTCACCCTTTCAGTTTAAGATTATCACCTAATTTTCAACACTGTATGCTACATTGCAATGCTTGTGAGGAGAGAGATATAATGTCTGCTAAGTCCTCAGCAAGAACCAAGACCCAGGAAGTTTAAAGGAACTACCTGTTCTCTCAGCAGGCAGAGAAACACTGCTAACTGCTATGTTTGAATCACTGAGTGGCTGTCATGTGACAAGCCCCTCCCCGTCTGTGGTTTTAAGCTGTTTTTTCTCTGCAGCAGAGGAGAAGCAACTGGACTCTGACATGAACAGACCTTAAGTGGGGGTCATTCTCTCTCGCTTTCCATTCCAGCTTGAAAGCTTTCAAATCCTGCCTGTTGACTGACCATCTCTGCATTCTCGGGCTACAATCAGAAACCCCGTTGGAGGGAATCTCCGCATCGTTATCTCCAAGAGACTCACCGAACCAGTCATCTACCTCTTCAAACTAAATGCCTCAGGACCACTGAATTCAGCTAGAAGCCAGCCGAATGACCAAACTCTACAGACTGTATACCTTTTTTATGGACTCCAACTCAACCAATCTACCTTTCCCCATTCTGTAACTTATTTGTGTGTGTGTAAACCTCTAGTGTGTGTGAGAGAGTGAAAGTTGGCATGTTGTTTATTATTTTATTAGTTCGGTTTAGGTAGAATAAAGTTAACATCTTTCTTTGTTAATTCAAGAAATCAAGTAAGTTATCAAACAGCTACTAAATTGACCAGTACATTCACTTTAAGAATGAATTAAACCTCTTGTGGTCAAACAAGAAGAGGGAAAAGAGGGAAGCCCTTCGACCCCTCCTCACGTGACCCTAACAGTAGCGTCCCAAGACCAACCATTTTCAGCTACTTCATTAATGACCTTCCCTCCAACATAAGACCTGATGTGCAGATACTCTCTGATAATTTCACAGCGTTCAGTACATTTGAGATGCCTTAGATACTGAAGCAGTCCATGTAGAAATGCAGCAAAACCTGGACAATATCCACGCTTGGGCTGATAAGTGCAAGCATCATTCATGCCACACAAGGGCCATCTCAACAAGAGAGAATCTAACCACCTCCCCTTGATGTTCAATGGCATTACCATTGCTAAATTCCGCCCGCCTGCCATCAACATCATGGGTGTTACCATTGATTAGAAACCTAACTAGACCAGACATATAAGTACTGTGGCTACAAGAGCAGGTCAGAGGCTAGAATTCTGTGGTGACTAACTCACCTTCTAACTCCCCCAAAGCCTGTCCACCATCTAGGAGGGACAAGTCACGAGTGTGATGGAATATTCTCCACTTGCCTAGATAAGTGCAGTTCCAACAACACTCAAGCAGCTCGACACCATCCAGGACAAAGCAGTCCACTTGTTCGGCACCCCATCCACCACCTTAACATTCACTCCCTCCACCGCCAGCGCACAGTGGCAGCAGTGTGTACCATCTGCAAGATGCACTGCAGCAACTTACCAGACCTCCTTCAACAGCACCTTCCAAACCCACAACCACTACAAAGGAAAAGGGCAGCAGACACATGGGAAAACCACCACCTGCAAGTTCCCCTCCAAGTTACTTGGAACTATATTGCTGTTCTTTCCCTGTCACTGGGTCAAAATCCTGGAACTCCCTCCCTAACAATACTATGGATGTATCTACACCACATGGACTGCAGCACTTCAAGAAGGTGACTCACCAGCACCTACTCAATGGCAATTAGGGAAAGCAATAAATGCTGGCCTTGTCTGCGACACTCTCATCCCAAGAATGAATTTTTTAAAAATGAAGAAAAGATGCACGACAACCAGATCTTGCCCTATCTTCCTTTGGCCCACAAATCCTACCAAAATCACCCCCTGCAGCAGTTGCTTCTTCAGTCCCAAACAACAGCTTAGTGCCTTTCATTTATGCAAAATTACTTATTTGGATAAAAATATGGCAGTGAATGATTCTCAGGAGGTGAGGGATCTGGTGGAGAGCGGCTGCATATGTACCACCTTCCCATTGGAAGTTAACGAAAAGGCTGCCAATGACTTGAACTTGTAAGACCCAGGACTTATGGATACTTACATGTAAAGAAATGTTACGACAGAGGCGCAAGGAGTGCACTGTTAATTCAGTCCCATTTCTCCACAGGTCACAACATACTTTTTAAATTTTCCCAATTATCGATACAGTTAATCAGATACATTATTTTTCCCAGAATAGAACACACTAACCAGGTTTCTTTACTGAACAACAAAATTATCAATGTATTATTAAACAAGTCTTAACTAGTAATGAAGTAAAACATATATGCACAGATCGAATTTTCAAAGTCCCAACATTAAATTTTAAAGTCCCCTTTTTTACCTTAGCATCTCACACTCGTGCACACACATATATATGTATACCGGTTAACCGAAAAAAAAAATAAAAAGGGATATTTGGACCAGAGCTCTGTTACAGACAAAAAAAACACCCGTGCAGATCACTTGCCCACTCCTGAAGAAAACAGCAGATGAGACACACTGCAACAAAACTGGCACACAGTCCAACCTCTTCAGGCAGCGCCGAGAAGCAACTCTAGCAGGCCATCCTCAGAGACAGGAGACGAGACAAATTGAAACAATGGACTTCTCAGAGTCTTTTAGGGAGTTGCTGGAAAGTGAGCTGAGTTGTATTCGTCTGTTCTTCCTTGGAATTCTCTCCTTTTCTGCAGCAGACTTGACTTTTATTTCCTTCCAGAAGGTAAAAACCACAATCACACTGACACACAACCAGAAATCTTGTCAGTTTTCTGCTGCTGCTGCTGGGCTTGTCCAATCAAAGGATGCTTGTGACTTCTCTGCCCCGTCACCAGGGTTTCTGCCTATCTCCAAACTGAGTCATGTGACAACCAGCAACACTATTGCCAAATTTGTTCTTTCAGTGCGCATTGGTGGCTTCCTTTTAAAAAACACCTGGTCCAACATTTATTCAGTTTAACCATACATTACTTGAAAAATATTTTTAACAAAAAAACAGAATTACTTTCACAACATCTCCACCCTTGGAGGAATGAAATACCATTTTAAAATTTGTGGGAAAAATAGAAAACACATTTTCACACTCATACTCATTCACTCTCTTCTTGTAGTCAATAAAATTCTGCTCTGTACCCTTTTTTCATTCAAATAACCTGAACAAAGTTAGATTCTCGATAAAGCATCTGCAATAACATTATTTTTACCCGCAATGTGGATAATGTCTAAGTGTTAAGGTTGTAACAGCAAACTCCATCGGAATAGTCTGGCATTCTGATCTTAAATTTTTTCACAAAGTTTATCACCAAATCAGCCAACTGCAATCTTCCAAACAGAACCCCCAGTTGTTCCAAGCGACGAATTGGGTAGGAGTATGTCTTTGTTATTGCATTAACTTTTCTATCGTCTATGCAGAGTCAGGTTGAACCATCAGGTTTAGGCTGTAATTCTACTGGTGAACACCAGCTGCTTTTACTGGGTTCAGTTAGGTGGTTCTCCAGCATGTATTAGATTTCTGCTTTTACCTGGGCCTGTTTCTCTGGACTTAAGTGGTAAGGTAGTTGTTTTATAGGCAGGGGACAGAGAGAAAGAGAGAGAGGGAGGGGCAGGGTACAGAGAGAAAGAGGCAGAGAGAGAGAGAGGCGGGGACAGAGAGAGAGAGAGAGAGAGAGAGAGGCGGGGACAGAGAGAGAGAGGTGGGGACAGAGAGAGAAAGAGAGAGAGAGAGGCGGGGGACAGAAAAAGAGAGAGAGAGAGGCAGAGACAGAGAAAGAGATAGAGAGGCAGGGACAGAGAGAGAGAGAGGGGGTTGGGAACAGTGAGAGAGAGGCGGGACAGGGAGAGAGGGAGTGGTGTAGGACAGAGAGAGAGAGAAAGACAGGGGAGACAGAGGGAAAGAGAGTTGCGAGACAGGGAGAAAGAGAGAGGCGGGGGGTCAGAGAGGCGGGGGGTCAGAGAGGGAGAAAGGGGTGGGGGACCATGATCCGACTGAACCTCAATCGGGAATCCACATCTAGTGAAGAACTGGGTTAACGTCTGTACCACTACCTTAGCAGAAATTGTTCTCAAGGGAATAGCCTCTGGGAACCGAGTAGCCATATCCATAATAGTGAGTATATATTGGTGCCCTGCTTTTGTTTTCATTAAGGGTCCTACACAGTCTACTAACACCCTATTATATGGTTCCCCAATAACTGGTTTGGGAATTAGAGGTGCCGGTTTTATGGCAGGTTGCGGTTTTCCCACAATCTGGCACATTTTACAAAACTGCACCACATCCTTGGAAAGACGTGGCCAGTAAAAATGTTGATTTATACGTGATTGGGTCTTCCGGATCCCCACATGTCCTGCTATAGGAATCTCATGCGCTAACCTTAATAATTCCTGGCAATACTTTGGTGGTACCACTATCTGATGAATAATCATCCAGGCTTCATCCACAGGTCTGTGAGGAGGTCTCCACTTCTTCATCAGAATACCATTTTCAATATAATAGCCCTCTGGAACTCCTTTTGCCTCAGCTTCTGTTTGAGCTGATTGTGCCACCTTTTTCAACTCTGGATCAGCTTACTGAGCCGTGATCAGAGAAGACTTATTAAGTATTTCCTTTGGCTTATTCAAATCCCCAAGGAAAGTTTCAGATATTCGGCTATTGGTCTGTGGTGCCAATTTTATCTCTGACAATGGAATTTGTTTAGCCATTGCTTGGGTTACTACACAAGGAAAAATTCCTGGAACCTTTTCCTGTAACTGCTCTGTCTCTTGAGCTTCACTTGGTTTTTCCGTGACTACTGGAGAAGCTACTACTTTCACTCCAGCCAAAGCATTCCCCAGGAGTAGGTTAACTCCATCTACTGGCAAGCTATGGACAACTCCTACACTTACCATTCCAGACATTAGGTCACACTCTAAGTGCACCTGATACAAATGTACAGGTATGTACTCCCCGCCAATACCATTCACTAAAACTTTAGCATTCAGTGTGCTCTCTGGTGTAAATGTTATGCCTCTCCCCAGCAAAAGAGTTTGGGTGGCTCCTGTATCCCTAAGTATAACTATAGGTTTACCTTCCTCACTTGAAGGATAAAGAGTTACTTTTCATTTCAACAAGAATTCCCTATAACTCTCAGGTATCTTATTCACAACTCCTTCACTCACATTGGCTTTTGCACTTGGCCTTACAGTTGCTGTCAGAGCGACAGCCTGATCTGCTGCACTCTCAGTCAGGACCCCTTTCACTGCATTAGCTTTGTGCACCCCAATAATTCCCATAGGTTTGCCCCACAACTTCCAGCATTCTGCTCAAAGATGTCCCACCTTGTGACAGTGGTAACATTTAGGCTTGCGGACCTCACTTCGACTCTCAGCACCTTCCTTTCTGGCCTGAACAGGAGATCCTGGGGCATTCCCAGCTTTCCCTTCTTGTCCTCGGCTACCTGTCTTCCACCTTCTATCCTTCTCGGGTTTGTGGGGGTGACGGACAAAGGATTTGGGTTGATACACAAGCTTATAATCATCAGCGATTTACACTGCCTGTCTGGCCTTTGAAACCTTCTGCTTCTCTACATGGGTTCTTACTAACAGAGGATGTGAATTTTTAAATTCTTCTAGGAGAATTAATTCCCCAAGGTTCTCAAATGTGGCTTCTATCTTTAGTGCCCATATCCAACGACCAAAGTTAATTTTCTTTACCCTCTCAAATTCTATATATCTACCCAGACAATCTCTGGAGGTTCCGAAATTTCTGTTGGTAAGCTTCAGGGACTAACTCATACATAGCGAGAGTAGCCTTTTCTGCCATCTCATAATCTGCAGAAGCAAAATAAATGTATCACTTTCATAACAGAAGGATGTTTGCATACACAGGTTTACATACATAGGAAGTATGGCACTGAAACAGGCCATTTGGTCCAAACAGCCCATGCCAGTGTTTATGCTGCATTCAAGCCTCCTCACATCTTTTCTCATCTAAATTTATCATTGTAACTCTCTATTGCTTTCTCCCTCATATGCTTGTCGAGCCTCCCCTTAAATGCATCTATACTAATTGCTTCAACCACTCCCTGTGGTGGTGAGTGCCACATTCTCACCACTCTTTAGGTAAAGAAGTTTCTTCTGAATTCCCTATTGGATTTCTTCATGACTATCTTATATTGACGGCCTCTAGCTATGCTCTTCTCCACAAATGGAAACATTCTCTCTGTCTCCACTGTATCAAAACCTTACATAATTTTAAAGACCTCTATTAGGCCCCTCTCAGTCTTCTTTCTACAAGAGAAAAAAGCCCCAGCTTATTCATCGTTTCCTGATATGCATACCCACGCATTTCTGGTGTCATCCTTGTAAATCTTCTCTGTACCCTCTCCAAAGCCTCTATATTGTTTTTACAATATGATGACCAGAGCTGCACGCAGTATGGTCTAACCAAGGTTCGATACAAGTCACTACTTACTCTAGAAATAAAGCCTAGTGCTTGGTTTACTTTTTAATGGCCTTGCTAACTCGTGGAGCAACATTTAGTGATTGGAGTATTTGTACTCCGAGATCCCATTGTTCTTCTACCCAATCTAGACTTGCACCTTCCAAGTAATAAGTGATAACCCTATTCTTCCTACTATTTAACTACTACCTAACATTTATCTGTGTTGAACCTAATTTGTTGTTTGGGGAAGAATCTCTAAGGATGTGCGGCAACTAACAGGTGTGACACTCAAATCTGCAGCGGCAGCATCATGGAGGCTCTCTCTTCCCAATTATCCTCTCATTCAATTGCCTGGGAGCTGCATGTGTTTCTTTGTAGCACTCCTCTACTGTTTTTCAGGGCACTTTGATTGGGGTCATCAGTCATGGGAGTAGAGGGTATATTTTATCACCCAGAACCCATCATGGATCTGATTTCCTTCCCTGAAGAGTTCAAGGAGGGCCAAATGACCAAGGCAACAGGCATCATAGAAAGCATGTTCCTGCATTTCAGGCATTGGCATAGAGGTTCCTATGATTGTTGTGGATTTCAATCTGGATATTGACAGAGTGAAATCACTTCCTGTTCGGCGCAGTGGTTAGCACCACAGCCTCACAGCTCCAGTGACCCGGGTTCAATTCTGGGTACTGCCTATGTGGAGTTTGCAAGTTCTCCCTGTGTTTGCATGGGTTTCCTCCGGGTGCTCTGGTTTCCTCCCACATGCCAAAGACTTGCAGGTTGATAGGTAAATTGTCCATTAGCAATTGCCCCTAGTATAGGTAGGTGGTAGGGAAATATAGGGACAGATGGGGATGTGGTAGGAATATGGAATTAGTGTAGGATTAGTATAAATGGGTGGTTGATGGTCGGCACAGACTCGGTGGGCCGAAGGGCCTGTTTCAGTGCTGTATCTCTAAACTAAACTAAACTAAACTAAATAGTTCAGCATGTATTCTGTGGGTACCTCAATGTAACGTAGTTACCATCAATTGCATCCTGGATGTTGGGGATGCCTACAACCCCATAAAGCAGTATCAGCCAATCTGCCTGCTGCCTTTCTATGATGCCAAAGTTTATGATGTTGGCTGCTCTGCTGTAAAGAGCATCAGTGACCCAACAAATATGTGCCTTTTCCTGTCTCCAGGTTTCCTTTGGCTGTCTGAAATGGTCCTGTGCTGTGGAGTTGAGGGCACTGGTCAGTTTCATAGCCATTGACAGAGAAGGATCAGCAGATGAGTCCAGCTGCAAGCCGGAGAAATGCCTTATTGCCTCTTTGGTAAAGCACACACTTCTGATGCAGAGCTCCTCAGAGAGGTTCTGATATCACCTATGCTACTATATATTCTTCAAATAATACACGGTGCATTGCATGCTCCTTGAATAGTGCCTGACTCTCCTTAACTCCATCCTCTGCTGCTCCTCCTCCTCCATTATAATGACATAGAGTGGTACGCCCATAGTAAAAGCTGTACCTAGTCTTTAGAGGGCCTGATTTCAGGTGAGGTGGTGAGACCGGATGCGGGGTGGCTGAATATCTTCTGGAGGGCTAACCCTTTGAGAGGCATTTAGAATCAAGTACAGTTCATTATAGAAAAAGAATAGCAAAACGTTTCAAAAAGTTGTAAGCTGCAAAAATCACAGTATTGTTTCCAGACTCTTCACAAACTCCTCGGTTCTGTTTATTCTTTGGGGGAGAATACCTGGTACATTGCATCTTCCTTAAATAGTGCCTGCACCTCATATAGCACAGACCAGGTTATCCAGAATGCAATAGCATTGCAAACTCAAGGCACTTGGAAGTGCCACGCAATTGGCTATCACTCTGACATGTGCAAATAACACCTCTGGCAACAAGGCAGAAAGGTTACAGAAAAGATCAGACAGCATGATGAAAAGGTGCACAAGTGGTAGAAATAGCTCCCATTTAAATGTCTTAGTTAAAAACTTTTCTGTGCCATTCTTACATGGTAAGTGTTCTGAAAATGACAGGTAAATGCAACTCCTTCCAGTAGAACCCATTAATGATCCTGAACCAGGTTCTGGTCTAAGTTCAATATTGTAGTTTTATTGGTTAAAACCCTCTTTCTTGTTGAAAGCAAAATTTGAAGACTCTGTGGCCAAATATCCATGGCTGGGAGTGCCCATATAAGTTCTGAGATGTTTCCACCCAAGACCTCCATTTTGACCCTGCCAATGTTTATGGGGCCAAGGGAGGACCCTCTTTTTACATAGGAATGGCAGGTCTGCCAAGGAAACTGCATATTGCCATAAGGGGCCAATAATAGAAAGAAAATAAATGTAATTACCTTTCTTTGAGGTTTCTAGGCCACAACCCAGACCTGGAATGCCAGGTGGGTCCCTTAACTGCAAATTGGAGGCCTGGTGTCCTTGTTGTAATTGATATGGCTCACCAGAGCCTGAAGATGTAGAAACTCCTGGTATTGGTGTTCACACAGACTCCTGCACTGCTGGCCTTTCCACAAGCTGGGACATTCTATTCCCCTACAGTGTGAATGCTTTTTGGGCTTGTTGATATAGCTCCTGTATTGTTCATGACCATCTTGGGTATTGTGAATATCTGGCTTTAATACAACTTCAGCAAATGCTTGCAGCCTGTATCTTTCCTTTATAAACCTGAGCAAATCCACTTTGTTTTTTGAATCCAACATTTAAATTGTAACTTTTTTCCAAATCCTTTCTGTGGGAAATGATCAACAACATCCTGAAATAATACCCCGGAGTTTGCAGTCAGTGGCAAAGCAAGGACGCTTGCCGCTGACCATGACATAAATCTCAGCGAGAGTTCTAGTGATCTAGGTGGCGAGGGGGTAGGGGCGCAGGGGGAGGGCAAGCTCAGCCTGTGGCGCAGCCCTGTGCGACAGACCACAACTTCAGGATTTCTGTGTTAATCTGTGCACGTGCTACCTACTGAAGTTGCAGTCAGTTTCAGAAGGATAATGATGCCGAATGCTTACAGATCGCTGTCAAGCATATCCCTTCCACCCACCACCACCACCACCCCCCAACAACAAAATCTGGGTCATTGTAGTTGTCCTAACGACAATATTTTAATTTCTGTTCCTCAGTTTTTCTTTTTGGTATATCTATATGATATAGAAACACTATATCATTTCCCAGGACTTGTACACTAGGACAGCATGAGATTGTGGTACAGGCACATTAATGTGAAATATTTATGAAAATAAGATCCCATGCTGAAGATCATGTCTTCAGGCAAGGCTCAACTCACAGTCTGCATCTCACTCGTATAAAATGGTGACTTTGGGAGTCATAGGACGCCTTTCTCAAGTAGCTTTCTTCAAGGACTTAACAGTTTGAGTTGCTGGGACTTTTTCTGTGCTTGCAATTACATTTTGCTGCATAAATTAGTTTTGATGGGTCATCTGCCTTTTTGTGAAAATGGAGCCTTGAACGATTTCAATGACGAGTCTGAGTAAATGAGCGGCGACAAACACACCTGAGGTGTTTCATCTGCACCTGACACTACCGTGTAATTTGCATTTATAAACTGCTCCACATGAACCTGGACGTGTCAGAGGTGACCTGTCTTTGCCACCTCCACTTCACAAGACAGACTGTCACAGAATTAGACCATCTGCTGCAGACCAACTCTTGGATAAATCTTCCCATATGAGTGAAGGTAGCCACTGCATGAAACTTTCCTGTTTGTCAAATCCTTCCAAGTTCCTGCAGGAGCCATCTGCTACATCAGAGAATTTGTGGTGAATGTTTTCATCCAGCAGGTGACAATCACCATGTTTACAAGGGGCAACACCTTCATCACCTTCCCAGTAGAAAAGAAGTATGAGCTAGCTAGGACACAGAGCTCTCAATGGGTGCCAGGGTTCCTCCGAATGCAAGGTAACAAAGATGGTCCCCCATATTCAGCCCACACGAATAAAATTAATTTGCAGTCATTTAATATTCAGGTCATATATGACCAATAAACAGTGCTATGCATCACGACAGCTGGTGACTTTAAATTCAGTTAATTAAATAAATCTGGAATAAAAAGCAAGTATCAGTATTGGTAACTACCACGAAAAATACCAGATTGTCATAAAATGCCATCTGGTTCTCTAATGTCCTTCAGGAAGGGAATTCTTCCATCCTTATCTGGTCTGGCGTATGTGTGACTCTTGACCAACATCAATGTGGTTGACAATTAACTGCCCTCTGAAATGGCTTGGCAAGCCATTCAGTTGTAGCAAACTGCTACAGAAAACGATAAGAATGAAAATGGATGGACAACCTGACATAAACCAAATGAATGCCAAATTTACTGTATTACTGGGTGTTTTTTTGGAAAACCTTACATACAACATATCATGCTGTCAGTGTTACTGCACCAATGATGATCAACATCCAATTGGCTGCACTCATCAAGTTGCTACTAACCACACCTGCAGACCTTGGCACACCTAGCAATGACCGTGGGCTCTGTTTTCACAGGATCTGAGTCAGCAGAGAACCAGTTGCAAGTTATTTAATCCACTGTTAGAATACCTACATTAGACTCCTAAACACCTCATTCATGCATTCCAGTTGCTATGGCTCACTGAGGTGGTCACACTACACAAGATTTTAACGCACTCAAAACCCATTCACTTCTGTAGAGTTAAAATCAGCCCATTATGGGTCTGGAGTTTGGAAACCATCTTTAGAATTGGCATCAGTAGGCATCGACAGTCTGACAGTACTGGTTGCAGTACGGAAATATGGGCTGGGATTTTCTGGCCCTGTCACGGATGGCCTTGGAGGTGGGGAGGGGGGCTGTAAAATTGTGTGGGGTGGCATTGGCATGGAGCATCGATGTCATGATGCCAGGTCCACATTTTACCAGTGGCGGACATCAAGTGAAGTGTGAACAGCATGTGCTACTGGAAAACCGGCAATTGAGCGCTAGTTAGGGTGTTAAAATATCCAATAGAATGTTATATTACGGGCCTGTTAAAATTTAACGAGAGTGGACGAGGGTCACAGGGCGTCAGAGCCCCGTCTGGTATTTAAGGGCGGCAATGGGCAGCAGCTGAGATCATTGCTGCATTCGGCAGCCATGGGGTCATGCAGTTTGCCTTCACAGGAAGCTGGTGCAGCACAGCCAGAGCAACTTGTATCGGGGAGGGTGAGTTGAGGAGCCAGGGATCTGGGGTCAAGCCTCCATCTTGCCATCTAGCTGGTGGGGTCCATTGCGAGGACGGATGGGGTGGGATGTGTTGAGGAAGCAACTAGCAAAGTGGCCCTTCAGCAGGTCTGAGGCAGATGGCTAAGCAGTGTTCCGGTGCTGGCGACACTTTAAAGATGGTACCAACACATCTGAACCCCGCCTGCTGGCTGGTGCAAAATTCCACCGAGAACTGGGATTGGAACAGGAGCACCAGCACCACCCACTTACGGTTCCACCTTCCTCTCTTTGCCAATTCGTGGAAAACCCCGGCCATGGATGGGAATTTCCTACATTTGTCAAGCATTGGAAACAAGATGTTGGGGCACAGATTCTGAGCACATTTTAAAGGGGGTGAGAGTTACAGTGGCAGGTACAGTGTATGTAAGCACTGAATCGGGCAGCGCACCCAGGGAGTCCAGGGAATTAGAGGCCCAGTCTCATTTCCATAGATTCTCTGCAACACCTGACTGACCAAGGCAAGATCCACTACCTGGCCGGTGGGCAGCAGTGGGAATTCAGGCAGTAAGAAGCTGCAGCCAGGGACCTGCAGGAACGGTCCCTGGCAGTCAGGTAAGTGGTGGGGGGAAGGGGATCTGCATAGAACCGGTGGGGGGATGTGGAGGTAGTCTGGTGAAGTGTGACCCAAGAACACCGAAAATAAAATGTTAAAACTTACCTGCCCACGACTTTCCTCCTGACAAGTTTGGCCTGATGGGATAACCACCACTATTCCTCTACTTGTAATGAGAAGCTTATTATGTTGTCTGATGCAACGTAAATGAGATGCTTGGAGTTCAGGTAGTTGAAGATCTCAAGCAGGTTTATTAACAGCTAACAAGTGTATACAGTACAGAGCTATCTATTCACAGGACTTGCATCATGATGTTACAGTTACAGAGTGCGTCTGGCTCTGAGTCAAGAACAAAGAACAAAGAACAGTACAGCACAGGAACAGGCCATTCAGCCCTCCAAGCCTGCGCCGATCTTGATGCCTGCCTAAACTAAAACCTTCTGCACTTCCGGGGACCGTATCCCTCTATTCCCATCCTATTCATGTATTTGTCAAGATGCCTCTTAAACGTCATTATCGTACCTGCTTCCACCACCTCCCCCGGCAGCAAGTTCCAGGCACTCACCACCCTCTGTGCAAAGAACTTGCCTCGCACATCCCCTCTAGACTTTGCCCCTCTCACCTTAAACCTATGTCCTCTAGTAACTGACTCTTCCACCCTGGGAAAAAGCTTCTGACTATCCACTCTGTCCATGCCGCTCATAACTTTGTAAACCTCTATCATGTCACCCCTCCACTTCCGTCGTTCCAGTGAAAACAATCCGAGTTTATCCAACCTCTCCTCATAGCTAATGCCCTCCAGACCAGGCAACATCCTGGTAAACCTCCTCTGTACCCTCTCCAAAGCCTCCACGTCCTTCTGGTAGTGTGGCGACCAGAATTGCGTGCTATATTCTCAGTGTGGCCTGACTAAAGTTCTGTACAGCTGCAGCATGACTTGCCAATTTTTATACTCTACGCCCTGACCGATGAAGGTAAGCATGCCGTATGCCTTCTTGACTACCTTATCCACCTGCGTTGCCACTTCGAGTGACCTGTGGACCTGTACGCCCAGATCTCTCTGCCTGTCAATACTTCTGAGGGTTCTGCCATTTACTGTATACTTCCCACCTGCATTAGACCTTCTAAAATGCATTACCTCACATTTGTCCGGATTAAACTCCATCTGCCATTTCTCCGCCCAAGTCTCCAACCGATCTATATCCTGCGATATCCTCTGACAATCCTCATCACTATCTGCAACTCCACCAACCTTTGTGTCGTCCGCAAACTTACTAATCAGACCAGCTACATTTTCCTCCAAATCATTTATATATACTACAAAGAGCAAAGGTCCCAGCACTGATCCCTGCGGAACACCACTAGTCACATCCCTCCATTCAGAAAAGCACCCTTCCACTGCTACCCTCTGTCTTCTATGACAGAGCCAGTTCTGTATCCATCTTGCCAGCTCACCTCTGATCCCGTGTGACTTCACCTTTTGTACCAGTCTGCCATGAGGGACCTTGTCAAAGGCTTTACTGAAGTCCAGATAGATTACATCCACTGCCCTTCCTTCATATATCATCTTTGTTACTTCCTCAAAAAACTCAATCAAATTAGTGAGACACAACCTCCCCTTCACAAAACCATGCAGCCTCTCGCTAATAAGTTTGTTTGTTTCCAAATGGGAGTAAATCCTGTCCCGAAGAATCCTCTCTAATAATTTCCCTCCCACTGACGTAAGGCTCACCAGCCTATAATTTCCTGGATTATCCTCGCTACCCTTCTTAAACAAAGGCACAACATTGGCTATTCTCCAGTCCTCTGGGACCTCACCTGTAGCCAATGAGGGTGCAAAGATTTCCGTCAAGGCCCCAGAAATTTCTTCCCTTGCCTCCCTTAGTATTCTGGGGTAGATCCCATCAGGCCCTGGTGACTTATCTAACTTAATGCTTTGCAAGACACCCAACACCTCCTCCTTTTCGATAATGAGATGACTGAGACTATCTGCACTCCCTTCCCTAGGCTCATCATCCACCAAGTCCTTCTCTTTGGTGAATACTGATGCAAAGTACTCATTTAGTACCTCGCCCATTTCCTCTGGCTCCACACATAGATTCCCTTCTCTGTCCTTGAGTGAGCCAACCGTTTCCCTAGTTACCCTCTTGCTCTTTATATACGTATAAAAAGCCTTAGGATTATCCTTAATCCTGTTTGCTAATGACTTGTCATGACCCCTTTTAGCCCTGCTGACTCCTTGCTTAAGTTCCTTTCTACTGTCTTTATATTCCTCAAGGGATTCGTCTGTTCCTAGCCTTCCAGCCCTTACGAATGCTTCCTTTTTCTTTTTGACTAGGCTCACAATATCCCGCGTTATCCAAGGTTCCCGAAACTTGCCAAACTTATCCTTCTTCCTCACAGGAGCATGCTGGTCCTGGATTCTAAGCAACTGACATTTGAAAGACTCCCACATGTCAGATGTTGATTTACCCTCAAACAGCCGCCCCCAATCTAAATTCTTCAGTTCCTGCCTAATATTGTTATAATTAGCCTTCCCCCAATTTAGCACCTTCACCCAAGGACTACTCTTATCCTTATCCACACGTACCTTAAAACGTATGGAATTATGGTCACTGTTCCCGAAATGCACCCCTACTGAAACTTCGACCACCTGGCTGGGCTCATTCCCCAATACCAGGTCCAGTACGGCCCTATCCCTAGTTGGACTATCTACATATTGTTTCAAGAAGCCCTCCTGGATGCTCCTTACAAATTCTGCCCCATCTAAGCCCCTAGCACTAAGTGAGTCACATGACTACATCCTGGCACTTAGCTCATTAGCATACTAAGATCTTACAGGTACATTACTCTTGAAGGCAATCACACAACATCCCCTTTTTTTCCAAAGATAAGTCCCGTATGCTAAAAGCAAAAATACATAACATTTAATAACATCAAAATAATTTCATATGGATAGATGTTGAGTTTTACAAATATAGAGGCTCAAAAGTCCATATATCATCTCGGTGGTTTGACAACTCTTGCTTGGGGAATTTATGTCTCATCTGTTGCTGTTCTTTCTGAAGTTTGTCCCGCTCTGCATTCCATTTCTGTTGCTCTGCCTTCAGTCTGCTAACATACTCTGTTGCTTTTCTCAAGATGATTACCTTTCAGGCCTCGTCATTCTTGGAAAGTTCTGGCACCTCATCTCAAAGAGCCAATATGCACTGCTTCAACTCATTCCTCCTCTACCTCTTTAAGACATTGTGCATCCTTCATCTCTCCTCATCGTCCGCATCTGAATGCATGGGGCTCAAGGTCGAGGGCTTGTTGGGGAAGGAGTACTCGGTCTCAAGGATGTATCTGTCCTTTCTGGCTGGTTGTGGTGCTGGCGGTTCTCTAGAGAGCAGGGGTGAAGTCACAGCATACTGGTTCTTTTGCTGGGTTTCCAGACCATTTTTTTATTTGTTCATGGGATGTGGGTGTTGCTGGCTAGGTCATCATTTATTGCCCATCCTAAATTGCCCTTGAGAAGGTGGTGGTGAGCTGCCTTTTTGAACCGCTGCAGTCCATGTGGGGTGGTTACACTGACAGTGCTGTTAGGAAGGGAGTTACAGGATTTTAACCCAGTGACAGTGAAGGAATGGTGATATAGTTCTGTCAGGATGGTGTGTGGCTTGGAGGGGAACTTGCAGGTGGTGGTGTTCCCATGCATCTGCTGCCGTTGTTCTTCTAGGTGCTAGAGGTCGCGGGTTTGGAAGGTGCTGTCAAAGGGGCCTTGGCGCGTTGCTGCAGTGCATTTTGTAGATGGTACACACTGCTGCCACTGTGCATCAGTGATGGAGGGGGTGAATGTTTGTGGATGGGGTGACAATCAAGTGGGTTGCTTTGTCCTGGATGGTGTCAAGCTTCTTGTGTTTTGCTGGAGCTGCACCCATCCAGGCAAATCGAGAGTATTCCATCACACTCCTGACGTGTGCCTTGTAGATGATGGAAAGGCTTTGGGGAGTCAGGAGGTGAGTTACTTGCCGCAGGATTCCTAGCCTCCGACCAGTTCTTGAAGCCACGGTATTTGTATGGCTACTCCAGTTCAGTTTCTGGTCAATGGTAACCCACAGGATGTTGATAGTGGGGGATTCAGCAATCGTAATGCCATTGAATGGCAAGGGGAAATGGTTAGATTCTCTCTTGTTGGAGATGGTCATTGCCAGGCACTTGTGTGGTGCGAATGTTACTTGCCACTTATCAGCCCAAACCTGGATGTTGTCCAGGTCTTGTTGCATTTCTACATGGACTACTTCGGTATCTGAGGAGTCACGAGTGGTGCTGAACATTGTGCAATCATCAGCGAACATCCCTACATCTGACCTTATGATTGAAGGAAGGTCATTGATGAAGCAGCTGAAGATGGTTTGGCCTAGGACACTACCCTGAGGAACTCCTGCATGATGTCCTGGAGCTGAGATGATTGACCTCCAATAACCACAACCATCTTCCTTTGCACTAGGTACGACTCCAACCAGTGGAGAGTTTTCCCCCTGATTCCCATTGACTCCAGTTTTGCTAGGGCTTGTTGATGCTATTCTGAGTCAAATGCTGCCTTGCTGTCAAGGGCAGTCACTCTCACTCACGTCTTGAGTTCTGCTCTTTTGTTTGAACCAAGGTTGTAAAGAGGTCAGGAGTTGAGTGGCCCTGGTGAAACCCAAACTGAGCGTCAGTGAGCCGGTTATTGCTAAGCAAATGCTGCTTCATAGCACTGTCGATGACACTTTTCATCACTTTACAGATGATCCAGAGTAGACTGATGCGGTGGTAATTGGCCAGGTTGGATTTGACCTGTTTTTCTGTACAGGACATACCTGGGCAATTTTCCACATTGCAGGGTAGATGCCAGTGTTGTGGCTGTACTGGAAGAGCTTGGCTAGGGGCGCAGCAAGTTCTGGAGCACAGGTCTTCAATACTATTGCTGGAATGTTGTCAGGACCCATAGCCTTTGCAGTATCCAGTGCCTTCAGTCGTTTCTTGATATCATGTAGAATGAATCGAATTGATGCTGGTTAGAGTCTGCGAGCTGGTTCTGATCCTTGGAGAGTTTCACTTGACAATGCCCTTGTGGATAGTTATGATATTGAGGTCCTTATATACTGGTAGTCTTGTCACTGCTGGTCCTGTCGTGTCTACTAGGTAGAATGTTTGTGGTTTCCATGCCGACTTGTCATATCTGCATTGCATTGTCAATGTACCACTGCAAGGGATGGGTGGCCCGTTTTATGCAGATAAGTTGATAGTTGTCGGTTGTGTCATTGATTTCCAATTACTCCGGTGCATATCTTTGAGGATTCAGCCTGGTAGGATATTTCCACTAACTCCGGTGTCAATCTTAACCTTGAGTGCATGCTTGCCAGCTTTCTTTGGGCACATGATGTCTATAGTGGTGAAAGCTTCCAATTGTTTCACTTCATCCAGGTGATGTGTTAGGTTCACAATGTGGAATGCCTGTTGATCTTCTGGCTGAAGATTACATTTCTCTGGGTTTTGTCTCACTGTGGATTTCGTGTATCGTTTGCTTTTCCGCCAGTCTCTGGCACTTTCCTTGTTGCTGTTGTCCTGTCATCTGTTGCTTGTGTCCGACCGTTAATTCTGGCTGCGTCTTTGGAGCCCGACTTACTGCATAGACAGGCCCAGTGTCCTTTTACACTGCATGCCTTGCATAGGTCTTGAAATGCAGGGCAATTATGCAGTGAGTGGGACAGACCGCACTTGCCACACAGCTTCCTTGCTGTTTTTGACTTGGTTATGGTGCCGATACTGTTGGTTGAACCTCGTGCTTGCAGGTGCTGTTGTCCCGTTACAATGTCTTTGTACTTCCTGCCAGCTTCCAGCAGTGCATTGATGCTGTAACCTTTCTTTCTCCTAAGAAGTCTTTCTGAAATGCTTCAATGGATGTTGATACAATCACCAGCTCCATTATTTGGTCCGACTGCTCAGCCTCTGAGAAGTCGCACTCGTTGCCCTTACTACGGCATTGACTGATGAACTGGTCTATTGATTCCCATGGCTGTTGCCTGTAGGACATCAATTCTAGGTGGTGAATTCAAAAATTCATGCGTAACTGGAGCTGATCTTCCAGCACTTTCCATATCTTTGTGGAGTCTTTCTCATCCTTTTCACATATACCTAAGGTATTGATTCTGTGTAATCCTTATTTCCAATTGCTATCATTATTTTTACAGCTTGCTTTCCTGGTTCTGTAATTACATTGTCTGTGAAGCATAACCGCATTCTTTGTTTGAATAATTAGAATTCAGGTAGGATATCATTGGCCTTCCAGTTCATGCTGGGAGGTTTGGTGTCCATCTTTCTGCTGTTCATTTGCTTAAAACCTGCTTTAAGTACTTGCTTTATGACTCTGTACTGTTACCCCTTTAAAAGAACTCTCTTGGCTGATTTGATTGACAGCAACAGGTGCTTAGCAGTGCTTGGCTGTTTACCTAGCTTCCAGCCTCTTCTTTCTTCTTTGGCCTCCTTGTCTCGGGAGACAATGGGTAGGCGCCTGGAGGTGGTCAGTGGTTTGTGGAGCAGCGCCTGAAGTGGCTATAAAGGCCAATTCTTGAGTGACAGGCTCTTCCACAGGAGCTGCAGAAAAATTTGATTGTCGGGGCTGTTAAACTAGTTTGGCAGGGGGATGGGAACCGGAGCCACGGATCAGTGGATGGGGTAGCTGTTGAACAGGCAGATACCGAGTGCAGAGATTCTGTGAGGAAGGTTAGACAGTTGACAGGGCAAAGTTGCAGCCAGTATGATGGGTTGAAGTGTGTCTATTTTAACGCAAGAAGTGTCAGGACTAAGGGTGATGAACTGAGAGCATGGATCAGTACTTGGAGCTACGATGTTGTGGCCATTACGGAGACGTGGATATCACAGGGGCAGGAATGGATGTTGGATTTTCCGGGGTTTAGATGTTTCAGAAGGAATAGGGAGGGAGGTAAAAGAGGTGGGGGAGTGGCATTGTTAATCAGGGATAGTATCACAGCTGCAGAAAGGGAGGTCGTCGAGGAGGGTTTGTCTACTGAGTCATTATGGGTGGAAGTCAGAAACAGGAAAGGAGCAGTCACTTTGTTGGGAGTTTTCTATAGACCCCCCAATAGCAACAGAGACATGGAGGAACAGATTATGAGGCAGATTTTGGAAAGGTGCAGAAGTAACAGGATTGTTGTCATGGGTGACTTCAACTTCCCTAATATTGATTGGAACCTCCTTAGTGCAAATAGTTTGGTCAGTTTTTGTCAGGTGTGTCCAGGAAGGTTTCCTGACTCAATATGTAGATAGGCCGACTAGAGGGGAGACTATGTTGGACTTGGTGCTTGGCAACGAACCAGGCCAGGTGGCAGATCTCTCGGTGGGAGAGCATTTCGGTGATAGTGATCACAACTCCCTGACCTTTACGATAGTCATGGAGAGGGACAGGAGCAGACAGGATGGGAAAATATTTAATTGGGGGAGGGGGAATTACAATGCTATTAGGCAGGAACTGGGGAGCATAAATTGGGAACAGATGTTCTCAGGGAAATGCACGACAGAAATGTGGAGGTTGTTTAGGGAGCACTTGCTGCGACTGCTGGATAGGTTTGTCCTGATGAGGCAGGGAAGGGATGGTAGGGTGAAGGAACCTTGGATGACAAGAGATGTGGAATAGCAAGTCAAGAGGAAGAAGGAAGCTTACTTAAGGTTGAGGAAGCAAGGATCAGACAGGGCTCTAGAGGGTTACAAGGTAGCCATGTAGGAAGTGAAGAATGGACTTAGGAGAGCTAGAAGGGGACATGAAAAAGTCTTGGCGGGTAGGATTAAGGAAAATCCCAAGGCGTTCTACACTTATGTGAGGAACAAGAGGATGGCCAGAGTGAGGGTAGGGCCGATCAGGGATAGTGGAGGGAACTTGTGCCTGGAGTCGGAGGAGGTAGGGGAGGTCCTAAATGAATACTTTGCTTCAGTTTTCACTAGTGAGAGGGACCTGGTCGTTTGTGAGGACAGCGTGGAACAGGCTGATATGCTCGAACAGGTTGAGGTTAAGAGGGAGGATGTGCTGGAAATTTTGAATGATATGAGGACAGATAAGTCCCTGGGGCCAGACGGGATATGCCCAAGGATATTACGGGAAGCGAGGGTAGAGATTGCTGCGCCTTTGGCGATGATCTTTGCGTCTTCACTGTCCACTGGAGTAGTACCGGATGATTGGAGGAGGGCAGATGTTGTTCCCTTGTTCAAGAAAGGGAATAGGGATAACCCTGGGAATTATAGACCAGTCAGTCTTATGTCGGTAGTGGGCAAATTATTGGAGAGGATTCTGAGAGACAGGATTTATGATTATTTGGAAAAGCATGGTTTGATTAGAGATAGTCAGCATGGCTTTGTGAGGGGCAGGTCATGCCTCACAAGCCTTATTGAATTCTTTGAAGATGTGACAAAACACATTGATGAAGGAAGAGCAGTGGATGTGGTGTATATGGATTTTAGCAAGGCGTTTGATAAGGCTCCCCATGGTAGGCTCATTCAGAAAGTAAGGAGGCATGGGATTCAGGGAAAGTTGGCTGTCTGGATACAAAATTGGCTGGCCCATAGAAGTCAGAGGGTGGTAGTGGATGGAAAATATTCAGCATGGAGCTCGGTGACCAGTGGTGTTCCACAAGGATCTGTTCTGGGACCTCTGCTCTTTGTGATTTTTATAAATGACTTGGATGAGGAAGTGGAAGGCTGGGTTAGCAAGTTTGCCGATGACACAAAGGTTGCTGGAGTTGTGGATAGTGTGGAAGGCTGTTGTAGGTTGCAACGGGACATTGAAAGGATGCAGAGCTGGGCTGAGAAGTGGCAGATGGAGTTCAACCTGGAAAAGTGTGAAGTGATTCATTTTGGAAGGTCGAATTTGAATGCGGAATACAGGCTTAAAGACAGGATTCTTGGTAGTGTGGAGGAACAGAGGGATCTTGGGGTCCATGTCCATAGATCGCTCAAAGTTGCCACCCAAGTTGATAGGGTTGTTAAGAAGGCGTATGGTGTGTTGGCTTTCATTAACAGGGGGATTGAGTTTAAGAGCCGCGAGGTTATGCTGCAGCTCTATCAGACCCTGGTTTGACCACACTTGGAATATTGTGTTCAGTTCTGGTCGCCTCATTATAGGAAGGATGTGGAAGCTTTAGAGAGGGTGCAGAGGAGATTTACCAGGATGCTGCCTGGACTGGAGGGCATGTCCTACAAAGAAAGATTGAGGGAGCTAGGGCTTTTCTCATTGGAACGAAGAAGGATGAGAGGTGACTTGATAGACGGGTACAAGATGATGAGAGGCATAGATAGAATGGATAGTCAGAGACTTTTTCCCATGGTGGAAAGGGCTATCACCAGGGGGCATAATTTTAAGGTGATTGGAGGAAGGTTTCGGGGCGATGTCAGAGGTAGGTTCTTTACACAGAGAGTGGTGGGTGCGTGGAATGCGTTGCCAGCGGTGGTAGTAGAAGCAGATACATTAGGGGCATTTAAGCGACTCTTGGATCGGTGCATGGATGATAGTTGAATGAAGGGTAGGTAGTTAGTTTGATCTTAGAGTAAGTTAAAGTTCCGGCACAACATCGTGGGCCGAAGGGCCTGTACTGTGCTGTACTGTTCTATGTTCTATGTTCTATGTTACACAGTTGGCTCTCTCCTTGCGCTTTTGTCTTTTTTCCTGCCAACTGCTGAGTCTCTTCGACTCGCCACACTTTAGCCCTGACTTAATGACTGCCCGCCAGCTCTGGCGATCGCTGGCAACTGACTCCCATGACTTGTGATCAATGTCACAGGACTTCATGTCGCGTTTGCAGACGTCTTTGAAGCGGAGACATGGACGGCCGGTGGGTCTGATACCAGTGGCGAGCTCGCTGTACAATGTATCTTTGGGGATCCTGCCATCTTCCATGCGGCTCACATGGCCAAGTCATCTCAAGCGCCGCTGACTCAGTAGTGTGTATAAGCTGGGGATTTTGGCCGCCTCGAGGACTTCTGTGTTGGAGATATGGTCCTGCCACCTGATGCCCAGTATTCGCCGGAGGCAACGAAGATGGAATGAATTGAGACGTCGCTCTTGGCTGACATACGTTGTCCAGGCCTCGCTGCCATAGAGCAAGGTACTGAGAACACAGGCTTGATACACTCGGACCTTTGTGTTCCGTGTCACTATGCCATTTTCCCACACTCTCTTGGCCAGTCTGGACATAGCAGTGGAAGCCTTTCCCATGCGCTTGTTGATTTCTGTATCTCGAGACAGGTTACTGGTGATAGTTGAGCCTAGGTAGGTGACCTTTTGAACCACTTCCAGAGCGTGGTCGCCAATATTGATGGATGGAGCATTTCTGACATCCTGCCCCATGATGTTCGTTTTCTTGAGGCTGATGGTTAGGCCAAATTCATTGCAGGCAGCCGCAAACCTGTTGATGAGACTCTGCAGGCACTCTTCAGTGTGAGATGTTAAAGCAGCATCGTCAGCAAAGAGGAGTTCCCTGATGAGGACTTTCCGTACTTTGGACTTCGCTCTTAGACGGGCAAGGTTGAACAACCTGCCCCTGATCTTGTGTGGAGGAAAATTCCTTCTTCAGAGGACTTGAACGCATGTGAAAGCAGCAGGGAGAAGAAAATCCCAAAAAGTGTGGGTGCGAGAACACAGCCCTGTTTCACGCCACTCAGGATAGGAAAGGGGTCTGATGAGGTGCCGCCATGTTGAATTGTGCCTTTCATATTGTCATGGAATGAGGTGATGATACTTAGTAGCTTTGGTGGACATCCAATCTTTTCTAGTCGACTGAAGAGACCACGTCTGCTGACGAGGTCAAAGGCTTTGGTGAGGTCAATGAAAGCAATGTAGAGGGGCATCTGTTGTTCGCGGCATTTCTCCTGTATCTGACGAAGGGAGAACAGCATGTCAACGGTCGATCTCTCTGCACGGAAGCCACACTGTGCCTCAGGGTAGACGCGCTCGGCCAACTTCTGGAGCCTGTTTAGAGCGACTCGAGCAAAGACTTTCCCCACTATGCTGAGCAGGGAGATTCCACGGTAGTTGTTGCAGTCACCGCGGTCACCTTTGTTTTTATAGAGGCTGATGATATTGGCATCATGCATGTCCTGAGGTACTGCTCCCTCGTCCCAGCACAGGCATAGCAGTTCATGTAGTGCTGAGAGTATAGCAGGCTTGGCACTCTTGATTATTTCAGGGGTAATGCTGTCCTTCCCAGGGTCTTTTCCGCTGGCTAGAGAATCAATGGCATCACTGAGTTCCGATTTTGTTGGCTGTATGTCCAGCTCATCCATGACTGGTAGAGGCTGGGCTGCATTGAGGGCAGTCTCAGTGACAACTTTCTCCCTGGAGTACAGTTCTAGGTAGTGCTCAACCCAGCCTCTAGTCTATCTGTTTATACAGCTGTGCAATAGGCATTTCAAGTGTGTTTTTTGCTAGAGTTTGTTTGTACAGCAGATCAATAGGTAATTCATCATGCTTGAGTGATTTTATGAGTTTTTTAAAACTCTGGCTGAGTGAGTGAAGGCTCTGCAGCGTTCAAGTGGTTTAATGGTTCCCTTTTATAGCTTTGGACTTGGCAGGGTAGATGCAGGAAGGATGTTCCCGATGGTGGGGGAGTCCAGAACCTGGGGTCATAGTCTAAGGATACGAAATAAACCTTTCAGGACTGAGATGAGGATAAATTTCTTCACCCAGAGAGTGGTGAGCCTGTGGAATTTGCTATCAGTTGAGGCCAAAACATTGTATGTTTTCAAGAAGGAGTTAGATATAGTTCTTTGGGCGAAAGGGATGAAAGGATATGGGGGGAAAGCGGGAACAGGTTACTGAGTTGGATGATCAGCCTGATCATAATGAATGGGGGAGCAGGCTTTAAGGGCCCAATGGACTGCTCCTGCTCCTATTTTCTATGTTTAGCTGTGGGCTACATGAATAGAGGATTCCTGCGCGTTTTGCTGTCAGGCGCTTCCTGTAATGGCACGGACCTGATCAGCCTGTGGGGAGTCTTTGAAAACAATCCATCAGCCTCAGATAGGGAATGGGTGTTCCCTGATTTTTTTCTTTTATTGAGCCTTTAAAAAATCAACTTTGCAAGCACCTAAAAGCTATTTTTGTTGAACAGCGATTTTGACTCACCCGATCACAGTGATGGATTTTCAGCCTGTCATTCAGCGCTCTGCATTCTACAGCTGGAGGTAAGTGTTTTCTTCTTTCTCTGTTTGGGCCAGTATTTTTTTTAACTTTCTCTTTTAGCTGTAGGGAGATAGTTTTAAAAGCTGTTTTCCTATGGTCTTCAGTCTTGGATTCTGTCTTCTCACCACAGTGGCCACCATGTAATGAGAAGCATTTTATGTTGTCTGATGCAACATACATGAGATGCGTGGAGTTCAGGTAGTTGAAGATCTCAAACAGGTTTATTAACAGCTAACAAGCACATACAGTACAAAGCTATCTCTTTACAGGACTTGCCTCTTGGTGTTACAGTAACAGAGTGCCTCTGGATCTGAGTCACATGACTACATCCTGGCACTGAACTCATTAGCATACCAAGATCTTGCAGGTACATTACTCTTAAAGGCAATCATACAACACTGCTCAGGCCTCAAACTAAAATTACAGACTTACAAAATTACAATCATGTCATCAGGCCCTGATCTGCACATTTCAAGAAGATTCGCCAGCTTGGGGTAGATGTTCTGCTGTCCTGCTGAAAGAGCAGATCATCATGGGGACACAACTGGAAGGCAGAAGGATCAGAGTGGGCTAAGCCACTGCCCTCATTTTAACTGCCCACCCATCCCCATCTGGTTTCTGCCAGGAGGGGAGAGTTAACTTCCGGGCCACAGCCTTTAGATTTGCACTGATTTTATTTGTTCTAAATCTATTTTTTTTTAATCATGGTAGTCAGTTGCTATAATTTGAGCAGCAGCAGCATACTGGAAGTGTTGATGAGCTTTTTGAAGGTATTTTAAACAGCATTTTCCTCTAATTAAAAGAACAGATAACACCAGGAATCATGCATTTATTCATCAAGTCAGGACATGTCAAGCATTGCTGGCAATTATATAGTTTCCTTTCAACTTGTATGGAATTGCCTGTTGCAAACCTTGCAACAGACTGTTTATTTTTTTAATGCGAACATCCGAATTAGGAAGAGGGGGAGGCCATTCAGCCCCTCAAGCCTGCTCCACCATTTAATAAGATCATCACTGATCTGATTGTGGCCTCAACTCTACTTTCCTGTCTATCCCCTATACCCTTTGACTCCCTTGTCAATCAAGCATCTATCTAACTCAGCCTTAAAATATTCAATGACCCTACCTCCACTGCTCTCTGGGGAAGAGAATTCCACAGCCTAAAAACCCTATGAGAGAAAAAAATTCTCCTCATCTCTGTCTTAAATGGGAGACACCTTATTTTTAAACTGTGTCCCCTGGTTCTAGTTTCTCTCACAAGGGGAAACATCCTTTCAGCATCCACCCTGTCAAGTCCCCTCAAGATCTATATATTTCAATAAAATCACTTCTCATTCTTCTAAACTTCAATGGATACAGGCCCAAACTGTTCAACCTTTCCTCATCAGATAAGCTCTTCATCCCAGGAATCATTCAAGTTACATCATAGATGGAGGCCATTCAGCTTGTTGTGTCCATGCCAACTCTCTGTAAGAGCAACTCAGCTAGTCCCACTCCCCTGCCTTTTCCCCATAGCCCTGAAATTATTCCCTCTTCAGGTAATTATCCAATTCCCTTTTGAAAGCTACGATTGTATCTGTCTCCGCTACACTCTCAGGCAGTGCAATCCAGATCCTAACCAATCGCTGTATAAATAAGTTTTTCTTCATTTCACCTCTGGTTCTTTTCCCAGTCACCCCAAATCAGTGTCCTCTTGTTCTTGACCCTTCCAGCAATGTGAACAGTTTCTCCCTATCTGCTCCGTTCAGACCCCTTATGATTTTGAACACCTCTATCAAATCTCCTCTCAACTTTCTCTTCTCTAAAGATAACAGCGCCAGCTTCTCCAATCTATCCACGTAACTGAAGTCACATTCCCAAAACAATTGTAATAAATCTTTTCTGCACCATCTCCAATGCTTTCACATCCTTTCTAAAGCATGGTGCCCAGGATTGTATTTTTTAATTTTATATTGCCTTTCCTCGTTATTCCTACCAAAATGTATCACTTCACAATTCTCTGCATTAAATATAATCTGCCATGTGTCCTCCCATTCCACCAGTCTGTCCATGTCCTCTTGAAGTCTATCACAATCAAAGAATCATAGAAAGTTTAAGGCACAGAAAGAGGCCACTTGGCCCATCGTGTCTATGCTGGAGGAAAAACGTTCCACCTATTCTAATCCCACCTTCCAGCATTTGGTATGTAGCCCTGCAGATTACAGCACTTGAGGTGCATATCCAGACGACTTTTGAATGAGTTGAGGGTTTCTGCCTCAACTACCCTTTCAGGCAGTGAGTTCCAGACCCCCACCACCCTCTGGGTGAAAAAGATTTCCTCATCTCCCCTCGAATTTTTCTACCAATCACTTTAAATCTGTGCCCCCTGGTCACTGAGCTGTTTGCTAAGGTGAATCAGCCCTTTACCTCCATTCTATCCGGGCTCCTCAAAATTGTGTACATTTCAATCAGATCTCCCTTCATCCTTCTCTGGTCCAAGGAGAACAACCCCAGCCTATCCAATCTTCCCTCATAGCTGCATTTTTCCAGTCCTGGCAACATCCTCGTAAATTTCCTCTGTACCCTCTCTCGTGCAATTACATCCTTTCTGTAATGAGGTGACTAGAACTGCACACAGTACTCAAGTTATAGCCTAACCAATAAGTTATACAGTTCCAGCATAACCTCCCTACTCTAGTATTCAATGCCTTGGCTAATAAAGGAAAGGATTCCATATGCCTTCTTAACCACCTTATTGAGCTGTCCTGCTACCTTCAGGGATGTGTGGACATTCACTCCAAGGTCCCTCACTTCCTCTACACTTCTCAGTATTTTCCCATTAATCGTGTATTCCTTTGCCTTGTTTGACCTCCCTAAATACTTCACCTCACACTGCTCCGGGTTGAATTCCATTTGCCGCTTTTCTGCCCATCTGACCAGACCATCAATATCTTCCTGCAGCCTACAGCTATCCTCCTCGCTATCTACCAAACGGCCAATCTTTGTGTCATTTGCAAACATCTTGATCATGCCCCCTACATTTATGTCCAAATCGTTGATATATACCACAAAAAGCGGGGGGCCCAGTACTGAGCCTTGTGGAATGCCACGGGAAACAGCCCTTCAGTCGCAAAAACACCCGTCAACAATTACCCTTTGTTTCCTGCCACTGAGTCAATTTTGTATCCGCCATGTTGCGTTTCCCTGGATCCCATGGGATTTTATTTTTTTAACCAGTCTGCCATGTGGGACCTTGTCAAAGGCCTTGTTGAAATCCATGTAGACCACATCAACTGCACTACCCTCATCTATCTTCCTTGTTACTTCAAAAAATTCAATCAAGTTGGTCAAACAAGATCTTCCCTTAACAAATCCATGCTGACTAGCCTTGATTAACTTGTGCCTTTATAAGTGACAGTTTATCCTGTCTCTCAGAATAGATTCCAATAATTTGCCCACTACTGAGATTAGACTGACTGGCCTGTAATTATTAGGTCTATCCCTCACTCCCTTTTTAAACAGAGGTACTACATTAGCAGTTCTCCAATCCTCCAGCACCACACCTGTATCCAGTGTTGTGGGACAACTCAATCACCACACAAGGAGACTCAGGTACAGGTTCAATCGATTTATTCAAGTGTATGCAGGGAGAGACAAAACCTTGGGTATTCCAATGTAATACTCTGACTTTACATTCAAGAGCAGAAACTTATATACCATTCATATCATACAATGTGTTCAAACAATGGATGATTGATATGATTGATCATACACTTTATTTAAAACAATGGTGATTGATTACACATTCCAATGAACATACATCCTCACACGCGATACACACATGCAAATAGAGACAGAAAAGAGCAGAAGAAAAAAAAATGGAGAGGTTTGAGGCAGTCTCTAAAGGTTTTTTTTTACCGTGCTTCAAACTTGCTGTAGGGTCCTTGATTGTAGGTAGTCATCCTTTTCGTTGGGACCCAGTATTCTTCTTAAACCTTCTTCACGTAGGAGACTTTTCTCTCTTTGAGTTTACATGTCTTCAATGGTTTCCGAAGCTGGTGAGAATGAGATGAGAGCAGACAGGAGAGAGATGTTCTCAGTCCAGGAGCTAATAGCCTTCTGAGTTTCAAACACTCTGTGGCAAGTTCAAAATTTAAAGCTCCAACAGTCAGTCAGTCATGTGACTAAAACTGGTCTGATCACTTCTTCTGTGTTTGTGGATTCTGCTATCTTAGCAGTTAACCTGGAATGCTAGCTCCCCCTTCAACGTCTGGTAATCAAAAGTTCATTGTTGGTTGAATGTGTCAGGGCATGGTCCTTTGTTCCTTGATCCAACACTGTCTGTTACTGTGCAAATGTCTTTCCAGTCAGGGGTTTACAATTTTAAATTTTAATGTTCATGCGGCGAAATCATGTGTGCCTCAGTTTTGGCAGGTGGGGGGTTTGCCTGACACAGGGAGAATGAAGATGGTGCATGACTGACACGTAGGGGCGGAACTACCTCAACTACATGTTGGACAAAAGGTCAGGATCACACACCCCACAATGAAAGCATGGCTGCCTGCAGAGGTGTCCGGAATGTGCAGTGAGCCTACGAGATTACAACATCTAGTGGAGCAGTGTTGAGAAGAAACTGAAGCCAACTGAGTGGAGTGCAGTACCCAGTTGCACACGGCAGACTCAAGGGAGCACGCTCTGATGGTGAGGATGTGACAGATCAACAGGACGGCAGCCAACACATTGACAACATGTGTGCAAACCCAGGACAGCCAAGGGTGAAATCCACATCCCCAGAACGTTATACCATAACCAGATCTGGTACAGTTGTCAAACCACTGAAACGATATACGGACTCCTAAGCATCTATATTTGTAAATTTCACAATCTCTATCCATGTGTAAATAATTTTGACGTTATTTAATTTTATGTTTTATTTTAGCAGACAAGGTCTGTGTTTGGAAAGATAGGAGATGTTGTGTGATTGCCTTCCAGAGTGATATCCCTTTAAGATCTTAATATGCTAATGAGCTAAATGCCAGGATGCAGTCATGCAACTCGGAGCCAGAGTCACTCTGAAACTCCAAGGAGGGGGGAGGGGGGGTGGTGGTCTTGTAAATAGTTAGCTCAGTGCTATGTATACTTGTCAGCTGTTTTTGAGATATTCAACAACCTGGACTCCATGCATCTCATTTATGTTGCATCAGACAACATAAAAAGTTACTCATTACACACTCTGTTCCCGGCTTGCTTTATGCTGCTCCACTCTGCTCCGTTCTGCTCTGCTTCCCTCCAATCCCGGTCTGTTTTATGCTGTCTCACTCCGATCCTGGCCTGATTTATGCTGCTCCCTTCCCCTCCACACCCGGTCTGCTTTATGCTGCTCTGCTCCCCCGCCCCCCCACTCGCAGTCTGCTTTATGCTACTCCGCTCCAATCCAGACCTGATATATGCTGCTCCACTCCCCTCCATTCTCAGTCTACTTTATGCTGCTTTGCTGTGCTCCTTGCCTGCTTTATGCTGCTGTGCTCCCCTCCACTCCTGGCCTGCTTTATGCTGCCAAAGTCAAAAATGGCTCAGTTACTAATTCTGTATAAGATTAGGCACACAGATCACTAACATTTAGTAGCCAAGCACTAAACATAATCAAAAAGGCGAATGGAATATAAACCTTAGTAACTAGAGGGCTAGAATATGATGGAGAAGAAGTTTCGTTACAGCTACACAAGGGCTTAGTTAGACCACATCTGGAATACTATGTGATTGCCTTCCAGAGTGATATCCCTTTAAGATCTTAATATGCTAATGAGCTAAATGCCAGGATGCAGTCATGCAACTTGGAGCTAGAGTGTCGCATGTATTGATCTTGGAAGGAGTGCAGTGCAGATTCATTAGAATGATACCAGGTCTCCAAAGGATTATGCAGCAAGTTTACATAAGCTAGGCTTGTATTCATTTGAACATCAAAGGTTAAGGGGTGATTTGAATGAGGATTTTATGATTTTGAAAGGAGTTCATAGTGTAGATAGTAAATTCTTCTGCTGGTGGGGAGTCTTGGGCAAGTTGATATCACCTTAAAATCAGAGGCAGGCCATTCATCAGAAACGTTCGGAAACACTTCTTGACACAAAGGGTGGTGGAAGTGTGGAATTCTGCCACAAAATGCAGTAGATGCTTGCTCAATTAATAATTTTAAAGCTGAGCTTGATAGATTTTTGCTGACCAAAGGAATTAGGTATATTGATCTACGTTGGATAGATGGAGTTAGGATCCAAATCATCCATGCTCATATTAAATATTGAAACAAGCAAAAGGGGCATTGAGAGCAGCACTTAATCCTGCATCCATTTTAAGAGACAATGCTCTTGTGTTGTTTTCCTACTTGTTACTTGTAATGTATTCCTATTGCTAGGACCAGGTGGAAAAGGGGTTTAGGAGTTCCCTCTCAGCCTTTTCCTGCTTTCACCGTAACAGGGTTTAATTTTTAAAACACTGTGTTTTCAGCTTCCCCTCAGTGAATCCTTGTTCACTGCTCTCCAATTGTAATGGCAAAGAAATCAACCAGACAGGCTTTCTTAGATTTAAACAGGAAAGGTGTAAGTTTATTAACCTTAAAACTCTAATTGGGTTAAAATTACTAAAAGTACATGACACGGCCATGCTAGCATGCCTATGCGATAAACACACATGCAGATAGAGACAGAAAAGGAGAAAGAATCAAGGGGAAAGGTTTGGAGCAATAGCTGAAGTTCATTTACTGTCTTTGGAGTTCGATGTAAAATCTTTGATCACAGTTAAATCTTGCTGTCTCGTTGGGGCCAAGTGCGCTCTTTCAAACTTGTTTCAATGGTTTTCTGTCTTGGCTTAGTTTCTTCTGTGGAGCCCTATCTTTGCATGAGAGGGAGAGAGAGAGACAGGGAGAGATGCTCTCTCTTCAAGTTCAGTTGCAGTCTGTTTTTTTCTGTGTGGCACAATTCAAACCAAACCTGGACCAGCAGGCCAGTCATGTGACTAGCTCCCTACCTGATTTGTTTGTGGATTCTTTCAATCTCAGTAGACATCCTCAGTAGGGGGTCTGGAATGCTAGCTTTCCACACACTCAATGCCTTTCGGTCAAAATCCATTTGGTTAATTGAACCAGGGAGCAGTTTCATTGTCTTCTCCAGGCAACTGTCTCCCAGAATGCAGTATGTTTTCAGCCACTACTGTGGTCTCTTTAAATAAGTCATCTTTTCAGTCCACTAACAGTTTTAAATTAATGTTCCATATGACAAAAGTAATGTGCCTCACTCTTGGCAGATGTGGTTTTCCTCACACTGTGCTGTGTGCATGATGATGTTATTAAACATGTGATCTGGCCATATTGGTGTCATGTGAACAGGGATGCATTAAGTGGGGTCACAGAGTGCTAATACCTACTTCTTTAAGAGATAAGATTCCAGTAGAACTTCATACAGAACTCATGGGTATAGTTAGCCTGAAATCCATAGCCAGAAGTTTTGTTAATTGGCCTAGTCCAGAGAGTGATCTAGAATCATTGGTTAGCAAATGTACCATTTGTCAAAACTACAGGAATAAGTCACCAAAAAGCCCTTTACAACCATAGTCATGGTGACCCGACCATTTCAAAGAGTCCATGTAGATCACATGATCCCAGTGAGGGATGATCTAAAACTTGAGCATGACCCACTTGATAGCAAGCTTTTTCCAGAGTGTGAACCAATTCAGATTTCGGTGTTTGTAATACCAGTTTCAGAAAAAGAAACAAGATCTTCTGTAAGACTTGAACTGAAACCAGACATTACAAAACCTGACTCTACACCAAAACCTGTAAGAAGATCAGGAAGACTTTGTAAACCAGTTGTTAGACTCAATTTATAGATATTGTTTAAAGAAAAAGAGTCAGTTGTTACTTTGTCAAGTATGCATATTCTCAAAGATTTGTTCGTTTTTCAAGTTGTATAGTTAGTGTACCTGTAAATAGTTAAAAAAATTATCTAAAGTGGGAAAGCAGTGTAATGTATTCCTATGTTATGAGCATGCCCATTGCATGGTGACATCAGTAAACATGTGATCTAGCCAGCTTGGTCTGTCTTTCTTTACAAGTTCCTTCCAATACATAACATTATTTATTTTAGTCATTAATTGTGATAGCAGCTAAATAATTTCTGCGTAAGCCACCAGACTCAGAGGCCAGTCTAGTAGATTGAAGGATAGGATATTTAAACAAAAAAGAGGTTGCAAACCAGAAAGAAAGGCACAGATTTCTAGGTATAAATTATTAAATAATTTAATCCCGGGTGGGAAAATTGGAAATGTTAAACAAAAGAAAGTAATGTTTCTAATGAGGGGAATTTTGTTTGGAGGAACAAAATGTACAGACTGAATTCTGTATAGTTTGGAACCATTTATTTGTCGAAAGTGTTACTTCAGGTGACTGTTTAAAACCAGATTTCATTTAGCAGAGATTGTGCTTGATCCAGTTTTCTTATTTTTTGGATCCAATATGAGAATCATGCACCACAGGAAAGATTTCCTCTGTGTGCTATATATAAAACAGGATTACAATTTTGTTACAAAGAGAACCGCCCTCCCCACCACTTCACATTATGTTCACCTAGATGTCAAAAAGGATAAAATAATTTTGGTCATTTACGCTTGTGAGTAATTTAATAACTATAATGTCTAGGCTTTCTGTGATCCATTAAATTGCAGTGAATAAAGTTTATCAGAAATGATGATGCACAAGTCAATAAAAAAGAAATTGGTCCAAGTTGTGCTCTAATTTTGGGAGCTAAATGAGTGTTCGTGGGATGAGTTTTGGATAGCAGCATCCCATGCCCATTTCCCTCCGGAAGTGTGCTGGCCTTTTTAAAAATTCTTTCATGGGATGTGGGCTTTGCGGGCAAATCCAGCATTTGTTGCCCATCCCCTAATTGCCTTTGAGAAGGTGATGGTGACCTTCCTTCTTGTACCGCTTCCACCCATCTGGTACACTACAGGGCTGTTAGGAAGGGGGTTCTAGCATTGTGATCCAGCAACAGTGAAGGAATGGCAATATATTTCCAAATCAGGATGGTGTATGACCTGGAGGGGAACTTGCAGGTGGTGGTGTTCCCATGCATCTGCTGTCCTTGTCCTTCCAGGTGGAAGAGGTTGTGAGTTTGGAAGGTGCTGTCGAAGGAGGCGTGGTGAGTTGCAGCAAGGCATCTTGTATAAGGTACACACTGCTGCCACTGTGCATCGGTGGTGAAGGGATTGAATGTTTAAGGTAGTGGATGGGGTGCCAATTAAGCGGGCTGCTTTGTCCTGGATGATGTCGAGCTTCTTGATTGTTGTTGGAGCTGCACCCATCCAGGCAAGTGGACAGTATTCCATCACACTCCTGATGTGCCTTATAGATGGTGGAGTCAGGAGGTGAGTTACTCACTGCAGAATTCCCAGTCTCTGATCTGCTCTTGTAGCACAGTATTTATGTGGCTACTCCAGTTCGGGGTTGGGGCTGACCATGACTCATGGCCCTCCTGCCTTGGGCACTATGGCATTGGAAGGATGAATGAGAATGGACAGAGACTGCTGGGGTTGTGTACCTATCACAACCTCTGCATCACCAACTAGTTCTTTCATACTAACCTTGTCACCAGGTTTCATGGAGGCGCCCAAGATCACGTCGTTGGCACCAGCTGGACCTCATCATCACAAGGTGAGCCTCTATAAACAGTGTCCAAATCACACGCAGCTTCCACAGTGCGGACTGTAACACTGACCACTCCCTGGTGTGCAGTAAAGTGAGACTCAAACCAAAGAAGCTACCTCACTCTAAGCAGAAGGGCAGCCCGCGCATCAACACTAGCAGTATTTCATATCCACAGCTGTTGATATAAGTTTCTAAATTCACTTGAAAAAGTCCTTCAAAATACTCCTGCAGGGGATGCAGAGACCAAGCGGGCCCACATCAGAGACGCCACTCAGCAATGACCACCTATGGCAAACGTGAGAAGCAGAATGCAGTCTGGTTTCAATATCACTTTGAAGAGCTGGAACCTGTCATAGCTGCTAACCCCATTGCAACAAGGGGTTCCCCTTGTCCTCACTTTCCACCCCATCAGCCTCCATATCCAAAGGATCATCCTCCGCCATTTCCGCCACCTCCAGCGTGATGCCACTACCAAACGCATCTTCCCCTCCCTTCCCCTGTCAGCATTCCGAAGGGATCACTCCCTCCGTGACACCCTGGTCCATTCCTCCATTACCCCCACCACCTCGTCCCCTTCCCACGGCACCTTCCCCTGCAATCGCAGGAGGTGTAATACCTGCCCATTTACCTCCTCTCTCCTCACTATCCCAGGCCCCAAACACTCCTTTCAGGTGAAGCATCGATTTACTTGTACTTCTTTCAATGTAGTATACTGTATTCGCTGCTCACAATGTGGCCTCCTCTACATTGGGGAGACCAAACGCAGACTGGGTGACCGCTTTGCGGAACACCTCCGCTCAGTCTGCAAGCAGGACCCCGAGCTTTCGGATGCTTGCCATTTCAACACTGCCCCCTGTTCTCATGCTCACATCTCTGTCCTGCAATTGCTGCAATGTTCCAGTGAACATCAATGCAAGCTCAAGAAACAGCATCTCATTTACCGATTAGGCACACTACAGCCTGCCGGACTGAACATTGAGTTCAATAAATTCAGAGCGTGACGTGCCCCCCATTTTACTTTTATTTTTAGTTATTTTATTCTTTTTCCAATATATTTTTTTGTGTTTATTTTAATTCATCTTAGTTTGTTCAGTTTGCTTACCCACCGTTTTTTTCATGTTTGTACTTGCGGCTGTTCAATTTTCAGTCCATTAACACCCTTTCTGTACAAATGCTTTGTCTTTCAACACACTATTAACATATCTTTGCTCCATGACCTACTGGTCAGCTATTCTATGACCTCATCCTATCTACACCTTCTCCTTTGTTATCTCTTGCCCCACCCCCACGTTACTTGCTTATAACCTTTTACATTTCTAAAGTTCCACAGTTCTGAAGAAGGGTCACTGACCTGAAACATTAACTCTGCTTCTCTCTCCACAGATGCTGCCAGACCTGCAGAGTGTTTCCAGCATTTCATGTTTTTATTTCAGATTTCCAGCATCCGCAGTATTTTGCTTTTAATTAAGCGCATTGCACTGTTGAACTCCAAGAAAGTCCCCAGCGAGTTAACATTCGTAGCACTTAAAATAGCCAGAAGTGCTGCACAAAGAACAGCCAAGCACTGTGCAAATGACTACTAGCAACACCTAGGCAGTCGTATTCAGCTGGCCTCCGACACTGGAAACATCAGAGGAATGTATGATGGCATTAAGAGAGCTTTTGGGCCAACCATCAAGAAGATCGCCACCCTCAAGTCTAAATCAGGAGACATGATCACTGACCAACGCAAGCAAATGGACCGCTGGCTGGAGCGCTACCTAGAACTGTACTCCAGGGAAAATGTTGTCACTGATACCGCCCTCAATGCAGCCCAGTCTCTGCCAGCCATGGATGAGCTGGACGAACAGCCAACAAAATCGGAACTCAGTGATGCCATTGATTCTCTAGCCAGCGGAAAAGCCCCTGGGAAGGACGGCATTACCCCTGAAATAATCAAGAGTACTAAGCCTGCTATACTCTCAGCCCTCCATGAACTGTTTTGCCTGTGCTGGGATGAGGGAGCAGTACCACAGGACATGCGCGATGCCAATATCATCACCCTCTATAAGAACAAAGGTGACTGCGGTGACTGCAACAACTACCGTGGAATCTCCCTGCTCAGCATAGTGGGGAAAGTCTTCGCTCGAGTCGCTTTAAACAGGCTCCAGAAGTTGGCTGAGTGTGTCTACCCTGAGGCACAGTGTGGCTTTCGAGCAGAGAGATTCACCATTGACATGCTGTTCTCCCTTCGCCAGCTACAGGAGAAATGCCGCGAACAACAGATGCCCCTCTACGTTGCTTCATTGATCTCACCAAAGCCTTTGACCTCGTCAGCAGACGTGGTCTCTTCAGACTACTAGCAAAGATCGGATGTCCACCAAAGCTACTAAATATCATCACCTCACTCCATGACAATATGAAAGGTACAATCCAGCATAGCGGCACCTCATCAGACCCCTTTCCTATCCTGAGTGGCATGAAACAGGGCTGTGTTCTTGCACCTACCCTGTTTGGGATCTTCTTCTCCCTGCTGCTCTCACATGCGTTTAAGTCTTCAGAAGAAGGAATTTTCCTCCACACAAGAATCAGATGGCAGGTTGTTCGACCTTGCTCGTCTTAGAGTGAAGACCAAAGTACGGAAGGTCCTCATCAGGGAACTCCTCTTTGCTGACGATGCTGCATTAACATCTCACACATCTCACAGTGTCTGCAGAGACTCATCGACAGGATTGCGGCTGCCTGCAATGAATTTGGCCTCACCATCAGCCTCAAGAAAGCGAACATCATGGGACAGGATGTCAGAAATGCTCCATCCATCAATATCGGCGACCGTGCTTTGTAAGTGATTCAAGAGTTCACCTACCTAGGCTCAACTGTCACCAGTAACCTGTCTCTCGATGCAGAAATCAACAAGCGCATGGGAAAGGCGTCCGCTGCTATGTCCAGACTGGCCAAGAGAGTGTGGGAAAATGGCGTACTGACACAGAACACAAAAGTCCGAGTTCATCAAGCCTGTGTCCTCAGTAACTTGCTGTACGGCAGCGAGGCCTGGACAACGTATGGCAGCCAAGAGCGACGTCTCAATTCATTCCATCTTCGCTGCCTCCGGACAATCCTTGGCATCAGGTGGCAGGACCGTATCTCCAACGCAGAAGTCCTCGAGGATGCCAACTTCCCCAGCATATACACACTACTGAGTCAGCGGTGCTTGAGATGTCTTGGCCATGTGAGCCGCATGGAAGATGGCAGGATCCCCAAGGACACATTGTACAGCGAGCTTGTCACTGGTATCAGACCCACCGGCCGTCCATGTCTCCACTTTAAAGACGTCTGCAAACGTGACATGAAGTCCTGTGACATTGATCACAAGTCGTGGGAGTCAGTTGCCAGTGATCGCCAGAGCTGGCGGACAGCCATAAAGGTGGGGCGAAAGAGTGGCGTGTCGAAAAGACTTAGCTGTTGGCAGGAAAAAAGACAGATGCGCAAGGAGAGAGCCAAGTGTGTAACAGCCCCGACAACCAATTTTATCTGCAGTGCCTGTGGAAGAGTCTGTCACTCTAGAATTGGCCTTTATAGCCACTCCAGGTACTGCTTCACAAACCACTGATCACCTCCAGGCGCTTACTCATTGTCTCCCGAGACAAGGAGGCCAAAGAAGAAGAAGGTATATGGTGAGCAGATGAGGAGGAGGAGGAAGGGAAGGAGGAGGAGAAGGAAGGGAGGAAGCAACCAACATATCCACTTTCTGGCCACACTGTGATCAACTCATCCAACTGAGGTACCTGTGAACACAACTCCAATTCCCCATCTGCCAACAGTCCCACACCTTACATTCCCTCTGTTATGAACCTTTATAGTGTCCTCTTGGTCACAATGCTGAAATGAAAGCCTCCACAAAACAACCATTCCAAACCAACTTTATCAAACAAACCATCCACTATTCCATACTAAAGAAACCATTCTGCATTCCCTTAGTTGCTGTTTACTGTATGCCTTTGTCTATCCTATTGCTGCTACACAGTTGTACCCCAATGGCTGCAGCATGGATGGTGGAAGGCTGCAAACTTTCTGCGCGGGAAAATGCAGAAGGCCTTGCAGGATGACCTCAACCAGCTGCGTGGACTGCCCCATTTTGGCAGAGGCAGCAGCAGTCTGAGCTATCTGGCTGACAGGCAGCAGCAACGGCACTGGTGAATTGGCAGTGGCAGTGTGGGAATGACAATTGTCATAAGAAAGGACAGCAGTTTTGTACTCTACAGGGTCACTGCCATGCCCCCGGGCAGCGCCTCAGCAGCCCTAGTAATTTTCTGGAGGACAGATTGCTGGACTGCTGTGAGACCCTTCAAGCCCCTTTGAGCGCTGGTATCTGCAGCCATGATGGCAGCAGTCGAGCCTGCATGGTACTGAGCTGCACTTGAATGACAACAAGCTGAGCTTGCATTACTGCAGTCTGAGCTTTTACTGCAGCACTCAGATGTTGGGTGGCTTCGACCAGTGCTGCAATGGGAGGTGAGACATCAGCCATCAGACATTGAATCAAGGGTCGGTCCGCAAGTGCTGTTATGGAGTTGGCCACCACTTCCACCCTGGAAAGGACAGGCTCCCAATCTCTGCGTGAAGTCCCGTGCCAAGTTGGTACTGGACTCCTCCATGCTCCTTGACAGTGACAACAGGCTGCCTGGCAGGCCTGCCAATGCAACAGTAATATCGGTGTGCATGCTCATCAGCATTATCCTGTAGGCTGCCCCATTGACATCTTCCTCTGAGTCCCTTGCAGCAGAACTTGTCTGTGACCGCTCCCTCTGGGGAACTGGCAAATGAACCATTCTTTACCCCTAGCCTGGTTGCAGCCCACTCGTGCCCGGCAACTCACCACATGCTTATCCCAACTCTATATACTAGCCTCCAAAGTACGTGCAGTGCCAGTATCTGAGCTGGTGGCAGCGAGTGTCAGATCAAGTGGTGGGGTCTCTTCATCAGTGCTGTTCTATTATTCTCTTTACTCCTCCTGGAGCTTCTGTGACTGGGCGGGTGGCAATTCTTGCGAGTGCCACTGGGTGAGTGATGGAGTTGCGGTGCATTGAACAGCATGAGAGGCTGGTGTTGTAGTGGGTAGGAGATGTTGTGAGAAGATGCATTCACTGACCTTGATCACCCACATGAGGTCATCATATTTCTTGTGGCACTGCTGCCAGGTGCTTGGGTCCAGACTGCAGGACGAGGGCATCTCTCCTCCTGCCCACTTTCACCACTAATACCTTCAGTGCCACATCCCTCACCCTGGAACACTCTCGCTGCCCTTCTGTTAATTTTTCCATCTTTTGAACTCCAGCAATATTATCCAGTGCAGCTTTCCTTTCCCTTTAAAAAGAGCAGGCTGGCTGCACCCACATAGTTTCTGCACAACACTGATCGGCTCCCCTGCTGTGCGCAGAGGCAACCAGCTGCACGAGGAGGACGCCAGCACCGCTGGACCTGCTCAGTCACATGCTTCAATCATGCAGGCGAGGTGGATGCTCCAAATCTATGTGCTGGCCAATTCGTTCGGAACCAGCGTGGGCAGGTCACGAATCGCAACCCCTGTGCCCAAAAACCAGTGCACACCAATTTCTAGTGTTGAGAGTTCTTAGGTCTCATTGCCCAGCAGGGAATAAAGAACTTTAAAAAAAAACTTATGTCTGGTTTGATTTCTGTGATTCACTAATAAAAGTGAGACTCATAAAATGTAGAATTGCTGCTCATTCAGTGTTGTCCTGTGAATATTGTCTACATTCTGGCAACAAACAGGGATGGCTCATGAGGTCCCCTTTACTTCTTCAAGTGAAGAAAAATATATTCACAGAAAATGCTGCTACAGCTAAACTTCCCAAAAATCAATCATATCCTCAGGTCCAGAATCTAAAAACAGGATTCAGACATAAAGACCTACAGACCAACGCAAATATTTTCTCACAATCACACAAGCAGTAAAAGAACATGTATAGCAACCAATCATTTAGAAAAAATACTTGTGACAGCTGTTTATTTTGGACCCTGTCCAGATAGGGAGAGAAAGCAAGCCACAGCCAGCACTCCCTCTCAGAAACATCGAAGAAAAACTCATCTATGGCACCATTAAAACCCTGTCTCCAAAGAGCACATATGCAGCAGCCCAAGCCTTCTTGCAATACAGTGCTTGGTCTATAACCTCATTCTTCAACATAAACAGTCTATTATGCAGTAGCCATGTTGTGTTAGAAGGCTAAATATTTTTTACAATGTCTACTACATTTATGCAGCATTTTGCTACTTATAATGGATTTAGTTTTTTCCTTTCATTTCGTAAAATACCAAATCACTCAGAAAATATTAAATTGGCTGATTTGATCAAAGTCCTATTTTACTCAATATAAATTACAGCTGCTTGTGGGCAACAAATCTAATGAACTGTCGCATAAACAATGTTTCCAATAATTTTCAAAGTACAATGAGTCCTATGTTGCAGTTATATGCTATTGCATGGGTTATTGCATATTTCTGTTGATGACGGAGGTGGCACTGGCATTAAGTACTAGTTCTCTTGCTCTCTAGACTGTCGAACAGCCCCGCAGGAAGTTCAATGATCTTGCCATGATGGGTAAGGTAAATCACTGGACACCCTCTTTACTTCCATGCCCATACTCGACACCAGGGTGGCATTTTAGGTCCCACACCCCCGGGAGCAAACTAGAGGCGCTTTGCCTGCTGAGGAGGCCGCCTGGTAATACCTGGTGGCCTCCTTGCAGGCTTGGGGGGAAAGGCCCTTCTGATTGGGCACCCTATGCCCCATGGAGGGTCCCTCCCGGAGCATAAGCTGCTCCCACTGGAGCACCTCCCCTCCCCCCTCAATTGACCCTCACTGCCGCCCCCCCCCACCCCCAACCCACTTTGCCAGGGCCCAACCAATTTTCCCGAAATGCTGGAAATACAGTCAGTATGTCAGTCAGGTTCTACCCAAAAGGTCAACCTATATTTTCTCTTTTCACATGTTGAGGAGTCTAATGTTTATTTCCTGCATTTTCTGCACTTATTTCAGGCTTCCAGAATTTACTACTTTTTTCATTTTATCTTATTATTGTATACGAATGTAAGAATAAGATGGACAGAAAAGTCAGCTGGTTGATCGAGTCTGTCCGATTCAGCAACCCTGCAAGTAAGCATGAGGATTAATGCTTCCCACTCAATAGCAGTTACGTAATCTCCTGGGAGACATAAAAACACCTTTAGCCAATTTATTTATTTAGAGATACAGCACTGAAACAGGCCCTTCGGCCCACCGAGTCTGTGCCGACCAAGAACCACCCATTTATACAACCCAACAGTAATCCCATATTCCCTACCACCTACCTACACTAGGGGCAACTTACAATGGCCAATTTACCTATCACCTGCAAGTCTTTGGAGGAAACCGGAGCACCCGGCGAAAACCCACATGGTCACAGGGAGAACTTGCAAACTCCGCACAGGCAGTACCCAGAATTGAACACGGGTCCCTGGAGCTGTGAGGCTGCGGTGCTAACCACTGTGCCACTTGTGCCGCCCATTAGGAAGGAAGTTCCAGGACTTTGACCCAGCGACCGTGAAGGAAATGCGATATAGCTTCAAATCAGGATGGTTTGTGACTTGGAGGGGAACTTGCAAGAGGTGTTGTTCCCATGTGTCTGCTGCCCTTGTCCTCCTCGTGATAGACGTCACGGGTTTGGAAGATGCTGTCAAAGGAGACTTGCTGAGTTGCTACAGTGCATCTTGCAGGTGGTTAAAAGAATTCTAGAAAATTCCTCTTCGAACCCTGATGGTGATCACAAACAAGTTCTGGGAGATGACTGTGAGGCGCCTGATCCAGCATCTCAACACCTTTTGTATGCAGTGATATCAGCCTGCTCCAGGAACTCTAACAACTTCCTTTTGAACACTCGCCGTAAGTCCGTACTCTCTGCACGAGCCAGCAACTTATCCCAAAAGTCGATGACCTTGAATGAAAAGTAAGACCTCCAGGTATGTACCTTAGCTCGATGCTTACGCAAATATGCATTGACCTTGTACCTTCTAACCTACTTCATTCAAATGATTTGTCAGCATGAGCACAGTCTAATCCCTTCATCATTTTAAATATTTAAGTGATATCACACCAAAGTCTACATTTTTTTAGAGTATAATAAACGTCACTTCCATTTCAGTTTCTCTCAAATTCTGGAAAAACAATTTTGTTATTTTAATTTAAGCTTCAGAAAAGTGCAAACTGTGGTGTGCAATATTTACTCCACCACTGAGCAAAGACCTGATGGGCCAGAATTTCCTGTAGACTCACACCATTGTAATGGCACTTCTACATCGTAAGGCTCATTTAATGGTACAAAAGCCCCAGGAAATTATGGTGTGAGTGACTTATGCCATTACTTATGCCACGCCATAATTTCTTGAAACTGTTGTGCCGTTTCACCATTTCCCTCAACAAAACAGTTAACAGTAAACTATAATAATCCCCCCCAATTAAATCAATGGCGATTGTAAATTTGCTGAATGAATACTACTTTGATCGGCACTTCCACTTAGACTGTTACAGAATGATACTGGCGAGTAGATGATGTCTTGTTAATGACATCTACCATGCTTTACACAAACAATCAAAACCAATCTATTGCACCAGGTGTAATGTATAGTGTGGTTCACAATTGGATGAATTTTACCAGATGGCGAGGCGCACACGTGGGATTTTCTCAAAGGAGCCGCCACGATATTAAATGCAACAGCTCATTTATATGGCCAGGGTGGACTGCCACCCCCCGCCCCCTGCCGATGACATAGAGGAAGCGGGCAATCCACCCCTGGCAACAGCGTCTGGCGCCATTTTTAAAGGGCTTAGAGCCCGAAATGACTATTTAAATTTTTTAAGAAACCGGATTTTAAAAAACAGAATAAAATTATTGCGACCCTCTCCTAACCCCCTGCAATGACCTTAAAATTTATTACTTTCCCTCTCCCCCCACCCCACAAGAAAAACTTACCTTGCAATCCAGACCTTCCCGCCTCAAAGTTAATGAACTGTGAACTTTACCCCTTCCCACCACTCGCTAGACCAATCGGAAGTGGGAAGCCAAATTGTTCCCAATCAAAAAAAAGCAAGTTTTCAATACAGGTTTTCTTGTGGTTGTGTGTGATGGAAAACTAACATGCCTGCAACTGAAGCTAGTAGCTCTCCAAGCCAGGGTGAAGTAACTTGCGATAAGTTAAAATCACTGTCTATGGAGGAGCTGAGAAAAATGGCTGAGCAGTGCGGGATCACTGTATGTGACATGGCTAGGAAGTCAGAACTCCTAACTCTAGTGGCCAACCATTTTTCCCTTGAATCTGATGAAGCAGAAACACTGTTAGAAGCAGACGCAGACAGGGTACTGCTCGCAAAGTTATAATTGGAACAAAAGAAACTTGATTAGAAGACAGGGAAAGAGAGAGAGAGAGAAACAGGAGAGGGAGAAAGATAGGGCCTTCCAGAAGGAACGTGAAGACACAGAGAGAGAGAGGAGAGAGAGAGAGAAAGAATATTCCAGAAAGAATCTGAAGAAAGAGAGCTGCAGCATCTTGAGTTAACTACGGGGCAACAGAGTAACCTCAGTGAAAACATGACCAATATGGAGGAGCATAATTCAGGGATGGGTGCAAAATTGCTAAAACTCGCTCAAATAATTCCAAAATTCAATAAGGAAGATGCGGAAGATTTTTTGCGTCTTTTGAGAAATTGGCAAGGCAACTAAAATAGCCAGCTGAGACCTCATAGAGTCATAGAGTTATACAGCACAAAAACAGGCCCTTCGGCACACCGTGTCCGCACCGGCCATTAAGCCTATCTATTCCAATCCCATTTTCCAGCACATAGCCCGTAGCCTTGTATGCTATGGCGTTTCAAGTGCTCGTCTAAATATTTCTTAAATATTGTGTCATCAGGCGGCACAGTGGCGCAGTGGTTAGCACCGCAGCCTCACAGCTCCAGGGACCCGGGTTCGATTCCGGGTACTGCCTGTGTGGAGTTTGCAAGTTCTCCCTGTGTCTGCGTGGGTTTTCTCCGGGTGCTCCGGTTTCCTCCCACAAGCCAAAAGACTTGCAGGTTGATAGGTAAATTGGCCATTATAAATTGTCACTAGTATAGGTAGGTGGTAGGGAAATATAGGGACAGGTGGGGATGTTTGGTAGGAATATGGGATTAGTGTAGGATTAGTATAAATGGGTGGTTGATGTTCGGCACAGACTCGGTGGGCCGAAGGGCCTGTTTCAGTGCTGTATCTCTAATCTAATCCTCTTTGCTGACGATGCTGCATTAACATCCCACACTGAAGAGTGTCTGCAGAGACTCATCGACAGGATTGCGGCTGCCTGCAATGAATTTGGCCTAACCATCAGCCTCAAGAAAACAAACATCATAGGAAAGGACGTCAGAAATGCTCCATCCATCAATATCGGCAACTACGTTCTGGAAGTGGTTCAAGAGTTTGCCTACCTCGGCTCAACTATCACCAGTAACCTGTCATTCAATGCAGAACAAAGAACAAAGAACAGTACAGCACAGTAACAGGTCATTCGGCCCTCCAAGCCTGTGCCGATCTTGATGCCTGTCTAAACTTAAACCTTCTGCACTTCCAGGGACCGTATCCCTCTATTCCCATCCTATTCATGTATTTGTCAAGATGCCTCTTAAACGTCGCTATCGTACCTGCTTCCACCACCTCCCCCGGCAGCAAGTTCCAGGCACTCACCACCCTCTGAGTAAAGAACTTGCCTCGCACATCCCATCTAAACTTTGCCCCTCTCACCTTAAACCTATGTCCCCTAGTAACTGACTCTTCCACCCTGGGAAAAAGCTTCTGACTATCCACTCTGTCCAAGCCGCTCATAACTTTGTAAACCTGGATCATGTCGCCACTCCACCTCCGTCGTCAGAAATCAACAAGCGCATGGGAAAGGCATCCGCTGCTATGTCCAGACTGGCCAAGGGGGTGTGGGAAAATGGCGCACTGACACAGAACACAAAAGTCCGAGTGTATCAAGCCTGTGTCCTCAGTACCTTGCTGTATGGCAGCGAGGCCTGGACAATGTATGTCAGCCAAGAGCGACGTCTCAACTCATTCCATCTTCACTGCCTCCGGAGAATCCTTGGCATCAGTTGGCAAGACTGTATCTCCAACGTAGAAGTCTTTGAGGTGGCCAACATCCCCAGCATATACAACCTACTGAGCCAGCGGCGCTTGAGATGGCTTGGCCATGTGAGCCGCGTGGAAGATGGCAGGATCCCCAAACACGCATTGTACAGTGAACTCGTCACTGGTATCAGACCCACCGGCTGTCCATGTCTCCGCTTTAAAGACGTCTGCAAACACGACATGAAGTCCTGTGACATTGACCACAAGTCGTGGGAGTCAGTTGCCAGTGATCGCCAGAGCGGGTGGACAGCCATAAAGGCGGGACTAAAGAGTGGCGAGTTGAAGAAACTTAGCAGTTGGCAGGAAAAAAGACAGAAGTGCAAGGAGAGAGCCAACTGTGTAACAGCCCCGGCAACCAGTTTTATCTGCAGTGTCTGTGGAAGAGTCTGTCACTCTAGAATTGGCCTTTATACACACTCCAGGCACTGCTTCACAAACCATTGAACACCTCTAGGTGCTTACCCATTGTCTCTCGAGACAAGGAGGCCAAAAAGAAAGAGAGTTGTGAGGGTACCTGCCTCTACCGCCCCTTCGGGCAGTGTGTTCCAGATTCCAACCACCCTCTGGGTGAAAAATTGTTTCCTCAAATCCCCTCTAAACCTCCTGCCCCTTACCTTAAATCTATGCACCATAGTTATTGACACCTCCACTAAGGGAAAAAGTTTCTTCCTATCTACCCTATCTATGCCCCTCATAATTTGTATACCTCAATCAGGTCTCCCCTCAGCCTTCTCAGCTCTAAGGAAAACAACCCTAGCCGATCCAGTCTTTCTTCATAGCTGAAATGCTCCAGCCCAGGCAACATCCTGGTGAATCACCTCTGCACACTCTCCAGTACAATCACATCCTTCCGATAGTGTAGTGACCAGAACTGTACACAGTACTCAAGCTGTGGCCTAACTAGCATTTTATACAGCTCCATCATACCCTCCTTGCTCTTATATTCTGTGCCTCAGCTAATAAAGTCAAGTATCCCATATGCCTTCCTAACCACCTTATCTACCTGTGCTGCAGCCGTCAGTGATCTATGGACAAATACACCAAGGTTCCTCTGACCCTCTGTAATTCCTAGTGTCCTACCATCCGTTGTATATTCCCTTGCCTAGTTAGTCCTCCCAAAATGCATCACCTCACACTTCTCTGGATTAAATTCCATTTGCCAGTGCTCCGTCCATTTTACCAGCCCATCTATATTGTCCTGTAATCTAAGGCTTTCCTCCTCACTATTTGCGACACCACCAATTTTCGTGTCATCTGTGAACTACTCATCATACCTCCTATATTCACCTCTAAATCATTAATGTACACTACAAACAGCAAGGGTCCCAGCAGCGATTCCTGCGGTACACCACTGGTCACAGGCTTCCAATCACAAAAACAACCCTTGACCATCACCGTCTGCCTCCTGCCATGAAGCCAATTTTAGATCCAATTTGCCAAATTGCCCTGGACCCCATGGGCTCTTACCTTCTTGACCAATCTCCCATGCGGACCTTATCAAAAGCCTTACTGAAGTCCATGTAGACTACATCAAATGCTTTAGCCTCATCTACACATCAAGTCACCTCCTCGAAAAATTCAAATTTGTTAAACATGGTCTCCCCCTGACAAAGGCATGCTGACTATTCCTGATTAATCCCTACCTCTCCAAGTGGAGATTAATCATGTCCCTCAGAATTTTTTCCAATAGTTTCCCAACCACTGATGTTACACTCACTGGCCTGTAATTACCTGATTTATCCCTACTACCCTTCTTGAATAATGGTACCACATTCGCTGTCCTCCAGTCCCCTGGTACTTCTGCCATGACCAGAAAGGATTTGAAAGTTTGTGTCAGAGCCCATGCAATCTCCTCCCTTGGCTCACATAGCTGCCTGGCATACATCTCATCTGGGCCTGCGGATATATCCACTTTTAAGCCCGCTAAAACCCTAATACTTCCTCCCTTTCAATGCTAATTTGTTCAAGTATATCACAATCCCCTTCCCTGATCTCTACACCTGCATCGTCCTTCTCCATAGTGAACACAGATGAAAAGTAATCATTTAAAACCTCACCTATGTCCTCCAGCTCCACACACAGATTGCCTTAATGTCATTAATAGGCCCTACTCTTTCTCTGGTTATCCTCTTGCCCTTAATATACTTATAAAACGCCTTGGAATTTCCTTTATCTTGCCGGCCAGTGTTTTTTTCGTGTCCTCTTGGCTCTCCTAATTACTTTTTTAAGTACCCCCTTACACTTTCTATACTCCTCTTGGGCCTCCATTGTTTTCAGCACTTTGAATCTGCCATCAGCCTCCTTTTTTTCCTGATCCAATCCTCTATATCCCTTAACATCCAGGGTTCCCTGGACTTATTGATCCTACCCTTCACCTTAACAGGAACATGTTGGCCCTGAACTCTCACTATTTTTGAATGACTCCCACTAGTCTGATGTAGACCTTCCTACAAGTAGCTGCCCCGAGTCCACTTTGGCCAGATCCTGTTTTATCATATTGAAATCGACCTTCCCCCAATTCAGTACCTTTATTTCCGGTCCATCTTTGTCCTTTTCCATAACTACCTTAAATCTTGGTCAAACCAAATTAGCAATAATACTGTGGAGGTGGATTTCCTCGAATGTGTATGTGACGGGTTTTTAGACCAATACGTTGAGGAACCAACTAGAGAACAGGCTATCCTAGACTGGGTATTGTGCAATGAGAAAGACTTAATTAACAATCTTGTTGTGCGGGGTCCCTTGGGGAGGAGCAACCATAACATGATAGAATTCTTCATGAAGGTGGAGAGTGAAGTAGTTGAATCCGAAACTAGGGTCCTGAATCTAAATAAAGGAAACTACGAAGGTATGAGACGCGAGTTGGCTATGATAGATTGGGGAACTTTACTAAAGAGGTTAATGTGGATAGGCAATGGATAATATTTAAAGAATGTGTGCATGAATTACAACAATTATACATTTCTGTCTAGCACAAAAATAAAACCAGAAAGGTGGCTCAACTGTGGCTTACAAAAGAAATTAGGGACAGTATTAGATCCAAAGAGGAGGCATATAAAATTGCCAGAAAAAGCAGCAAGTCTGAAGATTGGGAACAGTTTAGAATTCAGCAAAGGAGGACAAAGAGATTGATTAAATGGGGGAAAATGGAGTATGAGAGTAAACTTGCAAGGAACATAAAAACTGACTGTTAAAGTTTTTATAAATATGTGAAGCAAAAAAGATTAGTGAAGACAAATGGAGGTCCCTTACAGTCAGAAATGGGGAAGTTATAATGGGGAACAAAGAAATGTCAGAACAATTAAACACATACTCTGGTTCTGCCTTCACAAAGGAGGACACAAACAACCTCCCAGAAATGTTCGGGAACCAAGGATCTAATGAGAGGAAGGGGCTGAAGGAAATCAGTATTAGTAAAATATACTGCTAGGGAAGTTAATGGGATTAAAGGCTGACAAATCCCCAGGGCCTGATAATCTACATCCCAGAGTACAAAAGGAAATGGCCCTAGAAATAGTGGATGCATTGGTAGTCATCTTCCAAAATTCGATAGACTCTGGAGAAATTTCTTCACCCAGAGAGTGGTGAGCCTGTGGAATTCGCTACCACAGAAAGCAGTTGAGGCCAAAACATTGTATGTTTTCAAGAAGGAGTTAGATATAGCTCTTGGGTCTAAAGGGATCAAAAGGTATGGGGCGAAATCAGGAACAGGCTGCTGAGTTGGATGATCAGCCATGATCTTAATGAATGGCGGAGCAGGTTCGAAGGGCCGAATGGCCCACTCCTGCTCCGATTTTCTATGTTTCTATGTCTATGTTTCTAATATTTTTACACCTCTCTGAGATTTGCCTACATATCTGCTCCTCTATCTCTCCCTGACTGTTTCGAGGCCTGTAGTACACTCCCAACCAAGTGATTTCCCCCTTTTTGTTTTTGAGTTCTAGCCATATGGCCTCATTTGAGGAAACTTCTAAGATATCATCCCTCCTTACTGCAGTAATCGACTCCTTGATCAACAGTGCAAAACCACCTCCTCTCTAACAAACCCCCCCCCCGAATCATACCTGTAGATTCTATACCCTGGAATATTGAGCTGCCAGTCCTGCCCTGCCCTCAACTATGTCTCTGTGATAGCAATAAAATCATATTCCCATATGTTAATCAATGCCCTCAATTCATCTGCCTTACTTGCAAGATTCCTTGCTTTAAAATAGATACAATCCAGCCTTGCATTTTTCACTTGTGCCTTAACAGGTCTATATTTGCTCTGCCTTCCAGACTGACTCAGTTTCTCTTCTATATTTGGCTGTGCATCACCCCCTACTGTATCTCCACTCTGTATCCCATCCCCCTGCCAAATTAGTTTAAACCCTCGCCCCCCCCCCCACCACCCCCGTCAACTGCCAACAGCACTAGCAAACCTCCCAACAAGGATGTTGGTCTTGTTCTGGTTCAGGTGCAACCCCTCCGACTTATACAGGTCCCACCTTCACCAGAAACAGACCCAGTTATCCAGGAAACTAAAGCCCACCCTCCTGCACCATCTCTTCACCCACGCATTCATCTGCTCTATCCTCCATTCCTATACTCACTAGCACATGGCACTGGGAGTAATCCAGAGATTACAACCTTTGAGGTCCTGCTTTTTAATCTGCTACCTAGCTCCCTAAATTCTTGTTGGAGGTTCTCATCCCTCTTTCTACCTTTGTTGTAGGTACCAATGTGAACCACGACCTCTGACTGTTCACCCTCCTCTTCAGAATGTCCTGCAGCCATTCCGTGACATCCTTGACCCTATCACCAGGGAGGCAACGTACCATCCTGGAGTCATGTTAGCGGCCACAGAAACGCCTATCTGCACCCCATACGATAGAATCCCCTATCATTATAGCTTTCCCACTCTTTTTTCTCCCCTCCTGTGCCGCTCAGCCACCTGTGGTGCCACAGACTTGGCTCTTGCTGCATTCCCTGAGAAGCTATCTCCCACAACAGTATTCAAAGCGGAAAATCTGTTAGAGAGGGATATGGACCCAGGAGACTCCTGCACTACCTGCCTAGTTCTTCTACTCTGCATGGTGGTCACCCATTCCCTTTCTGCCTGAGCAGTCTTTACCTACAGAGTGACCACCTCCCTGTACATGCTATCCACGATGATCTCAGCCTCACGGATGCTCCACAGTGTCCCCAGCTGCTGCTCCAGATCCGAAATGTGGATTCCGAGTAGCTGCAGCTGGAGACACTTTCTGCACACGTGTTCGCCCTGGACACTGGAGCGGTCCACCGAGGGAAAAATTGCAGCCTATACTCCATTTACCAGATCTTTGTCCACTCACTTAATGTATCTATATCCCTTTGTAGCCTCCTTATGTCCTCTTCACAATTTACTTTCCTACCTTTGTTTGTGTCATCTACAAATTTAGCAACCTTACCTTCTGTCCCTCCATCCAAGTCATTTATATAAATGAAGATCTGGGAGCGGAGCGCTGAATGGGAGACCTGGAAGGAAGCTGATCCGGAGCGGCGGCTATAAATAAAGAGCGGGGCTCGAGGCCCTTACTTACCAGGGAGGTACAGTAAGGGGTGATGCACAGTCAAATATAAAAGAGAAACTGAGTCAGTCTGGAAGGCAAAGAAAATATAGATCTGTTAAGGCACAAGTGACATGGTTGAGGGAAGGGCAGGACTGGCAGCTCAATATTCCAGGGTATAGAATCTTCAGACATGACAGGGGACAGGATAAAAGAGGAGGTGGCATTGCACTATTGATCAAGGAGTCAATTACTGCAGTAAGGAGGGATGATATCTTAGAAGTTTCCTCAAATGAGGCCATAGGGGTGGAACTTAAAAACAAATAGGGGGCAATCACTTGGTTGGGAGTGTACTACAGGCCTCCAAACAGTCAGGGAGAGATAGAGCTGCAGATATGTAGGCAAATCTCAGAGAGGTGTAAAAATAATAGGGTAATAATAGTAGGGGATTTCAACTTACCTAATATCAACTGGGATAGTCTGAATGTAAAAGGCTTAAAGGGGGTGGAATACTGAAAATGCATACAGGAGAGCTTTTTGAGCCACTACATAGAAAGTCCTACAAGAAAAGGGGCAGCACTGGACCTAATCCTAGGGAATGAAGCTGGACAAGTGGTAGAAGCGTCAGTGGGGGTGCATTTCGGGGATACTGACCATAACTCTGTAAGATTTAAGGTAGTTATGGAAAAGGACAAAGACGGGCCGGAAATAAAGGTACTGTATTGGGGGAAGGTCGATTTCAATACGATAAAACAGGATCTGGCCAAAGCGGACTGGGAGTAGCTACTTATAGGAAAGTCTACATCAGACCAGTGGGAGTCATTCAAAGAGGAAATAGTGAGAGCTCAGGGCCAACATGTACCCGTTAAGGTGAAGGGTCGGACCAACAAGTCCAGGGAACCCTGGATGTCAAGGGATATAGAGGATTGGATCAGGAAAAAAAGGAGGCTTATGGCAGATGTCGGGCGCTGAAAACAGCAGAGGCACTACAGGAGTATAGAAAGTGTAAGGGGGTACTAAAAAAGGTAAATAGGAGAGCGAAGAGGGGGCATGAAAAAACACTGGCAGGCAAGATAAAGGTAAGTCCTAAGGCATTTTATAAGTATATTAAGGGCAAGAGGATAATCAGGGAAAGAGTGGGGCCCATTAGGGATCAAAGTGGCAATCTGTGTGTGGAGCCGGAGGATATAGGTGAGGTTTTAAATGATTACTTTTCATCTGTGTTCACTATGGAGAAGGACGATGTAGGTGTAGAGATCAGGGAGGGGGATTGTGATATACTTGAACATATTAGCGTTGAAAGGGGGAAGTATTAGCTGTTTTAGTTGGCTTAAAAGTGGATAAATCCGCAGGCCCAGATGAGATGTATCCCAGGCTATTATGAGAGGCAAGGGACTCTGACATAAATTTTCAAATCCTCTCTGGCCACAGGAGAGGTACCAGAGGACTGGAGAACTGCGAATGTGGTACCATTATTCAAGAAGGGTAGCAGGGATAAAGCAGGTAATTACAAGCGAGTGAGTCTAACATCAGTGGTAGGGAAACTATTGGAAAAAATTCTGAGGGACAGGATTAATCTCCACTTGGAGAGGCAGGGATTAATCAGGGATAGTCAGCATGGCTTTGTCAGGGGGGGATCATGTCGAACAAATTTGATTGAATTTTTCGAGATGGTGACTTGATGTGTAGATGAGGATAAAGCAATTGATATAGTCTATATGGACTTCAGTAAGGCTTTTGATAAAGTCCCACATGGGAGATTGGTTAAGAAGGTAAGAGCCCATGGGATCCAGGCAATTTGGCAAATTGGATCCAAAATTGGCTTAGTGGCAGGAGGCAGAGGGTAATGGTCGAGGGTTGTTTTTGCGAGTGGAAGCCTGTGACAGTGGTTTACCGCAGGGATCGGTGCTGGGACATTTGCTGTTTGAAGTGTACATTAATGATTTAGACATGAATATAGGAGGTATGATAAGTAAGTTCACAGATGACACGAAAATTGGTGGTGTCGTAAATAGTGAGGAGGAAAGCCTTAGATTACAGGATGATATAGATGGGCTGGTAAGATGGGCAGAGCACTGGCAAATGGAATTTAATCCTGAGGAATGTTAGGTGATGCATTTTGGGAGGACTAACAAGGCAAGGGAATATACAATGGATAGTAGGACCCTAGGAAGTACAGAAGGTCAGAGGGACCTTGGTGTACTTGTCCATTGATCACTGAAGGCAGCAGCACAGATAGATAAGGTGGTTAGGAAGGCATATGGGATACTTGCCTTTATCAGCCGAGGCATAACATATAAGAGCAGGGAGGTTATGATGGAGCTGTATAAAACGCTAGTTAGGCCACAGCTGGAGTACTGTGTACAGTTCTGGGCACCACACTATAGGAAGGATGTGATTGCACTGGAGAGGGTGCAGAGGAGATTCACCAGGATGTTGCCTGGGCTGGAGCATTTCAGCTATGAAGAGAGACTGAAAAGGCTAGGGTTGTTTTCCTTAGAGCAGAGAAGGCTGAGCACGGGCATGATTGAGGTATACAAAATTATGAGGGGCATTGACAGCTTAGATAGGAAGAAACTTTATCCCTTAGCGGAGGGGTTCAGTAACCAGGGGACATAGATTTAAGGTAAGAGGCGGGAGGTTTAGAGGGGATTTGTGGAAAAATATTTTCACCCAGAGGATGGTTGGAATCTGGAACACACTGCCTGAAGAGGTGGTAGAGGCAGGAACGATCACAACATTTAAGAAGTATTTAGATGAGCACTTGAAACGCCATAGCATACAAGGCTACAGGCCAAGTGCTGGAAAATGGGATTAGAATAGATAGGTGCTTGATGGCTGGCAGGGACACGATGGGCCGAAAGGCCTGTTTCTGTGCTTTATAACTCTATGATTCTATGACTCTAAAGTGACTCCTGACAATGCAGCGGCCCGCCGGCATCATCAGAGGGCTGCAAGTTGCATTCATGCGCAAATGGGCTCCTGCTCTCTGTGCATGCATGGCCTGCCATCTTGCCAGGACTGGTTGGGGCATGTGTGATAAAACGTCATCGCGCAACGTGCATGGTCAGTCTCTGTGCATGTGCTTGGTGTTCGCACATGCACGGTAAAGCGTCCGATTGTTCCATGATCCTGGCTTCCCGCACCTACCCCCACCCCTGCTCTCTGGCCGCTTGCTCCCTGGCACCCCACTCTGCATCCACTCGTTCCCCGCTTCCCCCCACCCCACCTCGCCCTCCTCCAGCTGCTAGCTCTAGGCCCGCTTCCCTCCTCTCGGCCACTCGCTCCTACGTCAACCCGTCTTGCCTCCTGGCCCGCCTTGCTTCTTTGGGCGGCGCGCAAAGAACGATCGAACGTGTAAGTGAGTGGCCGAGAGGAGATAAGTGGTGCGGCCCGGAGCTAGCGGCTGGAGGGTGGGAAGTGGGGACTGAGTGGCCGGAGAGCGGGGTGTTGGGGGGATGGGCAGGTATCGAGAGTCCAGAGATCAGGGTGGCGAGGGTGGGGTGGGGGGTGGGTGGGAAGAGGGGAGCGAGAAGCTGGAGAGTGGGGTGGGGTGGGAAGCAGGGAGTGAGCGACCGGAGGGCATGGGGTGATGTGGGGAGTGAGCAGCCAGAGAACGGGGAGGAGGGTGGGGGCGGGGGCGGGGAGCGAGAGGCCAGAGAGTGGAATGGGGTGATAAATCTGTGAGAAATTGAGCAGCTACATTTTCTGTGATAAATTGAGTAGCACCATTTTTAGTCCTGGCAGCTGCCTGATTGTCGCAGACAGTGACGTTCCAGTGGAAGAGTATGTGCCACTACTGCGCCACCCCCAGTGGTTGCCTTGTCAGCAAGCGCAGCCTTATATAAATTGTAAAAAGTTGAGGCCCCCCAGCACTGATCCCTGTGGCACACCACCCATTACATCTTGCCAACCACAAAATGACCTACTCTCTATTTCCTGTTAGCTAGCCAATCTTCTATACCAACCAATATGTTACCCTCTACACCATGAGCTTTTATTTTCTGCAATAACCTTTGATCTGGCACCTTATCAAATGCCTTCTGGAAATCTGAGTACAGTATATCCACTGGTTCCCCTTTATCCACAGCACATGTTACTTCTTCAAAGAACTCCAATAAATTGGTTAAACATGATTTCACTTTCACAAAACCATGTTGACTCTGCCTGATTACCTTGATCATTTTCTAAGTGCCCTGCTATAACGTCTTTAATAATAGCTTCTAATATTTTCCCTAAGACAGATGTTAAGCTAACTGGCCTGTAGTTTCCTGCTTTCTGTCTCCCTCCCTTTTGGCCAAGGAAACAGTCAACTTCCATTCCAGATTTAATTCATTATGTAAATTGCTTTGTGACACTTTGATGTGATAAGCTGGTATACTAAATGCAAGTATTAGTATTATTAATATGTATATTTAAGAACTAACTGCCATGATTTGAGAAGTCCAGATTTTCTTTCAAGATTAAGGTGCTTGCCTTTCTGCAGGGAGTCTTGAAGATTGAGTCTTCAAAAAACTGTCTAACGTGTATGAACTGTTTGAATAATATAAATAATTTTAATTATGCAAAACATGATTTTCTCTGTTATCACAATTCTGTTTTGCAGTTTTAGCATCAGCAATGTATTCCGTTTCATTCATTAGCTTTCATTTACATCTGTTAGCATATAATAGCATTTGTAACATGTCTCATTCAGGAGTCTATATGAATAATTCCAAATAATTTCTGGTTGAATATCTTAGCTTACCACCAGCAATGTGTTAAGGTGCTGTTCAACAGAATTTTCAGCATTCCTGTTGTGCTGGGATAGGAATAAACATTGATTAACTGTCTAAAATAGGTTAATGTCTACAAGTCAGAATGTTATCCTTCGTATTGTTAGGGATAACCTACTAATTAATTAGGAAGATAGAAATACTCGCAGATATAGAGATTCATATCATGCCATTGAAATGTTGAAAATCTCAAACGATTAATTACTATTCAGGCAAAATTCACCAACTCTATCCCACAAACAGCAATGACATTTGTTGCAGGAGAAATGTTGGCCGGAACAGTCTAATTGTTCTTCTTCAAACATTGCCGTGGGATTTTTAGCACCACCTGTATTGCCAGGCAGGACTTCAGTTAAACAGCTCATCCAAAGGACTTTGACGAGGTGGCACTCCCCTAGCACTGCGCTGGAGTGTCAGTCTTATTATAAGCTCAAATTCACGTGTGGGTCTTCCACCCATGACCTTTTGACTGAAAAAAGAGACCATTGCTATTTGCATCAAGTTGCACATTAATGCTTTTGTTAGAATACCAGTAAAAGGAATTTCACAGGAATGTATAAACACCCTCATAAGTAATATTGTACAGTACAATTTAAGCCTGCATGTTTAAAGATTGAAATAATCTATTTTTTTTAAAAAAGATTGAATTGCTCAGCTGGTTTACTTGGATACTTTGTTTGATAAATATTTTAATATGGCAGAAGAAATATCTTATAAACAACACTTGTTTGCTATTCTGAATACTTTGCCTCTGGTGCTCCAACTGTAGTAGGGCAGATGTGACCTAGATTTGTGCTATTAAGCTGAAAGCAATTTCAAATTTGATTGGTAATTACAGAATGTATGAAGATTAAAAAGTGTTCCCCTTAAATTTGAATGTATTTAACCAATAATGTGTTACCAATAGAGGGTGGGGAAGTTGTTGATTTAATAAAGGTTTTCACAACAGTCACCCATGTTACTGACTGGGAATTCAATTCATCTTTTCTAGTGGACAGTGAAAAGTCATAAATGACCACTTTGGTAGCATGATGGAGCTTTTGAGCACCATGTCATTTAGAAATAGTGCACATAATTCTTAATATACCGAATTCTCAATTGATCATTGTGAGAGGTGGAAAGTAGAGGCCAGACTGAGAATGAGGGAATCTGACAAGGCCCATTTTTGGGTGCGCGATTATGATGTACCATGCCCTATCACGTTGAGGCAGGCAGCACGCAGACTTCGTGTTCCCTCCTCATCTAAATGAATTCAACGTGCTGCCCAGCATGCAGCGTGCTGCTGAATGGCTGAACGCTTAACTGAGGGTTCAGAAAATGTATGACTAGTGCAATGCACAGCAAATCTGGGCCTCTTAAAGGCAGCCTACCCCTCTTAAAGGGGAGCTGCACTCATTCAACAGAAGCTGCTGCAACAGTTTCTGGATGGCTTGGCTGAAAGGAAAAGTGCAGCAAATGGTGCAAAAGGTAAGGGAAAGGGCTCCTAGGTTTTCTGATGTGGTGCCGGGGGCATTAGTGATGGAAATGGAATGGAGGATAGATGCCATGTTTCCACAGGAGGCTTCAAGGCAAACCTCAAGGGAACAGGAGCAGGTGGCCAGAGAGGTCAATTCCCAGAGTCTGGCCCCAAGGCCCTGGCTGTATTGCCGCCAATAGTGCGGGAAAGTGCCAGTAGCAGGGGAAATTGGGGATAGTGGATGAAAGTGGCATTGAGGTTAGATGATCAGCCATGATCTAATTCAATGGTGCAGCAGGCTTGATGGGCTGAATGGCCTACTCCTGCTCCTATGTTCCTAGTTCAATGACTTCACATGGGTAGTCACGGTCAGTGAATGCATCTTCAAAGGCCATCTCCTACCCACCACACCTTCAATCTCTCACTCTGCTCAATGCACCACATCCCCATCACTCACCCATCAGCAATCAGGACACATGCCTGACATTGAGGGCATACTCCACCTTACACTCACACACTGACCAAAGCTGCCTGCCTCACCCCCACCTATTGCTGCTTCCACATCCCTATAGCTGGCACATCACCCAAACACATTGCAACACACTCACTGACATTCTTCTCCCTCTCTTGCAGGACAAGGTCATGCATAACTGCAGGGAACTGGGATAGGCATGCCTGCAACTTCTGAACCCTTGCAAAGTGACAATTCTCTGCATCATGGGACCATCTGTGATTGAGGACATTGCATCTGGAATCACCGAGAACATTCAGAATGACGGAATATTCCTGCCTCTTGCAACTTCTCAAATCCTACTTTACCCTCTTCCTGCTATCTAGCATGAACTGTAAGATGCAGATGGTGTGACCATGGATCTCTGGCTTTCAACCTATCCCACTTCTCTCACTCCAACCCTTCCCTCCTGCATTTATGCTTTCAAATTTGATTGGTAATTACAGAATGTATGAAAATTAAAAAACGTTCCCCTTAAATTTGAATTCATTTGACCAATAATATGTTACCCAAGAACTGACCAGTGTGTACAGCCTTATTATAAAGGGCGAGAGCTATGCCAGACCTCTGATGAAGAAGCACAGTCAAATGATCTGACATTTGCAACCCACCAGCTCAGATTCTGGCACTGTGTGTACTTTAGAGGGTCGTGTAGAGTTGGGATCAGCACGTGATGAGTCACAGGGCATGAGTGGACTGCAGCCAGGGCTGGGGAAAAGGATAGTACATGTGCCAGCTCACCAGAGGGTGGGGTCATCGATGAGTTCTGCTGCAGAGGACTCAGATGTGGACTTTGCTTGGGTGGCATACAGGAGAACACGGATGGACATGTGCACCGATGTGCTTGGTGCATTGGCAGGCCTGCCACAGAGCCTGTTGTCACTGTCAAGGAGAATGGAGGAGTCCGGCTCCACCTCCAGAGTAAAACTATAGGGTAGTTATCATGGGGGAGTTTAATTATCCTAATATAGACTGGGATAGTAATAGTGGAAAGGGCAGAGAGGGGGAAGAATTTTTAAAGTGTGTGGTCAGGAGAATTTTCTACATCAGTATGTTTCCAGTCCAGCAAGGGAGGAGGCATTGATGGATCTAGTGCCAGGGAATGATGTGGGACAAATGGATCAAGTGTCAGTTGGGGAAAATTTAGAGGTCAGTGACCATAGTATCATAACTTCTGGTAAGCTATGGAAAAGGACAAAGAGTAATCCAGAGCAAAAATAATTAATTGGGGCAGGGCCAACTTCAATGGGATGAGAAGGGATCTAGCCCAGGCACATTGGAATCAAAGATTAACAGGCAAAACTGTAACTGAACAATGGGCTGCCTTTAAAGAGGAGATAGTTCGAGTACAGTTGAGGTACATTCCAACGTGAGGGAAAGACAGGGCAAACAAATCCAGAGCTCCCTGGAGATAGAGAGTAAGATGAGGCAGAAAAAGGGTGCATATGACAGATGTCAGGTTCTGAGAACCAGTCTGAATATAGAAAGTTCAGAGGGGAAGTGAAAAAGAAATAAGAGCAGCAAAGAGATTATGAGAAGAGACTGACATTTAACATAAAAGGGAATCCAAAAGTCTTCTATAGGTATATAAAGTAAAAGGGTGGTAAATGGGGGAGTAAGGCTGATTAGGGACCAAAAAGGGGATATACACATAGAAGCAGAGGTACTAAATGAGTACTTCTCATCTGTCTTTACCAAGGAAGAAGATGCTGCCAAGGTCTTAGTAAAAAAGGAGATAGTTGAGACAATGGATGGGCTAACAATTGATAAAGAGGACGTATGAGAAAGACTGGCTGTACTCAAAGTTGATAAGATACCAGGACCAGATCAGATGTATCCTTAGATGCAGGGGAAGTAAGGGTGGAAATTGGAGAAGCACTGGCCATAATCTTCCAATCCTCCTTAGACACAGGGGTGGTGCCAGAGGACTGGAAAATTGCAAGTGTTACTCCCTTGTTCAGAAAAACATGTAAGGACAAATCCAACAACTATGGGTCAGTCGGTTTAACCTCGGTGGTGGGAAAACTTTCAGAAATGATAATTTGGGTCAAAATTAACAGTCACTTGGACAAATGTGGATTAATTAAGGAAAGCCTGCATAAATTTGTTAAGGTCAAATCATGTTTAATTAATTTTATTCAGTTTTTCAATGAAATAACAAAGAGGGTTGGTGAGGTTAATACGGTTGATGTGGTGTGTGTTTACTTTCCAAAGGTATTTGATAAAGTGACACATAACATGCTTGTTCAGTTGAAGACCATGGAGTAAAAGGAACAGTGGCAGCGTGGATACAACGTTGGCTGAGTACCAGGAAACAGAGAATAGTGGTGAACGGCGGTTTATCGGACTGGAGGACGGTATATGTGGTGTTATTGTTTTCTCAACACAAACGTACCAAACAATCTGAAGCTGAATGGTAAGTTGAATGAAGGGTTCTTTACGACAAAATAACAGACTTACAGGAGAGCTCTGAAATACCTGTGCTTACTATTGACTAACTACTCTAACTGCTATATCACGTGTTGGCTTACATCACTTCCTGTGATGATGTGTGTTAAACTATTTACATATTCAACAGGTAAAGCAACATTACAACATCCCCTTTCCTTAAATGGAAATGTCATAAATTATAGACTTTGTACATAATGAAATAGGATATTTGTGAATAATATTTACTCATGCATTCATTCTCATGTTCATTAATCATGTGCCTCTGAAACGTACAGGAGTCTGCTTACGGGACCTGATCTTGTAACTGTAAAATTTTGTTGAGATTTGGAATTGTCAGTTCTTTTCCCTTGACTTAGAGTCATAGAATCATAGAGTGATACAGCACAGAAACAGACCCTTCGACCCATCGTGTCCATACTGGCCATCAAGCACTTAACTATTCTAATCCCATTTTCCAGCACTTGGCCCGTAGCCATGTATGCTATGACGTTTCAAGTGCTCATCTAAATACTTCATAAATGTTGTGAGGGTACCTGCCTCTGCCAACTCTTCAGGCAGTGTGTTCCAGATTCCAACCACCCTCTGGGTGAACATTTTTTTCCACAAATCCCGTCTAAACCTCCTGCCCCTTACCTTAAATCTATGTCCCCTGGTTACTGAACCCCTCCGCTAAGGGAAAATGTTTCTTCCTATCTAAGCTGTCAATGCCCCTCATAATTTTGTATACCTCAATCATGTCCCCCCTCAGCCTTCTCTGCTCTAAGGAAAACAACCCGAGTCTTTTCAGTCTCTCTTCATAGCTGAAATGCTCCAGCCCAGGCAACATCCTGGCGAAGCTCCTCTGCACCCTCTCCAGTGCAATCACATCCTTCCTATAGTGTGGTGCCCAGAACTGTACACAGTACTCCAGTTGTGGCCTAGCTAGCGTTTTATACAGCTCCATCATAACCTCCTTACCCTTATATTCTATGACTTGGCTAAGAAAGGCAAGTACCCTATATGCCTTCCTAACCACCTTATCTACCTGTGCTGCTGCTTTCAGTGATCTATGGACAAGTACACCAAGGTTCCTCTGACCTTCTGTACTTCCTAGGGTCCTACTATCCATTGCATATTCCCTTGCCTTGTTAGTCCTCCCAAAATGCATCACCTTACACTCCTCAGGATTAATTCCATTTGCCACTGCTTCGCCCATCTTACCAGCCCATCTATATTGTCCTGTAATCTAAGGCTTTCCTCCTCACTATTTACGACACCACCAATTTTCGTGTCATCTGCAAACTTACTTATCATATCTCCTATATTCATGTCTAAATCATTAATGTACACTACAAACAGCAAGAGTCCCAGCACCGATCCCTGTGGTACATCACTGGTCACAGGCTTCCACTCGCAAAAACAACCCTCAACCATTACCCTCTGCCTCCTGTCACTAAGCCAATTTTGGATCCAATTTGGCAAATGGTCCTGGATCCCATGGGCTCTTACCTTCTTAACTAATCTCCCATGTGGGGCCTTATCAAAAGCCTTATTGAAGTCCATGTAGACTACATCAACTGCTATACCCTCATCTACACATCAAGTCACCATCTCGAAAAATTCAATCAATTTAGTTAGACCTGAACTCCCCCTGACAAAGCCATGCTGACTATCCATGATTAATCCCTGCCTCTCCAAGTGGAGATTAATCCCGTCCCTCAGAATTTTTTCCAATAGTTTCCCAACCACAGATGTTAGACTCATCGGCCTGTAATTAGCTGGTTTATCCCTGCTACCCTTCTTGAATAATGGTACCACTTTCGCTGTCCTCCAGTCCTCTGGTACCTCTCCTGTGGCCAGAGAGGATTTGAAAATTTGTGTCAGAGCCCCTGCTATCTCCTCCCTTGCCTCACATAACAGCCTGGGATACATCTCATCTGGGCCTGCGGATTTATTCACTTTAAGCCCACTAAAACAGCTAATACTTCCTCCCGTTCAATGCTAATACGTTCAAGTATATCACAATCCCCCTCCTTGATCTTTACACCTACATCGTCCTTCTCCATAGTGAACACAGATGAAAAGTAATCATTTAACACCTCATCTATGTCCTCCGGCTCCACACACAGATTGCCATTTTGGTCCCTAATGAGCCCCACTATTTCCCTGATTATCCTCTTGCCCTTAATACACTTATAAAATGCCTTAGAATTTTCCTTTATCTTGCCTGCCAATGTTTTCTCATGTCCTCTCTTAGCTCTCCTATTTACATTTTTTAGTACTCCTGTACACTTTCTATACTCCTGTAGTGCCTCTGCTGTTTTCAGCGCTCGACATCTGCCATAAGCCTCCGTTTATTTCCTGATCCAATCCTCTATATCCCTTAACATCCAGGGTTCCTTGGACTTGATGGTCCTACCCTTCACCTTAACGGGTACATGTTGGCTCTGAACCCTCACTATTTCCTCTTTGAATGACTCCCACTGGTCTGATGTAGACTTACCTACAAGTAGCTACACCCAGTCCACTTTGGCCAGATCCTGTTTTATCATATTGAAATCGGCCTTCCCCCAATTCAGTACCTTTATTTCTGGCCCGTCTTTGTCCTTTTCCATAACTACCTTAAATCTTACAGAGTTATGGTCACTATCCCCGAAATGCACCCCCACTGACACTTCTTCCACTTGTCCAGCTTCATTCCCTAGGATTAGGTCCAGTACTGCCCTTTCTCTTGTAGGGCTTTCTATGTAGTGGCTCAAAAAGCTCTGCTGTGTGCATTTTGAGAATTCCGCCCCCTTTAAGCCTTTTACACTCAGACTATCCCAGTTGTTATTAGGTAAGTTGAAATCCCCTACTATTATTACCCTATTATTTTTGCACCTCTCTGAGATTTGCCTACATATCTGCTTCTCTGTCTCTCCCTGACTGTTTGGAGGCCTGTAGTACACTCCCAGCCAAGTGATTTCCACCTTTTTGTTTTTAAGTTCGAGCAATATGGCCTCATTTGAGGAATCTTCTAAGATATCATCCCTCCTTACTGCAGTAATTGACTCCTTGATCAACAGTGCAATACCACCTCCTCTTTTATCCCCTCCCCTGTCACGCCTGAAGATTCTATACCCTGGAATATTGAGCTGCCAGTCCTGCCCTTCCCTCAACCATGTCTCTGTGATAGCAACAATATCATAATCCCACGTGCTAAGCAACGCCCTCTTACTAGTAAGACTCCTTGCATTAAAATAGATGCAATCCAGCCTTGCATTTTTCACTTGTGCCTTAACAGATCTATATTTTCTTTGCCTTCCAGACTGACTCAGTTTCTCTTCTATATTTGACTGTACATCAGCCCTTACTGTACCTCCACTCTGTATCCCATCCTCCTGCCAAATTAGTTTAAACCCCCCCCCCCCCCCACTCCCCCCCACCAACAGCACCAGCAAATCTCCCAGCAAGGATGTTGGTCCCATTCCAGTTCAGGTGCAACCCGTCCAACTTGTACAGGTCCCACCTTTGCCAGAAACAGTCCCAGTGATCCAGGAAACTAAAGCCCTCCATCCTGCACCATCTCTTCAGCCATGCATTCATCTGCTCTTTCCTCCTATTCCTATACTCACTAGCACGTGGCACCGGGAGTAATCCAGAGATTACAACCTTTGAGGTCCTTCTTTTTAATCTACTGCCTAGCTCCTTAAATTCTTGTTGCAGGACCTCGTCCCTCTTTCTACCTATGTCGTTGGTATGTTTGCAATGACAATCATCTTTGAATTGAGTGTGGCATGTGTTATTTTTCTGAGTTACATTCTTCGGACTCAAACCTGAATGTGCTCTTAATGCTGCAGGCATGTCAGGCCTGATGTTGTTAGGTAACTCACTCAGCTGACATCTGTTCCTTCTTAATGTCGTGCCATTTGGAGTCGTAACTTCATATGATCGTGGTTCATTACAAACGTTCGACACTTCCGCAGGGAACCATGTCTTCTCTTGCAGATAGATCACTCTGACCTTTTGTCCAATCTGTAGAGGAGGTAATTCCACACCTCCATGCTTGCCATGCATGGCTTTCATTTTTTTCCTGTCCTGCCAGTAGTTTTTCTTGAATTGATGATGATCTCATTAAATGGTGACTCGGCAGAGTTGTCCTCGTTTGCCTCCAAACATGATCTCTGCTGGTGATGGTAATTCTGTATCTATAGGTAAGTGCAACATTGCAATTTGGAAATCTTGGTTAGTTTCTCTGCATTTCAGAATAGCTTTACTGTACGCACCATCCTCTCCATCAGGCTGTTTGATCTTGGGTAGTGCAGGAATGATGTAACATGATTTATAGCCCACTTCGCACACATGTCTTGAAATTGTTTGCCAGTATACTGTGGACCATTATCCAATACTATCTTCTCTGAGGAACAAACGGACTAAAAATTGCGCACATCGTATTGGCTACCGATGCACTTTATGTATGCCACAATTGTCGAATGATAGGGAACTTGGAGAAGTATTGGTGAAGAGTAGAAAATTATTGTCTTTGACAGTAAATAGGTCAGTGGCTATTCTTGACCATGGCTGTGTCAGAACAACTTGAGAATGAAGTGGCTCTCTGTGCTGGCTCGGTTGATGCTCTTCACATGCATCGCACATTCTCACTATGTCACTGTTGATTCCTGGCCAATAGACTGTTTCGTGCACAAGTAATCTTGACTTTTCAATGCCCATGTGGCCTTGGTGCAATTGTGTAAGGATATCTTGACAAAGCATTGTTTGGATTCACACTTATCTTCCTTTTAAAATAACGTCAATGGATAGTCCTAGCTTGTCACAATATGACCAAAGGTTCTGAGATCTGTGGGAATCTTTTGCATTGTGTCAGGCCATCCAGTGATAATAAGTTGCCATTATACCTTCAGAACAGGATCTTTTGAAGTCTCTTCTTGGAGCTCTTCACATTTCCTCTGCCCAAAGTGCATCAGGTCAATATTGTATAAGTCTTTCAGCTATACATCGATATATAAGCTGGACATCTAGGCGTATGTCTTCTCGTTTCTTGGGGTTGGGTAAACTGCTCAGTGTGTCAGATGTAACCATGAGGTTTCCTGGTTTATATCAAACCTTACAGTTGTACCGTTGTACCTTAATCAATAGGCTTTGTAACTGAGGTCGCTGCTGGTGAGTGTTTTTTACCAAATCATTGCCAACGGCTTATGATTTGTCGCAACAACAAAACGTTTTTTAAAGAGATATGTAGGAAATCTTGTAATACCGAATACTAGTGCTAACATTTCCCGTTTGTGAGCACAGAAATGTTAATAAGCCTGGCAACAGCAGCCTATACCTTGTTGTTATACAACAGATAGTGTGGTTTCGTTGCCAATAAATGAAGAGACTGTAACTTTAACCACGTACTTTTGTAATATAGAGATAGAGCAAGATCACGATGAAATTGTCAAAATGGAACTTGCTCAGTATTTGTTATTCCAGATTTTTTTTGTAGTTTGTTTCTTTGATACATTTTTTTTTAAACTATTTATGTACTGGTTTTCTTTATAGAAGTTATACAAAATGTAGTATTAGAGATTGGACAATATATTTTTAGTATAACACAAGATGGTTGCATGGTGGACCGAGGGCTGACAGAGGAGGGTAAGGTTGTGGACAAACAATGACCAGAGAAGAGCGAACATACCCAGGCATGTAGGCAGAAATGAGTCAAACTGCATATACACACACAGAACCCTGGAACAAAGGACCAGCCCAGCGCGGTTTGAATGCTGCAATCAGGATGCGGGCAGCTGCGATGACCTCAAGGACCCATCATCTCACTGGGGGGTAACTTGAGGCTGAAAGCACTTTGTGCCAATGGGAAGGCAACATCACTACAAATGTAGTTATGCAGGTCCGGCAGAAGAGTATAAGAACCAGAGGTGCGGGCGACTCATGGCTGCAGTTGAAAGAGAGGATAGCCTGGTGAGCTATCAACGTGAGTTACAGATCAGGACGGGTTGACCACCTGATCTTCTCTGTCTCTCAAGAAACCAAGCAACCAGATTGTGTGCATACATTATCAGTTATTTGTATCAGTATTTTTACATTGATATTGATTTATATGCTAAGGGATTTGGGTTAATAAAGGTGTTGCTTGTAAAGCAAGTAAGATGTACATTGAGTCATTGATATCCAGAGTAAACCTCCGAACCACAAGGGTTAAGTAGCTTATCCAGGGAAGGGGATAGCCTCCACATTCTATGTTTGAATAATTTGCCTGAGTGGATGATAAACTCTTGGAATCAAATGCAATTGGTCTACCTTCTTGTAATAGACATGCCCTGAGACCTTTTTGTGAAATATCCACATCAAGCATAGTTGTTTTTCTTGGGTCATAATACTGCAAATATGCTTCTCCAGAAAGTGACTGTTTCAGCAAATCGAATGCGTACCGATGATCTTCAGGCTGCAAGAATGGCATATACATCTCAAGTGATTTTGCTTTCTCAGAAAAATTTGAGATGTACAGCGCTAGAAAATTAAACAAACCCAAACACCTCTGTAGATCTTCCTTGTCGTGAGGAGTAGGTATAGATTTGCATATCCTCAACCTTACTTGGATTCAGTCTTATTCCTGTATCAGAGTAGATTGAGCTGAAAAATTGATGTTGTTGACATTTATAGCACATTTTAAGCAATTAAACACGAGAGCTTCTCATCTGGCTGTTTCCATCAAGATGTGAAGATTCTTGTCATGCTCTTCTTCAGTACTTCCCATGACTGCCATGTCTTCTGCTATGCAAACACATCCAGAAACATTTTCAGTGATCCGATTGTTGGAACAGGTCCTGATTTACTGACAAACCAAATGGTAAACGTAAAAAGCAATATCTTCCAAATGGTGTTCTAAAAGTTGTTAGTCCCTGTGATTCTTCAGAAAGGTGGACCAACCAGTATCCATGTTTTACATCTAGCTTTGAATAAAACTTGGCTCTCGCAAATCTTGAATTTAACTCTTCCAAAGTAGAAATTTTGTGAGGACATTTTTTGAGTGCTCAGTTTAACCTTCTAGGATCGAGACACATTCTGATAGTATCCATTTTGATCATGGTGGTGACAGAGCTGCACCAATCACTGTGTTGCTGAACACGGTGGATAATTCCTTGCCGTTCCATTCTATCAAGCTCAGCTTTTAGTTTGTCTTTAATGTGGACACTGCACTTCCATGATAGATGTACGGAGGGAACAGCATCATCTTTCAAATGAAGAACAGCGCGTATCAAATCTGTCTGGATACTTTTGTTGTAAATCCTGAATGGACTCAATGGGGTCATATTTACCTTGTTTGTGTTCCATTGGCACATTACTAATCTCGTGAATTGTCATGATCCGGAGTTCACTGCATGCTGGTAGTCCTGTTACAGCTGGACCATTGGTGTCAACAATGTAGAAGACTTGTGGTGACCATGCAGAATTTCCATACCTGCACTCCAACGTCAATGCTTCCATGCAGCATATTGGTGAACCTTATATGCAATGAGTCTAGCTCTTGTTGGCTGTAGCATAGATTCCCATTTAGCAGGATACATATCCTTTATTATCCGAAGTGGTAAAATGTTGGCACTGTAGTATAAGTGCCTGTAAGGATTAATGTTTGGGACAGTGTGAGTAACACGTCCCACTGTGATGATGTCAGAGACCACATGTGGCAGAGACTCAAGAAGGAGAATCAGCATCATTTCAGCAGTGAGTTAGAAGTGCTAAAGAGAAAGTGTAAATAGTTCTGAAATGTAATAAATGAGTTATTGTTTATAACCTTGCAAAGACTCAGTGATCTCTACAAGCTAGAGGAATCAAACCTATCTCCTAGTTGCAACAATATGCAATATAGTGGCAAGGTGAACAATGGAAAAATTGGAAGAAAACTACTTACCTACAAAGTAGTGCCAAAGACTACAGAACTCGTGAAGATGCTGGGAAGAGGTCCAGAGTGCCTCCATGGATGAAGGAACGGAGAGTCGGGGAGTTGGCATACAAAGACATTCAGGTGCACCACAACAATCTGGGAGGGAAGTCCTGGTCGAGAGATCACAATCTTTGAGTCAGAGTATCAGGCAGTCGTCGGAGATCTGGTGAGCAACCCTTGGAAAGGGTACAAAATTGATTTTAAGCGGCACTAGGCAGGCAGCATCACGAAAGCCAAATCCTTAGAAATGGCTAGTCCGAAGTCGGTGGCCATTAGATGAGAGGACCACGAGGCTGAAATACATACGAACATACGATTAGGAGCAGGAGTAGGCCACTCGGCCCTTCGAGCCTGCTCCGCCATTCAATAAGTTCATGGCTGCACTGGTTACACCACATTTCCACCTAACCACCACCCCCCCCCATAACCTTCCTCCCCCTTGCTTATCAAGAATCTATCTACCTCTGCCTTAAAAATATCCAAAGACTCTGCTTCCACTGCCTTTGAGGAAAAGAATTCCAAAGACTCACGATCCTCTGAGAGAATAAATTTCTTCTCATCTCTGTCTTAAATGGGCAACCCCTTATTTTTAAACAGTGACGCCTAGTTCCAGATTCTCCCACAAGGGGAAACATCCTTTCCACATCCACCCTGTCAAGACCCCTCAGGATCTTATATTTTCAATCAAATCGCCTCTTACTCTTCTAAATTCCAGCGGATACAAGCCTAGCCTGTCCAATCTTTCCTCATAAGACAGCCCGCCCATTCCAGGTATTATTCTAGTAAACCTTCTCTGTACTGCCTCCAACACATTTATATCCTTCCTTAAATAAGGAGACCAGTACTGTGCACAGTACTCCAGATGTGGTCTCACCAATGCCCTATATAGCTGAAGCATAACCTCCCTACTTTTGTGTTCAATTCCCCTCATGATAAACTGCAACATTCTATTAGCTGTCCTAATTACATGCTGTACCTGCATACTAACCTTTTGCGATTCATGCACTAGGATACCCAGATCCCTCTGCATCTCAGACCTCTGCAATCTCTCACCATTTAGATAATATGCTTCTTTTTTATTCTTCCTGCCAAAGTGGACAATTTCCCACTTTCCCACATTATACTCTATTTGCCAGTTCTTTGCCCACTCACGTAACCTATCTATATCCGTCTGTAGCCCCCGTATGTCCTCTTCACAAGTTACGTTCCTACCTATCTTTGTGTCATCAGTAAATTTAGCAACCATACCTTCAGTCCCTTCATCTAAGTCATTTATATAACTTGTAAATGATAAGACCCCAGCACTGATCCCTGTGGCACACCGTTTGTTACATCTTGCCAACCAGAAAATGAACCATTTAAAATGACCCATTTATGCCTACTCTCTGTTTCCTGTTAGCTAGCCAATCATCTATACCAGCCAATACGTTACCCCCTACACCATGAGCTTTTATTTTCTGCAATAACCTTTGATGTGGCATCTTATCAAACGCCTTCTGGAAATCTAAGTACAGTACATCACCGGTTCCCCTTTATCCACAACACATGTAACTCCCTCAAAGAGCTCCAATAAATTGGTTAAACATGATTTCCATTTCACAAAACCATGTTGACTCTGCCTGATTACCTTGAATTTTTCAAAATGCCCTGCTATAATGTCTTTTATAATAGCTTCTAACATTTTCCCAAAGACAGATGTTAAGCTAACTAGCCTGTAGTTTCCTGCTTTCTGTCTCCCTCCCTTTTTGAATAAAGAAGTTACATTCGCTATTTTCCAATCTAACAGAACCTTCCCCGAATCTAGAAAATTTAGGAAAATTAAAACTAAGGCATCAACTATCTCACTAGCTACTTCTTTTAACACCCTAGGATGAAGTCCATCAGGACCTGGGGCCTTGTCAGCCCGCAGCTCCAACAATTTGTTCAGTACCACTTCCCTGGTGATTGTACTTTTCTTGAGTTCCTCCCTCCCTTCCATTTCCTGACTTACAGCTAATACTGGGATGTTACTTGTATCCTCAATAGTGAAGACTGATGTTAAACATCTGTTCAATTAATCTGGCATCTCCTTATTATCCATTATTAATTCCCCAGACTCACTTTCTATAGGACCAATGCTCACTTTGTTAACTTTTTTCTTTTTAAAAATATCGATAGAAACTCTTCCTATCTGTCTTTATTTTTCTAGCTAGCTTTCTCTCATACTCTAATTTTACCTTCCTTATCAATCTTTCAGTCATTCTTTGCTTTTTTGTATATTCTGTCGAATCTTCTGACCTGCCTCCTATCTTTGCACAATTATAGGCTTTTTCTTTAAGTTTGATACTATCTTTAACTGTTTTAGTTAACCACGGATGGCGGATCCCACTCTTGGAATTTTTCTTTCTCATTGAAATGTATCTATTGTGTGTATTCTGAAATACCACTGGTATTGCCACTGGTATCAGACCCACCGGCCGTCCATGTCTCCGCTTTAAAGACGTCTGCAAACGCGACATGAAGTCCTGTGACATTGATCACAAGTCGTGGGAGTCAGTTGCCAGCGATCGCCAGAGCTGGCGGGCAGCCATAAAGGCGGGGCTAAAGTGTGGCGAGTCGAAGAGACTTAGCAGTTGGCAGGAAAAAAGACAGAAGCGCAAGGGGAGAGCCAACTGTGTAACAGCCCCGACAAATAATTTTTTCTGCAGCACCTGTGGAAGAGTCTGTCACTCTAGAATTGGCCTTTATAGCCACTCCAGGCGCTGCTCCACAAACCACTGACCACCTCCAGGCGCTTACCCATTGTCTCCCGAGACAAGGAGGCCAAAGAGAGAGGGAGAGAATTCTGAAATATCCCCTTAAATGTTTGCCACTGCATTTCTATTGACCTATACCTTAACCTGATTTGCCAGTTCACTTTAGCTAGCTCTGCTTTCATGCACTCATAATTGCCCTTATTTAATTTTAAAGTATGAGTCTTGGACCCACTCTTCCCTCCCTCAAACTGAATGTAAAATTCAATCATATCATTGATCGCTGCTACCTAGGAAAATTCCTGAAAAGCACAGTAAGACTTCCATTATAGGAAGGAAAATTTTAAAAAGAAAGTAAAATACCTAAAAACTTAGGAAAGCTATGGAACCTCAATTTATACTACTAGAGAGATTTGAAAACATAGAAGGAATGAATCAAAATTGGTTTCTGAGGAGGAAAAGATGTCTGAGATTCTGAATTTCTTCTCAGTTAAACAGCATGTCAGAAGCAGAACAAGTAACTGTATTATTGTACTCCATATGAGCAATAGCAGACGATGTTATTGCTAGACAAGGCATTAATGAAACATCTGATAAATTTGATGAAGTTTTAAAAGCCTTTGATGAGTATTTTAACCTGAGGAGCAATAAAATCCTAGAAAGGTCCAGATTTAACAGAAGACTCCAGAAACCAGGTGAATTTGCAGATGCTTTTATCAATAGCCTTCATAGGCTAGATGAAAGATGCGAATATGGAGACCTAAAGTCAGAATTGATAAGAGACTGCATGGTAGTGGGTATTTCTGATGATTCCTTATCAGATTTATTGCTGTCTAATGAAGATCTAACCATAGAAAAAGCAATACAGCTGGTGAGACAAGCAGAGGTCCATAAGCAGAACAGAGTAATCATCAGAGGTGAAGAAAAACCTTGGGTAAGGAAACCTCCAATGACTATACAGTTCCTGAAGCCCAGGACTATAAAAGAAGCACCAGAAAAGAAGGTGCAAGATGCCATTAAACTTTTCCAGTGCTGTGGCACCAACAAGACCCATAGGGGCGAGGTGTCCTGCATACAAAATAGAACGCTTTCACTGAAAGAAAGTTGGCCATTTTGGGAAGATGGGCCAAAGTAAAACTTCTACTTTAAAAAGTTCTAAAGAAAAAGACTTTATACATACAGCTATTAATGAAGTGGAACAATCTTCTTTGGAAGAGAAATCAGAAGACTTCCTTGGTGAGATCTGTGACCCAAATTATGCATGCGGGACAACAGATATATATGTAAATTGACATATCACCAACTTTAAACTGGACACTGGAGCTAGTGTGATGGGTTATTCAGACAATGAACTGTGGTTGTCAACGCATTGCCTACAACCAACAGATGCTCAGTTACATGGTCCAGCAGGGATTGAACTGAATGTCAAGTGAAAGCTATAGGCAACCCTCCAGTACAAGGGAAAGCAGATATTGGAAAGACTGAATGTATTACAGAATCAAGATTTTTCTCTTTTAAGTAGAAGGGCTTGTATATACCTTCAGTTTATCAAGAATGTGGAAGAAATTAAGAGACAGGAATCCGAGAGTCACTTCCAAAAGACTTTCCGAAATTAATTACTGGTCTAGGAAGACTTTAGACCGAATAGAGCATTATATTCTGTAAAGATGCTAAACCTGTGTGGCTTTTACGCCTAGAAAGATACAACACCCACCAATGAAGTAAGTCCAACTTCAGCTTGAAGAGATGACCAGGATTGGAGTCATTTCTCCTGTTATCAAGCCAACAGAGTTGTGCTCGGGAATGGTTCCACTTCCTAAACCGAATGGTAGTCTTCACATTCGTGTGGACTTAACTCAACTTAATAAGGCTGTCACAAGAGAATTGTATCCAATGTCTTCAGTAGACAAAAGTTTGCCTACTGACTGACCACCTCTGCATACCCCGGCTACAATCAGAAACCCCTTGGAGGAAATCATCTGCATCGCCTGACCCTAAAAACCCACCAAATCGGTCATCTGTCTGTTCAAAATAAAAGTCTCAGGATCACCAAATTCAGCTAGAAGCCAGCCAATTAGACTGTATACTACTTATTTCTATGGAGTCTAACTCAACCAATCTACCCTTCCCCACTCAGTAACGTGTGTGTGTGTGTGTGTGTGTGTGTGTGTGTGTGTGTGTGTGTGTGTGTGTGTGTGTGTGTGTGTGTGTGTGTGTGTGTAAGTTGGTGTAGTTCATTATTTTTCTTAGTTCGATTTAAGTACAATTAAGTTAACCTCTTTCTCTGTTAAACTGAAGAAAACCTGTCTGATTGGTTCTTGTTATGATCATCGCAAGTAAGTAATCAAACACCTGCTGAACTGGCCAGTACATCCACTTTAAGAAAGACGTAAACCTGTTGTGGTCAAACAAGGAGAGAGAAAAGAGGGAAGCCCTTTGACCCCTCATCACCTGACCATAACAGAACTGTGAAGCACGAATTTTGGTATGAAGAATGAGGAAAGGCGATATAAAATAAAGAATACAATTCTAAATGGGGCACAGGAGCAGAGGGACCTCAGGATATACATGCTAAAATTGTTAGAGGTGGCAGGGCAGGCTGAGAAAGCAGTTAATAAGGCATACAGGATCCTGGGTATTATAAACAGAGGCATAGAGTACAAAAGCTAGGAAGTTATGTTGAACCTTTATAAAACACTGATTCAGCCTCAACTGGACTATTGTGTCCAATTCTGGGCGCCACACTTTAGGATGGATGTAAGGCATTGGAGAGGGTCCATAAATGATTTACAGTAGTGGTTCCGGGGATTAGAGACTTCAGTTATGTGGATAGATTGGCGAAGCTGGGGCTGTTCTCCTTCGAGAAGAGAAGGTTGAGAGGAGAGTTGATAGAGGTGTTCAAAATCATGAGGGGTCTGACAGAGCAGATTGGGAGAAACTGTACCATTGGCAAAAGGGTCAAGAACCAGAAGGACACTGCTTTGACAAAGAGGATGCAATAGACCACCATGAACTTGGACACACGCTCTGGTGAGCACGAGGGCTCCCCCCGAGCGGTCCAGGAAGCAGAACTGTTGCTCAGCCGCCGATGGTTTGCTCCATGATGTTCCTGGTTGCTACATTGCTCTCACCTTAGGCGCACTGTTCTCGCATGGTCGGGTGGTGGAGGGAAGTCATTAGTCAGGTATACAGCAGGCATCCTTGCTACCCAATTGGCAGCCTCTGCTTCTTCATAGTTGGCCAAAGATGACAGGTAAAGCTAACTGGTGCAGGATGATTGCATCATGCCTGCTGCCAGGATAGTGGCATTTACCAAGAGAATCTTCTGGTCCTGGTTGCACACCAACTGGACATTGATAGAGTGGTGACCCTTGTGGCTACAGAATGTCTCCCCGTTAACATGTGGGGCCCACAAAGCCGATTGCACCCTGCACTATTGGGAAACCTGCTAGACTGACAAATCCATATGCTCTCTCCTCCTGCTTCTCTCTGGTCATTGAGAAGATGATGAAGTCCCCTGTTCTTCTTTAGAGTGCCTCTGTCACCTCCCTGATGCAGCGATGGACAGTGAACTTCAAATGTTGCTAACGTCACCTGCTCCCAGCTGGAAGGATCCACTGGTTTTTATTTTTTATTTATTTTATTTAGAGATACAGCACTGAAACAGGCCCTTCGGCCCACCAAGTCTGTGCCGACCAACAACCACCCATTTATACTAACCCTACCGTAATCCCATATTCCCTACCACCTACCTACACTAGGGGCAATTTACAATGGCCAATTTACCTATCACCTGCAAGTCTTTGGTTGTGGGAGGAAACCGGAGCACCCGGCGGAAACCCACGCAGACACAGGGAGAACTGGCAAACTCCACACAGGCAGTACCCAGAAGTGAACCCGTGTCCCTGGAGCAGTGAGGCTGCGGTGCTAATCACTGCGCCACTGTGCAGAAATTTAGGATGCTGGTGACCTTGACAGCCATTGTCAACCATGGCCGGCCTCTCAGCAAGTCCAAGAAAGGGAGAAAGAGCTTCCAAATATATTTTTATAATCAGCAAGGAAATAGCACTTCCACAGTATCCATAGCAAACCCCACAGGTATCTGTGGAAACTGACAATCCATATTGAAGGTGTTCAATGAATAAAGTAAATTCTATTGTTTGATTTAGAAAGCATTTTGTATTCTCAATACCCCAAACCCAGGTCACTAATAGAATAACTGCTTGATTTATTAGCAATGTGTGTTGTGTTGAGTACTAATGTCATAGATGTTTGACATAAATACGTTGCCCTGTGTTGACGACTGCCAAAGGCATATGGCAGTTCCAACTAACTACCTATAATTAGTAAAATTGTATTAGTGCTATTGAAAATGAATAAAAATACACAGTTGTTGAGTCATAGAATAAGTGTAAGCAACGTAGATGCTTAATGATTGTATATCTGTCAGTATTAATATCTCTTGGGATTTTTGTCTTGTAGAAATGATATTATTTATCTTTCTTAACTAATAAGAATACAAAAGTATCGATAAATGTAGGGAGAATGTTATACAGATTCCAACCATATTTTTTGCAGAAGTATGGTAGACCTAGCTTGCAAAGATGTTTTCTGATATAGTAAAAAACCCATTAGTATTTATGATTTGGATTTCAGTTTGTAGCAGATCCAAAGCATATAATCCTAGGGGTGGAAGATCAAGAGCACACTAAATTGATGTGTTTGGTTTGTTGCCTCAGCAACTAACAAAACTGTTTCAGTCTACACCATAAAAAAGACGAATGCATTCTCTAAATGCACTCCTACTCACTACCCCTCACAAGCTTTCTTGTAGATACACTACTTAAAAGAAATATTGCTGTGCAATATTAGCATAGTGTATTTATTCATATGAAATTTCTTTGCTGTTTTAACAGTGAATTTTCACCATATCAGTGGATTTAAAAGAAACATATCAAAAGCAGGTTATAATGTCCAGCGTAGATCTTCCAAATAATTTTGAAACACATCAAAATAGGTAATAGGGTGGGGTCATGTTGGAGCTCCAACACATGCAAAATCTGCATATATGTACATAATTCCTTACATGGTTGTGTTCAGTTTCATTCATACCATCGTATTGAAGCTACTGTTGAGCACAGAACACATTCTTCTCCACAAGGAGAGAGTTTACAAATAGAAGGTCAATCAATCTAAATAATCTTGAGTGCTTTCTGTATAATTAGAGGGATGGATACAGATCAGGGCATGGGGTGTGATTTTTGTCTGGATTATGCCTTGACTGTACCAGGTTAAAACAAAGAAAGAAGAAAGCAAATATAATGCCTTTCATGACCTCAGGATATCCCAAAGCACTTAACAGCCATTGCAAAATATAGTTTCTTTGTAAGTGTAGTCACTGTTGTAGGGAAACAGGAAATAGAGGGGAAAAAACTTCAAATAAAATCTAAAAACATCTTAGACACGAACAGAAATATGCCTACAATCCTGATTCTGTCTATGAGCTTGATAATGGAGCCAGTTAAAATATTTCATAGGATTGTACTGTGAATAGATTGTGAATATTCAGAGTGGAAGTCATGCAATGTTACCAAATATGGTTCGCAAAAGATTGTGTTTAATCTTTGGGAAAAGGAAACAAATTGTAAGTTCCTATTTACAAATGAGAAAATGCCAGAAAAGGAGGTGTTCAAAACTGCAGAGAGGAAACCTACTTTCAAGCACCATCCTGACAACATTAGGCAATGGTCCAGATTTCTGCTCCTCCAGCTGTCTGTAGGCCCTAGTTCCTGTCTGCAGGTTAAATGGACAGCTATAATCCTGGACTCTGCTACCGCCTGTACAGCATAATTACTTGATTCAAACTGCCTTCTCTAACTGCATATACAGTGAAGCCTGCTGATAGAGAAGTAATTTTGAGTTTTAGTTCAGATTGATTCCAAGATCACCACATCTCATCTGCTATGATGGTTAATAACCTGTGGTTCAGTAAGTTGTTTTTGTTTAATGATATCCAGCATTCTCTCTGAAATTGGCAACAGACAAAAGGGGTGGAAAAAGAGGATCAGGACTTGTGATAAATCAGGCTTACAATTCTACAGAAGGTTTCAGAAAGTTATGAACAGAAACTACTTTTTATATAAATAATAAAACAGTTAAATCATATAGCAAAATATTTCCCAACAATTATGTGGCAATAGTCCTTCTTCTATTAGAATTTAATAACTTTTTGAAATTTTTGAAGGATAAAATTGGCCCTTCTGACATTCCAGAATAAAATACACTAGACATATCTGCGCCAGTTTCTAAACTGTAAGTGTATCAATAGTAAAATTTACCATGAAAAATAAACACAATCAACCCTCCTTTTTTTCCTAAGATTCAAATTAGAAAAATTTTGAGCATCTCGTTTTTAATATGATGGATGGCTTTCAGCATTTTATGGCACTGTTAAAATAATGATAAGGAATGAACTAGGCAAAATGAAAACCATCAGGTTGATTTAAATGTAGGAAGAAAAACAATCAGATTTCATTCTCTTAGTTCAGTGTAGAACAGCTGAGAACCTTAAGGTTTGATACAGTGCCACACAACAGACTTGTGAGCAAAGTTATAGCTCATGGAATAAACGGGACAGTAGCAACATGGATATGGAATTGGTTGAGTGACAGGAAACAAAGAGTAGTTGTTAATGGATGTTTTTCGGGCTGGAGGAAGGTTTGTAGTGGAGTTCCCTAGAAGTCAGGGTTGGCACCCTTGCTTTTCCCAATATATATTAATGACCTAGACCTTGATGTACAGGGTACAATTTCTAAGTTTGCAGATGATACGAAACTTGGAAGCATTGTGAACTGTGAGGAGGATAGTGTACAATTTCAAAGAGATATAGATAAGTTGGTGGAATGGGCAGACAGGTGGCAGATGAAGTTCAATGTAGAGAAATGTGAAGTGATTCATTTTGTGGGAAGAACATGAAGAGACAATATAGAATAAAGGGTACAATTCTAAAAGGGGTGCAGGAACAGAGGGACCTAGGTGTACATGTGCATAATTCATTGAAGGTGGCAGGACAGGTTAAGAGAGCCGTTAATAAAACATACAGTATCCTGAGCTTTATTAATAGAGGCATAGAGTATAAGAGCAAGGAAGTTATGTTGAACTTGTATAAGACACTGGGCTTAATTTAACAGGCCCTTCGACATCAGGGGTCGTGGCAGGGGATGCCCATAAAATTTTTCTGGGAGAGGCCCGCCTTGACCCCCGATGCCAAGAAGGCCCCGCTGCATTTTACCAGCAGCGGCAAGGCCTCAGTGTGGCCCCCCCCCCCACCCCCTGTCCCCCGCCGCATGGCAACAGAGCCTTCATTTGCATTTTGAAATTAAGTCAAATTCTTGTTAATTAATTTACCTGGACTGGGCGGCCGTCCCGCGCTGATATTCTGGCTGGTGGCCGGAAGTCCCGCGCCTTTGGATCGTCATGTGGGGAACCGAGGTGAGACACTGGTGGGGAGAGGGGAAGGAGTGAAATTTTCAGGGCAGGGGGGAGCGGGAAAAATGCTTTGTATTGGCTGAGGGGATGGTGGGAAGGGGCTGAAGGGCAAAGGTAACGATGTTGGGGGGGAAAGTTTGGGATGGGAATAAAGTTTATTTCCGTTTGGTGGCCCTAAAACAAACATGGTTGGGAGGGAGTGGGGGGAGGGGGAAGGGCCTACAGCGTTTTAAAAAATTTTAACGACCATTTACAATAATGTACCTTTAAAAACTCAAATTTCTTCTAAGGGCTTGAAGCCCTTTCAAAATGCTGCTAGCGCCTACGCGGTGGCGGCAGACGCCATTGCCTGGGACTGACCAGCCTCCCCCTCTACGTCATCGGGGGCCGCTATTCAGCCCCCTCCATTTAAGTGAGCCCCTGCGTGAAATATTGTGGGGGCTCAGCGGTGGCCGCTTCGTGCAGATGGACCGCCGACGTTGAAGCTTGCCGCCGCGATTTGCGATGCTCCAGTAAAATTCAGGCCACTAATTCAGCCTCAGCTGGAGTACTGTGTCCAGGTCTGGGCGCCGCACTTTAGGAAGGATGTGAAGACGTTACAGAAGGTGCAGAAAAGGTTCATGAGAATGGTTCCAGGGATGAGGAACTTCAGCTTTGAAGAGCGATTGCAGAAGTTGGGACTGTTTTCCTTGGGGAAGAGAAGGCTGAGAGGAGATTTGATAGCGGTACCGGTTTTAGTCCTTTTGAATTAGTTTATGGACATGAGGCAAGAGGTCCTTTAAAACTAATCAAGGAAAAGTTAGTTTTGCTGCCTTTACAGGCTGAACCTCAAAGCACGGTTCAGTGGACCATATAGAGTCAGCAAAAGGATTGGTAAAGTAAATTATTTGATTGACACCCTAGATTGCCGGAAAAAGAATCGGCTGTGCACATTAATATGTTGAAACAGTATCACCACCGGGAGGTGGATAAACAAGAACAAGTATGTCAGGTAGTAAGGACAGTGAAGGATGAAAGGTATAGTGAGAATGGGGCAGAAGGAGGCCTAGACAATTCTCAAATTGAACCTCCTACTACTGGATTACTTAATACTGAATTGTTAGCAAGTTTAGACACTATGGGCTGAATTTTATTCGCACACCGTGCTCTGCAGCAGCGCGCTTTGAACTCGACAATTGCATTAGTTTTTGCTGTTCCGCGCCCCCCCCCCCCCCACAGCCCTGAAAATTTTATTGATCCCCCCTCCCCACCAGGTTCTCGTCTCAGAGCTCCATACGGAGTTCCGAAGGCGCACGAAGTACGAACAGTGGCCGTAAAATCGTCGTGGGACTGCCGCCGCCTGCAGGTAGGGTCATTTACATGTCATTAATGTGCATTTAAATATTTAGATGAAGGGCTCGCCACCAGATGGTGGGGGCGGAGCGCCGCACGGAGGTCCCTCCGCCGCCGGTAATATGCGGCGGGCCCTTCTCGACATTGCAGGTCGAGGTGGGCCTCTCCCCATAAAATTTTACCAGCCACCCCACCACAACCCATGGTGTCGAGGGGCTGGTAAATTGCAGCTCTATGCTTTCATATTTAGATGCAGAGCAATGAGAAGACCCAACAAGCCTACTCACAGCATTTAAAGGAGTCTGTAGGTATAAACCAGGATGTACAACCTTAACCACACTTGATGTCTCCTATAAAACAGCATCCTTATCACCTAAGTCCAGAGAAACAGGCCCAGGTGAAAGCAGAAATCCAATACATTTGGAAAAACACCTAATTGAACCCAGTCAAAGCAGCTGGAGTTCCCCAGTCATGTTAGCGCCTAAGCCTGACGGTTCAACTAGATTCTGCATAGACTACAGAAAGGTCAATGCAGTAACAAAGGCAGACTCCTATCCAATTCCTCACTTGGAAGACTGTATTGACAGAGTTGGCTGTGCAACGTTTCTTACCAAAATAGATTTGTTCAAGATATACTGGCAGGTTCTTTTAACACCATGAGCTAAAGAAATATCAGCCTTTGTCATACCAGACAGTCTTTTCCAATGCTAAGTGACGCTGTTCAGGCTAAAAATGCCCCATAAACTTTCCAGAGATTAATGAACCAGATGGTAGCCAATGTTCCTAACTGTGTAGTTTACCTTGATAATATGCTGGTATACAGTAATACTTGGACAGACCACTTGGAACAATTAAAAGCTCTATTTACTAAATTACAGTCAGCTAATTTGGTGATAAACCTTGCCAAAAGTGAATTTGCAAAAGAACAGCAGAAGTACAACCATTGATGGAGTTCCCTGCCCCTAAGACTAAATGAGAAAACATGAGGTTTTTGGGGATGTGTCGATAAAGAAACCCTGACCTTACTACTAGCTCTTAAACAATTTGAATTATATGTCTGCCATGACTACAGAAAGACATTGGAAAATACTGATCATAAACCCCTAACCTTTGTGGAAAAATTCAAAAACCAGAATGCCAGACTATTTTGATGGAGGTTATTGCTGTCCTATCATTTAAAGATTATCCACATTGCAGGGAAAATAACATAATTGCTGATGCTTTGTCTAGAATTTTACTTTGCTTTGAAGTATCTGAGCACAAAGATGGTACAGGACATAACTGTATTAGTTACAGGTAAAAAGTGAATGAGAATGAGTGTGTAAATGTGTTTTAATATTTTGTTCATCTTCTGTTTTTTTCCACACTTCGTAATGAAACACACTTAAAAATGGCATTTCTTTCCTCCAAGGATGGAGGTGTTTTCAAAGTGCTTCCATTTTTCAATATGGTCACTGGGAAGAGATTTTTGTTTAAAAACAACCCTGACTGCATGTCACATGTCTTAAGCAAAATTAATAGCAGTTTACAAAGAAGTGACATGTCACGATTTATGGTGGTCAAGAGTTGGTTTCGTTTTGGATATTGTTTTGAGTCAGCTAGGGGCAAGCCTACTAAGAGAGAAGCCACCAGCATGCTTTTTCCACCTCTTTGAGAAACTCTAAGAATCCAGTGTGATAGCTGAAACCCCTGCCGCATTTCTCCTGGAAAGCCTGCCAGACTAATCCTCAAAGTCATAGAGTCATAGAGTTATACAGCACAGAAACAGGCCCTTTGGTCCATTGTGTCTGTGCCGGCCATCAAGCACCTCACTATCCTAATCCCATTTTCCAGCACTTGGCCCGTAGCCTTGTATGCTATGATGTTTCAAGTGCTCATCTAAATACTTCATAAATGTTGTGAGGGTTCCTCACAAATGTCTCTTTCTATCTAACCTGTCAATGCCCGTCATAATTTTGTATACCTCAATCATGTCCCCCCTCAGTCTTCTCTGCTCTAAGGAAGAAAACCCTAGCCTTTTCAGTCTCTCATCATAGCTGAAATGCTCCAGCCCAGGCAACATCCTGGCGAATCTCCTCTGCACCCTCTCAAGTGCAATCACATCCTTCCTATAGTGTGGTGACCAGAACTGTACACAGTACTCCAGCTGTGGCCTAACTAGCGTCTTATACAGCTCCATCATAACCTCCCTGCTCTTATAGAACATAGAACAGTACAGCACAGTACAGGCCCTTCGGCCCACGATGTTGTGCCGACCCTTTAACCTACCCTAAGATCAAACTACCTACACACCCTTCATTCTACTATCGTCCATGTACCTATCCAAGAGTCGCTTAAATGTCCCTAATGTATCTGCTTCTACTACCACCGCTGGCAGTGCATTCCACGCACCCACCACTCTCTGTGTAAAGAATCTACCTCTGACATCTCCCCGAAACCTTCCTCCAATCACTTTAAAATTATGTCCCCTGGTGATAGCCCTTTCCACCCTGGGAAAAAGTCTCTGGCTATCCACTCTATCTATGCCTCTCATCATCTTGTACCCCTCTATAAGTCACCTCTCATCCTTCTTCGTTCCAATGAGAAAGGCCCTAGCACCCTCAACCTTTCTTCGTAAGACATGCCCTCCAGTCCAGGCTGCATCCTGGTAAATCTCCTCTGCACCCTCTCTAAAGCTTCCACATCCTCCCTATAATGAGGCGACCAGAACTGAACACAATATTCCAAGTGTGGTCTAACCAGGGCTTTATAGAGCTGCAGCATAACCTCACGGCTCTTAAACTCAATCCACCATACGCCTTCTTAACAACCCTATCAACTTGGGTGGCAACTTTGAGCGATCTATGGACATGGACCCCAAGATCCCTCTGTTCCTCCACACTACCAAGTATCCTGTCTTTAAGCCTGTATTCTGCATTCAAATTCGACCTTCCAAAATGAATCACTTCACACTTGTCCAGGTTGAACTCCATCTGCCACTTCTCAGCCCAGCTCTGCATCCTGTCAATGTCCCGTTGCAACCTACAACAGCCTTCCACACTATCCACAACTCCAGCAACCTTCGTGTCATCGGCAAACTTGCTAACCCAGCCTTCCACTTCCTCATCCTAGTCATTTATAAAAATCACAAAGAGCAGAGGTCCCAGAACAGATCCCTGCGAAACACCACTGGTCACCGAGCTCCAGGCTGAATATTTTCCATCTACTACCACCCTCTGTCTTCTATGGGCCAGCCAATTCTGTATCCAGACAGCCAACTTTCCCTGTATCCCATGCCTCCTTACTTTCTGAATGAGCCTACCATGGGGAACCTTATCAAATGCCTTGCTAAAATCCATATACACCACATCCACTGCTCTTCCTTCATCAATGTGTTTTGTCACATCTTCAAAGAATTCAATAAGTTTTGTGAGGCATGACCTGCCCCTCACAAAGCCATGCTGACTGTCTCTAATCAAACCATGCTTTTCCAAATAATCATAAATCCTGTCTCTCAGAATCCTCTCCAATAATTTGCCCACTACCGACGTAAGACTGGCTGGTCTATAATTCCCAGGGTTATCCCTATTCCCTTTCTTGAACAAGGGAACAACATCTGCCCTCCTCCAATCATCTGGTACTACTCCAGTGGACAGTGAGGATGCAAACATCATCGCCAAAGGCACGGCAATCTCTTCCCTCGCTTCCCTTAATATCCTTGGGTATATCCCGTCTGGCCCCGGGGACTTTTCTGTCCTCATATCTTTCAAAATTTCCAGCACATCCTCCCTCTTAACCTCAACCTGTTCGAGCATATCAGCCTGTTCCACGCTGTCCTCACAAACGACCAGGTCCCTCTCACTAGTGAATACTGAAGCAAAGTATTCATTTAGGACCTCCCCTACCTCCTCCGACTCCAGGCACAAGTTCCCTCCACTATCCCTGATCGGCCCTACCCTCACTCTGGCCATCCTCTCGTTTCTCACATAAGTGTAGAACGCCTTGGGATTTTCCTTAATCCTACCCGCCAAGACTTTTTCATGTCCCCTTCTAGCTCTCATAAGTCCATTCTTCAGTTCCTTCCTGGCTACCTTGTAACCCACTTAAAGCCCTGTCTGATCATTACTTCCTCAACCTTAAGTAAGCTTCCTTCTTCCTCTTGACTAGCTGTTCCACATCTCTTGCCATCCAAGGTTCCTTCACCCTACCATCCCTTCCCTGCCTCATCGGAACAAACCTATCCAGCAGTCGCAGCAAGTGCTCCCTAAACAACCTCCACGTATCTGTTGTGCATTTCCCTGAGAACATCTGTTCCCAATTTATGCTCCCCAGTTCCTGCCTAATAGCATTGTAATTCCCCCTCCCCCAATTAAATATTTTCCCATCCTGTCTGCTCCTGTCCCTCTGCATGACTACAGTCAAGGTCAGGGAGTTGTGATCACTATCACCGAAATGCTCTCCCACCGAGTGATCTGCAACCTGGCCTGGTTCGTTGCCAAGCACCAAATCCAACATAGCCTCCCCTCTAGTCAGCCTATCTACATATTGAGTCAGGAAACCTTCCTGGACACACCTGACAAAAACTGCTCCATCCAAACTATTTGCACTAAGGAGGTTGCAATCAATATTAGGGAAGTTGAAGTCACCCATGACAACAACCCTGTTACTTCTGCACCTTTCCAAAATCTGCCTCCCAATCTGTTCTTCCGTGTCTCTGTTGCGATTAGGGGGTCTATAGAAAACTCCCAATAAAGCGACTGCTCCTTTCCTGTTTCTGACTTCCATCCATAATGACTCAGTAGACAAACCCTCCTCGACGACCTCCCTTTCTGCAGCTGTGATACTATCCCTGATTAGCAATGCCACTCCCCCACATCTTTTACCTCCCTCCCTATTCCTTCTGAAACATCTAAACCCCGGAAAATCCAACATCCATTCCTGCCCCTGTGATATCCAAGTCTCCGTAATGGCCACAACATCGTAGCTCCAAGTACTGATCCATGCTCTATTCTATGCTATATTCTATGTCTCGGCTAATAAAGGCAAGTGTCCCATATGCCTTCCTAACCACCTTATCTACCTGTGCTGCTGCCTTCAGTGATCTATGGACAAGTACACCAAGGTCCCTCTGACCTTCTGTACTTCCTAGGTTCCTAGAATCCATTGTATATTCCCTTGCCTTGTTAGTCCTCCCAAAATGCATCACCTCACACTTCTCAGGATTAAATTCCATTTGCCACTGCTCCACCCATCTTACCAGCCCATCTATATCGTCCTGTAATCTAAGGCTTTCCTCCTCACTGTTTATGACACCACCAATTTTCGTGTCATCTGTGAACTTACTTATTATACCTCCTTTATTCATGTCTAAATCATTAATGTACACTACAAACAGCAAGGGTCCCAGCACCGATCCCCGTGGTTCAGGCTTCCACTCGCAAAAACAACCCTTGACCATTACCCTCTGTTTCCTGCCACTAAGCCAATTTTGGGTCCAATTTGCCAAATTGCCCTGGATCCCATGGGCTCTTACCTTCTTAACTAATCTCCCATGCGGGACCTCATCAAAAGCAAAAGTCGCCTGAACAGAACTGTTCCAAAAAGATCCCAGTGACAGCCATTTACACGTATCTGGGATGCCAGAATAAAGGGACAACTGATATCATTCCATATCTTGTCCTTTTTTCTTCAAGAATTAACAAATATTTGTCCAAAATGTATTTTTGTTATTTTTTGTAAAGAGATCTCTGCAGAGAAAAATTCTTCATTTTTTCTTTAATCTTGGGGTGGCGGGGGGGGTGGTTGGCGGGTGCGGGGTGTGTGTGTGAGTGTGTGTGTGTGTGTTGGGCTAATTTAGAAGGGAAATTTCAATCTGTGTGTTAATGCTTTGCACCTTTACTGAATAAGTCTTGTTTGATAATAAATTAGTAATGTTGTTGTTTATTAAAGAAACTTGGTTGGTGGATTTTATCCTGAAATAAAAAGAGTATAAAATTGGCCATATCGGTAACTGGGTAAACATTAAAATGGAGAAGTGGAACTAAAGAAAGACAATGCATTCCTGCAGCCTCAGTCATCACAGTATTCAAAATCATGAGGGGTCTGGATAGAGTAGCTAGAGAGCAACTGTTCCCACTCATTACAGGATCGAGAATGAGAGGACACAGATTTAAAGTAATTGGTAAAAGAAGCAAAAGCGATATGAGGAAAAACTTTTTCAGACAGCAAGTGGTTAAGATCTGGAATGCACTGCCTGAGATTGTGGTGGAGGCAGGTTCAATTGAAGCATTCAAAAGGGAATTAGACTGTTATATAAAAAAGAAGAATATAGAGGGTTACAGGGAGAAGGTGGGGGAGCGGTACTAGGTGAAATGCTCATTAGGAAAGCCGGTGCAGACACAATGGGCGGAATGGCTTCCTTCTGTGCTGTAACAATTCTGTGATTCTGTGATTCATTATAACCTTGAATTAGTTCTAATGTGAGAGATTCTCTATTTCTACCTGCACAACATTACCAGTCTCCACCCTTAATTTAGCCCCTCCTTTGTGAAACCCTTACACATGCCTTTGTCACCCAAAGACATGATTATTGCAATGCACACCTTGCTGGCCTTCCATCCTCCACAAACTCCAATTTCACCAAAACATAGCTTTCCATACCTATTCCACACCAAATCCTGATCTCTTATCATAGCCATCATTGCTGAGTACACTGGTTCCTTGTCTCCAGTGTATTCAACTTACACTTCTTGTCCTCATCTTCTATACTCGGCATGACTTCTGCAACCTCTTACAGTCTTAAATCTTCAAAGTATCTGATGCTCTGATTCTGGCCTGTTGTGCATCCTTTCCTCCCTTCAGTTATGATCTTTGCAATTCACAGCCTAAACCCCTCCACTTCCCTCTCCTTCTTCTTTTCGACCAAACCTTTGGTTGCTTCCTTCCTAACCTTTCCCTCCATGTTTCCGTGTCCAGTTTCCTAGCTATTTCCATTTATGAAGCCCATTGGAATACTTGTTATATTAAAGACAATGACTGCCAAAAAACAAGGGCCATCCCTGGCATGCTCCTGCCATAACTTTGGTTGGAGTCTCTCAGAAATTAAGAAAGGACCTTCATAGGTTGGCTCCTGACTTTTGGTGCAATTTCTCAAGGACCTGTTGGGGCAGAGCCTCCAAACAGTCCAATCATGGCTATTAACATGAGAGAACATGTGATCATAGAAGGGGAGGCTTTGTACATTGGAGATTTCTGCATCTCAGGCCTCAAGTAGGCCGGACCAATGTTCACAGGCCTGATCAGACCATCTGTACTGTTTCATCAGGAATGGAAGTGCAGACCATCTGGAGGTTCAAATATGGATTGTGGCAGTACCCACGCTCCCTGGATATGGACCCAGCAGGATATCAGGACTATATTTTTTCCATTCATTGGGAGGCTACGGGTTAATTGGCTGAGAATCTGAAAACTGAAATTTTATTTTGCTTTTTCTCCTTTAGTGGTGGGCCCATGCGCAAATGTCAGTCAATCTCTCTGGGATCAATTTTTATTTTAATACTGCATGGTGGGGCCCACATTTGAGCATCTATAAAAAATACCTTCATGCAGGTATATTTATTGGCCATAAAAGATGCATGACTGGTGAGATTTTTGTAGAGGCCTATGATTCCACCAATCACCACTCAAAAGTGACATTGAAGTGGAGAGGAAAGCAGGATTTGCAGTATTGACCCCCACACATCCCACTCTCCCAGTCCATGGAAAGCCCTCATGAAAGCCAGAAAGGCACAGAAATCCAATGGAAATGACATCCACCCTATTTTTGAGGTCTGTCTTTGTTCATTGATCATCTCAAGGAATGAAAGCTTTTCTTGTACATTCATATTTACCATTCTAGTTATTAAGATAACTGGAATTGATTTACCTATAACACAGTTACTGTGATAAAAGATATATTTAACAATTGGCTACGGCCAAAGCCTTGTGCCAAGCCAATACAAGATTCTGATGTTCTTTGTGCAAGTTTCCCTGGTAACAGGCTTGAGAGGAAATCTAACAAACTTTGTGATTGTTTCCATTTGTATTTGACAGATAGTTCCTTTCTGGATTTAAGTATCTCTTTTCTGGGATATAGAATAAGAGCAATCCTGGTCAATAAATTGTCTGATGGAAAATCTCATGAGATACGATGTATCCAAAATCTCAGTGAAAGAAAAGGCTGTTTGAAAATCTCAGGTTGAAATTCCTGGAAGAATAAAGAAATACTTGAATCATGAATTTAACACGGGGCAGGAATTGGGAGTGCAGGAGCTGAAGTAGGCACCACTCTGTCTATCCTCCTGAAGAGTGAGACTCCGGACATTTGAATTCACGGGCCTCATTCGCATACTCTGATGCTGGCTCACCCCCACAGCAGTGGGAATGACGTCACTGCCAGAAGGCAGGAGTTCAAATATGTGTGTAGGGATGGGGGGCAGAGGGTCTTCTGCTGGAGACCCATCGATATAGTCCATATTGGGTCATTCAAGAATATGGAAATGGTGGATCAGGAAAGTCTGCGATCAGGAAGAAGGAAGATCAGGGTCAGAGACGCCCAAGAAAAAGAAGCAGTCGTAGCAACAGGTGGGGGAGCTTCAAGGAGCTGCAGCTAAAACTGTTAGGAGTCCACATATGAACATACGAATTAGGAGAAGGAGTAGGCCACTCGACCCCTCGAGCCTGCTCTGCAATTCAATAAGTTCATGGCTGAACTGATTACTCCACATTTCCACCTACCCACGATAACCTTTCACCCCCATGCTTATCAAGAATCTATCTACCTCTGCCTTAAAAATATTCAAAGACACTGCTTCCACCGCCTTTTGAGGAAGAGAATTCCAAATACTCACGACCCTCTGAGAGAATAAATTTCTCCTCAGAATGGGCGAGCCCTTATTTTTAAACAGCGACCCCTAGTTCTAGATTCTTCCACATGGGGAAACATCCTTTCCACATCTACCCTGTCAAGACCGCTCAGGATCTTATATGTTTCAATCAATTCGCCTCTTACTCTTCTAAATTCCAGGAGATACAAGCCTAGCCTGTCTAATCTTTCATCATAAGACAGCACGCCCCTTCCAGGTATTAGTCTAGTAAACCTTCTCTGTACTGCCTCCAACGCATTTACATCCTTCCTTAAATAAGGAGACCAGTAAAGTACACAGTACTCCAGATGTGGTCTCACCAATGCCCTGTATAGCTGAAGCATAACCTCCCTACTTTTGTATTCAATTCCCCTCGCAATAAACAATAAAATTCTATTAGATTTCCTAATTACGTGCTGTACCTGCATATTAACCTTTTGCGATTCATGCACTAGGACACCCAGATCCCTCTGCATCTCAGACCTCTGCAATCTCTCACCGTTTAGATAATACGCTTCTTTTTTATTCTTCCTGCCAAAGTAGACAATTTCACACTTTTCCACATTATACTCCATTTTCCAGGTCTTTGCCCACTCACTTAACTATCTATATCCCTTTGTAGCTCCCTTATGTCCTCTTCACAACCTACTTTCCTACCTATCTTTATGTCATCAGCAAATTAAGCAACCAACCATACCTTGAGTCCCTTCATCTAAGACATTTATATAAATTGTTAAATGATGAGGCCCCAGCACAGATCCCTGTGGCACACCACTCGTTACAGCTTGCCAACCATTTATGCCTGCTGTCTGTTTCCTGTTAGCTAGCCAATCGTCTATCCATGCTAATCTGTTACCCCCTACACCATGAGCTTTTATTTTCTGCAATAACCTTTGATGTGGCACCTTATCAAATGCCTTCTGGAAATCTAAGATTAGTACATCCACCAGTTCCCCTTTGTCCACAGCACATGTAACTCCCTCAAAGAACTCCAATAAATTGGGCGGCACAGTGGCGCAGTGGTTAGCACCGCAGCCTCACTGCTCCAGCAACCCGAGTTTGGTTCTGGGTACTGCCTGTGCGGAGTTTGCAAGTTCTCCCTGTGACCACATGGGTTTCTGCCGGGTGCTCCAGTTTCCTCCCACAGCCAAAGACTAGCAGGCTGATAGGTAAATTGGCCATTGTAAATTGCCCCGAGTGTAGGTAGGTGGTAGGAGAATTGAGGGAAGGTGGGGATGTGGTAGGGAATATGGGATTAATGTAGGATTAGTATAAATGGGTGGTTGATGGGTGGCACAGACTCGGTGGGCCGAAGGGCCTGTTTCAGTGTTGTATCACTCTATGACTCTAAGTTGGTTAAACATGATTTCCCTTTCACAAAACTATGTTGACTCTGTCTGATTACATTGAATTTTTCTAAATGCCCTGCTATAACGTCTTTAATAATAGCTTCTAACATTTTCCCTAAAACAGATGTTAAGCTAACTGGCCTGTAATTTCCTGCTTTCTGTCTCCCTCCCTTTTTGAATAAAGGAGTTACATTTGCTATTTTCCAATCTAACAGAACCTTCCCTGAATCTAGGGAATTTTGGAAAATTAAAACTCAGGCGTCAACTATCTCACTAGCTACTTCTTTTAACACCCTAGGATGAAGTTCATTAGGACCTGGGGACTTGTCAGGCCGCAGCTCCAACAATTTGTTCAGTACCACTTCTCTGGTGATTGTAATTTTATTGAGTTCCTCCCTCCCTTCCAATTTCTGACTTACAACTAATACTTGGATGTTACTTGTATCTTCAATAGTGAAGACCGATGCAAAACATCTGTTCAATTCATCTGGCATCTCCTTATTAACCATTATTAATTCCCCAGACTCACTTTCGAGAGGACCAATGCTGACTTTGTTAACTCTTTTCTTTTTTAAATATCTATAGAAACTCTTACTATTTGAGTTTATATTTCTAGCTAGCAAGGAGAAGGGCCATTTTTACCCTGTCCAGAGGATTTATATGCACAGAGTTACCTACCTCTAGTTTACTGAGGAGCAGTGCACAAGGAGGTTGCACTTCTCCAGAGATGCTCTCAGTCATATTTTATCACAAAGCCCGCCATGTATCACCATAGTTGTGTGTAGTGTCATGTTGTGATTGGAGGAGATGCATGTTCAGAGGGGTGGGAGGGATGGATGGTGCAGGGGGCACGTGTGATGCTCCAAGTCTTCATTCAGGGGAAGAGATAGATGAAGATAAAATTCTCACTTTGATTATCCGAATCAAATCACTGAACCTCCGTACACTCCAGCCAGATCCTGGCTGTAATGCTACAGGTATTGGCATGCTCTGCACCTGCTCTCCATATCTGCTGACTGCTTTGCCTGGAGGACACAGTACTTCTACATTGCAGCCTCTTATACATTTATGCATATACATTGTATGCACTTATACATTGCAGCTTCAAAGGGATACATCAGGTTGCATACAGCTACCCAGCGGCACTATGATACAGTGCACATCAGATGGTATGATGTTGCTGTCCATATAGAACAGCGTACCTCTGACTCACCATGGGATCTAGTAGGGTACATTTTAACTTTCACCACCAGGCAGAAAACTGGCATTGAGCAGTGGGCTGATTTACATTTTCACACTCGCCCATTTTCCCTTCCATTGACGTCAGTGGCTGAGTTTACCATTCGACGATGAAAGTTAAAATCCCCCTCGTCTTGTCTAATTTGGGGGTGGCTGCAATATCTCACAACCTACACCAACAACTTGTATTTATATAGCGCCTTTAATGTAGTAAAACATCCCGAGGCATTTCACTGGGATTTTATCAAACAAAATTTGACAAAATAAAGAGGTATGAGGGCAGATGGCCAAAAGCTTGGTCAAAGAGGTAGGTTTTAAGTAGTGTCTTAAAGGAGGGAAGAGAGGTAGCGAGGGGATGAGATAGGAACCTAATGTGTCTTGCTCTCTGTAGTAATCTCATGGAGGAGAAGCAAATCCCTTAAAGTTAGTGGTGAAGTCTACTGACCCTAGCTGTCTCTGAAGCTGTCTCGGACAGTATAATTTAAGTTGCCTGTATGTGATTGCTGGAGGTAGAACAGTGAATATGTTTTGGTTTTTCCTGGTGTAATAACGAAACAGGATACGTCCATTTTTACTGTCAGTTTAGGTAATCTTTCACTCTATTCTCTGTGATTTAGTTTGGATTTTCTGATTCAGCTTGAGATCTATGAAATTTTAGACCTTTCAAAGCTAAAAATAGAAAATGAGAGTCATATGCCAACAAGAAATCGATACAATGGATTACGTGATAGGAAAAGGTGGTCTCATGAAAAATAAGGCATTTAAGTGCTGACGAGTTAAGTCTGCCCTGGCATCACTAGTTTTTTTCTAGTCCTGGTCTAACCACTATCTAAACTATCAACTGCCACTCTTTCTGTTTACACAAACTGTTATGATCTTGCTTACATAGAATTCAATCTGAATAAATCAAAATGAAGCAATGGAGTATCTGAGTGAAAAATAATACAGATCTAAATCATATATAATATTTTTAAGTGGACTATGTAAACATAAATATGATGGATTTGCAGAAATCCAATTTTGTGCGATTCTCAGTATAGTTAGCCTACTTCAGAACTTAGGGATCAATAGAACTAGAAATATCTCACTTAAAAATAAATTGTTATTCTCAAGAGACAGGCCATTAAAATAATAAATGGCTGCTATAAATTTAGCCCTTATGCATTTATTAATTAATCTGAAGCAAGGCAGTTTTATCTTCTTGAGAGCTCTAAAGAACAGCAGGGTTTGTACACTACATTAGAGCTTCTCTGTCATGCAGCGTCTTCACATGAAGTCTTTTCCACATCATGGTCTTTCCAATGAGCCCAAAGTAATACTTAAATTTGCCCAATTAAAATCAAAAACCATCATCATTGCTTCTTCAAGGGCAGTCAATAAGCCGGTGTTAATCCACAAGAGGCTATGTCGCCATGGAAACATAATCAGAAAAAAGGGTACAGGAAGCATAAAGCTCAGAAACTGCTCTGCGGATGACGTATTTTTTTTGCAAAGGGCAGCAGCTTCTATGGTGGGAGTCTCCACAAGTACTCTTTGTACTTTAACTGCTAATTGTAACTGTCACTGGAGAATCCCAACCATCTTGAGTAGAAGACTGCTATTAAAATAGTAAATCTAATGATTTATTTTACAAATAAGTGCCAAATTGATTTAGTAACCTAAAGTGGTCCATTTCTGGTCTATTTGCAAAGAAAGTAGTTTAAAGCAGCTTGGCTTGTTTCTTTTGTAAACTAAGATCCACCTTTTTATGTGCACACTCAATTTTTGGTATCCTGATCCTTGTTTCTCACCACCACGGTGACAGGTGACCGGCACTGAAGGACTGCTGTTAAAAGTCTGGTTAAGTTTTGAAAGTGGTCAGGTGGCTTTGTTATTGGCATTCCTTCCTGGCAGCCTACTGGTGAGGTTACATCCAAGGCCTCAGAGATTTATTGATAGCATAGTGGATTACAACCTCAGCCTTGTGTTACATAAGGACTCTGTTGGTAACAAAGCTGGATGTTTTCTTTTTACCTGTGTACGGTCAAAAATAGTTGATGCTGAGATGTTCAATACCTTTATTTCTTCCTTCAGGAAAGAAAACAATTTACAAGGTGGAGCAGATTTAACAGATAGACTACAGCAGACCCAAACTTCTGAAGCTAAAGCCTTGATGAACCTGACAGCTCATCCCACATACTTGCAAATATTCTATTATAAACAGAACAATTGAGCAGCTGAATTTCTGTAGGGGTTCTCTCATCTTTCCTGTGTTTTCACAGCTCTTCTGTCATAGTTACGGGGGACAAGCAGAGAACCCCTGTGGAAATGCACCCTCTTGGTATTGAACACACAAGTCAATTCCATGTGTGGCAGACACCAGTTAATATGCAAAGGTGCACAATGTGGTTGAGGAATTCCAGGCACGTTTATACCATGCAGAAAAACCCACTAAAGGTAACAGATCAATAAAGAAATCTGAGGGTAGTACTTGATCAACCATTAAAAGTGCAGAAGCACTGTGAAGTGGTTATTGGGAAAGCTAATAAGAATTAAAGTTGTATTGCTAAAACCATTGAGTATGAAACAAGGAGCAGTAAACTTAGGCTATATAAGGCACTGATATATCTGCACTTGCACAGGCAATTTCCTCAGGGGTTTACTTGCTTACTTACTATGACTTTGCAGAAAATCAGGAGCAACCCCATTTAAGTGTTTTATCCGAAGTTTCCACCAATTTGCTGAAGTTACAGTGGCTGGTCTGAAGAATCTCTAAGGACATTCCTGTCATAGGAATGTTTAGTTTTGGTTCCCGCTTACAGTAAAATATATCGAGGCTATGGAGAAAATGCAAGATTACAAAAAGGATGCAGAAGCACTGGAGAAGGTGATAAAACAATTACGGGAATGAGAGCAGAACTAGAAGGGTGCAACTATCAGGAAAAACTGAACAGGCCAGGGTTCTTTTCTCTGGAATGGAGAAGACCGAGAAGTGACCTGACAGAGATCTTTAAAACTATGAAGTTGTTTTATAAGGTAGACATAGAGAAGATGTTTCTACTTGTGAGGGAGTCCAAAACTAGTGGCCCTAAATACATAAGATAGTCATGAATAAATCCAATAAGGAATTCAGGAGAAACCTCTTAACTCAGAGAGCGGTGAGAATGTGGAACCCGTTACCACAAGGAGTTGCTGAGGTGAAAAGCAGAGATACATTTAAGAAGAAGCTAGATAATTACATGTGTGAGAAAGGAATAGACGGATATGTTGTTAGGATGAGGTGAAGTAATGTGGGATAAGGTTTGTGTGGGGTAAAAACACCAGTTGAGTAGAATTGCCCATGTGCTGTACATTCCATGTAAAATGAAGTTTTTAAAAGGAGCTGGAAACAGCCTAGTTAGAAAGGTTTTATGAACTAAATAGGGGTAATAGGACTAGAGGTCATGCTGGTAAAATATACAAGCATTTCTAAGTAATGCACACACTGAGGTCATGCAGGTTCTGGCCTCCACTATTTCCTCCAGCTTACAAACTTTGAAGGATAGCATGTTTAGGGGCATTGCACTGATTGTACATCATCTATGTATCTGTGCTCAGGTCCCTAAGAGCTCTAGAGAGGATAGCCTTTGTCCCCAAGTAGCCAGCCTCTGGCCTGATGTTTGGGGTGACAGAGAGGGAGGATTGAGGACTAATACATGATAAAGGCTTCATGGTAGGTAGCAGCAAAATTGGAAAACTTGTTAATGTGCTGCATGTTATCCCACACCCATTGGATATTCAGTCAGTGTAGGCTGCAGGCTCTTCTACTGGAGCAAATAAGGCTATGTCTGTGTAGTCGATGATGCTCTTCATCTGGATGAAACCAGCACTCTGAGCAAAGCTCAGAGCCTTATCTTTCTGTTTAATATCCTTCATGGGGAAGACTATGATATCATCAGCTTTAGCAAAGTGTGCCTCCATCAACAGGAAATTGTACACCTGCACAACTGATTGGCTGGTGTTGTAGATGTCACATACTGTAGCTTGGAACAACCCTGAGGCTAGAGCTCGTTGAGGATATAACAAGCAGAGTTGATAAAGGGGAACCGGTAGATGTAGTGCATTTGGATTTCCAGAAGGCATTCGATAAGATGCGACATAAAAGATTATAGCTCAAGATAGGAGCTCACAGTACTGGGGGTAATGTATTAGCATGGATTGAGGATTGGTTAAAACACAGAAGACAGAGATTCAGGATTAATGGATCCTTTTCAGTTTGGAAAGTCGTAACTAGTGGAGCGCCACAAGGATCAGTCCTAGGGCCTCAATTATTTACTATCTATATTAATGACTTGGAGGAGGGGGCAGAGTGTAATATATCCAAATTTGCTGATGATATAAAAATAGGTGGAGGGCATGTTGTGATGAGGACATAAGGAATCTGCAAGGGGATATTGTTAGGTTGAGTGAGTGGGCAAAAACTTGGCAGATGGAGTTTAATGTAGGAAAGTGTGAGGCCATACACTTTGGTTGGAAGAATGAAAAGGCAGGCTATTATTTAAATGGAGAGAGACTCCAAAAACATGCAGCACAGAGGGATCTGGGTGTTCTTGGGCATGTAACACAAAAAGTTTGCACTGGAGTGCTGACTTGGGTTGCAGTAGAGTGCCACAGTGGAAGTTTGGTAAGTGAGGATAATTAAGGGTTAATTTTATCTTAAATCTAATCTGTCTTTTATTTAGCAGATCAACTTAACAGTTGCTGTTAGGGTTGGGGAAAGTGAGTTTTAGACCAGCTTTAAACAGGGTTCACTCAGGCTCTGCTTGCAGCTGCACCTTGTTAATTAGAGAATTGGTTTAAACCAGTTTTCAGGGGGCTAGAGTGAGTCAGTATAAAAATGAGCCATCTTACAGTGCTGACTTTGTTTGCACTAGAGTGCTACAGTGGAAGTTTGGTAAGTGAGGAAGTTCGGTAAAGAGGGAGTGAGGAGCTCCTTTCATTTCCTACCTGTCCTCAGAGTGAGGGGAGCCCAGAGCTTCCAAAGAGCACAGCTGACTGGGAGAAGACTCGGAGGGCAGAGTTCTGGACCAGTAAGTATAAAAAATTTACCCCTGGTTAAAAAAAAAACTGAAAGTGACTTCACAGGAAAGCAGTGACCTGATTGGCTGGGAGGAAATTTTTTTTTAACTGAATTTGAAAATAAAACATTGATAAAAATTGATTAAAACCCTAATTAACTTATCAGTAAGTAGAGTAACTAAACCAGAGGGAGGAGATTACTGTATTTAGTTAGCATTTAATATTTATAGTAGAAATCTAGCACTAGGGACCATATAGTTATCACAATTTAGTAAGGATTTAATAAGTATTTATTTATTTTAAATTAATTTATTAATTAGTGCTAGAAATGTCAGTTAGAGGGGTGAAGTGCTTCACCTGTGAGATGAGGGAGGTCCGTGACGCTTCCAGCGTTCCGGACGACTACATCTGCAGGAAGTGTACCCAGTTGCAGCTCCTCACAGACCGCATGGATCGGTTGGAGCAGCAACTGGATGCACTTAGGAGCATGCAGGTGGCAGAGAGCGTCATAGACAGGAGTTTTAGAGAAGTGGTTACACCCAAGGTGCAGGCAGATAGATGGGTGACCGCTAGAAGGGGCAGGCAGTCAGTGCAAGAATCCCCTGTGGCTATCCCCCTCTCTAACAAGTATACTGTTTTGGATACTGTTGGGGGGGATGGCCTATCAGGGGAAAACAGCAGCAGCCAGAGTAGTGGCACCATGGCTGGCACTGTTGTTCAGCAGGGAGGGACAAAGCGCAGAAGAGCAATAGTTATAGGGGACTCTATAGTCAGGGGCACAGATTGGCACTTCTGTGGACGTGAAAGAGACTCCAGGATGGTATGTTGCCTCCCTGGTGCCAGGGTCAAGGATGTCTCTGAACGGACAGGGGGCATTCTGAAGGGGGAGGGTGAACAGCCAGAGGTTGTGGTACACATCGGTACCAACGACATAGGCAGGAAGAGTGACGAGGTCCTGCAGGGGGAGTTTAGGGAGTTAGGTAGAAAGTTAAAAGACAGGACCTCTAGGGTTGTAATCTCGGGACTACTCCCTGTGCCACGTGCCAGTGAGGTTAGAAATAGGAAGATAGTGCAGCTAAACACGTGGCTGAACAGCTGGTGTAGAAGGGAGGGTTTCAGATATCTGGACCATTGCGATCTCTTCAGGGACAGATGGGACCTGTACAAGAAGGACGGATTGCATCTAAACTGGAGGGGCACATATATCCTGGCTGCGAGGTTTGCTAGCGTCACTTAGGAGGGTTTAAACTAGTGTGGCAGGGGGGTGGGAACAAGAGCAGTAGGACAGCAAGTGAAATAAATGAGGGGGAACTAGTAAATAAGGTCAGTAAGACTAAGAGGAAGAGCAGGCAGGGAGATGTTGCGGAGCACAGCGGGACTAGTGGTCTGAAGTGCATTTGTTTCAATGTGAGAAGTATAACAGGTAAGGTAGATAAACTTAGAGCTTGGATTAGTACTTGGAACTATGATGTTGTTGCTATTACAGAGACTTGGTTGAGGGAAGGACAGGATTGGCAGCTAAATGTTTCAGGATTTAGAAGCTTCAGGCGGGATAGAGGGGGATGTTAAAGGGGTGGGCGAGTTGCGTTACTTGTTAAGGAGAATATCACAGCTGTACTGCGGGAGGACACCTCGGAGGGTCGTGCAGTGAGGCAATATGTGTGGAGCTCAGGAATAGGAAGGGTGCAGTCACAATGTTGGGGGTTTTCTACAGGCCTCCCAACAGCCAGCGGGAGGTAGAGGAGCAAATATGTAGACAGATTTTGGAAAGATGTAAAGGTAACAGGGTTGTAGTGGTGGGTGATTTTAACTTCCCCTATATTGACTGGGACTCGCTTAGTGCTAGGGGCTTGGATGGGGCAGAATTTGTAAGGAGCATCCAGGAGGGCTTCTTGAAACAATATGTAGATAGTCCAACTAGGGAAGGGGCCGTACTGGACCTGGTATTGGGGAATGAGCCCGGCCAGGTGGTCGAAGTTTCAGTAGGGGTGCATTTCGGGAACAGTGACCATAATTCCATAAGTTTTAAGGTACTTGTGGATAAGGATAAGAGTAATCCTCGGGTGAAGGTGCTAAATTGGGGGAAGGCTAATTATAACAATATTAGGCAGGAACTGAAGAATTTAGATTGGGGGCGGCTGTTTGAGGGTAAGTCAACATCTGACATGTGGGAGCCTTTCAAATGTCAGTTGATTAGAATCCAGGACCAGCATGTTCCTGTGAGGAAAAGGATAAGTTTGGCAAGTTTCGGGAACCTTGGATAACGTGGGATATTGTGAGCCTAGTCAAAAAGAAAAAGGAAGCATTCATAAGGGCTCGAAGGCTAGGAACAGACGAATCCCTTGAGGAATATAAAGACAGTAGAAAGGAACTTAAGCAAGGAGTCAGGAGGGCTAAAAGGGATCATGAAAAGTCATTGGCAAACAGGATTAAGGAAAATCCCAAGGCTTTTTATACGTATATAAAGAACAAAAGGGTAACTAGGGAAAGGGTTGGCCCGCTCAAGGACAGAGAAGGGAATCTATGTGTGGAGCCAGAGGAAATGGGTAAGGTACTAAATGAGTACTTTGCATCAGTATTCACCAAAGAGAAGGACTTGGTGGATGATGAGCCTAGGGAAGGGAGTATAGATAGTCTCAGTCATCTCATTATCAAAAAGGAGGAGGTGTTGGATGACTTGCAAAGCATTAAGGTAGATAAATCCCCAGGGCCTGATGGGATCTACCCCAGAATACTAAGGGAGGCAAGGGAAGAAATTGCTGGGGTCTCCTCAGAAATTTTTGTATCCTCATTGGCTGCAGGTGAGGTCCCAGAGGACTGGAGAATAGCCAATGTTGTTCCTTTGTTTAAGAAGGGTAGCAAGGATAATCCAGGAAATTATAGGCCGGTGAGCCTTGCATCAGTGGTAGGGAAATTATTAGAGAGGATTCTTCGGGACAGGATTTACTCCCATTTGGAAACAAATTAGCGAGAGGCAGCATGATTTTGTAAAGGGGAGGTCATGTCTCACTAATTTGATTGAGTTTTTTGAGGAAGTGACAAAGATGATTGATGATGGAAGGGCAGTGGATGTTATCTATATGGACTTCAGTAAAGCCTTTGACAAGGTCCCTCATGGCAGACTGGTACAAAAGGTGAAGTCACACGGGATCAGAGGTGAGCTGGCAAGATGGATACAGAACTGGCTCTGTCATAGACAGAGGGTAGCAGTGGAAGGTTGCTTTTCTGAATGGAGGGATGTGACTAGTGGTGTTCCGCAGGGATCAGTGCTGGGACCTTTGCTCTTTGTAGTATATATAAATGATTTGAAGGAAAATGTAGCTGGTCTGATTAGTAAGTTTGCGGACGACACAAAGGTTGGAGGAGTTGCGGATAGTGATGAGGATTGTCAGAGGATACAGCAGGATATAGAGCGGTTGGAGACTTGGGTGGAGAGATGGCAGATGGAGTTTAATCCGGACAAATGTGAGTTAATGCATTTTGGAAGATCTAATGCAGGTGGGAAGTATACAGTAAATGGCAGAATCCTTAGGAGTATTGACAGGCAGAGAGATCTGGGCATACAGGTCCACAGGTCACTGGAAGTGGCAACGCAGGTGGATAAGGTAGTCAAGAAGGCATACGGAATGCTTGCCTTCATCGGTCGAGGCATAGAGTATAAAAATTTGCAAGTCATGCTGCAGCTGTACAGAACTTTCGTCAGGCCACACTTAGAATATTGCGTGCAATTCTGGTCGCAGCACTACCAGAAGGATGTGGAGGCTTTGGAGAGGGTACAGAAGAGGTTTACCAGGATGTTGCCTGGTCTGGAGGGCATTAGCTATGAGGATAGGTTGGATAAACTCTAATTGTTTTCACTGGAATGACGGAGGTGGAGGGGTGGCATGATAGAGGTTTACAAAGTTATGAGCGGCATGGACAGAGTGGATAGTCAAAGCTTTTTCCCAGGGTGGAAAAGTCAGTTACTAGGGGACATAGGTTTAAGGTGAGAGGGGCAAAGTTTAGAGGGAATGTGCGAGGCAAGTTCTTTACACAGAGGGTGGTGAGTGCCTGGAACTTGCTGCCGGGGGAGATGGTGGAAGCAGGTACGATAATGACGTTTAAGAGGCATCTTGACAAATACATGAATAGGATGGGAATAGAGGGATACGGTCCCTGGAAGTGCAGAAGGTTTTAGTTCAGGCAGGCATCAAGATCGGTGCAGGCTTGGAGGGCCGAATGGCCTGTTCCTGTGCTGTACTGTTCTTTGTTCTTTGTTAGCATGCAGGTGCAGCAAGTAATTAAGAAGGCAAATGGAATTTTGGATTTTATTGCTCAGGGGTTAGAGTTTTAAAAATAGGGAAGTCTTGTTACAATTGTACAGGGTGCTGGTGAGGCCGCACCTGGAGAACTATGTACAGTTTTGGTCCCCGTATTTAAGAAAGGATATACTGGCATTGGAGGCAGTTCAAAAGAGATTCACTAGGCTGATTCCTGGGATGAAGGGGTTGATTTATCAAGAACGGCTAAACATTTTAGACCTTAATTCATTCGAGTTTATAAGAATGAGGGGTGATCTTATTGAAACGTACAAGATTCTGAGGGGGTTTGACAGGGTAGATATTGAGAAGATGTTTCCACCATTAGGAGAATCTCGAACTTGGAGACAGTTACAGAATAAGGGGACACTCGTTTAAAACTGAGATGTGAAGGAATTTCTTCACTCAGTAGTGAATGTCTGGAATTCTCTACCCCAGAGAGTTGTGGAGGCTAGATCATTGAAGGTATTTAAAAAGGAGGTAGATAGATTTTCAAAATATCGGGGAGTTGAGGGCTATGAGGAGCTGGCACAAAAGAGGAGTTGAGGTCCTGGGGGGTAGATCAGCCATGATCTTATTGAATGGCAGGGCAGGCTTGAGGGGCCAAATGGCCTACTCCTGCTTATATTTCTTGTGTTCTTATGTTCTTATAACAGACACAGACAAGGATGTACATAACCTTGTCCTGGACTGCAGTTGGTGCTGCAGCAGGTAACACAGCTCTGTGATAGGATGCTCCTCTTTACCAGGGAGGCTAACACAATGCTCCTCCGTGGACTACAGCTAAGAAGATCTGACCCTATACACTCATGTGGAGTAAACATCATCCAAGCTGCCTTCCTTCTGTCTGCAGTTGCAGCTCCCTCCTCTCTAGCCTCCTCCTCCTTCTCTTCCAGCCACAATGGTCGTTGCAGTACGAAACCGACTGAAACTGATCAGAAGTTTGCCAGAACCCCCTCGACAAAAACCCCCGCCTGGCTCACCAAATTACTTCACAAATGATTACTGTCAGTTCCAGCCTCAAACTCCCAAAAAGCTTTAAAAAAAAAACATGCTGGCAATCAAGTGAATAATTAATGATTCACCTGAAATCAGTTGATGATCTTTTTAAGTATCACTGGAAATGACACCCCATAGGCTGCTCATGATTTCTGTTTCTGAGGATGCCAAAGTTGTTGACACGGGCATTTGGGTCCGAAAACAAGTAGGGATCTTAATTAGCATAAGTTAAATATGTTCCCGTGAAGTGCCTTCAGTTGCTTTCCTTTGTAAAAGGTGCAAGTTAAATAGGTGCCAATCAATTTCAGGTGGGTTTGCTGGACGCCTAAAAAGAGTCCCAATTCAAAATGGTGACGGGTAAATTCTGTGCATGAAATTTTTGTTGCCTTTGTTCTCATTTGTTGGAAGTAAAACAGGTTTTCCAAACTTGAAAGTCTCCCCCGTATTTGTTATTTCTTTCTTAGTAAAGGCATTTTTATTATTTCTGCCACATTCATGTTCATGGAATCGATAGGGTTCATATCTTGTAATATTACCATGTAATTTATTATATTAAAATTATTAACTAAAATATCTTTGTTCTATGCAGTGGCTGATGAAGTTCAAAAAATATTTAGCTTCTCCTTTGGCTATATAAAGACACAGAGCTTTGTGCCAGCTGTCTGATCTAGTGAAAGAAGAACTCCTGCTAAAAAGTCTGATTAATAAATTCTGAAATAATTCAAGTGGTTTTAAGTAGTATAAACTGTAATTTGGAGCAGGCTGTATTTGGAGTTCATCAATTCATTTTATTCCTGTTGAGAACATATGCAACATGCCGACCAGTAATAACCAAAAGGAGATGAGATGGGATTTACATTTCACAATTCAAAGCATTAAAGCACCCTCAATATTTGGCATAGTCCCAAATAAAAGGTAAAACTTCAGTTGATTAATTTGGGCTTGGGCTGATAAGTGGCATGTAATATTCACACCACACAAGTGCCAGGCAATGACCATTTCCAACAAGAGAGAATTCAACCACTTTCCTTTGACATTCAATGGCATTACGATCACTGAATCCCCCACTATCAACACCCTGGGGGTTACCATTGACCAGAATCTGAACTGGAGTAGCCATATAAATACTGTGGCTACAAGAGCAGGTCAGAGGCTAGGAAGTAACTCACCTCTTGACCCCACCCCCCTCCCCCCCCAAAGTCTGTCCACCATCTACAAGGCACAAGTCAGGAGTGTGATGGAATACTCTCCACTTGCCTGGATGGGTGCAGCTCCAACAACACAAGAAGCTCGACACCATCCAGGACAAACCAGCCCATTTGATTGGCACCCCATTGACAAACATTCACTCATTCCACCACCAATGCACAGTGGCAGCAGTGTGCACCATCTACAAGATGCACTGCATCAATGCACCAAGGCTCCTTCGACAGCACCTTCCAAACACGCGACCTCTACCAACTAGAAGGACAAGGGCAGCATGGGAACACCACCACCTGCAAGTTCCCCTCCAAAGTCACACACCATCCTGACTTGGAACTATATCACCATTTCTTCACTGTAGCTGGGTCAAAATCCTGGAACTCCCTTGTTAAGAGCACTGTGGGTATACCTACCCCAAATGGACTGCAGCAGTTCAAGAAAGCAGCTCACCACCACCTTCTCAAGGGAAATTAGGGATGGGCAATAACTGCTGTCCTAGCCAGCACCGCCCACATCCCATGAACGAATAAAAAAAAAAATGTAAAAAGCACACCTTTATGTTGCAGAATTGACAGTGTAGAATATTTAAATATTCAGTTTACTTCATTTCTGAAAAAGATATTCAGAAATCACTCGGTAATTTGCAATTTCAACTCTTACTCACTTGTTAAAATAGGTACTCCAAACCTTTTAATTTGCCTGCAAATATATAAATACGAGACAAAGATTTTATGAGTAGTTTAATAAAGTTGCACTCCAAAAGCAGAGCCTTGCCACCAAAAGTGTTGCCCATATTCTCAATTTGCAATCTCGGTGGACAAGGCCCTGTGCGAGGATCAGGATTTCACAAAATCTCCTCTTTCCTCTGTGCGATGTGTGCAATAAAATCACTGTCAGTTGTCTGATTGACATGTATTTCTTAGTTATCTTGAAAGAAACAGTAGCATGAAAGCTTAATGCTGTAGTCATCTGCACTTTTACAGAGTCATCTGTGTTTCACGTTGTCTGCAGGCCACTGTGTAGCAGATGGTATAATTGTGTTACAGCGTGTCATGTACAAAGATAGTGAAGACGTGTCCTTGGAAATGTCCAGCGACATATGCAAGGGTCTATAAAGACTAATCCCCAGAGTAGTGATGAACACAGACGGAATGCTCCAGGTGTCAGTACACTTGCAAGTAGTGGCTCCTCGGAATTTTTTTGAAATCTTAGGACCCGAGTCCTTCAAAGGAGAGGAGGGGGGAAAGTTTGGTGGCTTATTTCCAGTGCACAGTGATTACCTTCCTTTTATTAATCTCATTGTTCCTTTCATTCACATAGTAACACCAAAGCACATTTTGTGCCTTAGCAACACAGCACATACAATATTGGCTTAAAAACAAGAAATGCTGGAAATACTCAGCAGGTCTGGCAGCATCTGTGGAGAGAGAAGCAGAGTTAACGTTTCAGATCAGTGACCTTTCATCAGTTCTGAAGAAGGGTCACTGACCTGAAACGTTAACTCTGCTTCTCTCTCCACAGATGCTGCCAGACCTGCTGAGTATTTCCAGCATTTCTTGTTTTTATTTCAGATTTCCAGCATGTGCAATATTTTGCTTTTATACTATATTGGCATCTTATTTCTATTGGAAACCATTCCTTCCAGACACCATTGTTTCCATGAAGTACAGAATGACTTGGATCCACTTATGCCTGGAACCTTATCTTGGGTAGCTCTTATAGAGAGAGACTTGAAACAAAACTGCAAATTGTGGATTTGTCATTCTCGGTAAATGGACCAGAGCTAAACTATCTACAATGATGCTGCCTACTGTATTTGCAGTATGGAGTGAGTCTGGAAAATGATGCTTTGATTCACTTTTCTATATTGGCAGCCTTGGAGCTGATTGTTTATTTTTTATTATAACATCACATTAAGAATTACATTTGCAAATTTTTATGGACTCAAAAGTTCACTGGAAGACTGATATCAGGGTACATAATCCGATCAGGTGATGCATTCTCTCTTTTAAATTAACTTCACTATCTAAGACAATTATTAGGGAAATACATGTAAATTAATTATTTGCACAAATCTCATTACCAAATCCAAATTTCTGTGCATTTGTTTTGTTCACAGACTGTGACTTGAATATAAATAAACAACTAAACACAGATCACTGCAGCATGTAACCTGTGCCAACCGAGGCCATTGATTTAATTGGAAATTGGACAGAATCATGGAATTAGATTACCAAAGAGCAGGTAATAATCTCAGAATCACATATAATGAAAATGAAATTTGAGTTATTCAATCAATGTAAAGCAACCATCCTAATTGTAAATGAACAAAATCCAAAAATTGAATCCCCAAAGCAGTTGTAAAATTCCAGAATTCCATGTGATGAAACCAGGATTTGAATTATTCAGTCTCTATAAACCACTGGTCCATGACACTTCATTGAACAGCTATTCAAATAATTTTCTTTTTATTAAAACTGCCACTACAAAAACACAGGAGAGTATGAAAAAAATTAAATTCCTCCTACTCGCATTTTATGAAATTCTCAGCAACTGCTAGTAAATCCTCCACCTATGCTATTGGCTCTGTGCAACAGTCGATACTGTCACAAGCAATCCTGCTATGTACTGTTCCCCTAAGAATCAAAGGTCTTTGTACTGGCACTAGACAGTTAGGTACATAATGATCAACACTTTGGGCTGTACATTTTACATATTGTCTTAATTATATGGAGCGTGTAGTTTGGTTCTCTCATACAGCAAATGTTGTCAAGAGCACTTTCTTGCTACCAAAAGCAAGATGGATTCCACTGACAAATTCCCAACATTGACAATACTTTTATTATTAATGTCTTCTTGCTCAAAATACTCAAGAGCAATTATAACTATCATGAGAAGTGGCAACTCCTGAAATGCTGTGAAAAAAAATCTGTATAACTGAGAAATCACATACTGGAATTCAACTTGAAGTTCACTCATAATGAGACATTACTGCTCCCACTATATGCAAAAACTAAATTGTCTAATCCTGACAGTAAATTGAGCAGTCCCATTGCATTATCTCCTGAAAGAGAAAAGAAAAGCTTCGAAATTGCTGTTAGCGATATCAATAATGCTTACTGTGGGCTGAATTTAGTGTTCCCATTGCGGGTTCCAGCGGGGGACCTGGAAGCGGGTGCCATCGCCGTCCGTGACGTGTGCAGCCAGCTGACTGCGATTACGTAGCAGGAGGCTACTTACCATAATGGAGGCGCAGGACCTGTCCAATTACGTGATTGGGAGGGAGCCTCGAAGGCACTGATTGTGGTGTCAGATGACTCTGGAGCAGATGCTGATGCCATATTTAAAGCACTGCCAGCCCTCCTGCTTGCAATGCTGCCTTTGAGAGATTTACTGAATCTGGATTGCTGCTGGACCCAGTATTGCAAATCCTGGATGCTAACACCACCCACCCCACCCCCCCCCACCACCCCCGCTCCCCGGAGAAGGACGGTGCACTATGGCAGAGGCAAAGCACCAGGTGGCCCCACAGTTTAGCGATGCCTCCCTGGAGATTCTCCTCCAAGCTGCAAGGAAAAGGTGGGAGGTCCTCTTTCCTAGGGATCGCAAGAAGAGGTCCTCCAGCCTGACCAAGCAAGACTGGATGGAGATCGCTGAGGAGGTCAGCAGCCATGGGGTCCCCCAGACGTGGGTGCAGCCAGAAAGAGTCAACAACCTCCTTCATTCTGCCAAGATGAGTGCTCCACACTTCTCTCCTCTTTGGGACTTGCATGTGGCTAGGCAAGAGGCAGCGCGACATGGGGAGGGAATCACCACAAAGGCTGCATCTTGGCCATCAGTCTTCTTTCACTGCTCACCACCATTATGTCCCCTGAGAGTGGACGTGGGGAAAAGCTATGTAGGAAACCCCATCAGGGGCGAGGGGCTGCCACCAACAGAACGACTCTCTCACTCTTCCTGCAAGCTTTTACTATCTCCCTCTTTGCACTTGCAGGTCAAGCGGGCCCATAACAACAGGGAGACCTCAAGGACTGGCGGATGAATTCCAGATATACGGCATCTGCCGACGTCTAAGGAGGAGGCACTAGAGCTGACGGGGGCCCAGGGCAGCCACTCAATGGCAGATGGTGAGACTGGAGTCTTGGTGCAAAACAGTGAAGATTGTCTCCATTCGACATCCACCACACTTCTGGAGATCCACATCATGCATGGTTGGCATGACAAGATCTGCACTACCTAACCCACAGATGTTTGTGTTCTCTCATGCAGGTTGTCATCCGCTGGAGGCTTCAGCTGAAGGGGGACAACAGTTAACCTCTGAGGAGGATCAGGAGTCAGAGGATGCACCATCACATGACTCCTGAACCTTCGACCAGCGCAGATACTTTAACCTCAGTGGGTTTATGCTCAGCCTCAGAATCAGATCACAAGCTGGTGAGAGCACCACACACGCACCCGAGCAGCTGGCTAGGCTGAGATAGCCGACACCACTGACAGTCGAAGGATTGTGGGTGGCCAGGCCCATGCTGAGCCCCAGGCTGATGAGGAACCTCTGGTGTCAACAGCACAGGATATGCTGGAGTTGCAGAGAGGTAAGGTAACATCTGGCAGAGATGCCAGAGGCCATGCACAGCCATAAGTGGACAATGGAGGGGTCCATCCATACCATAACTGCTGCCATGTGTCAGGTATGTGAGCAGATGGCTTCCTCCATCGAGAGGTTGGCAACCCTCATGGAGAGCCAGATCCCACAAATATGCATAGACCTGCACATCATCACCTTGGCCTTGAGCTCAACACAGCATTGGCAAGGCGAGAGAAGGATGAGATGCCTGGAGTCTTCAGGTCCTCGTCCTTCTCTTGCCAGAAGGGAGGTTCAAGCAAGCCTTGAAAGGGAGGAGGAGAGGCTGACCTCCACAGCTGGGGCTCAGGGCACTCTGACTGTGGACACCAGCTCTTCAGCCCCACTGAGCCAGGGTCCTCCAGCCCTTAGGCAGCCAGAGGTTGCACCTCATTGAAGCACTTGTAAACGTATTAAGAAAAGCACCCAGATACACAGTTTAACGGATGTTTGGCATTTATCATTTGTATTGTGTTATAAAGTCCTCTCGTTACTACAGTTCACATTCGTTGTTGAAAAATGCTTATTCTTACATGCCTTAATTGTAAGATGTTGCCTTCACCCTTGCTCCCTCATTGGGCTGCCAATGTGGGCACAGAGAGCCTTTGGTAAGCATCTCAGATGTGCCAGAGCATGTGGTAAAGCTGGACCCTAGGCACGGAATCCAGATAAAAAGGTGACAGACTGAATCCATTGAGTTCACTTTGAGAGGCCATCATAGTGGCTGGAAGCGGGTAAGCATGAGACTGTGCCTTGCCCCCCCATTGCCCGTTGCTCAATGTGCCTGGCCTCTGGTGCAAGGGGTTCAATATCCAGTGCTGATTGCTCAATAGCCTCCTGCAGATCCTCCTCATTGGTTGAGGACTGGCGATCAATCATGTCTTCTTCAAGGCCTCACCCCGCCCCCCCCCCCACCTTACTGCAGTGCTAGATTGTGCAGAGCACAGCAGAGCACCATGATATGCGAAACCCTCGCTGTGGCATACTGGAGGGCTCCACCAGATCAATCCAGCACCGGAATCTCACCTTTAGCAATTCAATTGTCGCTCCGGTAGAACCGTGGCAAGTGTTGTATTTCTCTTCTGCTGCATTGCAAGGGTTCCTCACATGCGTCAGTAGCCATGTCTTCAATGGGTGGATCTTGCCCCTGAGAATCCATCCCTGAAGGCAAGGAGGATGCCTGAACAGCTGTGACACTTGGGACTATCGAAGTATGTAGGCGTCGTGACTGCTTCCCGGAACAGGGTGCACAGCTGCAGAAAATGCTTTTGGTGGCCGCAGACCAGTTGAACGTTATGGAATAGAAGTCGTTCCTGTTGATGAAGGCGGCAGGCTGGTCCATTGAAGCCTTGATAGCCGTATGGGTACAATCTATCACACGTTGCATCCAGAGGAATCCAGCGATGGTCCCAAAGCCGATGGCCCTCTTGGCCTGACTGTCGGGGTCAGTCAGTACTGCACATAGTTGCCGGTCCTCTGGATCTTTTTTTTAATTCATTTCATGGGATGTGGGCATCGCTGGCTAGGCCAGCATTTATTGCCCATCCCTAATTGCCCATGAGAAGGTGGTGGTGAGCTGCCTTCTTGAAATGCTGCAGTCCATTTGGGGTAGGTACACCCACAGTGCTGTTAGGAAGGGAGTTCCAGGAATTTGACCCAGCGAGAGTGAAGGAACGGCGATATAGTTCCAAGTTAGGATGATGTGTGGCTTGGAGGGGAACTGGCAGGTGGTGGTGTTCCCACGCATCTGCTGCCCTGTCCTTCTAGGTGGTAGAGGTCGCGGGTTTGGAAGGTGCTGCCTGAGTAGCCTTGGTGCTTTGCTGCATGCATCTTGTAGATGGTACACACTGCTGCCACTATGCGTCGGTGGTGGAGGAAATGAATGTTTGTGGATGGGGTGCCAATCAACTGGGGCTGCTTTGTCCTGCATGGTGTTGAACTTCTTGAGTGTTGTTGGAGCTTTACCCATATAGGCAAGTGGAGAGTATTCCATCACACTCCTGACTTGTGCCTTGTAGATGGTGGACAGATTTTGGGGAGTCAGGAGGTGAGTTACTCGTCGCAGGATGCTGGAAGATTGATTGCCACAGTGATCTTCAGGGCCACTAGTTAGGGTGACCACCGTATCCCAACTCGTCCTGCAACATGGCGCATAAGTCAGTGATGGCCTCCCTGGAGAGCTGCAGTCTTCACTGACAATGACAGCCGGACATTTGAAGGTAGCTGAGTGGAGTCTGGTACACTCTCTCGCGCAGTTGGGCCCTTCTTGGCATGGCCTGTCACTCTCGTCATGGAACTTCACAGACAGGCACAGCTGCCTCCTGGCCCTCCCTCTATCGGAGGCACAGCGTCATGCCACAGGGGTCCAAAAAGACAGCGTGTGTGGGACCTAGCCAGCTGATCAGTAAGCCTCCAAAGCATTATCCTTGCAGAGATGAAATTGACATGGCATAATTGCCTTTGATACTCCCTCAGTGCCCACCTTTGCTGAGAGCCAGCCCAGCATCCAGTACTATGGCCACCTGACCCAGTACTGCCACCCGTGACCAAGCCCACCCAGTACTGCCACCCCAGACCAAGCCCACCCAGTACTGCCACCCCAGACCAAGCACACCCGTGCAGAGTGCACAGCACTGCAGGCCAACAATGACCTCCGCTGCGCCCACACCAACCCCCCTCCCCCACCTTTCCTCTATCCAGTGCTTGTCATGGCGGCCAACACATCGCAGCACTGAGGCTTCGCCTCGGTGCTGTCACCTTTCAACAGCCGGGGATCTGAAGGTACATGAGGCCCGCCGCCGTTTGCTTAATTCCAAACCCTCCATTGTGTCGCTATCAATTTCATGCTAATGTATGACTATGACCTGTTCAACAATTCAAATGGCAGTCCCGTCGCATGGGGGCGGCAACGCCACCTTAGAGCTTTCCCGCCACTGACTAAATCTGGAACTGAGGTTGCGATGCTGGATTTCCAGGCAGGCCCCTCCAACGCTATTCTCAAGCCCTCCATAGCTCCATTCCCACTCCAAATGGCTTCATAAAATTCATCCCTGTGTTTCAGATTTCAGATGAGACGTTAAACCAAGGCCCCACCTGTGCTTTAAGGTGGACATAAATGACTTCATGGCATTATTTCAAAGAACAGCAGGGTGACTGTCTCTGGTGTCATGGCCAATATTTATCCCCCACCCAACATCACTAAAACAGATTATCTGGACATTATCACATTACTGTTTGCAAGAGTTTTGCTGTGTGAAAATTGGATGCCATGTTTTCTACAACAGTGATTGCACTTTAAAAGTACTTCATTAGCTGTAAAGCACTTTGGGACATCCTAAGGTCATGAAAGGTGCTATATAAATGCAAGTCTTTCTTTCCTTCTTTATTTGTATGACATTCCTCTGACGTTTTAGAATGCACAATAACCTATTTTAAAAGTGGGTTAAATTCTGCATTAAAACAGTGCCTAGGGCAACGTCTTATGAATTTTTTTTTTTTATTTAGAGATACAGCACTGAAACAGGCCCTTCGGCCCACCGAGTCTGTGCCGATCAACAACCACCCATTTATACTAACCCGACAGTAATCCCATATTCCCTATACTAGGGGCAATTTACAACGGCCAATTTACCTATCACCTGCAAGTCTTTGGATGTGGGAGGAAACTGGAGCACCCAGCGAAAACCCACGCAGACACAGGGAGAACTTGCAAACTCCACACAGGCAGTACCCAGAATCGAACCTGGGTCCCTGGAGCTGTGAGGCTACGGTGCTAACCACTGCGCCACTGTGCCGCCCAAATGATGGGCATTCATCCATCAATAACACCAGCAGTAGCTTTTAGACTAATAATAGCAGAGACCCGCAAAACATTTTGCAGTCAAATTAATATGCTTAACCAATTCCATCATCTCATCCATGCCAGTCTATCCTATGCCATGCCTTCCCTCCCATACCATTCCATCCTTCCCATGCCATCCACAGCCCATGACATTTCAATATTGACCCTGACCCTGAGGTGATTTTAGGTAACACTCGCACATATTCATCTCCCAGTTATCAAATGTTAAGACCACCGGAGGGAGATGAGAGGAAAGGACAAATCCTGGTGCTTGTCGCTGATTTCTGCCCAGCTTTAAAAAAAAAAGACCAACCTTCATAGCTGTCTGTGAGAATCTGCACCCCTTTACACACACAAAGACTCCATCTTTGCAAGGGGACAGCCACACAACCACCATTAGAAGTCGCACATGCATCACTCATTCCACTCGTCCTGAGCTCCAGTCCTCCACACGCCCTATGTGCCTCTGTGTGCACCTGGCACCACCCGTCCACTAACACACTGACCAATCAAAACAGTGCAGATAAAAACTGCATATTATTAGCTATTTTTATTACTAAATATGCTCCATCAAAAAAACACAGTTAAAAAGAGAGAAAAAGGGATTATGATGTTTCAGTACAAGCTTGAATTCACTACAGTTTAGAAATTGGAAACTGAAAGTAAACAATGTCCTGCTTTAAAAGGAAATTAGATATATACTTGCAAAGGAAGCATTTGCAGGGCTATGGGAGCAGGACTGATTCGACAGCTCTTTTATTGAACTAGCATAGACATGACGGACTGAATAGTCTCTTTCAGTGTTGCAAGATTCCATGCGGCACAAGTTAATGGTAGAGCACAGATTCATACATGCCAACCTGGAAAATTAGCAAGAGCTGACTCACAGCTTCAAAAAAGCTGACTCAGCCACAATAAGCTGTTAACTCAAAAATAGGCATGAATATGAACCCATGATGTAAAAATAAAAAGCTACACTGAAAATGCAGTAGGGCACATGTGTTTTATATCCAACACTATCAATTAAATTAAAGGGGGAAAATATCCAAAAGTGCAATTTGAAACACCAGTTACTTAGATACTTCTGAAGGTGATCTGAGCACTAAGCACAAGATCTACCTTCTGGGGCCAGAAAATAATTATTTTTTTTGTGCTTTGTTATTTTTTTTTTCAAGTATTTTGCAGTCAAGGTAACTTTACCTTTCATGTTGGAATAGGTTATTCTGAAATAGTTGCAGATATTTTAAATTTCAAAATAAATCAGTTTTCTACAACTTCTCAGGTGAACAACACTGGCTTGTCAAATTAAACATTTCACAACACACACCAACAATCAAACCTACTGGTCGTGTGTTTTACATGGGAAGTCAAAATGGGCTCATTATCACTTCTGTCCCTGTAAAGACCCCATGGCAACCCAGAGGGAAGTGATGGATTAACTAGATTGGAGGAATTTTGAACATAAATACAAACCACTTTTATTTTGTAAATATGTTAAGAAGGGATAAGGGAAATCAGTAACATTGAAACCAAGCTTAAAACTCAGATCTGATGAAGAGTCTCACTGAAATATTAACTAGCAAACATTCAGGTGCAGCAAGCAATTAGGAAAGTGAATGGAATGTTGGCCTTCATTGCAAGAGGATTTGAGTACAGGAGCAAGGATGTCTTACTGAAGTTATACAGGGCCTTGGTGAGACCCTGGAGTATTGTGTGCAGTTTTGGTCTCCTTATCTGAGATTTACTAGGCTGATCCCTGGGATGGCAGGATTGATGTATTGATGGGTCAACTAGGCCTATATTCACAAGAGTTTAGAAGAATGAGAGGGGATATTGTAGAAACCTATAAAATTCTAACAGGACTAGACAGGCTAGATGCAGGGAGGATGGTCCCGATGGCTGGGGAGTCCAGAACCAGGGGTCACAGTCTCAGGATACGGGGTATGCCATTTAGAACCGAGATGAGGAGACATTTCTTCACTCAGAGAGTGGTGAACCTGTGGAATTTTCTACCGCAGAAGGCAGTGGAGGCCATTAATTAAATATATTCAAGAAGGAGATAGATATATTTCTTAATGCCAAAGGGATCAAGGGATATGGGGAAAAAGCAGGAACAGGGTACTGAATTAGACAATCAGCCATGATTTTTTTCTGAATGGTGGAGCAGGCCTGAAGGGCTGAATGGCCTACTCCTGCTCTTATTTTCTATGTTTAGTCTTTTTTACTTTTAGTTGTTGATCAATCTGCTGTACATTACAAAAACATTTGTTTACCTTTGCTTCTGTCAGAAAGGTTTATTTTCTTGCCTTGACAGGACAAATTATTATACACATCAAAATTATACAAAAGTATCACTTACAGGAATGGACACTGGGGGCTGAACATTTGATTTCAATGGTCCTGTGGTCCTGACTAACAGCCTCCATTCTAGGGTTTGCAATCTATTTGTGCTCGTCATTAATATCACCCCTCGCATTTCCCGATGGATGTTTATAGGCCTGACATGGATGATGGAGGTTCTGTCCCTGATTGCTCTAAGGATTTTTTCATTATCTATTCATGGGATGTGGGCATCGCTGACGAGGCCAAAATTTATTGCCCATCCCTAATTGCCCATGAGAAGGTGGTGGTGAGCCGCTTTCTTGAACCACTGCAGTCCATGTGGTGTAGGTACACCCACAGTGCTGCTAAGGAGGGAGTTCCAGGATTTTGGCATAGTGACGGTGAAGGAATGCCAATACAGTTCCAAGTCAGGATGGTGAGTGAATTAAAGGGGAACTTACAGGTGGTGATGTTCCCATTTGTCTGCTGCTCTTGTACTTCTAGGTGGTAGAGGTTGCAGGTTTGGAAGGTGCTGTTGAAGGAGCCTTGGTGAGTTGCTGCAGTGCATTGTGTAGATGGTACACACTGCTGCCACTGGTGCCAGTGGTGAAGGAAGTGAATGTGTAAGGTGGTGGATGGGGTTCTGATCAAGCGCACTGCTTTGTCCTAGATGGTGTCGAGCTTCTTGAGTGTTGTTGGAGTTGCACCCATCCAGGCAAGTGGAGAGTATTCCATCACACCCTTGACTTGTAACTTGTAGACGGTGGACAGGCTTGTCATCGGACTCAGGAGGTGAGTTACTTGCCACAGAATTCCTAGCCTCTGACCTGTTCTTGTAGCCATAGTATTTATATGGCAGCTCCAGATCAGTTTTTGGTCAACGGTAACCCCCTGGATGTTGATGGTGGAGGATTCAGTAATGGTTAGATTTTCTGTTTTTGGAGATGGTCATTGCCTGGCACTTGTGTGGCTTGAATGTTACTTGCAATTTATCAGCCCAAGCCTTATTAGTGTCCATGCCATGCTGTATGTGGACACAGACTGCTTCAGTATCTGAGGAGTCGCGAATGGTACCGAACACTGTGCAATCATCAGCGAACATCCCCACTTTGACCTTATGATTGAGAGAAGGTCATTTATGAAGCAGTTGAAGACGGTTGGGTCTAGGACACTACCTTGAGGAACTCCTGCAGCGATGTCCTAGGAACATAAGAACATAAGAAATAGGAGCAGGAGTAAGCCATTTGGTGTCTCGAGCCTGCTCTGCCATTCAATAAGATCATGGATGGTCTGATTGTGGCCCTAACTCCACTTTCCTGCTGACCCCCCCACAACCCTTGACTCCCTTGTAGATCAAAAATGTGTCTCGCTCAGCCTTGGATACATTCAATTGCCCAGCCTCCACTGCTCTCTGGGGAAGAGAATTCCCAACATTAATGACCCTCAGAGAAGAAATTCCTTCTCATCTCCATCTCAAAAGAGAGACCTCTTATTCTGAACTTGTGCCCCCAGTTCTAGATTCCCCCATGAGGGGATGACAGAATATACCCTGTTAGAATCTTATATGTTTCAATAAGATCACCTCTCATTCTTCCAAACTCCAATGAATATGGGCCCAACCTTCTCAACCTTTGCTCATAAGACAAGCCCTTCATCCCAGATATCAGCCTAGTGAACCTTCTCTGAACTGCTACTGATGCAAGTATATCCCTTTTTAAGTAAGGAGACTAAAATTGCACACAGTGTGGTTCGGTCTCATCAATGCTCTGTGCAGTTATAGCAAGACTTTCCTACTTTTAAACTCCATCCCGCTTGTAATAAAGGCCAACATTTCATTTGCCTTCCGAATTACTTCCTGTACCTACATGCTAACTTTTTGTGATGCATGTACAAGGACACCCAGATCCCTCTGTACTGCAGCATTCTGCAGTCTCTCTCCATGTAAATGATATTCTGTTTTCTATTCTTCCTGCCAAAGGGACAATCTCCCATTTTCCCACATTATACACTTTCTGTCAAATTTTTGCCCACTCACTTAACCTATGTGTATTTCTCTGCAGATACTTTGGGTGGAATCTTATAAGTGCCGCGGCTGGACCGACAGCTGGACCAGAAGTTGGCGTAGATTCCACTTCAGCCACAAATCCCATTCCCCACGCAATTTTGTATGTAGATTAGCCATGTGGCGACGGGCACAGGGGGCATGTGGGATCATGCGGCGGGAGCGGCCTTTCATTGGCGGAACCCAGTATCACTGCCCCAAGCACCATGATCGCTACAGATATAAAACATTCTGTGCTTGCAGCGTCAAGAATCAGCAGCCTTCCTTTCATGTATCTTCAGACTAACTTAAATTGAAACTTTTACTTAAATCAAAATGTTTTTGCCTCCCTTATTTTGTGAAAGTCACCACCAACTTCATATCATTTATTTTCCCTACAGCCAAAGTGAATCACATGGCAGCCAGCAGGCAGTGTCCTGCCCCACGGTTCAGTGATGCCTCCCTGAAGGTTCTCCTTCAGGCCATCAGGGAAAGGCAGGAGGTCCTCTTCCCTGGAGATGAAGTCAGAAGACCATCCCGCCTCGCCAATGTGGCCAGGATGGAGGTAGTGGAGGAGGTCCCGAACCATGGGGTCACTCATAGAACATGGTGCAGTGCCACAAGCACATCAATGAGTTGTTCAGATCAGTGAGGGTAAGTGGTCCTGGCAAGCCTGCTCCGTTGTTTTCTTCTATGGGTCCGTGTCTTTAAGGGAAAGGGGATGCAAGGAATGCATGATCAGCCTTGGTGCCATTCACTAAATGATTTTCCACCAAATGAAGATTGGCATTGTTTATGTGATTGGATGTGTCATGAGAAAGCCAATGTAGAATTAGTGATGTTGATGTACATATGCAATGGTTGTGATACATCATTTGCCATGTCATTAAATCTGCACTGTCTGCTGCAGGATAAACAAAGCCACAACCAGTGTGAGCATGCTAGAACAAGAGAGGAGTCCCTGACATAAGGCTGCTGACCACGGCAGAGGAGGAGGCATCTGAGATCGCAAGAGAGGAGGGAGGCAGGGCGAGCAGAGATGGCGAGGCAGGAGCCACAAGGCGTAAAGATGAAGTGTCATCTCTGCTTTTGCAGCCATATGTGGTATCTGAAAGAAATTGTGTGAACTCATGTGAAGCACATGCTTAAAGTGCCTCTGTTTGTGTCTCCACTGCAGGTACCCACACTCAAGTCACAGAACACTGCATGGCCCAAGAATTCTCCTCTGGGGAGGAAGAAGAAGCCGATGTCCCGGAGGGTGCAACATTAGCTGCCTCTTCTTCCACCTCCGCCAGAGCAGATACATCCACACGGTCCGCAGGGGAGGTTTAAAATTAGAATCTGGGTCACAAGCTGGTGTGCATGACCCAGACGCATCCCAGCAGCTGAGGGAGCATATGCCAGTCACGTCCCTTGACAATCAGAGGTCTGCTGGGCAGCAGGCCCCTGCTCAGCCCCACGTTCATGATGATCCTCTGTTTGTTGCTACGAGAAGTCTGCTGGATGTGCATAGGAAGATAGGAACAGGAGTAAGCCATTCAGCCCTTCGACCCTGTCCCGCCATTCAATGAGATCATGGCTGATCCGTGGCCTAACTCCATATACCTGCCTTTGGCCCATATCCCTTAATATCTTTGCTTAACAAAAATCTCTCTATCTCAGATTTAAAATTAACAACTGTTCAAGCTTCAACTACTGTTTGTGAGAGAGTGTTCCAAACCTCTACCACCCTTTGCGTGAAGAAGTGCTTCCTAACATCTCTCCTGAACGGTCTGGTCCTAATTTTTAGACTATGCCCCCTCGTTTTAGAATCTCCAACCAGTGGAAATAGTTTATCTTTATCTAGCCTGTCTTTTCCTGTTAATATCTTGAAGACTTCAATCTGATCACCCCTTTAACCTTCTAAATTCGAGCAAAAACAGACCTAATTTGTGTAATCTCTCCTCATAACTTAACCCCTGTAGTCCAGGTATCATTCTTGTAAACCTACGTTGCACTCCCTGCAAGGCCAATATATCCTTCCGAAGGTGTGGTGCCCAGAACTGCTCACAGTACTCCAAGTAAGGTCTAACCAGGGTTTTGTACAGCTGCAGCATAACCTCTGTGTCTTTATACTCCAATCCTCTAGATATAAAGGCTAGCATTCCATTAGCCTTTTTGATTATTTTCTGCACTTGTTCGTGGCATTTTAAAGATCTATGCACCTGAACCCCCCCAGTCTCTTTGGACATCCACTGTACTTAACCTCTTCCCATTTAGAAAGTACCCTACTCTATCCTTTATTTATCCAAAATGGATAATCTCACATTTGCCCACATTGAAATCCATCTGCCACAGTTTTGCCCACTCACCCAGTGTGTCAATATCTCTTTGCAATTTTATGCTATCATCTAGACTATCTACAATGCCGCCTAACTTTGTATCATCAGCAAATTTGGATATATGACTTACTATGGCATCATCCAAGTTGTTGATGAATAATGTGAATAATTGAGGCACCACACAGATCCCTGTGGGACACCACAAGTCACATCCTGCCAATCGGAGTGCTTACCCATTATCCCCACCCTCTGTCACCTACCACTCAACTAACTTCCTAACCATGTCAATAATTTGCCCTCAACTCCATGGGTTTCTACCTGAGTTAACAGTCTCTTATGTGGGACTTTATCAAATGCCTTCTGGAAGTCCATATAAATAACATCCATAGACACTCCTGTCCACTACCTTAGTCACCTCTTCAAAAAATTCAATGAGATTTGTCAGGCATGACCATCCCGTCATGAATCCATGCTGGCTGTCCCTGATTAACTGAAAATTTTCTAGGTGTTCAGTCACCTTATCCTTGATTATCGACTCCAGCAACTTGCCCACCACAGATGTCAGGCTAACTGGTCTGTAATTTCCTTGGTTCCCCCTTTCACCCTTCTTAAAAAGTGGAGAAACATGTGCAACTTTCCAATCCAGAGGGACCACTCCTGAATCAAGGGAACTCCAAAAGACTATAGTTAGGGCATCTATAATGTTCTCCCCTACTTCCTTCAACACCCTCTGATGGAAACCGTCAGGTCCTGGGGATTTCTCACTCTTTACTTCCATTAATTTCCTTGTTACTGATGATTTACTTACGTCAATTGTATTAAGTCCCTGTCCCCTATCAGCTACTAATTTTTTCGAGACTTCCGGCAAGTTATCCTCCTTTTCAACTGTAAATACTGAGGCAAAGTAATTGTTCAACATGTCTGCCATTTCCACATTATCAATGACAATATCTCCAGTTTCAGCTTTTATTGGGCCTACATTGCTCTTGACCACCCGTTTTCCCTTTATGTGACTATAAAATTTCTTCTTATTGATTTTGATGTCCCTTGCAAGTTTCCTTTCATAATCGTTTTTAGTAGCGCTCATAAGCTGCTTTGTGACTCTTTACTGGTCTTTGTATCGATCCCATACGGCCTGATATGTGCTGCATTTTGCATTTTTGTAAGTCATTTCTTTTTGTTTTATGCTATGCCTAATCTCTTTAGTTGTCCATGTCTGTTTTTTCTGTGAAGTGGAGCTTTTTCCTCTCAGGGGTATATACTCGCTCTGTATTTCGTTAAATGTTTCTTTAAATATTCTCCACTGTTCTTCAGTCGTTTAACCCATTAACAGATCTACCCAGTTTACCGTGGACAATTTCTGTCTCATCCCGGTAAAGTCAGCCTTACCCAAGTCTAAAATTCTAGTAGCTGATTCGTGCTTTTCACTTTCAAACGCTACCTTGAATTCGATCATGTTGTGATCACTGTTTGATAAATGTTCACGCACAGTTAGGTTACTAATTAAATTTGGCTTATTACTCATAACTAAATCTAATATTGCTTGTCCCCTTGTTACATCTGAGACATATTGCTGTAGGAAACTATCCCAGGCACATTCCAGAAATTCACTACCTTTCTGACAGGTGCTAGTCTGCCTCTCCCAATCTATGTGTAAGTTAAAATCCCCCATTAATACTACTCTGCCTTTGTTACACACTTGCCTAATTTGTGCATTTATACAGTCTAACACCTCAGAACTGCTACCAGGGGGTCTATACACAACACCTATCCTTTTCTGTTCCTCAATTCCACCATAAGGTCTCCACTGGATGCGATCCTCTCATGATATCCTCCTTCACCAATGAGGTGATATTATTTCTAATCAGTAAGGCTACTCCACCCCCTCTGCCATTTTCCCTGTCCCTCCTGTAAACTTTATAACCAGGTATATTTAGTTCCCAGTCCCAACCATCCTGCAGCCACGTCTCCACAATGGCCACCACATCATAATCTTCCTTTTGAATTTACGCCTGCAGCCCATCTAGTTTATACCTTACACTCCGTGCATTTGTATATAGAACTCTTATTTGGGCTATACCCATGGCAGCAAAGCCATGTAGCAAATATGTCGGAGATGCCTGAGGCCATGCATGGCTTTGCGTGTGCCATGGAGGAGTGCATGCAAGCCATGACGTCTACCATGTTCCAGGCATTTGAGCATATGTCTTCCTCAGTCCGGCATTGACCTAGGCACCGGAAACGACAACGGCAAACCCAGCCCTGTCGACCCTGCAAAGTCCTCCTTACTAACATCTGGGGGCTTGTGCCAAAGTTGGGAGAGCTGTCCCAAAGACTCGTCAAGCAACAGCCTGACATAGTCATACTCACGGAATCATACCTGACAAACAATGTCCCAGACACTGCCATCACCATCCCTGGGTATGTCCTGTCCCACCGGCAGGACAGACCCAGCATAGGTGGTGGCACAGTGGTATACAGTAGGGAGGGAGTTGCCCTGGGAGTCCTCAACATTGACGCTGGACCCCATGACGTCTCATGGCATCAGGTCAAACATGGACAAGGAAACTTCCTGCTGATTACCACCTTCCGCCCTCCCTCAGCTGATGAGTCAGTACTCCTCTATGTTGAATAGCACTTGGAGGAAGCACTGAGGGTGGCAAGGGCACCGAATGTACTCTGGGTGAGGTCTTCAATGTCCATCACCAAGAGTGGCTCGGTAGCACCATTACTGACCGAGCTTGCCGAGTCCTAAAGGACGTATCTGCTAGACTGGGTTTGCGGCAGGTGGTGAGGGAACCAACAAGAGGGGAAAGCGTACTTGACCTCATCCTCACCAATCTGCCTGCCGCAGATGTATCTGTCCATGACAGTATTGGTAGGAGTGACCAGTGCACAGTCGTTGTGGAGACTGACTCCCGCTTTCACATTGAGGATACCCTCCTTTGTGTTGTGTGGCACTACCACCGTGCTAAATGGGATAGACTTCGAACAGATCTAGCAATGCAAAACTGGGCATCCATGAGGCACTGTGGGCCATCAGCAGCAGAATTGCACTCAACCACAATCTGTAACCTCATGACCTGGCATATCCCCCCACTCTACCATTACCAGGAGACCAACCCTGGTTCAATGAAGATGCAGGAGGGCATGCCAGGAGCAGCACCAGGCATACCTTAAAATGAGGTGTCAACCTGCTGAAGCTACAACACAGGACTATCTGCATGCCAATCTGCGTAAGCAGCATGCAATAGACAGAGCTAAGCGATCCCATAACCAACAGATCAGATCTAAGCTCTGCAGACCTGCCACATCCAGCCGCGAATGGTGGTGGACAATTAAACAACTAACTGGAGGAGGTGGCTCCACAAATATCCCCATCCTCAATGATGGGGTAGCCCAGCACATCAGTGTGAAAGACAAGGCTGAAGCATTTGCAACAATCTTCAGCTATAAGTGCCGAGTTGATGATCCATCTCTGCCTCCTCCTGAGGTCCCCAGCATCACTGATGCCAGACTTCAGACAATTTGATTCACTCCGCGTGATATCAAGAAACGACTGTAGGCACTGGATACTGCAAAAGCTATGGGCCCTGACAATATTCTGGCAATAGTACTGAAGACCTGTGCTCCAGAACATGCTGCGCCCCTAGCCAAGCTGTTTCAGTACAGCTACAATGCTGGCATCTACCCGGCAATGTGGAAAATTGCCCAGGTATGCCCTGTACACAAAATGCAGGACAAGTCTAACCTGGCCAATTACTGCCCCATCAGCCTACTCCCAATCATCAGTAAACTGATGGAAGGTGTCATCAACAGTGCCATCAAGCGGCACTTGCTTAGCAATAACCTGCTCAGTGACACTCAGTTTGGGTTCTGCCAAGGCCACACAGCTCCTGACTTCATTACAGCCTTGGTTCAAACATGGACAAAAGAGCTGAACTCAAGAGGTGAGGTGAGAGTGACTGCCCTTGACATCAAGGCAGCATTTAACTGAGTATGGCATCACGGAGCCCTAGCAAAACTAAGGTCAATGGGAATCAGGGGGAAAACCCTCCACTGGCTGGAGTCATACCTAGCGCAAAGGAAGATGGTTGTGGTTGTTGGCGGTCAATCATCAATGATCTCCAGGACCTCACTGCAGGAGTTCCTCAGGATAGTGTCCTAGGCCCAACCATCTTCAGCTGCTTCATCAATGACCTTCCTTCAATCATAAGGTCAGAAGTGGGGATGCTCGCTGATGATTGCACAATGTACAACACCATTCATGACTCCTCAGATACTGAAGCAGTCCGTGTAGAAATGCAGCAAGGCCTGGACAATATCCAGGCTTGGGCTGATAAGTGGCAAGTAACATTCGCGCCACACAAGTGCCAGGCAATGACCATCTACAACAAGAGAGAATCTAGCCATCTCCCCTTGACCGTCAATGGCATTACCATCGCTGAATCCCCCACTATCAACATCCTAGGGGCTACCATTGACCAGGAACTGAACTGGAGTAGCCATATAAATACCATGGCTACAAGAGCAGGTCAGAGACTAGGAATCCTGTGGCGAGTAACTCACCTCCTGACTCCCCAAAGCCTGTCCACCATCTACAAGGCACAAGTCAGGAATGTGGTGGAATACGCTCCACTTGCCTGGATGGGTGCAGCACCAACAGCACTCAAGAAGCTCAACACCATCCAGGACAAAGCAGCCCGCTTGATTGGCACCCCATCTACAAACATTCACTCCCTCCACCACCGACGCACAGTGGCAGCAGTATGTACCATCTACAAGATGCACTGCAGCAATGCACCAAGGCTCCTTAGACAGCACCTTCCAAACCCGCGACCTCTACCAACTAGAAGGACAAGGACAGCAAATGCATGGGAACTCCACCACCTGCAAGTTCCCCTCCAAGTCACACACCGTCCTGACTTGGAACTATATCGCCGTTCCTTCACTGTTCATGGGTCAAAATCCTGGAACTCTCGTCCTAACAGCAATGTGGGTGTACCTACCCCAAATGGACTGCAGCAGTTCAAGAAGGCAGCTCACCACCACCTTCTCAAGGGCAATTAGGGATGGGCAATAAATGCTGGCCTTGCCAGCGGTGCCCACATCCCATGAATGAATGAAAAAAAAAGGTCTGGTGAGCTCCGTGACGAGAGTGGTTGAGCACTTGAGCCATATGCGATCTGACCTGTACTCCATCGCTGTTGCCATGGGCTCGGTGCAGCAGAATCTCAGCGAGAGGGGGACCAGGAACCTGGACCTCCCTCCAGGTGCTCCTTCCCCTCAGGGAGACAAGCAGATGCCAACGTAAACACAGATAGAGGTGGAGCGCAGGCCAGCTGTCCCGGGGCCTTATTCGCAGGTCACCCCCAGGATAAGCGGCATTTCACCCTCCCCCCAATATTGACCTCCTTACCTCCAGCAGGCGAGCACTCGGGGGATACTCGAGCACCATTGCTGAAGACTCCCAGTAGGATGGAGCCATCAAGGCCCCGTTCCTCCAGGGACGCACGCTATTTTCATCCACAGCAGCGGGGCAGCGCATTGAGCAGACTGCCTCTGCCTCAGCTACTAATGTCAGGGTTGCATAAGAGCATAAGAAATAGGAGCAGGAGTAGGCCCTTCAGCCCTTTGAGCCTACTCTTCTATTCAATTCGATCATGGCTGATCTTCTACTTCAACACCATTTTCCAGCACTATCCCCATATCCCTTGATATCTTTAATATCTAGAACATACTCGATGACTGAGCCTCCACAGCCCTCTGGGGCAGAGAATTCCAAAGATTCACCACTCTGAGTGAAGAAATCCCTCCTCATCTCAGTCCTCAATGTCCTGCCCCTTATTCTGAGACTGTGTCCCCTGGTTCTAGACTCCCCAGTTAGGGGAAACATCCTTCCTGCATCTACTCTGTTGAGCCCTGTAAGAATTTTGTATGTTTGAATGAGATTGGCTCTCATTCATTCTTCTAAACTCGAGTGAATAAAGGCCAGTCTAATTAATCTTTCCTCATAGGACATTCCCTCCATCCAAGGAATTAGTTTGGTGAACCTTCACTGCACTCCCTCTATGGCACGTATATCTTTTCTTCGGTAAGGAGACCAAAACTGCACACGCTACTCCAGGTGCGGTCTCGCCAAGGCTCCATATAATTGCAGTCAGACATCTTTACTCCAATACGCAAATCCTCTCACAATGAAGGGCAACATACCATTTGCCTTCTTAATTGCTTGCTGTACCTGCATGTTAGCTTTCAATGATTCATGAACAAGGAAATGCAAGTCGCTTTGAAGTTCAACACTTCCCAGCCTCTCTCCATTTAAGAAATACTCTATATTTCTGTTTTCCTACTAAAGTGGATAACCTCACATTTCTCCACATTGTATTCCATCTGCCAAATTTTTGGCCACTTGCTTCGCCTCTTCAAATCCCCTTGAAGCATCTTTGCATCCTCCTCAGAACTCACACTTCCACCTAGTTTTATGTCATCTGCAAACTTGGAAATATTACATTTAATCCCCACATCCAAATCATTGATATAGATTTTGAATAGCTGGGGCCCAAACACTGATCCTTGCGGTACCCCACTAGTCACAGCCTGCCAACCAAAAGTGACCTATTACGATCAGGTGAGGGGGGTCAAAAGGCTCCCCTCTTGTCCCTCTCCTTGTTTGACTGCAACAGGGTTTATTCCTTTTTAAACAGTGGACATGCTTGCCAATTCAGTGAGTGTTTAACCCTTTGTGTGCTATTCTCATAAAATGTGCTATGATGATAAAATAACAAATCAGACAGGTTTTGCTGAGTTTAAACAATAAAGAAGTTAGTGTCTGGTACTTAAAAATCCATCTCTCATTGAAAATTCAAAACTACGCTCCAAATTTCACACACACACACACACACACAAATAGATTACAGAGTGATGAAGAATAGTTTGGTTGGATTAGAATCCAGAACAAATAAAAATAATATACAGTCTTTGGGGTCTGGTAATTCAGTTGTTTTCTGGCTGAATTTGTGGTTCTGAAGTCTCTGGCTGGTCAAAGTGCACTTGCAGCTGGTCAACCTGGTTCAGGATTTTCTTGAAGACAGTGATGTAGGTGACTTTCTCTCTGGGATCTCTGTCTGTAGCACTGATAGACTTGGACAGGGTCAAAACTTGCAATGTTACCTGGTCAGAGACAGAGAGAGACAGCTCCACTGGGGTCCTGCACTGATTAGCTCCCAAAGTTTGTCTGCTGTGTGTAACAAAAACTCCAAGTTCACACAGCCTGGGGAGACAGTCACATGGTTTCTCAGTTTTTTTTTATTTAATGAGGTCCAAAGTCGAAGAATTCCAAATCTCTCTCAGGTCTTATTGCTTCAATGTCTAACGCCTAGAGGTATGTCACCACTAGTGAATGCTCCAAGATGGCTTTGAATGTCGTGCTAATGAGGGTGATACAAGATAATTTTACTCAACTGTTCAAGCCATTGTCCTGGATGGGAGCATTTTAGACATGAATCTCCACTTTTATGCCTTGGAATGTGAGGTATTTCAATGCAAATTGTGGTGGCCATCTTAGCTGCCTGTTTTTTAAAAGTTGCATGCAAGATTCCAGCTTTCCTTTTTAAAGGTTTAATGTAGGTTTCCAACCAATTAATTAAAAATTCTCATTCAGCACAACACGTTTTCCTAACAGACACATTTATTCCTACTCTCTGCTTTCTGTCTGTTAACCAGTTCTCAATCCATGACATATATTCCCCCAATCCCATATGCTGTAATTTTGTTTACTAACCACTTGTGTGGGACCTTATCAAAAGCTTTCTGAAAGTCTAAATATACCACATCCACTGTTTCCCCCTTATTTATTCTGTGAGTTACATCCTCAAAAAATACCAACTGGTTTTATAAACATGTTTTCCCTTTTATAAATCCATGTTGACTGCCCAATCCTACCATTATTTTCTAAGTGTCCTATTGTCACATCCTTTATTATACGTTCTAGCATTTTCCCTACGACTGATGTTACACTAACATGTCTGTAGTTCCCCATTTTCTCTGTCCATCCTTTCTTAAAAGTGAAGTTGCCACCTTCCAATCTGTGGGAACCATTCCAGAGTCTATCGAATTTTGAAAGATGACAACCTACTACTATCTAGTATCTACTATCTCTACAACCACCTCTTTCAACACTCTGGGATGTCGACCATCAGGTCCAGGGGATTTATCTACTTTAAGTCCCATTGATTTCTCTAGTACTTTTTTTTTTACTAATACTAATATCTTGTAGTTCCTCATTTACAGTAGTCCCTTGATTCTCCATTATTTATGGGAGGGTTTTAGTATTTTCCTCTGTGAAGACAGACACAAAGTATATGTTTAGCTTCTCTGCCATTTCTTTTTTCTCCAATATAATTTCTCCTGGCTCTACTTGTAACGGACCCACATTTGTTTTTGCTAATTTTTCCCTTTTTACAAAGCTTTTGCAATGCGTTTTTGTTTCTCACTAGATTACTCTCATATTCTATTTTCCCTTTCTAATCTTTTTCTTGGTCCTCCTTTGTAAAATTCTAAAATGCTCCCAATCCTCAGGCTTACCATTCTTTTGGCAACTTTATATGCCTCTTCCTTTGTTCCAATACAATCCTTGTTTTTTTTTGTTAGCCATGGTTGGAACACTTTCCTTGCTGGGTTTTTGTGCATTAAAGGAATGTATTTTTGTTGTAAACTATGTATTAGTTCTTTAAATGTTAGACATTGTCTGTCTACCATCATACCTTATAACGTAGTTCCCCGATCCACCAAAGCCAATTTGCCCCTCATACTTTCATAGTTTCCTTTGGTTAGATTTAAGACCCTAGTTTCTGACTGAACTACATCATTTTCAAACTTAATGTAAAATTCTACTATATTATGGTCACTCTTTCCTAAAGGCTCCTTTACAACAAGATTATTAATTAGCCCTTCCTCATTACACAATACTAGACTTAAAATAGCCCGTACACCAGTTGGTTCCTCAACATACAGCTCTAGAAAACCATCTTGTATACATTCCAAGAATTTGTCCTCCACAACATTAGTACTGATAAAGTTTACCCAGTCTTTATGTAGTTTGAAATCCCCCATGATTACTGTATTACCCTTGTTACACACTCCTCTAATTTCTTGATATATACTGTGATTTACATTACTACTGCTGTTTGGTGGCCTGTAAACAATTCCGACCAATGTTTTCTGCCCATTGCTGTTTCTTAGTTCACCCAAACTGATTCTATATCTTGATCTTTAGAACTAATGTCATCTCTCACTGCAATGCTAATGCCCTCTTTAATTAACAGAGGCACCCCACTGCCTTTTACCAGTTTCCTATCCTTCCTGAATGTCATGTACCCTTGGATATTCAGGTCCCAGCTTTGGTTTCCTTGTAGACATGTCTCTGTAATGGCTATCAGGTCATACATATGAATTTCTGTTTGAGCTGACAATTCATCTGCTTTATTGTGAATGCTGTGGACCTTCGGATACAGAGCCCTTAATTCAGTTTTTTTACTGTTTTTGCAAACTCTGGCCCTATCTGCTGACACACTCTTAAGTTTGCAATCACTGTCCCTTTCTGCCTTTCTGATCATCATTACCTTTATTGCTACCTTGATCTATTACCTTGTCATTTCCCTTTAATTTACTCAATCTTTCCCTACATGATCCCTACACCCCTCTATTTAATTTAAAGCCCTCTCTACTTCCCTAGTTATATGACTTGCTAGACATAGTAGCAGGAAAAGAAAATTGAAAGAGTTTTGATCACAAATATGGCGCGGGTGCTGTACAAATTGTCACAATTGAATAGATTTATTAATACATTTTTATTTCATGCAAAATTTGATCCACTCACTGTAGTTTTTTGCTTGGTTACAGGTGAATACAAAGAGGTTTTGGAGGCCAATGGCAGGAACGCAATTAAAGATGTTTGCAAAGCATCTACGAAATGTCCAGTGTCGATGGGCTGGATTTTACCAGCCCCCCGATGCTGGGAGTTGTGACGGGGGGGGTGGTGTGGGCCGGAAAATACTTCTGAGAGAGGCCAGCCATGGGCCTCGACGCCAAGAAGGCCCTGGCGCATTTTACCAGCAGTGGCAAGATCTTGGGGCAGCCCCCCACTGCTTTTTTTTAAATTTGTTCATGGGATGTCAGAGTCACTGGCTAGGCCAGCATTTATTGCCCACCCCTAATTGTCCTTGAGAGGGTGGTGGTGAGCTGCCTTCTTGAACCGCTAATGACTTTGTATTGGTTTGATACAACTGAGTGGCTTGCTAGTCCATTTCAGAGGGCATTTAAGAGTCAACCACATTGTTGTGGGTCTGGAGTCACATGTAGGCCAGACCAGGTAAGGACGGCAGATTTCCTTCCTTAAAGGACATTAGTGAACCAGGTGTTTTTTTTACGACAATCGACAATGGTTTCATGGCCATCATTGCTTTTAATTCCAGATTTATTAACTGAAGTCAAATTCCACCTTTTGCCGTGGTGGGAGTCGAAACCCATGTCCCCAGAGCAATACCCTGAGTCTCTGGGTTATCAGTCCCATGACAATACAACTACGCCACTGCCTCCCCTCGGTGGTGGAGCCTTCATTTAAATATTTAAATACATTGTGTAAGCCATCCCACGATGATATTCCGGCCATTGGCCGGATCGCCCACACCTGCGGATCTCCGAATGGAGATCCAAGGCATGACACTGGTGGGAAGGGGGGAGGTGTGAATTTTTCAGGGCGGTGGGGGAGCGGCAAAAATGAATGCAATTGGTTGCGGGGATGACGGGAAGGGGTTGAGGGTCAAAGGGAATAAAGTATGGGGGGGGAAGTTCGGGATATGAATAAAAGTTTTCTCTGGGGGCAGAGGGCAATTTATATATAGATTACTCATGGGTGGGGAGACAGGATTCAAAGTTGTATTAAAATTTTATTTTTACTTCTCGGAGACCAGGACCTTTAAAAATGTAAATGTCGCTGAAGGGCTTAAAGCCCTTTAAAAATGGCGCCGGTGCCGGATGCCGTTGCCAGGGACTGAGCAGCCGCCTCCTCTACGTCATCGGGGACGCATTCCCGCCCCCTCCATGTAAAGGAGCCGCCGCATGAAATATTGCATCGGCTCAGCGGCGCACAAGTTGCGCAGGTGCAGCGCCTTTCGGTGAGCTTTTAAAATTCAGCCCCATATCATTGGGATTTGATCCTTCACTCTTCAATGATGGATGTTTTCCTATTGCTGATAATAACTTTTTCCAATACTGTCATGCCTTACTTTTGCTTTCTACATTCATAACTTAACACTGCATTCATTCGTTGTCGCATTCATTGTAGCCCATAGATAATTTCAAATGTCCATCACATGAAAGTGCAGCAAAGCTTCGTTAAAATTGCAGAAATAAATAAGATCTCATGCAAAAGGGAAATTCTGTGGGGAATTGTTATTTTTCTCCTCCCAACTTTCCTTGATGATGGGGCTGATTGTTGGCTGAAATGTGCATAAGTGTGGTTCTCCCACAAGAACACAAGAAATAGAAGCAGAAGTAGGCCATATGGTCCATTGAGTCTGCTTTGCCATTCAATACAATCATGGCTGATCTGAGGCTTCAACTCCACTTTCCCACTTTCTCGCCATATCCCTTGATTCCCTGAGAGATCAAAAATCTATCTATCCCAGCCTTAAATGTATTCAACGATGGAGCATCCACAACCCTCTGGGGTAGAGAATTCCCAAGACTCACAATCCTTTGAGTGAAGTAATTTCTCCTCATCTCAGTCCTAAATGATCAGACCCTTATCCTGAGATGTGCCCCTATGTTTTAATTTCCCCAACCAGCAGAAACTATCTCTCAGTGTATACCCTATCAAGCCCCTTCAGAATCATGTAAGTTTCAATGAGATTGCCTCTCATTCTTCTAAACTCCAGAGAATATAGGCCCAATTTACTTAGCCTCTCATCATAGGACAACCCCCTCATCACAGGGATCAATTTAGAGAACCTTTGTTGCACCACCTCCAATGTAAGTATATTCTTTCTTAAATGTGGAGACCAAAACTATGCACAGTGCTCACATGTGGTCTCACCAAAGCCCTGTACAATTGTAGCAAGTCTTCGTTATTCCTGTACTTCAATCCCCTTGCAGTAAAGGCCAACATGTCTTTTGCCTTTCTAATTGTTTGCTGCACCTGCATGCTAACTTTCTACATTCCTTGTACAAGCACATCCAAAACTCTTTGAATATCAACACTTACAATTTCACACCTTTTAAAAAATATTCTGCTTTTCTATTCTTACAACCAAAGTGAATAACTTTACACTTCCCTACATTATACTCCCTGATGTCCCTTGCATGTCTCTCCATGGTCCTCATATTGATGATGGCATCGTTGTTATTGTTGTCCTCCTCCCCACCCTCTTCATAGTCATCCTCATTTGAGGAGGCCTGAGGTACCTCCTATTCTACCTGCAGAATGTTGCTGTGTCTAATTTGCAAGGTTGTACAAGGCACAGCAGACAACAATTATTCTTGACACACTCTGTGGCACGTACTGAAGAGCCCCTCAAGACAGGTCAAGGCAATGGGAATCACATTTTCAGCATGCCAATGTTCAGCATGTTCAATGATGGTTCTGGTGGATGCGTGAGCAGCATTGTACCTCTCTTCAGCAGCGCTTTGGGGATGACACACTGGTGTCTCAATCATGTACAAAGTGGGTAACCCTTGTCACCCAGGATCCATCCGTCCACTTTGGCTGGTTCCTCGAAAACTGCTGGCAGCTGAGCGTTCCTCAAAATATAGGAGTCATGACACTCCCTGGGAAACATGCGCAAACATGCATGATTTTTCTCCTGTGGTCGTAAACCAGCTGTACATTTAAAGAGTGAAAGCCTTTGCAATTGACAAAGACAGCAGGCTGGTCCCAGGGAGCTCTAATGGCCACCTCCCACTCTCCTTGCAATCCTTGAAGTGTCCACGTGGTTCCCATTATTGTTGGAGAAAATGGTGAGCATAGAATTCAGGACAAGTCTCTCCACCTTCCAACCTCCTCCTGCAACCTCCCAGCTTGAACCCATCACCCTTGACCCACCCAATGTTATTGTTACCCTTCCCTCCATTACCATGGAGCTCCCCCCACTACCATGCACAGTGTAATCATCTATGTATTCATGCCATCCCTCCCTCGTTCCTATTCCCGTTACCATCAACATGCCAACTCTTATGCTTGAATCTCCTCACATCGAACTGACCATTATTGCCAAGTCCCGTTCCCCTCCATAAGACCCATCCCCCTCTACAGATTCCATTTGCCCCCAACGTCTGTGATGATTCTGTCTGTTAGTCAGTACCGTCAATTTGCCCCACAGCTCCCCAACATTGACGGCACTTATCCCTCCCTTTAGGCCCTTGCCAAATATCTTCACATTGCACTGATCTAATCCACCCATCACCCCCGCAGCCAACAAAATGCATCTTCACCATCAACAGCCTGGATGCTCCACTCCACCCTCCCCTGCTCGTTGATGCGCCCAATCAGCCCCACCCTTCCCTTCCCGACAACCATCCCCTACTCTTCGATATAGCCCCCACCCATGCTGTCGCCGCCATTCCCTGACATGATTTACCCTTGCTGGTGCCGAGCCTGGAGGCAACCATCCATTCCCATGCTGACATTACTTTATCGGATAAATTAAATTTAGAAGAGCACAGTCCTGAGACTCAACTGCACAAATCCGACTGTTGCATGCCATGGTGAAACAATCATGAACCAGGTGGTACTGCAATATTGCGCACCATTCACTTAATCTGGCAGGTAAAACTAAATTGTAACTATGCGTAGGGTAATGTGTAATCATGTTATTTAAATGAATGCAAAGCTGCAATCCACCACCATGCTGGGGGAACTCCGGAACACCACAAACCCGCCGCCGACTTAATTCCTCTAAAATAGCCCACAGTCAGGAATCTGAAAAAACACCTCCCGCTTAATTATATCATCCCACACACCACACGCTGCGGTGGACAGCATAAATTTCCCCTTTTGTGTCCTCCTCACAACCTACTTTCCTACCTATCTTTGTATCGCCCGCAAATTTGGCTACAATACACTGAGTCCCCTCATCTAAGTCATTAATATAGATTGTAAGTAGTTGAGGCCCCAACACTGATTCCTGTGGCACTCCACTAGTTACAGTTTGCCAACCTGAAAATGCCCCAGTTCTCCCGATTCTCTGTTTCCTGTTAGCTAATCCTCTATCGATGCTAACATATTACCCCCACCATGAGCTCTTATCTTGCCTTATCCTGGGACTTAGATGTTTGGATCAAGTCTGTAATGAGGTCAGGAGCTGAGTCACCTTGACAGAACCCAGACTGAGCATCAGTGAATAGCTTGTTGCTGTGTAAATGCCACTTGATAGCACTGTCGACAACACCTTCCATCGCTTTGCTGCTGATTGAGAATAGACTTATATGGCAGTAATTGGCTGGATTAGAATTGTTGAGCATTTTGTGTACAGGATGTACCTGGGCAATTTACCACTTTGTCAGGTAGAGTTGTAGCTGTACTGGAACAGCTTGAGTAGATGTGCGGCTAGTTCTGGAACACAAATTTTCAGCACTACAGCTGAGATGCTGTCGGGGCCTATAGCCTTTGCTGTATACAGTGTGCATAGCATTTTCTTGGGCCTGGATTTTTAAAGCCTGCTGAGTGCGGGTACGAAGACAAACGCGATTTAAAGATCACCTTCTCAAGGGCAATCAGGGATGGGCAATAAATGCTGTCCTAGACAGCGACGCCCACATCCCATAAATGAATTTTTAAAAAATGTTCTCAGAGGTCAGCACTGGGACCCGCCGCCTCCAGAACGCAACGCCATTTTTAGAGGGATGCCAGCAGGGAGGGAACGAATCGGGCACAGACCTCCAATCAAGTGCCTGTTGAGCTTATTGAAGAGCTCATTGGCAGGCTGGTCAGCAGCAAGTTTGAATTTATAAAGGCTGGGAACTTGGAGGACACCATGTGGGGACACAGCAGGGTGTTCAAGTTGCGAACACAGCAGCGGGCCATGAGAGCGACAATAGTGCAGAATCCCAAAGTAAAGCTCAATTGCCCCAGAAGTGCCACAGAGTGGCCATTGCTGCAGCTGTAAGACTTACTTTTCTCAGTGGTAAGTGAATCTGGAGAGGGACATGAGATCGCTGGCATCACTTGGGCACCTGTGGTTGGCAGGGAAGGCCTGGTGAACGGACAAAGCACAGCTAAGGGAGTTCAGATGGGAACAGACGACTATGACATTGGACTGAGCAGCCAGGATGAGCTTCAGCAGATGCAACCTCCTGGACAGCAGGAGGCCAGAGGATTATAGCAGGGGGTTGCAAGTGGAAGAAGACGTTACCCAAGACATTGAGTGCACAGCCCAAGAGTCAGATGCCTGCAAATGACAGAGTGCCAGTGCTGTAGGAGGATATGCCTATCCAGGCAGATGGTCTCAGTCCTGTGTGCTCTGACCCACAATGGCCTCAGGCCTCACAGCCCCCATGGCATTCCCCTACCTGCAGTCATAAAGATTTTTATTGCCCTAAACATCTGTGGAACCGTGTCATTCCAGGGATCAGCTCTGGACTTAGGTGGTATCTCACAGTTGGCAGCTCATCAGGCCATCAGGCAGGTCCCAGATGCCATTTTCAGGAGGGCAGGGAATGACACCCACTTTGACATAGATGGGCCTGTGCAGGCTCAGAGGGTATTGGGTCCGGCCTTAATTGCTGGATTCCCCCAAGTGCAAGGCATCATCACTTGCAACCATGTGGCCATCAAGGCATCCAGTGACCAGCCAGTGAGATCTATCAGCAGGGCTTCCACTCCCTCAACATCCAACCGGTCTGTGTCCACAACATGGGCTTCCTCTATTTGTGAACTCACTTTCCTGGCAGCTGTCATGATTCCTTCATTCTCTGCCAGTCCAGGCTGCCTTGGTCCTTCATTCTATTCCTCAAAGTGCATGAATAGGTCCAAGGGGATAAGGGAAATCCCTTGAAGAGATGGCTATTAACCCCTCTAAGGGAGCCCCAGAGAGAGACACTGAGGCAAAATAAACAATGCCACCTGTTCAGCAGGCCAACCATTGAGCAGGCCATCGGATTTCTGAAGATGCGATTCTGGTACCTGGACAAGTTGGTTGGTTAGTGCCCTCCAATATCCTACTGCAAGGGTCTCTATCATTGTAGTGGTCTGCTGTGCTCTCCATAACATAGTCCTCTAGAGAGGTGTGGATCTTAAGGTCAGTGAGTCCCTGGAAGGAGGCATGTAAATGCAGGAAAAAGCACACTGGACACATGAAGGTTCCAGCTCAGTGTCTCATTATTCCACTGGCACCAAACAGGAAAGTACACTCATGGAGACTAAAAACTTATCTTAAAGAAACAAACTCATTACAGTTGGTGACTGTTGCTCGCCACCCTGAAGCAGGCGAACCGTTGAGAGTTTAACTCTTTGTTTCAGATCAGCAGTGTTGCAGAATTGTTTGTTAAATAATGAGATGCAGAAATGCTTTGCTTCAACAGGAGTGCAAGTTTGTGATCTTGAACCTTTCCCTTTTGACCTCTTAACCTCATTCTTTGCAAGGGGGCTTTAGACTTAAATACTGTACTTGAAGCACCGCAAGAACAAAGTCAAGTGCAGGCGCGCTCATGGCCCTCCTGATGCTAGTTCCACTTGAACCTGTGAGCCACAGATTACCTTGATATCCAGATCACCAGAGGCCTTTTCAGCATCTCAGGGCTTCTCAATCTCTGGGGCTTGCATGCTCCCTAGCTCGTCCTCTGAGGCCCTTGATAGCTGATGCACACCCCATTTCCCCTTGTTTGCACTGTTTCCCAATCACTGACCTACGGCCACTCCCTCTGGTTCTTTCTTCTGCCCACGCTTCTGCTTGCTACCCATGGCTCTCTGGTTCCACCCCTGAACCTGCCAAAGACAGTGCTTCAGTCCCCAAAGGGACTTTGAGATGCTGAAAACTGCCCCAACCCTGCGCTCTCCACTGCCACCTACTGGCTCGGAGGTGCGCACCTTGAGGAGAATGTCCAATGAAGCAGAAGCTGCTCCAAACTCCGAGGAAATTCTTGCTCATCGGTTCACAGCGGCTGACGAGGAGATAGCATGACCCTTCCACACGAGGCAGCTCATCGTGAAGGAGCAGGATGTAAGAGAGGAGGAAGAGGGGGGTGGAGGGGGTTAGTACTAAACAGAGGATGCCCCTGTTGCATGACAAGGTAGCCTCGTCCTGCCACCCTCTGGGAAGAGGACCTCCCTCCTCTCCCTCACGGCCTCCATACCATCGATGAAGCAAGGGTCTGCCCTGCCCCGACATATCGCTTCTCTCTGGTGCTGTGGAAGGCAGATCTCTCCCTCAGGACAACCAGCAGCCTCAGTGATGGCTGTCATGGGAGTCTACATGAGCCCCTTGATCTGCCATTTTCCATCCCACTGGCTCTGAGAGGACAGGAAACCCAAGTTCATACCAAATAAGGACGCACCCATTTGAAAATTGCAATCTGCATAATTTTCCCACAGGAGGCTGGTTTTTGATTCAAAACCAGTCCCAGTTCCTGCTTCCTGCGTACATAATGAAAATTCAGCCCTTGATATGACATGAAATTAATTAAATTGTCTGAAGACTGGCTCTGTGATGGTGGGGACCTCAGGAGGAGGCCAAGATGGATCATCAACTCGGCACTTCTGGCTGAAGATGGTTGTAAATTCTTCAGTCTTGTCTTTTGCTCCACCAGCATTGAGGATGGGGATGTTTTTGGAGCCTCCTTGTCCTTTTTATTTAATTGTCCACCACCATTCATGACTGGATATGGCAGGACTGCAGAGCTTTGACAAAATCCATTGTTTGTGGGATCACTTAGCCCCATTTATCGCATGCTGCTTTCGCTGTCTGGCATGCAAGTAGAAGTGCTGTAGCTTCATCAGATTCTCAGCTTTTTTTTGTCATATGCCTGGTGCTGCTCTTGGCATGCTCTCCTACCATTGAATCAGGGTTGATCCCCTGGCTTGATGGTAATGGTAGAGTGGGGGATACATGAAGTTACAGATTGTGGTTGAATACAATTCTTCTACTATTGATGGCCCACGGCACCTCATGGATGCCCAGTTTCAAGCTGTTAGATCTGTTCTTAATCTACCCTATTTACCACGATGGTAATGCCACACAACACGATGGAGGGTATCTTCTGTGTGAAAACAGGACTTCATCTTCTCAAGGACTGTATGGCGGTCACTCCTACCAATCCTGTCATGGACAGATGCATCTGTGACAAGTAGATTTGTGAGGATGAGCTCAAGTAGAATTTTCCCTCGTGTTGTTACGCTCACCATCTGCCGCAGGCCCAGTCTGGCAGATATGTCCATCAGGACTCAGCTAACTCAATCAGTAGTGGTGCTCCCGAGCCATGCTTGGTGATAGGTATTGAAGTCCCCAACCCAGATTGCATTCTGTGCCCTTGCTACCTCAGTGCTTCCTCTAAGTGGTGTTCAACATGGAGGAGTACTGATTCATCAGCTCAGGGAGGGCCGTCGGTGATAATCAGCAGGTTGCTTTGCCTAAGGAGGTTTCCTAAGGTAAAAATGGGACCTCCAGTACAACTGAAGAGAAGAGCTTTTAACAATGGCTCCAGATCCCTTGAAAATTTTCAGGTCAAACAAAGCAAAGAAAACTCCTACTGCTTACCCCCCACCACAACTGGCAAATCAAAAATTGAAGGAAGCATTGAGGGAAGCACAGGCATAGTATGTACTCTGAGTGGGGCACTTCAATGATTACCACCAAAAATGTCCCAGTCGTAGCACCAACGGAGTTAGCTGAAATGATCTATGCCCAGTTAAAGACACAACAGCTGATCAGAGGAGAAGTGAAACGAACCACCTTTGACATTAAAGCAACACTTGACCTATTTTGCATTAAAATAGGTGGAAAAATGTACGGGTACTCGCAGAAAATAAATAAATCCAAATAAATCTTTAAGAGCAAAGACTCAATATAAAAGATAGCACTTGCATCATTTAAGAATTGAGCATCTGGAGCACTATCCCAGTATTCCAGCTGCATTATAGGGCCAGTCTCAATTTACATCATTTCAAGCCTTAGCACAATTCTAAAAGCATTTCTGAGGTGTAGTATGTAAAGCACCGGATGTCAGGCACTGAGCAGGAGTCAGGGCTCAATGCACCAAAGATCACACAATCCTCTCCATAAAATTAAATAGAATCAGACACTTCACAAATCTTAGAATCAGATGCCATTACTTACATTGCATTAACCAGTGGGGCACTTAGCCATCAGCTTTTTTTTATTGCTCATGGGATGTGGGCGTTGCTGGCCAGGCTAGCATTTGTCACCATCCCTAATTGCCTTTGAGAAGCCTTCTTGAACTGCTGCAGTCCATGTGGTGTAGTTGCACCTACAGTGCTGTTAGGAAGGGAGTTCCAGGTTTTTGACGCAGCAGCAATGAAGGAACAGCGATATGGTTCCAAGCCAGGATGGTGTGTGACTTGGAGAGGAACTTGCAGGTGATGGTGTTCCCATTTGTCTGCCGCCCTTGTCCTTCTAGTTGGTAGAAGTCATGAGTTTGAAAGCTGTTGCCAAAGGAGCCTTGACGAGTTGCTGCAGTGCATCATGTATATGGTACACACTGCTGCCACTGTGCATAAATGGTGGAGGGAGTGAATGCTTATGGGGTGGATGGGGTGCCAATCAAATGGGCTGCTTTGTCCTGGATGGTGTTGAGCTTCTTGAATGTTGTTGGAGCTGCATCCATCCAGGCAAGTGGACTTGTGGACTCCTGACTTGTGCCTTGTAGATGGTGGGCAGGCTTTGGGGAGTCAGGAGGTGAGTTACCCGCTGCAGGATTCCTAGCCTCTGACCTACTCTTTTTGCCATGGTATTTATATGGCTACTCTAGTTCAGTTTCTAGTCAATGGTAACCTGCAGGATGTTGATAGTGGGGGATTCAGCAATCATAATGCAATTGAACATCAAAGGGAGATGGTTAGAGTCTTTCTTGTTGCAGATGGTCATTTCCTGGCACTTGTGTGGCGTATGATTATGATATGCTGATAAAGAGAGAAAGGAATAGATATAATGCCCCACAGAAGATTATCAGTGGCAAATAGTCTGGTCTTTGTTAAGCACTGACAATTCTAGTGTTGAAATTGTTTTGGGAAAAAAAACTATGTAGTCATTCATGGTTGCATACTTGAATTCAAATATTTAGAAAGGTAATATTCCATTTCTGTGTTTACTATGGTGGTGGTGGTGAAAGACAATGTTATCTCCATTTCCATGTCCGCCCTACAGTATTAGTAAAGTGTACTTTAGAACAAGCTGAGTGCACACAGCCCATTTCTCTGCCTAACCAAATACAGAAATGTACTTCTTTATTTGCTTAAAGTGCAATCATAGCTGTTAATCCATAAATATGGAAAATATGATTTGAACATGGCATAAATGCAAAGAAAATTAGGAGACTTCTTTATTTGCAATATGAAAGTATCTTTTTGCAGCCCCCATCCCCAATTGTTATAAAGACTGGTGTAGAAACTTGTTTATACTTCTCTTTCTATCACTGTCTGTACTCCAAACAGCACAAAGGTCAGAGCTGACATGGCAAGTAAATGTCAGCCACATATCATTTTAGTCACAAGCGAAAGCCCTCTAGTTCACAGGTGAATTAATTACATATCAGTAAACAACCTTTTTATTATTAACATTGGAAGCTTTTGATGCAGTAGACTCTTATGGAGTATTCGGGCTATGAAAATAATGTCAGATATTCCAAGAACAACTTCAAATCCAGTTTCACCTTTAAAATATTTGATAGTACTGTTAGTAGTTATTTAAAAATATTCAGTGTGGTTGGACAAACATGTTAGTAAATAAATCGTCAGGCATGTTTGCTCATAGAAACACAGAAGTTTCATCACAGAATGAGACCATTCTGCTAATCAGTCCTATGCCAGTGCCAGCACCACACTGAAGTTAATTTAAGCCCATTTCCCTGGTCTTTCCCTGTGCTCCTTAATATTTTTCCTCATCAAGTATCCAATCACCTCTTAAACATTAACTTAGCTTTAACAACCTCTTGTGCATTTCATAATCTAATAACCCTCTTTTCTCCTTATGCATTTGCCATCACTTACACCATCCCCACTTATTCCATTACCATAGGCATCAATTACAAAGGCATGCATTAACGGTATTGAACTGGCTGGCTATTTTGAGTAGTTAAAATGCAATTACCAGTCATTATGTCCTAACTCCTGGGATCTTTAGAACTTCTGCCACTGCTGAGATGCCTCCTTGCCAGCTTGCAGAGCTGGACATTCTTTGGTTTCTTTTTAAATTTTGGGAAGAGGTTATATAGATCTGAGGTGAGACAGTGGCCGGAATTTTATGCCACCCCAATGAGTGGGATGGTGGCGGCGGGTTGGCATGATATGTAACGGGAGGCTCTGGGAGGCTTTCCCGACCCGAACCGCCTCCACCACCCTCTACGTAGGGCGGGGGGGGGGTTGCGAAAAATGACCCGCCAGCCCCAGGCCAATCGAGGCTCTTAAGTGGCCATTTAAGGGCCTTTGCCTGCCTCCACACGGATTTTACGCGTAGCAAGCGGGCGTCCTGGAGCCGGGAGAAGCCGCCTGGGAAAACCGGGTTCCATGTCTTCTTCTGTCTTCGGCTGGGCTGCAGTCCCAGCAGTGGCCACCGCTCCCAGTGGCACTGCTGGGACTAGCAGCTGCCAGCCCACTGCAGCTCAATGAGGCAGGACTTCCTCCCTCAAGTGGGTGGAAGTCCCGCCTCTGAACAATTAAAGCCTGGGGAGCCATAAAATACGGAACGGATCCCCAGGCGAGGCGGAAGCAGGTTCACCACTGACTTTTACATCGGAGGCTGGTTCCCATTTGTCCACCGTAAAATTCCGGCCAGTATGGCTTTGTTTTAAGATGACAGATCATACCCAGACCAATTAACTCACCTGCTTACAGACAGCTGACGCTCCAGGATTTTATCTCTGCAAAGTTGTCAGTTCAGACTTCTGAATCACACTCGGTGGCCGGAATCTTCCGGACTTATGAAATTCATGGCATCAGGGCCATTTCTGGGTCCCGAATCTGCCAGTGTCTGCGATGCACCTGCTTCCGTAATCTTATGAGAAGCAGCCAACTTACAGGTCGCCTCCACATTCGCCATCCATTCAGGGTCGGCAGGCAGCCAATTGGATGGCCTGAAGGGATGAACAGCCAGCAGTCCCACTGGGACAGGTGAGCACTGCTCATGCAGAGGGAGAGCAAGGGGGTGCCTCAATTTGGAGGTGCTCATGAAAGGGTCCAAATGGCATAAAAAAAGCAATGAATCAGAACCGTCAGGGGCATGATCCTTGAGGGGAACACCTCCACATGCACGTATTTTGCCATGATGTACTGCATACAGCCTTTCTGATCCTTTATACTGGCATGTGCAACAGGCTATGATGGCGATCAGACCTCCTACCATGAAGCTGCCTCCGAAGCATTGCCAGGCTCCACAACAGCAGGGAGGGTGGGGTGGGGGGACCGTTTGACGCCAGCAAACTTGTCCCTCTGCAACAATTGAGCCCTAGGATCTTGTTTGCTTATTTTCCCTCTGGCTAGGTGGGTTGCTGATTCCAGTGACAGCCTGCCCCTGAGAAACCCGCCCAGAGGTGAGACCACATTGAAGAGCCATCCCGACAGAGTTTTCCACTACATTCCCAGGCCGCCAGTCACCAGAATTAGCTCCAAGGGGCTGGGAAAATTTCACCCTATGGGCTGAATTTTATCAGCTCGCTGCAGATCCTTGGCGACAGCACCAGATGCGGGTGCTGTCTCCACACGTCACGTGATGGCCAGCCCATTTGAACGCAGGAGGCACAGGGCCCATCCCATTGGAGGACGAGGGCAGGCGATGTGGTGCTGATAGCGCCGTCAGCCGAGCTGGATGGAAGTGCTGGCACCATATTTGAAATGCTGCCAGCCCTGCTTGAACTGCTGGTTCACTTGGTGAGTTTGACGCTGGTTTGCCTTTGTGCAGCTGTGCCACTGACTATAGAACCTGTGCTACTGTGATGCTGACTATAGACCCTGTGCTGCTGTGCCACTGACTATAGACCCTGTGCTGCTGTGATGCTGACTATAGACCCTGTGCTGCTGTGATGCTGACTATAGACCCTGTGCTGCTGTGATGCTGACTATAGACCCTGTGATGCTGTGATGCTGACTATAGACCCTGTGCTGCTGTGCCACTGACTATAGACCCTGTGCTGCTGTGCCACTGACTATAGACCCTGTGCTGCTGTGCCACTGACTATAGACCCTGTGCTGCTGTGATGCTGACTATAGACCCTGTGGTGCTGTGCCACTGACGATAGACCCTGTGCTGCTGTGATGCTGACTATAGACCCTGTGCTGCTGTGCCACTGACTATAGACCCTGTGCTGCTGTGATGCTGACTATAGACCCTGTGCTGCTGTGCCACTGACTATAGACCCTGTGCTGCTGTGCCACTGACTATAGACCCTGTGCTGCTGTGCCACTGACTATAGACCCTGTGCTGCTGTGATGCTGACTATAGACCCTGTGCTGCTGTGCCACTGACTATAGACCCTGTGCTGCTGTGATGCTGACTATAGACCCTGTGCTGCTGTGCCACTGACTATAGACCCTGTGCTGCTGTGCCACTGACTATAGACCCTGTGCTACTGTGATGCTGACGATAGACCCTGTGCTGCTGTGCCACTGACTATAGACCCTGTGCTGATGTGATGCTGACTATAGACCCTGTGCTGCTGTGCCACTGACTATAGACCCTGTGCTGCTGTGATGCTGACTATAGACCCTGTGCTGCTGTGATGCTGACTATAGACCCTGTGCTACTGTGATGCTGACTATAGACCCTGTGCTGCTGTGATGCTGACTATAGACCCTGTGCTGCTGTGCCACTGACTATAGACCCTGTGCTGCTGTGCCACTGACTATAGACCCTGTGCTGCTGTGCCACTGACTATAGACCCTGTGCTGCTGTGCCACTGACTATAGACCCTGTGCTGCTGTGATGCTGACTATAGACCATGTGCTGCTGTGCCACTGACTATAGACCCTGTGCTGCTGTGCCACTGACTATAGACCCTGTGCTGCTGTGCCACTGACTATAGACCCTGTGCTGCTGTGCCACTGACTATAGACCCTGTGCTGCTGTGCCACTGACTATAGACCCTGTGCTGCTGTGCCACTGACTATAGACCCTGTGCTGCTGTGCCACTGACTATAGACCCTGTGCTGCTGTGCCACTGACTATAGACCCTGTGCTGCTGTGCCACTGACTATAGACCCTGTGCTGCTGTGCCACTGACTATAGACCCTGTGCTGCTGTGCCACTGACTATAGACCCTGTGCTGCTGTGATGCTGACTATAGACCCTGTGCTGCTGTGATGCTGACTATAGACCATGTGCTGCTGTGCCACTGACTATAGACCCTGTGCTGCTGTGCCACTGACTATAGACCCTGTGCTGCTGTGCCACTGACTATTGACCCTGTGCTGCTGTGATGCTGACTATAGACCCTGTGCTGCTGTGCCACTGACTATAGACCCTGTGCTGCTGTGATGCTGACTATAGACCATGTGCTGCTGTGCCACTGACTATAGACCCTGTGCTGCTGTGCCACTGACTATAGACCCTGTGCTGCTGTGATGCTGACTATAGACCATGTGCTGCTGTGCCACTGACTATAGACCCTGTGCTGCTGTGCCACTGATTATAGACCCTGTGCTGCTGTGCCACTGACTATAGACCCTGTGCTACTGTGCCACTGACTATAGACCCTGTGCTGCTGTGCCACTGACTATAGACCCTGTGCTGCTGTGCCACTGACTATAGACCCTGTGCTGCTGTGATGCTGACTATAGACCCTGTGCTGCTGTGATGCTGACTATAGACCCTGTGCTGCTGTGATGCTGACTATAGACCCTGTGCTGCTGTGCCACTGACTATAGACCCTGTGCTGCTGTGCCACTGACTATTGACCCTGTGCTGCTGTGCCACTGACTATAGACCCTGTGCTGCTGTGATGCTGACTATAGACCCTGTGCTGCTGTGATGCTGACTATAGACCCTGTGCTGCTGTGCCACTGACTATTGACCCTGTGCTGCTGTGATGCTGACTATAGACCCTGTGCTACTGTGCCACTGACTATAGACCCTGTGCTACTGTGCCACTGACTATAGACCCTGTGCTGCTGTGATGCTGACTATAGACCCTGTGCTGCTGTGCCACTGACTATAGACCCTGTGCTGCTGAGATGCTGACTATAGACCCTGTGCTGCTGTGCCACTGACTATAGACCCTGTGCTGCTGTGATGCTGACTATAGACCCTGTGCTGCTGTGATGCTGACTATAGACCCTGTGCTGCTGTGATGCTGACTATAGACCCTGTGCTGCTGTGATGCTGACTATAGACCCTGTGCTGCTGTGCCACTGACTATAGACCCTGTGCTGCTGTGCCACTGACTATAGACCCTGTGCTGCTGTGCCACTGACTATAGACCATGTGCTGCTGTGATGCTGACTATAGACCCTGTGCTGCTGTGCCACTGACTATAGACCCTGTGCTGCTGTGCCACTGACTATAGACCCTGTGCTGCTGTGATGCTGACTATAGACCCTGTGCTGCTGTGATGCTGACTATAGACCCTGTGCTGCTGTGATGCTGACTATAGACCCTGTGCTGCTGTGCCACTGACTATAGACCCTGTGCTGCTGTGCCACTGACTATAGACCCTGTGCTGCTGTGCCACTGACTATAGACCATGTGCTGCTGTGATGCTGACTATAGACCATGTGCTGCTGTGCCACTGACTATAGACCATGTGCTGCTGTGATGCTGACTATAGACCCTGTGCTGCTGTGCCACTGACTATAGACCCTGTGCTGCTGTGCCACTGACTATAGACCCTGTGCTGCTGTGCCACTGACTATAGACCCTGTGCTGCTGTGCCACTGACTATAGACCCTGTGCTGCTGTGATGCTGACTATAGACCCTGTGCTGCTGTGATGCTGACTATAGACCCTGTGCTGCTGTGATGCTGACTATAGACCCTGTGCTGCTGTGCCACTGACTATAGACCCTGTGCTGCTGTGCCACTGACTATAGACCCTGTGCTGCTGTGCCACTGACTATAGACCCTGTGCTGCTGTGATGCTGACTATAGACCCTGTGCTGCTGTGCCACTGACTATAGACCCTGTGCTGCTGTGATGCTGACTATAGACCCTGTGCTGCTGTGCCACTGACTATAGACCCTGTGCTGCTGTGATGCTGACTATAGACCCTGTGCTGCTGTGATGCTGACTATAGACCCTGTGCTGCTGTGCCACTGACTATAGACCCTGTGCTGCTGTGATGCTGACTATAGACCCTGTGCTGCTGTGCCACTGACTATAGACCCTGTGCTGCTGTGATGCTGACTATAGACCCTGTGCTGCTGTGCCACTGACTATAGACCCTGTGCTGCTGTGATGCTGACTATAGACCCTGTGCTGCTGTGCCACTGACTATAGACCCTGTGCTGCTGTGATGCTGACTATAGACCATGTGCTGCTGAGATGCTGACTATAGACCCTGTGCTGCTGTGCCACTGACTATAGACCCTGTGCTGCTGTGATGCTGACTATAGACCCTGTGCTGCTGTGCCACTGACTATAGACCATGTGCTGCTGTGATGCTGACTATAGACCCTGTGCTGCTGTGATGCTGACTATAGACCCTGTGCTGCTGTGATGCTGACTATAGACCCTGTGCTGCTGTGCCACTGACTATAGACCCTGTGCTGCTGTGCCACTGACTATAGACCCTGTGCTGCTGTGATGCTGACTATAGACCATGTGCTGCTGAGATGCTGACTATAGACCCTGTGCTGCTGTGATGCTGACTATAGACCCTGTGCTGCTGTGATGCTGACTATAGACCATGTGCTGCTGAGATGCTGACTATAGACCCTGTGCTGCTGTGATGCTGACTATAGACCATGTGCTGCTGTGCCACTGACTATAGACCATGTGCTGCTGAGATGCTGACTATAGACCCTGTGCTGCTGTGATGCTGACTATAGACCATGTGCTGCTGTGATGCTGACTATAGACCATGTGCTGCTGTGCCACTGACTATAGACCCTGTGCTGCTGTGCCACTGACTATAGACCCTGTGCTGCTGTGCCACTGACTATAGACCCTGTGCTGCTGTGCCACTGACTATAGACCCTGTGCTACTGTGCCACTGACTATAGACCATGTGCTGCTGTGCCACTGACTATAGACCATGTGCTGCTGAGATGCTGACTATAGACCCTGTGCTGCTGTGATGCTGACTATAGACCATGTGCTGCTGTGATGCTGACTATAGACCATGTGCTGCTGTGCCACTGACTATAGACCATGTGCTGCTGTGCCACTGACTATAGACCCTGTGCTACTGTGCCACTGACTATAGACCATGTGCTGCTGTGCCACTGACTATAGACCATGTGCTGCTGAGATGCTGACTATAGACCCTGTGCTGCTGTGATGCTGACTATAGACCATGTGCTGCTGTGATGCTGACTATAGACCATGTGCTGCTGTGCCACTGACTATAGACCATGTGCTGCTGAGATGCTGACTATAGACCCTGTGCTGCTGTGATGCTGACTATAGACCATGTGCTGCTGTGATGCTGACTATAGACCATGTGCTGCTGTGCCACTGACTATAGACCCTGTGCTGCTGTGCCACTGACTATAGACCCTGTGCTGCTGTGCCACTGACTATAGACCCTGTGCTGCTGTGCCACTGACTATAGACCCTGTGCTACTGTGCCACTGACTATAGACCATGTGCTGCTGTGCCACTGACTATAGACCATGTGCTGCTGAGATGCTGACTATAGACCCTGTGCTGCTGTGATGCTGACTATAGACCATGTGCTGCTGAGATGCTGACTATAGACCCTGTGCTGCTGTGATGCTGACTATAGACCATGTGCTGCTGTGCCACTGACTATAGACCATGTGCTGCTGTGCCACTGACTATAGACCCTGTGCTGCTGTGCCACTGACTATAGACCCTGTGCTGCTGTGCCACTGACTATAGACCCTGTGCTGCTGTGCCACTGACTATAGACCCTGTGCTGCTGTGCCACTGACTATAGACCCTGTGCTGCTGTGATGCTGACTATAGACCCTGTGCTACTGTGCCACTGACTATAGACCCTGTGCTACTGTGCCACTGACTATAGACCCTGTGCTGCTGTGCCACTGACTATAGACCCTGTGCTGCTGTGCCACTGACTATAGACCCTGTGCTGCTGTGCCACTGACTATAGACCCTGTGCTGCTGTGCCACTGACTATAGACCCTGTGCTGCTGTGCCACTGACTATAGACCCTGTGCTGCTGTGATGCTGACTATAGACCCTGTGCTGCTGTGCCACTGACTATTGACCCTGTGCTGCTGTGATGCTGACTATAGACCCTGTGCTACTGTGCCACTGACTATAGACCCTGTGCTACTGTGCCACTGACTATAGACCATGTGCTGCTGTGCCACTGACTATAGACCCTGTGCTGCTGTGCCACTGACTATAGACCCTGTGCTGCTGTGCCACTGACTATAGACCCTGTGCTGCTGTGCCACTGACTATAGACCCTGTGCTGCTGTGCCACTGACTATAGACCCTGTGCTGCTGTGCCACTGACTATAGACCCTGTGCTGCTGTGATGCTGACTATAGACCCTGTGCTGCTGTGATGCTGACTATAGACCCTGTGCTGCTGTGCCACTGACTATAGACCCTGTGCTGCTGAGATGCTGACTATAGACCCTGTGCTGCTGTGCCACTGACTATAGACCCTGTGCTGCTGTGCCACTGACTATAGACCCTGTGCTGCTGTGATGCTGACTATAGACCCTGTGCTGCTGTGATGCTGACTATAGACCCTGTGCTGCTGTGATGCTGACTATAGACCCTGTGCTGCTGTGATGCTGACTATAGACCCTGTGCTGCTGTGCCACTGACTATAGACCCTGTGCTGCTGAGATGCTGACTATAGACCCTGTGCTGCTGTGCCACTGACTATAGACCCTGTGCTGCTGTGCCACTGACTATAGACCCTGTGCTGCTGTGCCACTGACTATAGACCCTGTGCTGCTGTGATGCTGACTATAGACCCTGTGCTGCTGTGATGCTGACTATAGACCCTGTGCTGCTGTGATGCTGACTATAGACCCTGTGCTGCTGTGATGCTGACTATAGACCCTGTGCTGCTGTGCCACTGACTATAGACCCTGTGCTGCTGTGCCACTGACTATAGACCATGTGCTGCTGTGATGCTGACTATAGACCCTGTGCTGCTGTGCCACTGACTATAGACCCTGTGCTGCTGTGCCACTGACTATAGACCCTGTGCTGCTGTGATGCTGACTATAGACCCTGTGCTGCTGTGATGCTGACTATAGACCCTGTGCTGCTGTGATGCTGACTATAGACCCTGTGCTGCTGTGATGCTGACTATAGACCCTGTGCTGCTGTGCCACTGACTATAGACCCTGTGCTGCTGTGCCACTGACTATAGACCCTGTGCTGCTGTGCCACTGACTATAGACCCTGTGCTGCTGTGCCACTGACTATAGACCCTGTGCTGCTGTGCCACTGACTATAGACCATGTGCTGCTGTGATGCTGACTATAGACCATGTGCTGCTGTGCCACTGACTATAGACCATGTGCTGCTGTGATGCTGACTATAGACCCTGTGCTGCTGTGCCACTGACTATAGACCCTGTGCTGCTGTGCCACTGACTATAGACCCTGTGCTGCTGTGATGCTGACTATAGACCCTGTGCTGCTGTGCCACTGACTATAGACCCTGTGCTGCTGTGCCACTGACTATAGACCCTGTGCTGCTGTGCCACTGACTATAGACCCTGTGCTGCTGTGATGCTGACTATAGACCCTGTGGTGCTGTGCCACTGACGATAGACCCTGTGCTGCTGTGATGCTGACTATAGACCCTGTGCTGCTGTGCCACTGACTATAGACCCTGTGCTGCTGTGATGCTGACTATAGACCCTGTGCTGCTGTGCCACTGACTATAGACCCTGTGCTGCTGTGCCACTGACTATAGACCCTGTGCTGCTGTGCCACTGACTATAGACCCTGTGCTGCTGTGATGCTGACTATAGACCCTGTGCTGCTGTGCCACTGACTATAGACCCTGTGCTGCTGTGATGCTGACTATAGACCCTGTGCTGCTGTGCCACTGACTATAGACCCTGTGCTGCTGTGCCACTGACTATAGACCCTGTGCTACTGTGATGCTGACGATAGACCCTGTGCTGCTGTGCCACTGACTATAGACCCTGTGCTGATGTGATGCTGACTATAGACCCTGTGCTGCTGTGCCACTGACTATAGACCCTGTGCTGCTGTGATGCTGACTATAGACCCTGTGCTGCTGTGATGCTGACTATAGACCCTGTGCTACTGTGATGCTGACTATAGACCCTGTGCTGCTGTGATGCTGACTATAGACCCTGTGCTGCTGTGCCACTGACTATAGACCCTGTGCTGCTGTGCCACTGACTATAGACCCTGTGCTGCTGTGCCACTGACTATAGACCCTGTGCTGCTGTGCCACTGACTATAGACCCTGTGCTGCTGTGATGCTGACTATAGACCATGTGCTGCTGTGCCACTGACTATAGACCCTGTGCTGCTGTGCCACTGACTATAGACCCTGTGCTGCTGTGCCACTGACTATAGACCCTGTGCTGCTGTGCCACTGACTATAGACCCTGTGCTGCTGTGCCACTGACTATAGACCCTGTGCTGCTGTGCCACTGACTATAGACCCTGTGCTGCTGTGCCACTGACTATAGACCCTGTGCTGCTGTGCCACTGACTATAGACCCTGTGCTGCTGTGCCACTGACTATAGACCCTGTGCTGCTGTGCCACTGACTATAGACCCTGTGCTGCTGTGCCACTGACTATAGACCCTGTGCTGCTGTGATGCTGACTATAGACCCTGTGCTGCTGTGATGCTGACTATAGACCATGTGCTGCTGTGCCACTGACTATAGACCCTGTGCTGCTGTGCCACTGACTATAGACCCTGTGCTGCTGTGCCACTGACTATTGACCCTGTGCTGCTGTGATGCTGACTATAGACCCTGTGCTGCTGTGCCACTGACTATAGACCCTGTGCTGCTGTGATGCTGACTATAGACCATGTGCTGCTGTGCCACTGACTATAGACCCTGTGCTGCTGTGCCACTGACTATAGACCCTGTGCTGCTGTGATGCTGACTATAGACCATGTGCTGCTGTGCCACTGACTATAGACCCTGTGCTGCTGTGCCACTGATTATAGACCCTGTGCTGCTGTGCCACTGACTATAGACCCTGTGCTACTGTGCCACTGACTATAGACCCTGTGCTGCTGTGCCACTGACTATAGACCCTGTGCTGCTGTGCCACTGACTATAGACCCTGTGCTGCTGTGATGCTGACTATAGACCCTGTGCTGCTGTGATGCTGACTATAGACCCTGTGCTGCTGTGATGCTGACTATAGACCCTGTGCTGCTGTGCCACTGACTATAGACCCTGTGCTGCTGTGCCACTGACTATTGACCCTGTGCTGCTGTGCCACTGACTATAGACCCTGTGCTGCTGTGATGCTGACTATAGACCCTGTGCTGCTGTGATGCTGACTATAGACCCTGTGCTGCTGTGCCACTGACTATTGACCCTGTGCTGCTGTGATGCTGACTATAGACCCTGTGCTACTGTGCCACTGACTATAGACCCTGTGCTACTGTGCCACTGACTATAGACCCTGTGCTGCTGTGATGCTGACTATAGACCCTGTGCTGCTGTGCCACTGACTATAGACCCTGTGCTGCTGAGATGCTGACTATAGACCCTGTGCTGCTGTGCCACTGACTATAGACCCTGTGCTGCTGTGATGCTGACTATAGACCCTGTGCTGCTGTGATGCTGACTATAGACCCTGTGCTGCTGTGATGCTGACTATAGACCCTGTGCTGCTGTGATGCTGACTATAGACCCTGTGCTGCTGTGCCACTGACTATAGACCCTGTGCTGCTGTGCCACTGACTATAGACCCTGTGCTGCTGTGCCACTGACTATAGACCATGTGCTGCTGTGATGCTGACTATAGACCCTGTGCTGCTGTGCCACTGACTATAGACCCTGTGCTGCTGTGCCACTGACTATAGACCCTGTGCTGCTGTGATGCTGACTATAGACCCTGTGCTGCTGTGATGCTGACTATAGACCCTGTGCTGCTGTGATGCTGACTATAGACCCTGTGCTGCTGTGCCACTGACTATAGACCCTGTGCTGCTGTGCCACTGACTATAGACCCTGTGCTGCTGTGCCACTGACTATAGACCATGTGCTGCTGTGATGCTGACTATAGACCATGTGCTGCTGTGCCACTGACTATAGACCATGTGCTGCTGTGATGCTGACTATAGACCCTGTGCTGCTGTGCCACTGACTATAGACCCTGTGCTGCTGTGCCACTGACTATAGACCCTGTGCTGCTGTGCCACTGACTATAGACCCTGTGCTGCTGTGCCACTGACTATAGACCCTGTGCTGCTGTGATGCTGACTATAGACCCTGTGCTGCTGTGATGCTGACTATAGACCCTGTGCTGCTGTGATGCTGACTATAGACCCTGTGCTGCTGTGCCACTGACTATAGACCCTGTGCTGCTGTGCCACTGACTATAGACCCTGTGCTGCTGTGCCACTGACTATAGACCCTGTGCTGCTGTGATGCTGACTATAGACCCTGTGCTGCTGTGCCACTGACTATAGACCCTGTGCTGCTGTGATGCTGACTATAGACCCTGTGCTGCTGTGCCACTGACTATAGACCCTGTGCTGCTGTGATGCTGACTATAGACCCTGTGCTGCTGTGATGCTGACTATAGACCCTGTGCTGCTGTGCCACTGACTATAGACCCTGTGCTGCTGTGATGCTGACTATAGACCCTGTGCTGCTGTGCCACTGACTATAGACCCTGTGCTGCTGTGATGCTGACTATAGACCCTGTGCTGCTGTGCCACTGACTATAGACCCTGTGCTGCTGTGATGCTGACTATAGACCCTGTGCTGCTGTGCCACTGACTATAGACCCTGTGCTGCTGTGATGCTGACTATAGACCATGTGCTGCTGAGATGCTGACTATAGACCCTGTGCTGCTGTGCCACTGACTATAGACCCTGTGCTGCTGTGATGCTGACTATAGACCCTGTGCTGCTGTGCCACTGACTATAGACCATGTGCTGCTGTGATGCTGACTATAGACCCTGTGCTGCTGTGATGCTGACTATAGACCCTGTGCTGCTGTGATGCTGACTATAGACCCTGTGCTGCTGTGCCACTGACTATAGACCCTGTGCTGCTGTGCCACTGACTATAGACCCTGTGCTGCTGTGATGCTGACTATAGACCATGTGCTGCTGAGATGCTGACTATAGACCCTGTGCTGCTGTGATGCTGACTATAGACCCTGTGCTGCTGTGATGCTGACTATAGACCATGTGCTGCTGAGATGCTGACTATAGACCCTGTGCTGCTGTGATGCTGACTATAGACCATGTGCTGCTGTGCCACTGACTATAGACCATGTGCTGCTGAGATGCTGACTATAGACCCTGTGCTGCTGTGATGCTGACTATAGACCATGTGCTGCTGTGATGCTGACTATAGACCATGTGCTGCTGTGCCACTGACTATAGACCCTGTGCTGCTGTGCCACTGACTATAGACCCTGTGCTGCTGTGCCACTGACTATAGACCCTGTGCTGCTGTGCCACTGACTATAGACCCTGTGCTACTGTGCCACTGACTATAGACCATGTGCTGCTGTGCCACTGACTATAGACCATGTGCTGCTGAGATGCTGACTATAGACCCTGTGCTGCTGTGATGCTGACTATAGACCATGTGCTGCTGTGATGCTGACTATAGACCATGTGCTGCTGTGCCACTGACTATAGACCATGTGCTGCTGTGCCACTGACTATAGACCCTGTGCTACTGTGCCACTGACTATAGACCATGTGCTGCTGTGCCACTGACTATAGACCATGTGCTGCTGAGATGCTGACTATAGACCCTGTGCTGCTGTGATGCTGACTATAGACCATGTGCTGCTGTGATGCTGACTATAGACCATGTGCTGCTGTGCCACTGACTATAGACCATGTGCTGCTGAGATGCTGACTATAGACCCTGTGCTGCTGTGATGCTGACTATAGACCATGTGCTGCTGTGATGCTGACTATAGACCATGTGCTGCTGTGCCACTGACTATAGACCCTGTGCTGCTGTGCCACTGACTATAGACCCTGTGCTGCTGTGCCACTGACTATAGACCCTGTGCTGCTGTGCCACTGACTATAGACCCTGTGCTACTGTGCCACTGACTATAGACCATGTGCTGCTGTGCCACTGACTATAGACCATGTGCTGCTGAGATGCTGACTATAGACCCTGTGCTGCTGTGATGCTGACTATAGACCATGTGCTGCTGAGATGCTGACTATAGACCCTGTGCTGCTGTGATGCTGACTATAGACCATGTGCTGCTGTGCCACTGACTATAGACCATGTGCTGCTGTGCCACTGACTATAGACCCTGTGCTGCTGTGCCACTGACTATAGACCCTGTGCTGCTGTGCCACTGACTATAGACCCTGTGCTGCTGTGCCACTGACTATAGACCCTGTGCTGCTGTGCCACTGACTATAGACCCTGTGCTGCTGTGATGCTGACTATAGACCCTGTGCTACTGTGCCACTGACTATAGACCCTGTGCTACTGTGCCACTGACTATAGACCCTGTGCTGCTGTGCCACTGACTATAGACCCTGTGCTGCTGTGCCACTGACTATAGACCCTGTGCTGCTGTGCCACTGACTATAGACCCTGTGCTGCTGTGCCACTGACTATAGACCCTGTGCTGCTGTGCCACTGACTATAGACCCTGTGCTGCTGTGATGCTGACTATAGACCCTGTGCTGCTGTGCCACTGACTATTGACCCTGTGCTGCTGTGATGCTGACTATAGACCCTGTGCTACTGTGCCACTGACTATAGACCCTGTGCTACTGTGCCACTGACTATAGACCATGTGCTGCTGTGCCACTGACTATAGACCCTGTGCTGCTGTGCCACTGACTATAGACCCTGTGCTGCTGTGCCACTGACTATAGACCCTGTGCTGCTGTGCCACTGACTATAGACCCTGTGCTGCTGTGCCACTGACTATAGACCCTGTGCTGCTGTGCCACTGACTATAGACCCTGTGCTGCTGTGATGCTGACTATAGACCCTGTGCTGCTGTGATGCTGACTATAGACCCTGTGCTGCTGTGCCACTGACTATAGACCCTGTGCTGCTGAGATGCTGACTATAGACCCTGTGCTGCTGTGCCACTGACTATAGACCCTGTGCTGCTGTGCCACTGACTATAGACCCTGTGCTGCTGTGATGCTGACTATAGACCCTGTGCTGCTGTGATGCTGACTATAGACCCTGTGCTGCTGTGATGCTGACTATAGACCCTGTGCTGCTGTGATGCTGACTATAGACCCTGTGCTGCTGTGCCACTGACTATAGACCCTGTGCTGCTGAGATGCTGACTATAGACCCTGTGCTGCTGTGCCACTGACTATAGACCCTGTGCTGCTGTGCCACTGACTATAGACCCTGTGCTGCTGTGCCACTGACTATAGACCCTGTGCTGCTGTGATGCTGACTATAGACCCTGTGCTGCTGTGATGCTGACTATAGACCCTGTGCTGCTGTGATGCTGACTATAGACCCTGTGCTGCTGTGATGCTGACTATAGACCCTGTGCTGCTGTGCCACTGACTATAGACCCTGTGCTGCTGTGCCACTGACTATAGACCATGTGCTGCTGTGATGCTGACTATAGACCCTGTGCTGCTGTGCCACTGACTATAGACCCTGTGCTGCTGTGCCACTGACTATAGACCCTGTGCTGCTGTGATGCTGACTATAGACCCTGTGCTGCTGTGATGCTGACTATAGACCATGTGCTGCTGTGATGCTGACTATAGACCCTGTGCTGCTGTGCCACTGACTATAGACCCTGTGCTGCTGTGCCACTGACTATAGACCCTGTGCTGCTGTGCCACTGACTATAGACCCTGTGCTGCTGTGCCACTGACTATAGACCCTGTGCTGCTGTGCCACTGACTATAGACCATGTGCTGCTGTGATGCTGACTATAGACCATGTGCTGCTGTGCCACTGACTATAGACCATGTGCTGCTGTGATGCTGACTATAGACCCTGTGCTGCTGTGCCACTGACTATAGACCCTGTGCTGCTGTGCCACTGACTATAGACCCTGTGCTGCTGTGATGCTGACTATAGACCCTGTGCTGCTGTGATGCTGACTATAGACCCTGTGCTGCTGTGATGCTGACTATAGACCCTGTGCTGCTGTGCCACTGACTATAGACCCTGTGCTGCTGTGCCACTGACTATAGACCCTGTGCTGCTGTGCCACTGACTATAGACCCTGTGCTGCTGTGATGCTGACTATAGACCCTGTGCTGCTGTGCCACTGACTATAGACCCTGTGCTGCTGTGATGCTGACTATAGACCCTGTGCTGCTGTGCCACTGACTATAGACCCTGTGCTGCTGTGATGCTGACTATAGACCCTGTGCTGCTGTGATGCTGACTATAGACCCTGTGCTGCTGTGCCACTGACTATAGACCCTGTGCTGCTGTGATGCTGACTATAGACCCTGTGCTGCTGTGCCACTGACTATAGACCCTGTGCTGCTGTGATGCTGACTATAGACCCTGTGCTGCTGTGCCACTGACTATAGACCCTGTGCTGCTGTGATGCTGACTATAGACCCTGTGCTGCTGTGCCACTGACTATAGACCCTGTGCTGCTGTGATGCTGACTATAGACCATGTGCTGCTGAGATGCTGACTATAGACCCTGTGCTGCTGTGCCACTGACTATAGACCCTGTGCTGCTGTGATGCTGACTATAGACCCTGTGCTGCTGTGCCACTGACTATAGACCATGTGCTGCTGTGATGCTGACTATAGACCCTGTGCTGCTGTGATGCTGACTATAGACCCTGTGCTGCTGTGCCACTGACTATAGACCCTGTGCTGCTGTGCCACTGACTATAGACCCTGTGCTGCTGTGATGCTGACTATAGACCATGTGCTGCTGAGATGCTGACTATAGACCCTGTGCTGCTGTGCCACTGACTATAGACCCTGTGCTGCTGTGATGCTGACTATAGACCCTGTGCTGCTGTGATGCTGACTATAGACCATGTGCTGCTGAGATGCTGACTATAGACCCTGTGCTGCTGTGATGCTGACTATAGACCATGTGCTGCTGTGCCACTGACTATAGACCATGTGCTGCTGAGATGCTGACTATAGACCATGTGCTGCTGTGATGCTGACTATAGACCATGTGCTGCTGTGCCACTGACTATAGACCCTGTGCTGCTGTGATGCTGACTATAGACCCTGTGCTGCTGTGATGCTGACTATAGACCATGTGCTGCTGTGCCACTGACTATAGACCATGTGCTGCTGTGATGCTGACTATAGACCTGGTGCTGCTGTGATGCTGACTATAGACCCTGTGCTGCTGTGATGCTGACTATAGACCCTGTGCTGCTGTGATGCTGACTATTGACCGTGTGCTGCTGTGATGCTGACTATAGACCCTGTGCTGCTGTGATGCTGACTATAGACCCTGTGCTGCTGTGATGCTGACTGTAGACCCTGTGCTGCTGTGCCACTGACTATAGACCCTGTGCTGCTGTGATGCTGACTATTGACCCTGTGCTGCTGTGCCACTGACTATAGACCCTGTGCTGCTGTGCCACTGACTATAGACCCTGTGCTGCTGTGATGCTGACTATAGACCCTGTGCTGCTGTGCCACTGACTATAGACCCTGTGCTGCTGTGATGCTGACTATAGACCCTGTGCTGCTGTGATGCTGACTACAGACCCTGTGCTACTGTGATGCTGACTATAGACCCTGTGCTGCTGTGATGCTGACTATAGACCCTGTGCTGCTGTGATGCTGACTATAGACCCTGTGCTGCTGTGATGCTGACTACAGACCCTGTGCTACTGTGATGCTGACTATAGACCCTGTGCTGCTGTGATGCTGACTATAGACCCTGTGCTGCTGTGATGCTGACTATAGACCCTGTGCTGCTGTGATGCTGACTATAGACCCTGTGCTGCTGTGCCACTGACTAAAGACCCTGTGCTGCTGTGATGCTGACTATAGACCCTGTGCTGCTGTGATGCTGACTATAGACCCTGTGCTGCTGTGATGCTGACTATAGACCCTGTGCTGCTGAGATGCTGACTATAGACCCTGTGCTGCTGCGCCACTGACTATAGACCCTGTGCTGCTGTGATGCTGACTATAGACCCTGTGCTGCTGTGATGCTGACTATAGACCCTGTGCTGCTGTGCCACTGACTATAGACCATGTGCTGCTGTGCCACTGACTATAGACCATGTGCTGCTGTGATGCTGACTATAGACCCTGTGCTGCTGTGCCACTGACTATAGACCCTGTGCTGCTGTGATGCTGACTATAGACCCTGTGCTGCTGTGATGCTGACTATAGACCCTGTGCTGCTGTGCCACTGACTATAGACCCTGTGCTGCTGTGATGCTGACTATAGACCCTGTGCTGCTGTGCCACTGACTATAGACCATGTGCTGCTGTGATGCTGACTATAGACCCTGTGCTGCTGTGCCACTGACTATAGACCCTGTGCTGCTGTGATGCTGACTATAGACCCTGTGCTGCTGTGCCACTGACTACAGACCCTGTGCTGCTGTGATGCTGACTATAGACCATGTGCTGCTGAGATGCTGACTATAGACCCTGTGCTGCTGTGCCACTGACTACAGACCCTGTGCTGCTGTGATGCTGACTATAGACCATGTGCTGCTGTGATGCTGACTATAGACCATGTGCTGCTGTGCCACTGACTATAGACCCTGTGCTGCTGTGATGCTGACTATAGACCCTGTGCTGCTGTGCCACTGACTATAGACCATGTGCTGCTGTGATGCTGACTATAGACCCTGTGCTGCTGTGATGCTGACTATAGACCCTGTGCTGCTGTGCCACTGACTATAGACCCTGTGCTGCTGTGCCACTGACTATAGACCCTGTGCTGCTGTGATGCTGACTATAGACCATGTGCTGCTGAGATGCTGACTATAGACCCTGTGCTGCTGTGCCACTGACTATAGACCCTGTGCTGCTGTGATGCTGACTATAGACCATGTGCTGCTGAGATGCTGACTATAGACCCTGTGCTGCTGTGATGCTGACTATAGACCCTGTGCTGCTGTGCCACTGACTATAGACCCTGTGCTGCTGTGATGCTGACTATAGACCATGTGCTGCTGAGATGCTGACTATAGACCCTGTGCTGCTGTGCCACTGACTATAGACCCTGTGCTGCTGTGATGCTGACTATAGACCATGTGCTGCTGAGATGCTGACTATAGACCCTGTGCTGCTGTGATGCTGACTATAGACCATGTGCTGCTGTGCCACTGACTATAGACCATGTGCTGCTGAGATGCTGACTATAGACCCTGTGCTGCTGTGATGCTGACTATAGACCATGTGCTGCTGTGATGCTGACTATAGACCATGTGCTGCTGTGCCACTGACTATAGACCCTGTGCTGCTGTGATGCTGACTATAGACCCTGTGCTGCTGTGCCACTGACTATAGACCCTGGGCTGCTGTGATGCTGACTATAGACCCTGTGCTGCTGTGATGCTGACTATAGACCATGTGCTGCTGTGCCACTGACTATAGACCCTGTGCTGCTGTGCCACTGACTATAGACCCTGTGCTGCTGTGATGCTGACTATAGACCCTGTGCTGCTGTGATGCTGACTATAGACCCTGTGCTGCTGTGATGCTGACTATTGACCGTGTGCTGCTGTGATGCTGACTATAGACCATGTGCTGCTGTGATGCTGACTATAGACCCTGTGCTGCTGTGATGCTGACTATAGACCCTGTGCTGCTGTGCCACTGACTATAGACCCTGTGCTGCTGTGATGCTGACTATAGACCATGTGCTGCTGAGATGCTGACTATAGACCCTGTGCTGCTGTGATGCTGACTATAGACCCTGTGCTGCTGTGATGCTGACTATAGACCCTGTGCTGCTGTGCCACTGACTATAGACCCTGTGCTGCTGTGATGCTGACTATAGACCATGTGCTGCTGAGATGCTGACTATAGACCCTGTGCTGCTGTGATGCTGACTATAGACCATGTGCTGCTGTGCCACTGACTATAGACCATGTGCTGCTGAGATGCTGACTATAGACCCTGTGCTGCTGTGATGCTGACTATAGACCATGTGCTGCTGTGATGCTGACTATAGACCATGTGCTGCTGTGCCACTGACTATAGACCCTGTGCTGCTGTGATGCTGACTATAGACCCTGTGCTGCTGTGCCACTGACTATAGACCCTGGGCTGCTGTGATGCTGACTATAGACCCTGTGCTGCTGTGATGCTGACTATAGACCATGTGCTGCTGTGCCACTGACTATAGACCCTGTGCTGCTGTGCCACTGACTATAGACCCTGTGCTGCTGTGATGCTGACTATAGACCCTGTGCTGCTGTGATGCTGACTATAGACCCTGTGCTGCTGTGATGCTGACTATTGACCGTGTGCTGCTGTGATGCTGACTATAGACCCTGTGCTGCTGTGATGCTGACTATAGACCCTGTGCTGCTGTGATGCTGACTATAGACCCTGTGCTGCTGTGATGCTGACTGTAGACCCTGTGCTGCTGTGCCACTGACTATAGACCCTGTGCTGCTGTGCCACTGACTATAGACCCTGTGCTGCTGTGCCACTGACTATAGACCATGTGCTGCTGTGATGCTGACTATAGACCATGTGCTGCTGTGCCACTGACTATAGACCCTGTGCTGCTGTGATGCTGACTATAGACCCTGTGCTGCTGTGCCACTGACTATAGACCCTGTGCTGCTGTGATGCTGACTATAGACCCTGTGCTGCTGTGCCACTGACTATAGACCATGTGCTGCTGTGCCACTGACTATAGACCCTGTGCTGCTGTGCCACTGACTATAGACCCTGTGCTGCTGTGATGCTGACTATAGACCCTGTGCTGCTGTGCCACTGACTATAGACCCTGTGCTGCTGTGATGCTGACTATAGACCCTGTGCTGCTGTGCCACTGACTATAGACCATGTGCTGCTGTGCCACTGACTATAGACCATGTGCTGCTGTGATGCTGACTATAGAGCCTGTGCTGCTGTGCCACTGACTATAGACCATGTGCTGCTGTGATGCTGACTATAGACCCTGTGCTGCTGTGCCACTGACTATAGACCATGTGCTGCTGTGATGCTGACTATAGACCCTGTGCTGCTGTGCCACTGACTATAGACCCTGTGCTGCTGTGATGCTGACTATAGACCCTGTGCTGCTGTGCCACTGACTATAGACCCTGTGCTGCTGTGATGCTGACTATAGACCCTGTGCTGCTGTGCCACTGACTATAGACCATGTGCTGCTGTGATGCTGACTATAGACCCTGTGCTGCTGTGCCACTTACTATAGACCATGTGCTGCTGTGCCACTGACTATAGACCATGTGCTGCTGTGATGCTGACTATAGAGCCTGTGCTGCTGTGCCACTGACTATAGACCCTGTGCTGCTGTGCCACTGACTATAGACCATGTGCTGCTGTGATGCTGACTATAGACCATGTGCTGCTGTGATGCTGACTATAGAGCCTGTGCTGCTGTGCCACTGACTATAGACCCTGTGCTGCTGTGCCACTGACTATAGACCATGTGCTGCTGTGATGCTGACTATAGACCCTGTGCTGCTGTGATGCTGACTATAGACCCTGTGCTGCTGTGCCACTGACTATAGACCCTGTGCTGCTGTGCCACTGACTATAGACCCTGTGCTGCTGTGATGCTGACTATAGACCCTGTGCTGCTGTGCCACTGACTATAGACCCTGTGCTGCTGTGATGCTGACTATAGACCTGTGCTGCTGTGATGCTGACTATAGACCATGTACTGCTGTGCCACTGACTATAGACCATGTACTGCTGTGATGCTGACTATAGACCCTGTGCTGCTGTGCCACTGACTATAGACCCTGTGCTGCTGTGCCACTGACTATAGACCCTGTGCTGCTGTGATGCTGACTATAGACCCTGTGCTGCTGTGCCACTGACTATAGACCCTGTGCTGCTGTGATGCTGACTATAGACCTGTGCTGCTGTGATGCTGACTATAGACCCTGTGCTGCTGTGCCACTGATTATAGACCCTGTGCTGCTGTGATGCTGACTATAGACCCTGTGCTGCTGTGCCACTGACTATAGACCCTGTGCTGCTGTGATGCTGACTATAGACCATGTGCTGCTGTGATGCTGACTATAGACCCTGTGCTGCTGTGCCACTGACTATAGACCCTGTGCTGCTGTGATGCTGACTATAGACCCTGTGCTGCTGTGCCACTGACTATAGACCCTGTGCTGCTGTGATGCTGACTATAGACCATGTGCTGCTGTGATGCTGACTATAGACCATGTGCTGCTGTGATGCTGACTATAGACCCTGTGCTGCTGTGCCACTGACTATAGACCCTGTGCTGCTGTGATGCTGACTATAGACCCTGTGCTGCTGCGCCACTGATTATAGACCATGTGCTGCTGTGATGCTGACTATAGACCCTGTGCTGCTGTGCCACTGACTATAGACCCTGTGCTGCTGTGCCACTGACTATAGACCCTGTGCTGCTGTGATGCTGACTATAGACCCTGTGCTGCTGTGCCACTGACTATAGACCCTGTGCTGCTGTGATGCTGACTATAGACCCTGTGCTGCTGTGACGCTGACCATAGACCCTGTGATGCTGTGCCACTGACTATAGACCATGTGCTGCTGTGATGCTGACTATAGACCTGGTGCTGCTGTGATGCTGACTATAGACCCTGTGCTGCTGTACCACTGACTATAGACCCTGTGCTGCTGTGATGCTGACTATAGACCCTGTGCTGCTGTGATGCTGACTATAGACCCTGTGATGCTGTGCCACTGACTATAGACCCTGTGCTGCTGTGCCACTGACTATAGACCCTGTGCTGCTGTGCCCCTGACTATAGACCCTGTGCTGCTGTGCCACTGACTATAGACCCTGTGCTGCTGTGATGCTGACTATAGACCCTGTGCTGCTGTGCCGCTGACTATAGACCCTGTGCTGCTGTGCCGCTGACTATAGACCCTGTGCTGCTGTGCCACTGACTATAGACCCTGTGCTGCTGTGATGCTGACTATAGACCCTGTGCTGCTGTGATGCTGACTATAGACCCTGTGCTGCTGTGCCACTGACTATAGACCCTGTGCTGCTGTGCCACTGACTATAGACCCTGTGCTGCTGTGATGCTGATTATAGACCCTGTGCTGCTGTGCCACTGACTATAGACCCTGTGCTGCTGTGATGCTGACTATAGACCCTGTGCTGCTGTGCCACTGACTATAGACCCTGTGCTGCTGTGATGCTGACTATAGACTCTGTGCTGCTGTGATGCTGACTATAGACCCTGTGCTGCTGTGATGCTGACTATAGACCCTGTGCTGCTGTGATGCTGATTATAGACCCTGTGCTGCTGTGATGCTGACTATAGACCCTGTGCTGCTGTGATGCTGACTATAGACCCTGTGCTGCTGTGCCACTGACTATAGACCCTGTGCTGCTGTGATGCTGACTATAGACTCTGTGCTGCTGTGATGCTGACTATAGACCCTGTGCTGCTGTGATGCTGACTATAGACCCTGTGCTGCTGTGCCACTGACTATAGACCCTGTGCTGCTGTGCCACTGACTATAGACCCTGTGCTGCTGTGCCACTGACTATAGACCCTGTGCTGCTGTGATGCTGACTATAGACCATGTGCTGCTGTGATGCTGACTATAGACCCTGTGCTGCTGTGATGCTGACTATAGACCCTGTGCTGCTGTGATGCTGACTATAGACCCTGTGCTGCTGTGCCACTGACTATAGACCCTGTGCTGCTGTGATGCTGACTATAGACCCTGTGCTGCTGTGCCACTGACTATAGACCCTGTGCTGCTGTGACGCTGACTATCGACCCTGTGCTGCTGTGATGCTGACTATAGACCCTGTGCTGCTGTGCCACTGACTATAGACCATGTGCTGCTGTGATGCTGACTATAGACCCTGTGCTGCTGTGCCACTGACTATAGACCCTGTGCTGCTGTGCCACTGACTATAGACCATGTGCTGCTGTGATGCTGACTATAGACCATGTGCTGCTGTGCCACTGACTCTCGACCCTGTGCTGCTGTGATGCTGACTATAGACCCTGTGCTGCTGTGCCACTGACTATAGACCCTGTGCTGCTGTGCCACTGACTATAGACCCTGTGCTGCTGTGACGCTGACTATCGACCCTGTGCTGCTGTGATGCTGACTATAGACCCTGTGCTGCTGTGCCACTGACTATAGACCCTGTGCTGCTGTGCCACTGACTATAGACCCTGTGCTGCTGTGATGCTGACTATAGACCATGTGCTGCTGTGATGCTGACTATAGACCCTGTGCTGCTGTGCCACTGACTATAGACCCTGTGCTGCTGTGATGCTGACTATAGACCCTGTGCTGCTGTGCCACTGACTATAGACCCTGTGCTGCTGTGATGCTGACTATAGACCCTGTGCTGCTGTGATGCTGACTATAGACCCTGTGCTGCTGTGCCACTGACTATAGACCCTGTGCTGCTGTGATGCTGACTATAGACCATGTGCTGCTGTGATGCTGACTATAGACCATGTGCTGCTGTGATGCTGACTATAGACCCTGTGCTGCTGTGCCACTGACTATAGACCCTGTGCTGCTGTGATGCTGACTATAGACCCTGTGCTGCTGTGCCACTGACTATAGACCCTGTGCTGCTGTGCCACTGACTATAGACCCTGTGCTGCTGTGATGCTGACTATAGACCATGTGCTGCTGTGATGCTGACTATAGACCATGTGCTGCTGTGATGCTGACTATAGACCATGTGCTGCTGTGATGCTGACTATAGACCCTGTGCTGCTGTGCCACTGACTATAGACCCTGTGCTGCTGTGATGCTGACTATAGACCCTGTGCTGCTGTGCCACTGACTATAGACCCTGTGCTGCTGTGATGCTGACTATAGACCATGTGCTGCTGTGATGCTGACTATAGACCATGTGCTGCTGTGATGCTGACTATAGACCCTGTGCTGCTGTGCCACTGACTATAGACCCTGTGCTGCTGTGATGCTGACTATAGACCCTGTGCTGCTGTGATGCTGACTATAGACCTGGTGCTGCTGTGATGCTGACTATAGACCATGTGCTGCTGTGATGCTGACTATAGACCCTGTGCTGCTGTGATGCTGACTATAGACCCTGTGCTGCTGTGCCACTGACTATAGACCATGTGCTGCTGTGATGCTGACTATAGACCATGTGCTGCTGTGATGCTGACTATAGACCCTGTGCTGCTGTGCCACTGACTATAGACCCTGTGCTGCTGTGATGCTGACTATAGACCCTGTGCTGCTGTGATGCTGACTATAGACCCTGTGCTGCTGTGCCACTGATTATAGACCCTGTGCTGCTGTGATGCTGACTATAGACCCTGTGCTGCTGTGCCACTGATTATAGACCCTGTGCTGCTGTGCCACTGATTATAGACCCTGTGCTGCTGTGATGCTGACTATAGACCCTGTGCTGCTGCGCCACTGATTATAGACCATGTGCTGCTGTGATGCTGACTATAGACCCTGTGCTGCTGTGCCACTGACTATAGACCCTGTGCTGCTGTGCCACTGACTATAGACCCTGTGCTGCTGTGATGCTGACTATAGACCCTGTGCTGCTGTGCCACTGACTATAGACCCTGTGCTGCTGTGACGCTGACCATAGACCCTGTGATGCTGTGCCACTGACTATAGACCATGTGCTGCTGTGATGCTGACTATAGACCTGGTGCTGCTGTGATGCTGACTATAGACCCTGTGCTGCTGTGCCACTGACTATAGACCTGGTGCTGCGGTGATGCTGACTATAGACCCTGTGCTGCTGTGCCACTGACTATAGACCCTGTGCTGCTGTGATGCTGACTATAGACCCTGTGCTGCTGTGACGCTGACCATAGACCCTGTGATGCTGTGATGCTGACTATTGACCCTGTGCTGCTGTGATGCTGACTATAGACCCTGTGCTGCTGTGCCACTGACTATAGACCCTGTGCTGCTGTGATGCTGACTATAGACCCTGTGCTGCTGTGCCACTGACTATAGACCCTGTGCTGCTGTGCCACTGACTATAGACCATGTGCTGCTGTGATGCTGACTATAGACCATGTGCTGCTGTGCCACTGACTATAGACCCTGTGCTGCTGTGCCCCTGACTATAGACCCTGTGCTGCTGTGATGCTGACTATAGACCTGGTGCTGCTGTGATGCTGACTATAGACCCTGTGCTGCTGTGATGCTGACTATAGACCATGTGCTGCTGTGACGCTGACCATAGACCCTGTGATGCTGTGATGCTGACTATTGACCCTGTGCTGCTGTGATGCTGACTATAGACCCTGTGCTGCTGTGCCACTGACTATAGACCCTGTGCTGCTGTGCCACTGACTATGGACCCTGTGCTGCTGTGCCACTGACTATAGACCATGTGCTGCTGTGATGCTGACTATAGACCATGTGCTGCTGTGCCACTGACTATAGACCCTGTGCTGCTGTGCCACTGACTATAGACCATGTGCTGCTGTGATGCTGACTATAGACCATGTGCTGCTGTGCCACTGACTATAGACCCTGTGCTGCTGTGATGCTGACTATAGACCCTGTGCTGCTGTGCCACTGACTATAGACCCTGTGCTGCTGTGCCACTGACTATAGACCATGTGCTGCTGTGATGCTGACTATAGACCATGTGCTGCTGTGCCACTGACTATAGACCCTGTGCTGCTGTGCCACTGACTATGGACCCTGTGCTGCTGTGCCACTGACTATAGACCCTGTGCTGCTGTGCCCCTGACTATAGACCCTGTGCTGCTGTGATGCTGACTATAGACCCTGTGCTGCTGTGATGCTGACTATAGACCCTGTGCTGCTGTGATGCTGACTATAGACCCTGTGCTGCTGTGCCACTGACTATAGACCATGTGCTGCTGTGCCACTGACTATAGACCCTGTGCTGCTGTGCCACTGACTATAGACCATGTGCTGCTGTGCCACTGACTATAGACCATGTGCTGCTGTGCCCCTGACTATAGACCATGTGCTGCTGTGCCACTGACTATAGACCCTGTGCTGCTGTGATGCTGACTCTAGACCCTGTGCTGCTGTGATGCTGACTATAGACCCTGTGCTGCTGTGCCACTGACTATAGACCCTGTGCTGCTGTGCCGCTGACTATAGACCCTGTGCTGCTGTGCCACTGACTATAGACCCTGTGCTGCTGTGATGCTGACTCTAGACCCTGTGCTGCTGTGATGCTGACTCCAGACCCTGTGCTGCTGTGATGCTGACTATAGACCCTGTGCTGCTGTGCCGCTGACTATAGACCCTGTGCTGCTGTGATGCTGACTATAGACCTGGTGCTGCTGTGATGCTGACTATAGACCCTGTGCTGCTGTGCCACTGACTATAGACCCTGTGCTGCTGTGATGCTGACTATAGACCCTGTGCTGCTGTGATGCTGACTATAGACCCTGTGCTGCTGTGATGCTGACTATAGACCCTGTGCTGCTGTGATGCTGACTATAGACCCTGTGCTGCTGTGATGCTGACTATAGACCTGGTGCTGCTGTGATGCTGACTATAGACCCTGTGCATCTGAGCCACTGACTATAGACCCTGTGCTGCTGTGCCACTGACTATAGACCCTGTGCTGCTGTGATGCTGACTATAGACCCTGTGCTGCTGTGCCGCTGACTATAGACCCTGTGCTGCTGTGCCACTGACTATAGACCCTGTGCTGCTGTGATGCTGACTATAGACCCTGTGCTGCTGTGATGCTGACTATAGACCCTGTGCTGCTGTGATGCTGACTATAGACCCTGTGCTGCTGTGCCGCTGACTATAGACCTGGTGCTGCTGTGATGCTGACTATAGACCTGGTGCTGCTGTGATGCTGACTATAGACCCTGTGCTGCTGTGATGCTGACTATAGACCCTGTGCTGCTGTGATGCTGACTATAGACCCTGTGCTGCTGTGCCACTGACCCCCACTTGACCAAGCAAGCCTGGACAGAGATTGCAGAGGAGGTGAGCAGCTATGGGGGTCACCCTCGAAACTGGGTCCAGTGCCACAAGAGGGTCAATGACCTCCTTCACTCTGCCAAGGTGAGTCCCCCATATCCATCTCACCTTCGGGCTCGCATGTGACCACGTGGGAGGGAGTGCAATGTGATCAAGGAGTGGCTGCAAAAGGGGTGGCAAGAGGCTCAGGCAACAGCAGATCATGTCAGATACGTGGCTGCATCTCCGAGACAGCCAGCTTTCTGTACTTGCTTGCCCCCCGCACCGTCCCTTGATAGCAGACATGAGGAGGAGGTATTCGAGAGCCCCTATCGGGGCAAGGTGCTGCCACCAGAACAAGTGTCCTACTGGTGTCCATGTGAAGTCTATGTCCCTCTAATGAAAACAAAACGTGCTGGAAATACTCAGCAGGTCAGGCAGCATCTGTGAAGAGAGAAGCAGAGTTAAAGTGTCAGGTCAATGACCTTTCATCAGACCTTTCTGCTCACAGGAGAAAATGGCCCGCAGCACTAAGGAAATGCTGAAGACTGGAGGTGGGATCCCGGATATCCAAAAACTGACCCCAGCAGAGGAGGAGGCCCTGGAATTAGGGGGCTTCCAGAAAAGCCATTCCATAGCAGATTGAGAGATTGGAGTGTCCAGCCAAGAGATTAAGGAGGCATTGTGTTCATGAGTCCATCACCGTCTTTCTAGAGAACAACATCACACTTGGTTGGCAGATCCATGCTGCAGAACTTCTTAATTTTTTTTGTTTTCTCATTCAGGTTGTGACACCTCGGAGGGAAGATCATCTGCTGGCACTGCTGGAATCTTATCGTCTTCTGAAGAGTCAGCATCAAGAGCAGCTCTTCAGCCCGTCCGTCGGTGAGCCCAGCTCCAGTAGCTTTGACCATCACACCATTCCCCTGCACCCTCCACCAGCACAAATACTCTCACATCAGGAGGTATGCACTCGGGCTTAGATGCAGGGTCACAAGGGAGTGAAAGCATCTCACACACATCTGAGTAGTTGACAGGACAATGACAGGCAAGGCCAGACTGTTGGAGAACTGTGGGAGGCCTGGCCCATGCTGAAACCCCAGCTGATGATGAGCCTCTGATGCTGAAGTTGCAGAGAGGGGTAGGGGAACATATGGCAGATCTGCCAGAGGCCATGGAAAATCAATCGTAGACGATGGAGAAGTCCATCAATACCGTGAGTGCAGCCACGTCTCGGGCACGTGAGCACATGATTTTCTCCATCGAGAGGTTGGCGACCCTCCTGGAGAGCCAGATCCCACAGATGCATGCAGAACTGCATACACTCGCCTTGGCCATGAGCTCAGTGCAGCAGCGGCAAAGCAAGGGGGAAACGAGGTGCATGGAGTCTTCTCCAGGACCTAATCCTTCTCTGGTCAGCATGGATTTTCAAGTGAGTCTTGAAAGGGAGGAGGAGAGGCTGGCTTCCACAGCTGGGGGCTCCCTTCAGGGCACTCCGAGTGTGGACAGCAGCTCTTCAGCCCATCCGTCGGTGAGCCCAGCTCCAGTAGCTTTGACAACTGCGAAAGTTCCTGCACCAGTGCAGGGAACCTCTCAGCCAGCAGGGGCCCTCCAGGCCTCAGGCACCATTGGACACCAGTCAAAGTCATCCCAGGCCTCGGGCAGTGCATTCAGCAGCCTGCCTTCACCTCAGCTGCCAGCACAGGGCGAGCACTTGTAGAAGCTTATGGAAGCATGTGAAGAAGAGCACCTAGACACACTTGGGATTTCATGGGTGTGTGTAACTTGGTCTTGTTATTGAGTACTGGGAATGTTTAAATAAAAGGAGGTCACTTTCATTGTTTAGAATCTCTCACGCTTTCCCTGCTGTCCTGTCAGATGCCACTTGCTCCCTCAATGCCAGTGCAGGAGCAGGCTGCATATGGGCACCTTCTCAACTTTGTACATGCACTTGGTGAGCCTGCGCGCAAGGCATGAGAGTGCAATAGGACAGAGGCGAACACGCGGAATACAGTGAAGTGAGTCTTTATTGAGTTCACTTGGAATGGGCATCATGGTGGCAGAAACTGGGTATGTATGAGATTTTCCCAAGCCTCCCTTGCGCCTTTTCTCAATGCCCTCACCACTGGTACAAGGGCTTCATCATCCCATGCATTGATCACCTCCTTGATGCGGCAGTTGATTGGTGCTTGGGAAACCCCACAGGATCCCTGGAAAGATTGGATGAGTAAAAGTTGAGTGTCGTGGTGATCTCCAGAGCTACTGGCATTGGATGTCCACTGAAGCCCATGAGTTGCAGCTCATCCTGCAGTATGATACATAAGTCAGTTTCAGCCTCCCTGGAAAGCCACAATCTTTGCTGACACTGCCGCTTGGACATTTGGAGGTGACTGAGGTGAGTCTGGTACACTCTCTGCCATGGATAGGCCCTTCTTAGCATGTCCAGCTTCTGAGCCTCTACTGCATAGCTCAGGGATCTACAAACACTGGCTGTATGAGACCATGGCAGCTGATTGCTCCCCATCGTATGCACTGTCCCTGGAGAGATAACTTGGCCTTTGGAAACTTCCCCTTGTTACTCCCATCTGAACATATGCCAATGCCCCCAAGTGCACACCCATGCAGACAGCCCACCACCCAGAATGAAGCCCTCTCTTGCTGTGAGGGCTGCAACCCCTCTATCCCCACCCTTGCCCTTAGGGCTGCACCACTGTCAGGCAATGGCTACTGCACCCCCTGTTCCCCTTCCTGCTTTCATCCAATACTAAATTTGCTGATGACACAAAGTTAGGTAGGAAAGTAACTTGTGAAGAGGACATAAGGGGGCTACAATGGGATATAGATAGGTTAAGTGAGTAGGCAAAGACCTGGCAAATGGAGTATAGTGTGGGAAAGTGGGAGGTTGTCCACTTTGGCAGGAAGAATAAAAAGGAAGCATATTATCTAAATGGTGAGAGATTGCAGAGCTCAGATGCAGAGGGATCTGGGTGTCCTAGTGCATGAATCACAAAAGGTTAGTATGCAGATACAGCACGTTATTAGGAAAGCTAATAGAATGTTATTGTTTATCGTTAGGGGAATTGAATACAAAAGTAGGGAGGTTATGCTTCAGCTATACACAGGGCATTGGTGAGACCACAACTGGAGTACTGTGTACAGTACTGGTCTCCTTATTTATGAAAGGATGTAAATGCGCGGAGGCAGTACAGAGAAGGTTTACTAGACTAATAACTGGAATGGGCGTGCTGTCTTATGAGGAAAGATTGGTTAGGCTCGGCTTGTATCCACTGGAATTTAGAAGAGTAAGAGGCCACTTGGTTGAAACATATAAGATCCTGAGGGGTCATGACAGGGTGGATGTGGAAAGGATGAAGAATCTAGAACTAGGCGTCACTGTTATTAGGAGGAGAAATTGTTTCTCTCAGAGGGTCGTGAGTCTTTGGAATTCTCTTCCTCAAAAGGCGGCGGAAGCAGAGAATTTAAATATTTTTAAGGCCGAAGTAGATAGATTCTTCATAAGCAAGGGGGTGGAAGGTTATCGGGGGGTAGGTGGAAATATGGAGTAATCAGTTTAGCCATGAACTTATTGAATAGCGGAGCAGGCTCGAAGGGCCGAGTGGCCTACTCCTGCTCCTAATTTGTATGTTCGGATGTTCGTAAAAAGTTGAGGCCCCAGCACTGACCCCTGCAGCACATGAAATGAGAACAGAAAGTGCCGGAAATACTCAGCAGGTCTGACAGCATCTGTGGAGAGAAAAACAGAGTTAATGTTTCAGGTCTGTGACTTCATCAGAACTGGCAAAAGTTAGAAATGTCACAGTAATTGAGCAGGCGAGAGAGGTGGGGGGTGGAAATTTTATTTTTATTTTATTTATATTTAGAGATACAGCACTGAAACAGGCCCTTCGGCCCACCGAGTCTGTGCCGACCAACAACCACCCATTTATACTAACCCTACAGTAATCCCATATTCCCTACCACCTACCTACACTAGGGGCAATTTACAATGGCCAATTTACCAATCACCTGCAAGTCTTTTGGCTGTGGGAGGAAACCGGAGCACCCGGCAAAAACCCACGCAGACACAGGAAGAACTTGCAAACTCTGCATGGACAGTACCCAGAATCGAACCCGGGTCCCTGGAGCTGTGATGCTAACCACTGCACCACTGTGCCGCCCACTAAGTAGAACAAGAAGGAAGGACTATGATAGGATGGAGCGGGGAGAGGTTGAATGACAGATGTCATGGAACAGAATGAAAATGGAGTGCTAAATAGTTGTAGCAAAAGACAAAGCATGAATCCAGATAGAGTGCTAATGGCAAAATAATGAACAGGTCTGTACGAAAGCAAAAACATGAAAAATAAGTTTAAGACTAGCACATGGTTTAAAAATAAATAAAATTTAAAAAGAATATATAAAAATAAAGAAATGAATAAATAATAATAATAAACAAACAATAATGGGGCTCATGATCTGAAATTATCAAACTGAAAATTGAGTCCAGATGCTGTAGAGTGCCTAATCGGAAAATGAGATGCTGTTCCTTGAGCTTGTGTTGATGTTCACTGGGCACATCACTCGTTGCATCTTACCAACCAGAAAATGACCCATTTATGCTTACTGTCTATTCCCTGTTAGCTAGTCAATCTTCTATCGATGCCATAATGTTAACTCCTACACCATGAGCTTTTACGCTCTTGGTGGAGAGTCAGACACCACGAAGGTAGACATCTAGGGCTGAATTTTTTTTCTGGTATTGGTACCCCGACATTTGGTGCATTTCCAGGTCCCGATCCCATGTCACATTGGTGTCTGATACCCGATGCAATTTTTGAAGAGCAGGATAATTAGTGGTCAGGGTGCATGCTCGTCATCGAAAGGACAGCGGACAGCTTCCTGAGGCTGGGAGTCCAATAGGAGGTACTCCAGCACTGACACATCGGCAGCCCCAACCGTCAGAGGTGGGAGCTGCCCATGTACATGGTGAAAGAATGGGCGCCTGAAGATGGAGACGCGCTCTGAAGACTTTTTTTTAAAAATTACAAAACAAAAAGAGGTCACTGCTGCTAGGCTGTCATTGTGGAGGAGGAGCCCACCACAGGGAGGCTTGCAGTCACAGCTCACAATCATGGCCACAGCTTCTGCACAGTGGCCTTAATAGGCCCATTAAGGGACCTAATAAGCAATCCGCTGCTTGCAGGTGAGTAGCCATCACCCCCACCACCTCCCCCCCACCCACCGCCCAAAATCCAACCAGCTTCTTCAAAAACAGCCCGAGCTGGGAACATGCCGGCAAAGTGACTTGCCGGCCCGAAATGTGAAATTGTGGGTCTGTCCGCCTCTGTTCCACATCTGCAGCCCTTCCAAACTTCAGCCCCAGAAATAATGGTACTGCACACAATTTTCTGACCAGAAGCGCTAACCCAGAAAATGATCCCTGAGAAATGGCATTGATGAAATGTTGACCATCTGCAAATTACCCAAATTTTCGTTATATATAACTCTAGGCATATACCAACAAAAATTCCAAGGTGTAAGGAGAAGTTGCCAGTGTACAAAGGGGCAAAGACTGGCTTTACTAAACCAGATTATTTATCGTATCCAGCACTTTCATATACCAGTCTGTATGAGTCCTGCGCATTCACCTACAAAACCTTTTGTTGTACAATCAAACCTGCAAATTGATCAGTACAAATATTTATCATTAATCTACAGGAAATTGGTCTTGGTTGCCTTATGAGACCTCATGAGAGAAAATAAAACTGTGCCAGTTTTTACAAAACAGATGCAAGGATTTAGAATTGCTGTCTTTCCATTCATTTATATATTTCAATAGGACTGCTAATTGTGACACAAAGAGACCTGGTTTGCAATAATTGCTGAGCCGGTAATGTGAGAGGGCAGAATTAGCATAGACAGCTTAAACTGAAGCACTGCTTCAACAGTGATTACTAATATCTACGCTCCAAGGCATAAGTCATTTCCCAAGTTTATTCCCTTGATTTTGTTTTCAGAGCTCATAGTTTAAACAAAAATGATTTTTGCTAAAACAGCAGAAACAGTAAGATTTAAAGGTTAAACTAATAATTTCTTCCAACAGTTTCAGCTGAGAATATAGCATGACTTCCCCACTCCCCACCTCCCCCCCACCCCCAACATTGTAAATATACTTTGATTTGAGTTATGCTCTGTGTTGGGATTTCACTGGTGAACCCTGGAATTGTACTTAGTAAACATTACCTACTCCAGTTTGATGCTTTACTGACATTGTACCAATTCCTTCTTGTTCAATTTGTTACTCTTAGGAATCTAAATTCAATGTCTCCTGTGAGCATGGAAAATTTGTATTTAGATGTTGGCATTTAAATACCAGGTCACATCAGCCTCCTTATCATGCGGTCATCTGCACCATTTACCACTGAGTCAGCAGAAAGTTCTGGAATGCAAAAGGTTACGGAAATGAAATCCCTGATTAACTGCCCATTGATCACACAAGAGCTCTATTATTAGCTTTACATAGTGAGAGTTTATTTTATGTATTTGCCCATGTTATAAGTTGCAAATGTCAACAGGATGACAGGATTCAGCTTTGCTCTGAGCATCACTCAATCAAAGAGATAGAGAAAAACAGATCTTCACAATCAGTACATGATTCTTTTAATCATGAATTTTTAAACACCATTTGCAATCAGTCTGACATATACATAATGTCAAAATAGATTTTAACTTAATAATTTAGTTTAAGGTTTCCACAGAGAAAATGATTCGCTTGCTGCAACATCTGTAGCAGACATGCTGAAGTAGCCTCAATTTTCTAACTGTGATGTTTGATGTCGGCTCATGATTTGAATTTCAAAAATATTCATTTGCAGAATTGTAAAAAATACAGAAAACTACAAAGTAGAAGCTGTGATAAAGTAGAGACATTTTGCTTTTACTTCATGTCAGCCATCTTTTCACAGAATTGTCTGCTCATATCATTTACTACAATATCTGCAGAAGGTTCTGGAATGCCAAAGGCTGTGCAAATGAAATAACTGAATTAAAATAGAATTTTCCTTTCCTCAACAAATTTCAAAATTAGGTGCAGGAGACAAATGCTTGGATGTTCCAAAATTAGGTGCGATAGTGGAAGAAAATGAAGCAAAATCGGGCACAGAGGTCTGTTGTCACCTACCTGTGTTCACCAACACCAATCTGGATTTACTTCCCTTCCCACTGGAGGGAATAAGGTTGACCAAGTATAGACTGCCCCACAACTTGTAAATGACAAGAATGAGGCAGTGCCTAAGAGCCCACCCAATTTCCTTCCCTATCGCTGTAGTCACTGCTGACCCAGAGGGATGGCAGTGAAACCTAGGACAGTGGAGGCATGCCCACTGTCATAGAATCATAGAGTTATACAGCACAGAAATAGGCCCTTTGGCCCATCATGTCTCTGCTGGCCATCAAGCACCGATCTATTCTAATCCCATTTTCCAGCACTTGGGTCATAGCCTTATATGCTATGGTGTTTCAAGTGCTCATCTAAATACTTCTTAAATGTTGTGAGGGTTCCTGCCTCTACCACCCCTTCAGGCACGTGGGATACTTGCCTTTATTAGCCGGTTCCAGATTCCAACCACCCTCTGGGTGAAAATTTCTTTCCTCAAAGCCCTCTAAATCTCTTGCCCCTTACCTTAAAACTATGCCCGCTGATTACTGATCCCTCCGCTAAGGGAAAATGTTTCTTCCTATCTACCCTGTCAATGCCCCTCATAATTTTGTAAACCTCAATCAGGTCCCCCCCTCAGACTTCTCTGTTCTAAGGAAAACAACCCTAGCCTATCCAGTCTCTCTTCATAGCTGCAATACTCCAGCCCAGGCGACATCCTGGTGAAACTCCTCTGCACCCTCTCCAGTGCAATTTCATCCTTCCTATAGTGCGGTGACCAGAATTGTACACAGTACTCCAGCTGTGGCCTAACTAGCATTTTAGATAGCTCCATCATAACCTCCCTGCTCTTATATTTTATGACTCGGCTAATAAAGGCAAGTATCCCATATGCCTTCCGAACCACCTTATCTATCTGTGCTGCTGCCTTCAGTGATCTATGGACAAGCACACCAAGGTCCCTCTGACCCTCTGTACTTCCTAGGGTCCTACCATCCATTGTACATTCCCTTGCCCTGTTAGTCCTCCCAAAATGCATCACCCCTCACACTCCTCAAGATTAAATTCCATTTGCCACTGCTCCACCCATCTTACCAGCCCATCAATATCGTCCTGTAATCTAAGGCTTTCCTCCTCACTATTTACAACACCACCAATTTTTGTGTCATCTGTGAACTTACTGATCATACCTCCTATATTCATGTCTAAATCATTAATGTACACTACAAACAGCAAGGGTTCCAGCACCGATCCCTGTGGTACACCACTGGTCACAGACTTCCACTCGCAAAAACAGCCCTCGACCCTTACCCTCTGCCTCCTGTCACTAAGCCAATTTAGGATCCAATTTGCCCAATTGCCCTGAATCCCATGGGCTCTTACCTTCTTAACCAATCTCCCATGCGGGACCTTATCAAAAGCCCTACTGAAGTCCATATAGACTACCCTCATCTACATATCTAGTCACCTCCTCAACAAATTCAATCAAGTTAGTCAGACACGATCTCCCCCTGACAAAGCCATGCTGACTATCCCTGATTAATCCCTGCCTCTCCAAATGGAGATTAATCCTGTCCCTCAGAATTTTTTCCAGTAGTTTCCTACCACTGTTGTCAGACTCACCAGCCTGTAATTACCTGGTTTATCCTTGATACCCTTCTTGAATAATGGTACCACATTCGCTGTCCTCCAGTCCTTTGGGACCTCTCCCATGGCCAGAGAGGATTTGAAAATTTGTGTCGGAGCCCCTGCTATCTCCTCCCTTGCCTCACATAACAGCCTGGGATACATCTAATCTGGGCCTGGGGATTTATCCACTTTTAAGCCCGCTAAAACCGCTAATACTTCCTCCCTTTCAAAGCTAATTTGTTCAAGTATATCACAATCCCTGATCTCTCCACCTACATCGTCCTCTCCATAGTGAACACAGATGAAAAGTAATCATGTAAAACCTCACCTATGTCCTCCGGCTCCACACACAGATTGCCACTTTGGTCCCTAATGGGCCCTACTCTTCCCCTGGTTATCCTCTTTCCTTTAATATGCTTATAAAATGTCTTGGAATTTTTCTTTATCTTGCCCGCCAATGTTTTTCATGTCCTCTCTTCACTCTCCTAATTACTTTTTTAAGTACCCCACCCCCTCCCCCCCACACCTTCTATACTCCTCTTGGGCCTCTGCTGTTTTCAGCACTCTGAATCTGTCATAAGCCTCCTTTTTTTTCCTTATCCAATCCTCTATATCCTTTGACATCCAAGGTTCCCTGGACTTGTTGGTCCTACCCTTCACCTTTACGGGTACATGTTGGCCCTGAACTCTCAGTATTTCCTTTTTGAATAACACCCACTGGTCTGATGTAGTCACAAGTAGCTGCTTCCAGTCCACTTTGGCCAGATCCCGTTTTATCATATTGAAAGCGGCCTTCCCCCAATTCAGTACTTTTGTTTCCGGTCCCCCTTTGTCCTTTTCCATAACTACCTTAAATCTTACAGAGTTATGGTCACTAGCCTCGAAATGCTCCCCCATTGACACTTCTACCGCTTGTCTGGCTTCATTCCCTAGGATTAGGTCCAGTACCACCCCTTCTCTTGTAGGACTTTCAACGTGCTGGCTCAAAAAGTACTCCTGTATGCACTTGAAGAATTCCACCCCCTTTAAGCCTTGTGCACTAAGACTATCCCAGTTGATATTGGGGAAGTTGAAATCCCCTACTGTTATAACACTATTATTTTTACACCTCTCTGAGATTTGCCTACATATATGTTCCTCTATTTCTTCCTGACTGTTTGTCCAACTTGTACAGGTCCCAACTTTGCCAAAACCAGTCCCAGTGATCCAGGAAACTAAAGCCCTCCCTCTTGCACCATCACTTCAGCCACGCATTCATCTGCTCTATCCTCCTATTCCTATACTCACTAGCATATGGCATCGGGAGTAATCCAGAGATTACATCCTCTGAGGTCCTTCTTTTTAATCTGCTACCTAGCTCCTGAAATTCTTGTTGCAGGACCTCATCCCTCTTTCTTCCTATGTCATTGGTACCAATGTGTACCACGACCTCTGACTGTTCACCCTCCCCCTTCAGAATGTCTTGCAGCCGCTCTGTGACATCCATGACCCGAGCACCAGGGAGGCAACATATCATCCTGGAGTCACGTTTGTGGCCACAGAAACGCCTATCTGTACCCCTTATGATTGAATCCCCTATCACTATAGCCCTGCCACTCTTTTTCCTGCCCTCCTGTGCAGCTGAGCCACCCATGGTGCCATGAACTTGGCTCTTGCTGCTTTCCCCTGAGCCATCTCCCCCAACAATATCCAAAGCGGTATATCTGTTAGAGAGGGGGATGGCCACAGGGGACTCCTGTACTACCTGTCTTCCTCTACCCTGCCTGGTGGTCACCCATTCCCTTCCTGCCTTTGCAGCATTTGCCTGCGGTGTGACCACCTCGCTGAACGTGCTATCCACTATGATCTCAGCATCGCTGATGCTCCACAGTGAATCCATCTGCAGCTCCAGTTCCATAATGCAGGTAGCCAATAGATGCAGATGGATACACTTCCTGCATACATGGTCGTCAGGGACACTGGAAGCGTCCCTGATTTCCCATATAGCGCAGGAGGAGGATATCACGGGTGCGAGCTCTTCTGCCATGACTTACCTTTAATTAGTTACTCCCTTTAAGTAAAAAAATACTAATTACGCTAGGGGCCTTGTTCTACTCCAAACACTACCCACTACAATCTAAAGTCCTTAATAAATTACACTAATGTTTTTAAAAAACACACTTTAGTAGTACTAACCTTATCACTTATTCAGTAGGTTTTGAGGTTTTTTTTTCAGAAAAGAACTTTCTCCTATTTCTTTAAGCTATTTGCAGGCACCAACAGCTGTTACTTACCCAACCAATCACCTTGCAGCTTTCCTGTGATGTCACTGTTGACTTTTTTCTTCTTTTTTCAAAACTCCGGCGCGCCTGGACTCCGCTCCCGGAAGGTAAGTGTCCAGGCCTCGATGTTCGGGCTCTATTTGTCTACTCTTCTCATTCGGCGTTCTCCCCTCAGGTCCGCTCCTGTCCGTTCCACTCCTGGAAGATAAGTGTCTCGGCCACGATCCTTGGGCTCTATTTATCTGCTCCTCTCTTGGCATTCTGTAAACAATGCTACAGGGTGAGGGCCAAGTAATGATCTTCTCACATCTGTTTAAGAAGCCCTTACCTCTTCACTGAGGTTCCTTGGCTGACAGAATCTGTCCCTTTAATCTTGGCTCCCTCCTCTTCTGAGCTGCAGAAAAGGTTCCATTGCAGCATGCCAAGTTTTTCTTCATGGTCATAGCGGATGTCCACAAACCCAATGGAACAGAAAAACAGGCATGGTATTAAACAGGCTGCCGATTCAGTATGAGATTACTTTCACTATTTGCTTAGACCAATTTCACCCCTAAAGACTTTGGGCGGGTTTTCCCCACAGGTTTTGGGACCCCGCTGACAGGGTCAAATGGGGGGGGTCAGAAAACCTGGCGGTGATTTCCCCGAATTGGCCAATCAGTGGCCAGAGGGCGGGCTCACCGTCCAACTAAGGACAGCGGGCAGGTTCACGAAGCTGGAGGGTCAGTAGGAGGACCTCCAGCACTGAAGAAGTGGAAGCTTGCCTTCCCAGGTAAGGGTGGAGGGGTGGGGGAGAGTGACTCAAGATGGCGCCGCCCTCATGTCAACAATTTTAACTGTTAAATTAAAAGGTCTCCCAGCATCCAGGTCACCATTTCAGAGGGGAAACCCCTCAACAGGACATTCTGTGGCTGCAGCTGAGGCCAAGCAGGTGAGGAAGGCCTCAAAGCCAGCCTGGAGCACTGGCATGCCCGGTCTGCTGCTGGGAGGATGCCTCCAGGCAGCCAGCCTGTACCCTGACAACTCGAGTCGGCCTCTGACAATAGACCTTAAGTGGCCATTTTTCTTTTTTGCAGCGGCGACAGGGAGAGCGAGGTGGCAGCTGGGTAAGTAAGTCCTATATATTTGGGCAGCGGCTGAACCCGAGACACTACACCTGTAGTTTCTCCCACCCGCCCTCTTCCTCTAACCAAAAAAAAAAGACTCGGTGGTGTGTAGATAAGGTAAGGCTTTTTCTATTTCTTTTTTTTTCGTGTGATTGGTAAAAACTTTTCGTTCCTTTTTCATTTATCTAAGTTAAGACTCAGTTAAGCTTAAGATTAAAAATGGCAGGAGATCTCAGACCCGTGTTATGCTCCTCTTGCTCAATGTGGGAGCTCAGGGACACGGCTGATGTCCCTGATTCCTTCACGTGCTGGAAGTGTGTCCAGCTGCAGCTCTTGTTAGACCGCATGATGGCTCTGGAGCTGCGGATGGACTCACTTTGGAGCATCCGCGATGCTGAGGAGGTCATGGATAGCACGTTTAGCGAATTGGTCACACCGCAGATTAGGATTGCTGAGGGAGAAAGGAAATGGGTGACCAAAAGGCAGAGAAAGAGCAGGAAGGCAGCGCAGGTATCCCCTGCGGTCATCTCCCTCCAAAACAGGTATACCGTTTTGGATACTGATGGGGGAGATGGCTCACCAGGGGAAGGCAGCAGTAGCCAGGTTCATGGCACCGTGGCTGGCTCTGCTGTTCAGAAGGGCGGGAAAAAGAGTGGAAGGGCTATAGTCATAGGGGATTCGATTGTAAGGGAAGTAGATAGGCGGTTCTGTGGTCGAGAACGAGACTCCCGAATGGTATGTTGCCTCCCAGGTGCACGGGTCAGGGATGTCTCAGATCGGCTGCAGAACATTCTGAAGGGGGAGGGTAAACAACCAGTTGTCGTTGTGCACATAGGCACCAATGATATAGGTAAAAAACGGGATGAGGTCCTACAAGCAGACTTTAGGGAGTTAGGAGCCAAGTTAAAAAGTAGGACCTCAGAGATAGTAATCTCAGGATTGCTACCATGCCACGTGCGAGTCAGAGTAGAAATGAAAGAATAGTCAGGATGAATGCGTGGCTTGAGAGATGGTGCAGGAGGGAGGGGTTCAGATTTTTGGGACATTGGGACCGGTTCTGGGGGAGGTGGGACTATTACAAATTGGACGGTCTACACCTGGGCCGGACTGGAACCAATGTCCTTGGGGGTGCTTTTGCTAACGCTGTTGGGGAGGGTTTAAACTAATGTGGCAGGGGGATGGGAACCAAATGAGGAGGTCAGTGGACAGTAAGGAGGTAGTAACTAAAGCCTGTAAGGAACTAGATAATGAAGTCAGCGTGACTAAGGGGAAGAGTAGGCAGGGAGCAGATGATGAACGCAAAGGGACTGGTGGTCTGAGGTGCATTTGTTTTAATGCAAGAAGTGTAGTAGGTAAGGCAGATGAACTTAGGGCTTGGATTAGTACCTGGGAGTATGATGTTATTGCTATTACTGAGACTTGGTTGAGGGAAGGGCATGATTGGCAACTAAATATCCCAGGATATCGATGCTTCAGGCGGGATAGAGAGGGAGGTAAAAGGGGTGGAGGAGTTGCATTACTGGTCAAAGAGGATATCACAGCTGTGCTGAAGGAGGGCACCATAGAGGACTCGAGCAGTGAGGCAATATGGGCAGAACTCAGAAATAGGAAGGGTGCGGTAACAATGTTGGGGCTGTACTACAGGCCTCCCAACAGCGAGCGTGAGATAGAGGTACAAATATGTAAACAGATTATGGAAAGATGTAGGAGCAACAGGGCGGTGGTGATAGGAGATTTTAATTTTCCCAACATTGACTGGGATTCACTTAGTGTTAGAGGTCTAGATGGAGCAGAATTTGTAAGGAGCATCCAGGAGGGTTTTCTAGAGCAGTATGTAAATAGTCCAACTCGGGAAGGGGCCATACTGGACCTGGTGTTGGGGAATGAGCCCGGCCAGGTGGTTGAAGTTTCAGTAGGGGACTACTTTGGGAATAGTGATCACAATTCCGTAAGTTTTAGAATACTCATGGACAAAGACGAGAGTGGTCCTAAAGGAAGAGTGCTAAATTGGGGGAAGGCCAACTATACCAAAATTCGGCAGGAGCTGGGGAATGTAGATTGGGAGCAGCTGTTTGAAGATAAATCCACATTTGATATGTGGGAGGCTTTTAAAGAGAGGTTGATTAGCGTGCAGGAGAGACATGTTCCTGTGAAAATGAGGGATAGAAATGGCAAGGTTAGGGAACCATGGATGACAGGTGAAATTGTGAAACTAGCTAAGAGGAAAAAGGAAGCATACATAAGGTCTAGGCGGCTGAAGAAAGACGAAGCTTTGGAAGAATATCAGGAATGTAGGACCAATCTGAAACGAGGAATTAAGAGGGCTAAAAGGGGTCATGAAATATCTTTAGCAAACAGGGTTAAGGAAAATCCCAAAGGAGGAAAGTTATGCGTGGAGTCAGAGAAAATGGGTGAGATTCTAAACGAGTACTTTGCATCGGTATTCACCGAGGAGAGGGACATGACGGATGTTGAGGTTAGGGACAGATGTTTGATTACTCCAGGTCAAGTCGGCATAAGGAGGGAGGAAGTGTTGGGAATTCTAAAAGGCATTAAGGTGGACAAGTCCCCAGGTCCGGATGGGATCTATCCCAGGTTACTGAGGGAAGCGAGAGAGGAAATAGCTGGGGCCTTAACAGATATCTTTGCAGCATCCTGAAACACGGGTGAGGTCCCGGAGGACTGGAGAATTGCTAATGTTGTCCCCTTGTTTAAGAAGGGTAGCAGGGAAAATCCAGGTAATTATAGACCGGTGAGCCTGACGTCAGTGGTAGGGAAGCTGCTGGAGAAGATACTGAGGGATAGGATCTATTCCCATTTGGAAGAAAATGGGCTTATCAGTGATAGGCAACATGGTTTTGTGCAGGGAAGGTCATGTCTTACCAACGTAATAGAATTCTTTGAGGAAGTGACAAAGTTGATTGATGAGGGAAGGGCTGTAGATGTCATATACATGGACTTCAGTAAGGCGTTTGATAAGGTTCCCCATGGTAGGTTGATGGAGAAAGTGAAGTCGCATGGGGACCAGGGTGTACTAGCTAGATGGATAAAGAACTGGCTGGGCAACAGGAGACAGAGAGTAGCAGTGGAAGGGAGTTTCTCAAAATGGAGACGTGTGACCAGTGGTGTTCCACAGGGATCCGTGCTGGGACCACTGTTGTTTGTGATATACATAAATGATTTGGAGGAAAGTATAGGTGGTCTGATTAGCAAGTTGGCAGACGACACTAAGATTGGTGGAGTAGCAGATAGTGAAGGGGACTGTCAGAGAATACAGCAGAATATAGATAGATTGGAGAGTTGGGCAGAGAAATGGCAGATGGAGTTCAATCCGGGCAAATGCAAGGTGATGCATTTTGGAAGATCCAATTCAAGAGTGAACTATACAATAAATGGAAAAGTCTTGGGGAAAATTGATGTACAGAGAGATTTGGGTGTTCAGGTCCATTGTTCCCTGAAGATGGCAACGCAGGTCAATAGAGTGGTCAAGAAGGCATACGGCATGCTTTCCTTCATCGGACGGGGTATTGAGTACAAGAGTTGGCAGGTCATGTTACAGTTGTATAAGACTTTGGTTCGGCCACATTTGGAATACTGCGTGCAGTTCTGGTCGCCACATTACCAAAAGGATGTAGATGCTTTGGAGAGGGTGCAGAGGAGGTTCACCAGGATGTTGCCTGGTATGGAGGGCGCTAGATATGAAGAGAGGTTGAGTAGATTAGGATTATTTTCATTAGAAAGACAGAGGTTGAGGGGGGACCTGATTGAGGTGTACAAGATCATGAGAGGTATAGACAGGGTGGAAAGCAAGAAGCTTTTTCCCAGAGTGGGGGATTCAATTACTAGGGGTCACGAGTTCAAAGTGAGAGGGGAAAAGTTTAGGGGGGATATGCGTGGAAAGTTCTTTACGCAGAGGGTGGTGGGTGCCTGGAACGCGTTGCCAGCGGAGGTGGTAGACGCGGTCACGATAGCGTCTTTTAAGATGTATCTAGACAGATACATGAATGGGCAGGAAGCAAAGAGATACAGACCCTTAGAAAATAGGCGACAGGTTTAGATAGAGGATCTGGATCGGCGCAGGCTTGGTGGGCCGAAGGGCCTGTTCCTGTGCTGTAATTTTCTTTGTTCTTTGTTCTTATTAAGTAACCTTAGATGGCTACCTGCCACTTGCAGTTGGGTAGCCCTGTTGCCCCACATCCTGCCTCCAGGAAAATGGCTCAGGGGTGAAATGGTACCAGCAAACTGGCACACTGACCAGCAGTGAGAACTTTTGCACCTGCCCTCCTCCATGCTCATCCCCACTGGGGGCTAAAATCCTGCCCTTTGTTCTAGGTGCAAAATGAATTGTCCTTGGTCAAAATATTAATATGTAGTTGGAACCCACTCTATGGGGTCAGTTTTAAAAGTGAACTGGACAGGAAACCTGGCTCTCCACAACATGATGCCTGGGAGATTTTACTTGTATAACTTGAGGCAGTCTCCCACTCAAGCCCGACAGGAAATAACATGTCTGGCAGGCGGGGTTCATTGGGTTGCAAGTTAAAATTGCAGTTGGATGAATTGGGGCAGGAGGGAAGTCTTACCTTAAGCCTCCTGCTTCGATTTTAACTACCCCTTGCTAGGTGATAGAATTCTCCCTGTATGTCAGCATCTGTTCATTATTCTATGATTCCTAATACTGATATTTTTAATCTTGGTTGACTGACAGCTCTGATATTATAGACTGGACATTCCTGAGAAAATCTCCCACAGTTTTCAGTTCTGGTAGCGCATCCAAACTTCATAAGTGAACTGAGAATAAAGAAAGAAAGAACTTTATAATGTCTTTCATAACGTCAGGGTGTTCAAAACTGCTTCACAGTTGATGAAATGTTTTGTTATTCTGTAGGTAAACGTGGCAACCCATTTACACACAAGGGGCAAAATATTTGGATTGCTGAGAGCGCGGGTTCGGGGGCAGGTGGTCACTGAAACTCAACGCCACCCACCCCGCCCCCCCCCCACCCCAGGTCGGCGTGCCGGTTTCCCAACGCAAGACCAGCACGCTCAGATTTTTGAATGTGACAATGGGAGGTGGAAGATGCAACCCACTTGAACTTGTTAAATGGCTGGGTAAGGACATTAGCGAGCTTGTTAACAGCTCATTCAGGGAACAGATTTGAATTTTTTTCCTGTGGATTGGGTTGGACATATCTTTAGAACCACGACATAACAGAGGAGGTGGTGACATAGTGGAGTGTGATCAGCTACATTGGGACAGAGGCAAAGGCAGCAATGAGGATCGAAGACTGTGTGATGGCCCTTGCAGTGCTGACAGCAGAAATGCAGAGTTCTCAGCAGCAGCAAATTGCCAAGGTACACTGGAGAGAGATGACTCGATACAGACCAGAATAAAAGCAGAAAACTCTGTTAACATACTGGCAAATCTATCAGCATATGGAAAAAGAAAGGACAGGTTAACATTTACAGTGCACACCCTTTTTTATGGCCATTCTTCCTTCTCTCTCCTTTGGCTTAGTGTTTAATTCTCCTGATGCCTCTGTTTAGGAGGTCTCTCTACATTAAAGGTGTGATATAAATGGAAGCTTTTGTCACTGTTAGAAGTGACCTAATCCGCACCTGAGATGTTAACCTGTCTTATCCCTTTACGGAAGTTTATGGACCTCTGCCTAACTTCAGCACTTACCACTTTAGTGCTGAATTCCTGTTTTTATACTTTTCCTCGTGTCATCTCACCGGGAAGTTGTGCTCAGTGTTAGGAATGATCCTTCATATCCGTGAGCTCTTGACAAGGTCTTATTTTTGAGGGGTGGGTGTGGTTCATGCAGACTGCACAGTCCAATGCCATCAGTAGGGCACAAGAGGAAATGGTACCAAGCTTCATAGAGCTTAGCCCGACCAACGATGAGGAGCTGCAACTGTTGGAGCAGTGGCGGACCCCTGGCAGTAAGGGCAAAGGGGTAAGGAAGGAGGGACAGGAAAGCTCCAGCTTTTGATCCAGACAGAATCTTTACCAGCTCATTCCATTGCTCTGCCCATTCTCTGGAGTCTGGGCAGTATAACATGGAAGCACACAAGTCAGCTCGAGTGCAACAACTTTCCAAATGCTTAACAGCTTAACAGTAAGCTTTTTTTTACATTCTAAACATTGCAGGAGACATGCTTGTATCATCTAAAAGTTGAGTCTTTTACCAGACCCGACAATAATTATGTCCTAAATAGTATATTTTAGTCACTAATTGGCGTCGATGGTGGGAACTGAGGAAATGGCTTATTACCTGCACCCCCTTTCACCCCCCCTTCCCCTTCCCCCCCTTCCACCCCCCCTTCCCCTTCCCAGCTCCACTCTCTCAGCTCACCCCCCCCCACACCCACCTCCCCCCACACAACCCCTTCCCAGACCCACCCTCGCACCATCTTCCCCCTGCACCCCCTTCCCCTGCACCCCCCCCTACCCCCTTACAGCCCCCTTCCCAGCTCCCCCTGGCACCACCTTCCCTCCACCCCTCCCCCTCGCACCCCCTCCTCCCACCGGCATCATCCTACTCCTGTGTAGGGGCCCTAACAACCTCACTGCCTTGTGGGCGTCTCGGGAGAGACCAAGGCTAAGGGAATAAACCCTAACAGAAAATCCGGAGCGGAACCCTGTAAGCAGTCATGTGTCACCTTTGGCATGTTTCCGGCAGTTCCTGCAGCCATACCGGTGCCAAACGTCGTGCTCTGCACTCCTTTGGACCCCACCAGAAAGGCCGAGAGGGGGTTTTGACGATTGGGCAACTCTCAACCTCCATACATTCGCCCAGGCATGCGCCATGGAGAGGTCACTCCATAGTTGCCTCACAGCGACTGAAACAACACGGAAGGCAGCAGTTATGGGTTATAAGTCCAGCTCAATTGGCGTAGAGATTGGGCGCCTTTGTCAGTGGGAGAGGTCATCGCACCTCACTGGACAGCTACCACCCGCCTCAAACTGGGCAGCCCCCGGTCAATAAGGTTCTGTCCCGCCACAGTCTGCCTGCTTCAATGGGTGCTTGGAGCTCAGGGTCATTTCCCGAAAGGTGGACTGCAACACCGCACCAAACAACATGAAAAAAGGAAAGAAGGTACCAGCCCTTCGCTTTGCAAGCCTGAACGTCAGAACTATGTGTCCTGGCCTGTCAGAAGACCTTACACAAATCAACGATTCTCGGAAGACCGCCATCATTAACAACAAGCTCAGTAGACTCAATGTAGACATTGCAACACTTCAGGAGACACTCCTCCCTGCAAGTGGATCTCTAGCAGAGCAAGACTACACCTTCTTCTGGCAGGGCAGGGATCCTGAAGAACCAAGACAGTATGCAGTGGGCTTCGCCATCAGAAACTCCTTGCTCAGCATGATAGAGCCTCCCTCAAATGGTTCTGAACGCATACTGTCCATCCAACTGCTCACCACCTCTGGTCCAGTACACCTACTCAGCATCTATGCTCCAACACTCTGCTCCCCACCTGAAGCTAAAGACCAGTTCTACGAGGAACTCCATAACATCATTAGTAGCATCCCCAACTCCGAACACCTGTTCCTGCTGGGGGATTTTAATGCCAGGGTTGGGGCTGACCATGACTCATGACTCTCCTGCCTTGTGCGTTATGGCGTTGGAAGGATGAATGAGAACGGGCAGAGACTGCTTGAGTTGTGTACCTATCATAACCTCTGCATCACCAACTCGTTCTTTCACACTAAACCCTGTCACCAGGTTTCATGAAGGCACCCAAGATCGCGTTGTTGGCACCAGCTGGACCTCATCGTCACAAGGCGAGCCTCCTTAAACAGTATTCAAATCACACGCAGCTTCCACAGTGCGGACTGCGATACCGACCACTCCCTGGTGTGCAGCAAGGTTAGACTCAGACCAAAGAAGCTGCATCATTCCAAGAATCAACACGAGCAGAATTTCTCATCCACAGCTGTTACAAAAATTTCTAAATTCACTTGTAACAGCCCTTCAAAACACTCCCACAGGGGATGCTGAGACCAAGTGGGCCCACATCAGAGACGCCATCAATGAGTCAGCTTTGACCACCTATGACAAACGTGCGAAGAGAAATGCAGACTGGTTTCAATCTCATAATGAAGAGCTGGAACCTGTCATAGCCGCTAAGCGCATTGCACTGTTGAACTACAAGAAAGCCCCCAGCGAGTTAACATCCGTAGCACTTAAAGCAGCCAGAAGCACTGCACAAAGAACAGCCAGGCGCTGCGCAAATGACTACTGGCAACACCTATGCGGTCATATTCAGCTGGCCTCAGACACCGGAAACATCAGAGGAATGTATGATGGCATTAAGAGAGCTTTTGGGCCAACCATCAAGAAGATCGATCCCCTCAAATCTAAATCAGGAAACATAATCACTGACCAACACAAAAAAATGGACCGCTGGGTTGAGCACTACCTAGAACTGTACGCCAGGGAGAATGTTGTCACTGAAACTGCCCTCAATGCAGCCCAGCCTCTACCAGTCATGGATGAGCTGGACATACAGCCAACAAAATCGGAACTCAGTAATGCCATTGATTCTCTAGCCAGCGGAAAAGCCCCCGGGAAGGACAGCATTACCCCTGAAATAATCAAGAGTGCCAAGCCTGCTATACTCTCAGCACTACATGAACTGCTATGCCTGTGCTGGGACGAGGGAGCAGTACCTCAGGACATGCGCGATGCCAATATCATCACCCTCTATAAAAACAAAGGTGACCGCGGTGACTGCAACAATTACCGTGGGATCTCCCTGCTCAGCATAGTGGGGGAAGTCTTTGCTCGAGTCGCTCTAAACAGGCTCCAGAAGCTGGCCGAGCGTGTCTACCCTGAGGCACAGTGTGGCTTTCGTGCAGAGAGATCGACCGTTGACATGCTGTTCTCCCTTTGTCAGATACAGGAGAAATGCCGCGAACAACAGATGCCCCTCTACATTGCTTTCATTGATCTCACCAAAGCCTTTGACCTCGTCAGCAGACGTGGTCTCTTCAGACTACTAGAAAAGATTGGATGTCCACCAAAGCTACTAAGTATCATCACCTCATTCCATGACAATATGAAAGGCACAATTCAACATGGCGGCACCTCATCAGACCCCTTTCCTATCCTGAGTGGCGTAAAACAGGGCTGTGTTCTCGCACCCACACTTTTTGGGATTTTCTTCTCCCTGCTGCTTTCACATGCGTTCAAGTCTTCTGAAGAAGGAATTTTCCTCCACACAAGATCAGGGGGCAGGTTGTTCAACCTTGCCCGTCTAACAGCGAAGTCCAAAGTACGGAAAGTCCTGATCAGGGAACTCCTCTTTGCTGACGATGCTGCTTTAACATCTCACATTGAAGAGTGCCTGCAGAGTCTCATCGACAGGTTTGCGGCTGCCTGCAATGAATTTGGCCTAACCATCAGCCTCAAGAAAACGAACATCATGGGGCAGGACGTCAGAAATGCTCCATCCATCAATATTGGCGACCACTCTCTGGAAGTGGTTCAAGAGTTCACCTACCTAGGCTCAACTATCACCAGTAACCTGTCTCGAGATGCAGAAATCAACAAGCGCATGGGAAAGGCTTCCACTGCTATGTCCAGACTGGCCAAGAGAGTGTGGGAAAATGGCGCACTGACACGGAACACAAAAGTCCGAGTGTATCAAGCCTGTGTCCTCAGTACCTTGCTCTATGGCAGCGAGGCCTGGACAACGTATGTCAGCCAAGAGCGACGTCTTAATTCATTCCATCTTCACTGCCTCCGGAGAATACTTGGCATCAGGTGGCAGGACCGTATCTCCAACACAGAAGTCCTCGAGGCGGCCAACATCCCCAGCTTATACACACTACTGAGTCAGTGGCGCTTGAGATGGCTTGGCCATGTGAGCCGCATGGAAGATGGCAGGATTCCCAAAGGCACATTGTACAGCGAGCTCGCCACTGGTATCAGACCCACTGGCCGTCCATGTCTCCGCTTTAAAGACGTCTGCAAACGCGACATGAAGTCCTGTGACATTGATCACAAGTCGTGGGAGTCAGTTTCCAGCGTTCACCAGAGCTGGCGGGCAGCCATTAAGGCGGGGCTAAAGTGTGGCGAGTCGAAGAGACTTAGCAGTTGGCAGGAAAAAAGACAAAAGCGCAAGGGGAGGGCCAACTGTGTAACAGCCCCGACAAACAAATTTTTCTGCAGCACTTGTGGAAGAGCCTGTCACTCTAGAATTGGCCTTTATAGCCACTCCAAGCGCTGCTCCACACACCACTGACCACCTCCAGGCGCTTACCCATTGTCTCCCGAGATAAGGAGGCCAAAGAAGAGTCACTAATTTTAGTTTAATTGTTTTTGAGTATTGTGTGGGTGCAGATAATTTTGATGAATCATTTGGCTTCTGTCATTAACCTTTACATAAATCTAATTGCTTTTGCCTATACTCTTTGGTCTGACAACCTGATATTTCCCACCTTTCAGGAGTGATTGAACAACTGGTGGTGATCCCCCCTAATCTCCCCGGAACTGTATCTGGTAATTAGAGGTTCAGTCTGTTAAATTTGGATACGGTCGCCCATACATGGCACATACGAGCACAGAGTTCAGATCATAGGACACTTAGTCGTACGGAAGCCACCTTTTTACCATTACATACGTGGCAGATGGGTGATGGAGGAACCCAAACTGAGCATGAGGCAAATCAGTCATTGAACACTGGCTTAACTAAAGTTAATTTGAAAAAATATAAGTGCTTCACAAAAATTGCTTTCATCTGCCCCCATTGCTTGCACATTATAATTTAAATTACTATATGCTTTATTAAACAAGCAATTAAAAGTCTCCAGTGTCGGTGGATCATTTCTGCTACTGCAGTACACTTCTGTAGAGTTGATATATTCCCTAAATCAAGGTCCTCATAAAGTACACCATTATGAACCCTTAAAATATATTCATCATTATAATTGCCATTTTAGAGTCATAGAGTCATAGTTTTACAGCACAGAAACAGGCCCTTTGGCCCAATGCGTCTGCGCCGACCATCAAGCACCCGTCCAAAACAAAACCCACTTCCCCGCACTTGGCCCATAGCCTTGTATGTTATGGCGTTTTAAGTGCTTATCTAAATACTTCTTAAATGTCATGAGTGTTCCTGCCTCTATCACCCCTTCAGGCAGTGTGTTCCAGATTCCAACCACCCTCTGAGTGAAAAAAGTTTTCCTCAACTCCCTCTAAACCTCCTGCCCCTTACCTTAAATGAGACAAAAATACAGTTAGAACAATTTTCATGGACAAATCTGCAGGTTTCCCATGGGTAGAAGATGCAGAATTCATTACAACAAAGTAACCTCAATTGAGTGTGTGCACATTAAATACATATAGGGCGATAATCCAATTTGCAGCATTCAAGTGTTCTGGATAGCATTCCAGTGTGATGCACCATAGCTACCAGTGAAATACCAGTGAACCTCTCAAATCCATGATCTCCACCACTAAGAAGAACAAGAGGAGTAGATGATGGGATCACCACCACCTCCAAGTTACACACCATAACGACTTGGACGGATATCACCATTTCTTCATTGCCACAGGATCAAAATCCTGGATGTCCAGCACTGTGGGACAACTGTCACCACATGCACGGCAGCTATTTAAGAAGTAGGCTCACCACCATCTGCTCACAGAGAATTATAGATTAACAATAAATGCTAGCCTGGGCAGTAATGCCCACATTATGAAAAATTTAAAAAAAATCCTGGCTGCAATATCTTACTGGCTGTTGTCAGAATTTTGTTGCATTTTTGTCAAGTTCTTATGTTTACCACATTTATCACAGAAAAGCCCTGTGTAAGCTGACTTTGAGTCATTATGTAACTACAGGCTTTGATCTGATAATCAGGCTGAGGAAGCCTCCTAAAGCAGGCCCTCATATGCTAATGAGGGACCTAACACCTGTTTTAGGTTCCCTGTGAGTTTAACTGACTTGGATGTGGTCTAGTAAGTGACTACCACCACAAGGATAAGTTTTTTTTTTAAAATGTTAATGTTTAATGTGAAGGCAAGAGGACAGCAATTCACACCAAACTGCCCAATTTTAAGCTGATCCTGGGCCTCATCTAAATTTTGATTTTATTCATTCATGGGATGTAGGCGTCACTGGCCAGGCCAGCATTTATTGCCCATCCCTAATTGCCCTTGAGAAGGTGGTGGTGAGCTGCCTTCTTGAACTGCTGCAGTCTTTGGGGTGTACATACACCCACAGTGCTGTTAGGAAGGAAGTTCCAGAATTTTGACCCAGCGACAGTGAAGGAATGGTGATATCGTTCTAAGTCAGGATGGTGTATGGCTTTGAGGTGAACTTGCAGGTGTTGGTGTTCCCATGCATCTGCTGCCCTTGTCCTTCTAGACTGTAGCGGTCACGAGTTTGGAAGGTGCTGTCGAAGGAGATTTGCTGAGTTGCTGCAGTGCATCTTGTAGATGGTACACACTGCTGCCACTGTGCGTCGGTGATGAATACCTCTGGACACAGGCTGCTTCAGTATCTGAGGAGTTGCGAATGGTGCTGAACATTGTGCAATCATCAGTGAACATTCCACTTCTGCCCTTATAATGGAGGGAAGGTCATTGATGAAGCTGCTGAAGATGGTTGGGCCTGGGACACATAATTTGGGTGAGCAGCTGACCCCTCTTGTGATTCCATTGGCAGCTCACACTTCTGCCCCAACAAATTTAAAGACAGACTGACTGCCTCATGGGAAGGCCCCTCAGGTAAGAGTCAGAATGGAGAAGACAATAGGAAGGGGGCCGATCACAGCCCCTGCTTCTCCTGGTTCCACATGTAGCTTTTTTTTTTAAATCTACTTTTAGTTGGGCTATAACAGCTGCTAAAGTATCCTGAGTGGGGAAGGCCCGACACTGCCCCATTCATCACAGACCAATTTCTGTGAGGGGAACTAAAACAGACATTAAGCTTCTTATTTGCATATATAAATCTTCTATTACCTGCTTTAGGTGGCCAACAGAGATGTCTGAAAAATAGCATGTTCCAATTTATGGTCAGATTTTTTTCAGGTGTCCTTAGGGCCCAAATTTGGACCGTGTTGTGCCTGTTTTCCCCCAATCTTTTGCATGATGTAAACACATGGGAGGAGTGTTTTTCCTGTTGATAGAACTCTCATCATGTTTAAGAAGAGACATTTTTAAATATTTCAAATCAGTCTCCATAGTAACAGCTGCTTATTGATCCTAAAAAGTGAGCACAAATATATAGGAATTATACTGACCCTGCCCTGATTGTGTTATTCCATCCACACATTTGGAAATGGTTTTCCTGCATGAACTTTAAAACTATTTTAAAACAGGCCCATGAGAAATGAAAGAAAACCAGCCACGTGTCTGACAAAAGCCAGCTTAGTTACTGATAGTCTCTTTTTAATCTTGTTGGTTACGATGTTTTGGATGATGCTGCTGTTGGATGAGAACTGGCAATCTTTATTTGAAAAGGAATTAAAAAGCAGACTGTGTGGCCTGGATGATGATCTTTATCCAAATTTCTGCCCCTTTTTTCCTGGTACACTAGTGTTACACGAACTGTAAGAAGGAAGATAAAGTATTGTATAATTCCCGGCTGAGAATCTGACAACTGCGTACCATCAAGGAAGCAGAACAGATACAAAAAAGAGTGCTTTTCCACATCGAGATGCCGGAGGAAACACGCAAGCATCATTTGTCTTTCTGCTTGGTTTTTACTGACGAGCTCAGTCGGTCTTCCTGTCTTTGTCATATATACAAGGCATCAGTCTGAGTAAAACATTGCAGGACGGCAATTACTCAAACATTTTACATATAAACAATGACAAAGTTTCCAGCGCTGTCCTTTTTGATTTCTCATGTAACATTCTTTGAGTTTTTTGATATTCATAGTTTCACAAGATGCCGTCATTAAATACCTCAGGCGGTTTAAAAGGTAGCTACAGGAGATTATCCTTTAGAAATATATTTTTAGCTCCTCTGCAATATTGAAAGCAAAAAATAGGCCATAATAGTAATCTTTTGGATGTGGATATCTTGTCCCATTTATGTCACTGGAGTATGAGAAACTTGTCACAGCTAAGCAGGCACTCAGCTCAAGGGTCACCTTTACTTCATTTCACTGAATGGGATTGCTATTACAACACAACTCTCAATGAGCCAATGAGTATCACTAGTGATGGCTACATTTAGTTTTCTTTTTGCCTCCTTGGTTTTTGATAGTTACATTGATAGTGACTAAAAGGAATAGACCAGCTTTTACTTTTAACAGTATTTCCAAACTAGGAGAGTTTGGAAAATCAGGCTTTTTTGATACACCAGCCTCGAGTTAAGAATATATAAAATGTCCTTAAGTATAAGATTAATCAAATAAAGCTGCTACTAAATATGTGTATTGGAAATGTGCCAGCTAATTTTCAAGGGGGGTCAGGCAGGTAAAGGCATGAGCCTATTCAATCCTGTGTCCACTAAACTGCTTTAAAAGTACAAAAGAAAAATGCATACACATCCACCTATCACACAATTCAGATATCATTGAATATATTGATAATAGCCATCCTCTCTCTGTCTCTCTCTCTATCTCTCTCACCCTCTCTGTCTCTCTCTCTCACTGTCTCTCTCTCTGTCTCTCTATCTCTCTCACCCTCTCTGTCTCTCTCTCTCACTGTCTCTCTCTCTGTCTCTCTCTCACTGCCTCTCTCTCTCCCTGTCTCTCTCTCTGTCTCTCTCTATCTCTCTATCTCTCTCGCCCTCTCTGTCTCTCTCTCTGTCTCTCTCGCTATATCTATATCTATCTATCTCACATAAAAAGCATGTGATAACGGACTATTTTCTACACTGTTTGTTAGTTATAAAAAATGTGATATAGATGCATAGGCATCTATAAATTATAATATAGAAGACAGCGAAATGTGTTAGTTAGCATAAACAAGATTGCCTCAACTCAAAGCATTAAATTATTGCATAGGCTCCAACACTTCAGCAAACATTGCCTACATTCCTACTAGACTGGGGTGTGTGTACTTTAAGGCTGTTGGTCACTTTCTCTCTACTCCCATTTGTCATTAACAGTTTGACCTGAGTTATTGGTTCTGATAGGAGATAATTTGACCTATAGCATTAACAGTTTCTCCACACATGCTGTCAGACCTGCTCAGTATTTCCAACATTTTCTGGGATTTTTTGTCATATGTTGGGCATATTCATGTTCACTCATTATTGCCACCTACCGGTTTCTTGGCTTTGTCTGTCCTTGAAGTTCACCAGACTGATTCCTGGGATGGCGGGATGGACGTATGAGGAGGGGTTGAGTCGGTTAGGATTTATATTCGCTGGAGTTCAGAAGAGTGAGGGGTGGATCTCATAGAAACCTATAAAATTCTAACAGGACTTGGCAAGGTAGATGCAGGAAGGATGTTCCCGATGGTGAGGGAGTCCAGAACCAGGGGTCATAGTCTAAGGATACGGAGTAAACCTTTCAGGACTTAGATGAGGAGAAATTTTTTCACCCAGACTGTGGTGAGCCTGTGGAATTCGCTATCACAAAAAGCAGTTGAGGCCAAAACATTGCATGTTTTCAAGAAGGAGTTAGATATAGCTCTTGGGGTGAAAGGGATTAAAGGATATGGGGCGAAAGCGGGAACAGGTTACTGAGTTGGATGATGAGCCATGATCATAATGAATGGTGGAGCAGGCTCAAAGGGCCGAATGGCCTACTCCTGTTCCTATTTTCTATGTTTCTATGTTTCTCTTTTTCTCGTCTGCATTTTGTGAAATACTGACTTTTTACTTAAAAAAATACTGTTTCTATTTCATGACATTTTCTCTTTTTTTTTGTTTATTATCTGATAAAACCACCTGTTTCCTATGCCAGGTAGAGAGATCACAATTTGTGTTCCAATGAGAGGGAGCTAATTCTTATCAGGATTTTCTTCTGTATTGCTGAAGCATAATTACTTGTTTCAGCCAAATATCTTAGCCTTGTCAGCTGGAACTTTGCTGCATCTGCTGAAGGTTGAAAATACTTTGAACTTTAGTATCTGAAGGAATATATAAATTATGGATCATCCTCTACACTCACTTAGGTCAGTTACAGGTACAGCTTTTCTCCATAATGAGGTATGCATGGCTTGAATGTGATGTTGTTTAACTACTTCATAAAGGAGCTGGATAAATACCAGTTTAAAAATGAGGTTAGAAGTATCCCTGAATTGCTGCAGTGCAGAGCCATTTGGACAAGGGTGGCCCCAGCTTCAGTCACTGGTTAGTGTTGAGTTAGCTGATTTCAGTATTGATCTTAGCATCCCCATATTCAGAAGAAAAGTCAGTACAGGGTTCCCATTCTTGATTGATGTCCAATGGTCCTGCTGGAAAAATGCACTCTCCTCAGGGTCATATTTCTCATGGCGAGACGAGCTTTGAGTGTCGACTTATTGAACCATTGAGGCATGACTCACATGCACCTTTCTCCTTTTGCTTCCATTGTCACTCCCAAAGGAGGTTTTTCTCCTCTTAGTTGTATTTACCATTGAGCCTAATAGTATGTGCTCTATAACACCTGTTGGAAAGTACTGTAGATGGTCTCAGCAACCGACAGTATCCTCTTAGTCCAGTCTTCATTTAACTAAATACAATGTCAGGGTGAACTACTGTAGAGCACCAATAAACCCGTACTGCAAACAAGTTTATGTTATAGGCAGCAGCAGATTACTGTAGCTTTTTGTGCACCTGATCACTGATGATCCAGTTTGAGTACACACTTCAACCTTGCAACCTTGTAGAGGATATGACTCTGACTCTTAGCACTCGTGGTGTCATAAATAGTGAGGAGGAAAGCCTTAGATTACAGGACGATATAGATGGGCTGGTAAGATGGGCGGAGCAGTGGCAAATGGAATTTAATCCTAAGAAGTGTGAGGACTAACAAGGCAAGGGAATGTACAATGGATGGTAGGACCCTAGGAAGTACAGAGGGTCAGAGGGACCTTGGTGTACTTGTCCATAGATCATTGAAGGCAGCAGCACAGGTAGATAAGGTGGTTAGGAAGGCATATGGGATACTTGCCTTTATTAGCCGAGGCATAGAATGTAAGAGCAGGGAGGTTATGATGGAGTTGTATAAAATGCTAGTTAGGCCACAGCTGGAGTACTGTGTACAGTTCTGGGCACCACACTATAGGAAGGATGTGATTGCACTGGAGAGAGTGCAGAGGAGATTCACCAAGATGTTGCCCGGACTGGAGCATTTCAGCTATGAAGAGAGACTGGATAAGCCAGGGTTGTTTTCCTTAGAGCAGAGAAGGTTGAGGGGGGGCCTGATTAAGGTATACAAGATTATGAGGGGCATAGATAAGATAGATAGGAAGAAACTGTTTCCCTTAGCAGAGGTGTCAATTACCAGGGAGCATAGATTTAAGGTAAGGGGAAGGAGATTTAGAGGGGATTTGAGGAAAAGAATTTTCACTCAGAGGGTGGTTGGAATCTGGAACACACTGCCTGAAGGGGTGGTAGAGGCAGGAACCCTCACAACATTTAAGAAGTATTTAGATGAGCACTTGAAATGCCATAGCATACATGACTACGGGCCAAGTGCTGGAAAATGGGATTAGAATAGATAGGTGACTGATGGCCGGCACAGACACAATGAGCTGAAGGGCCAGCTTCTGTGCTGTATAACTCTGACTCTATGACACTCCCCAAGGCTATACCTATTGGCAGTTGCCTTTCCTCTGTAGAATGCTGTGTTCCTGAAATATCAAACACAAAGTAAAATAAACAGCTTAGAATCTGCAGAATTTCAGTATCAACCTGCCTCTATGCTGCCATTTAATGTGTTTCAGCATTTTCTGTCAAATGTATTTATTTGCTTGTTTGCCTCTCAGATATGCTGATGTGTCAACTTCCAGAAATTTCCATTCCCACTCTCACCTTTCCAATCTTAGCTTCCTACCTGTACTGCCCAAGTTCAAAGCAAAGGCTTTCAATTGTAAGTTGCAGTTGGAATGTGTGCCCTGCTGAAATATGGATTGACGTGGTAGTGTGAGGTTGTTTTGAGGGTTTGGCATTGGTAAGCAGTAAATATGTAGCAGTTTGATGGGCAATATTTTGCAGCAGGCACACATCGACCTTGTGCAGCTCACCTCGAAGGTGTGCCATCTTCTTCTTCATCTGTTCTCAAGTCCTGTTAATACTGTGCACTACATAAACCCTGGGTACCTTCTCCTGGCAGGTATTGCTGTCCTCTGGGGAGGGTGACATGGAGTATCAAACAGGGCAACCCCCCTTGCATTCACGCCACATGAAAATACATCCACTTCACCAGCCATTGAATGGGGCATTTGGTCACAAGTTCTTTTTCTTGCCTCTAAATTCCATCCTTTTTTTTTGTTTGCTCATTTTGCCACTTAGAGCCTTTGGAAAGGCTGCTAAAAATGTTCCATCCCCCCTCTTCCTCCTCCTCCCCCTTCTTCCTCCTCTTCCATCTTCCAAAGAGTAACATCACAGGAAAACCGTAAGTTAATTGGTTGGTAAGTAACTGTTAATTTGAATTACCTATTCTAAGTTGATTTCAGATTAAAGGTGAATAGGAGAAATATTTTACAGATTAAAAACTAAAGACCATTCAGAAATTTAAAAAACAAATTAAAATCTAATTAAATAAAATAGAGATGCAGGGCCAGGCGATGTGTTGTATCTGCATGATGTGGGAGCTGGTGGACCCCATTGTGGTTCCCAGTGACCACATCTATAGCAAGTGTTGGCTGCTCGAGGAACTCCGGCGCAGAGTTGATGAGCTAGAGTCTGAGCTTCGGACACTGCGATACATCAGGGAGGGGGAGAGTTACCTGGACGCTGTGTTTCAGGAGGCAGTCACACCCCTTAGATTAACTACCGTGAATTTGGCCAGTGGTCAGGGACAGGAGGGTGTGACTATGAGTGAGACAGGTAGAGGGATCCAGGAGGTAGTGCTGCAGGAGCCTCAGCCCTTGTCCTTGTCCAACAGGTTCGAGAATCTTGCTTCCCATGTGGACGAGAGCAGAGACTGTAGGGAGGATGAGCAAACTGACCACAGCACCATGGTACAGGGAGCCATTCAAGTGGGAGGAGAAAACAGAAATGTAATCGTAATCGGGGATAGTATAGTTAGGGGCATAGACACTGAACTCTGTGGCCAGCATCGAGAGTCCCGAAGGCTCTGTTGCCTACGGGGTGCCAGGGTTCGGGATATCTCATCTGGACTGCAGAGGAACTTGGAGTGGGAAGGGAAAGATCCAGTTGTCGTGGTCCATGTTGGTACCAATGATATAGGTAGAACGAGGTTAGAGGTTCTGCTGAGGGAATATGAGCAGCTAGGGGCTAAATTAAAAAGCAGAACCAAAAAGGTAATTTCCGGATTACTACCTGAGCCACGAGCAAATTGGCAAAGGGTCAATCAGATTAAAGAGGTAAATGCGTGGCTCAAAGATTGGTGTGGGAGAAATGGGTTCGAATTCGTGGGACATTGGCACCAATACTGGGGAAGGAGGGAGCTGTTCCGATGGGACGGGCTCCACCTGAATCATGCTGGGACCAGACTCCTGGCGAATCGTATAACTAGGGCTGTAGATAGGGCTTTAAACTAAATAGTGAGAGGGAGGGTTCAGTTGCATGGAATAACAGGAAGTTAAAGGAGAAGGTAGGAGTGCAGGTTAGTGGTGAGGCTGATTGTTACCAAACTGCAAGATGTATACTGGTTAAACCAGAAGAGAGAAATAATAAACAGGCGAATAAAGCATCAGTGCTGAGGGACAGGTTAAGGGGTATAGCCCAAATAAGAGTTCTATATACAAATGTACGGAGTGTAAGGTATAAACTAGATGAGCTGCAGGCGCAAATTCAAATGGAAAATTATGATGTGGTGGCCATTGTGGAGAGATGGCTGCAGGATGGTCGGGACTGGGAACTAAATATACCTGGTTATAAAGTTTACAGGAGGGACAGGGAAAATGGCAGAGGGGGTGAAGTAGCCTTACTGATTAGAAATAATATCACCTCATTGGTGAGGGAGGATATAATGAGGGGAAAGCATCCAGTGGAGACCTTGTGGGTGGAATAGAGGAACAGAAAAGGATCTAAAACTGTAATGGGTGTTGTGTATAGACCCCCTGGTAACAGTTCTGATGTGTTAGATTGTATAAATGCACAAATTAGGCAACTGTGTAACAAAGGCAGTGGAGGATTTTAACTTACACATAGATTGGGAGAGGCAGACTAGCACTTGTCAGAAAGGTAGTGAATTTCTGGAATGTGTCCAGGATAGTTTCTTACAGCAATATGTCCTAGATGTAACAAGGGGACAGGCAATATTAGATTTAGTTATGAGTAATGAGCCAAATTTAATTAGTAGCCTAACTGTGTGTGAACATTTATCAAATAATGATCACAACATGATCGAATTCAAGGTAGCGTTTGAAAGTGAAAAGCACGAATCAGCTACTAGAATTTTAGACTTGGGTAAGGCTGACTTTACCGGGATGAGACAGAGACTGTCCATAGTAAACTGGGTAGATCTGTTAATAGGTTAAACGACTGAAGAACAGTGGAAAATATTTAAAGAAACATTTAATGAAATACAGAGCGAGTATATACCCCTGAGAGGAAAAAGCTCCACTTCACAGAAAAAACAGCCTAAAGAGACAACTAAAGAGATTAGGGATAGCAGAAAACAAAAAGAAATGGCTTACAAAAATGCAAAACGCAGCACAGATCAGGCCGAATGGGATCGATACAAAGACCAGCAAAAGGTCACAAAGCAGCTTATAAGAGCTACTAAAAGAGATTATGAAAGGAAACTTGCAAGAGACATCAAAATCAATAAGAAGAAATTTTATAAATACATAAAGGGTAAACAGGTGGTCAAGAGCAATGTAGGCCACTAAAAGCTGAAACTGAAGATATTGTCATTGATAATGGGGAAATGGCAGACATGTTGAACAATTACTTTGCCTCAGTATTTACAGTTGAAAAGGAGGATAACTTGACGAAAGTCCTGAAAAAATTAATAGCCGATAGGGGACAGGGACTTAATACAAGTAAATCATCAGTAACAAGGAAATTAGTGGAACTAAAGAGTGAGAAATCCCCAGGACCTGACGGTTTCCATCCGAGGGTGTTGAAGGAAGTAGGGGAGCACATTACAGATGCCCTAACTATCGTCTTTCAGAGTTCCCTTGATTCAGGCGTGGTCCCTCTGGATTGGAAAGTTGCACATGTCACTCCACTTTTTAAGAAGGGTGAAAGGGGGAACCAAGGAAATTACAGACCAGTTAGCCTGACATCTGTGGTGGGCAAGTTGCTGGAGCCTATAATCAAGGATAGGGTGACTGAACACCTCAAAAAATTTCAGTTAATCAGGGACAGCCAGCATGGATTCATGACGGGAAGGTCATGCCTGACAACTCTCATTGAATTTTTTGAAGAGGTGACTAAGGTAGTGGACAGGGGAGTATCTATGGATGTTATTTATATGGACTTCCAGAAGGCATTTGATAAAGTCCCACATAAGAGACTGTTAACTAAGGAGAAGCCCATGGAGTTGAGTGCAAGTTATTGACATGGTTAGAAAGTTGGTTGAATGGTAGGCGACAGAGAGTGGGGATAATGGGTAAGTACTCCGATTGGCAGGATGTAACTAGTGGTGTCCCGCAGGGATCTGTGTTGGGGCCCCAATTATTTACATTATTCATATACGGCTTGGATGATGGCATAGTAAGTCATATATCCAAATTTGCTGATGATACAAAGTTAGGCGGCATTGTAGACAGTCTAGATGATAGCATAAAATTGCAAAGAGATATTGACACACTGGGTGAGTGGGCAAAACTGTTGCAGATGGATTTCAATGCAGGCAAGTGTGAGGTTATCCATTTTGGACCAAAAACGATAGAGCAGGGTACTTTCTAAATGGGAAGAGGTTAAGTACAGTGGATGTCCAAAGAGACTTGTGGGTTCAGGTGCACAGATCTTTAAAATGCCACAAGCAAGTGTAGAAAATAATCAAAAAGGCTAATGGAATGCTAGCCTTTATATCTAGAGGATTGGAGTATAAAGACACAGAGGTTATGCTGCAGCTGTACAAAACCCTGGTTAGACCTTACTTGGAGTACTGTGAGCAGTTCTGGGCACCACACCTTAGGAAGGGTATATTGGCCTTGGAGGGAGGGCAACGTAGGTTTACAAGAATGATACCTGGACTACAGGGGTTAAGTTACGAGGAGAAATTACTCAAATTAGGCCTGTTTTCGCTAGAATTTAGAAGGTTAAGAGGCGATCTGATTGAAGTCTTCAAGATATTAACAGGAAAAGACAGGCTAGATAAAGATAAACTATTTCCACTGGTTGGAGATTCTAAAACGAGGGGGCATAGTCTAAAAATTAGGAGAGATGTTAGGAAGCACTTCTTCACGCAAAGGGTGGTAGAGGTTTGGAACTCTCTCCCACAAACAGCAGTTGAAGCGAGAACAGTTGTTAATTTTAAATCTGAAATAGATAGATTTTTGTTAAGCAAAGATATTAAGGAATATGGGCCAAAGGCAGGTATATGGAGTTAGGCCGCGGATCAGCCATGATCTCATTGAATGGCGGGACAGGCTCGAGGGGCTGAATGGCCTACTCCTGTTCCTATCTTCCTATGTCCCAATGTTCCTCCACCCCCCCCTTCCTCCTCCTCCTCCTCCCTGTTCCTCCTCCTCTCCCCCCTTCCTCCTCCTCCCCCTCTTGCTCCTCCACCCCCTCTTCCTCCTCGACCCCTCTTCCTCCTCCTCCAACCCCTTCCTCCACCCCCTTCCTCCTCCTCCCCCCCTTCCTCCTCCTCCACCCGCTTCCTCATCCTCCTCCCCCCTCTTCCTCCTCCTCCACCCCCTCTTCCTCCTCCTCCACCCCCTCTTCCTCCTTCACCCCCCCTTCTTCCTCCTCCCCCTGCCCCTCTTTCTTCCCCCTTTCCTCCCCTCCCCCCTTTCTTCCCCCTTCCTCCCCCTCCCCCTTTCCTCCCCCTCCCCCTCTTCCTCCACCCCTTTCCTCCTCCTCCCCCCTTCCTCTTCCTTCCCCCTCTTCCTCCTCCTCCCCCCTTCCTCCTCCTCCCCCTCTTCCTCCTCTTCCATTTTTGCAGTTCAATAGCCCTATCATTTGCTCTTCATTAGCATTTCTGTCGCTGCATGAAGCAGAATTTCTTTCTTTGTTGATTTGGAAACATACTGACTTGAAAACCAGTCATGGTTTCTAAAAGGATTGCCCGATTAACCATATGCATTACATTTATTCAAGTTGAACATGAGATAGTTATATTTGTCCCGTGTTGTTGTTCTATTATTCTTGTATTCAACTCTGAACTGCCTGCTGATCTCCACCTCTGTCTCATGTCAATTATTGATTGACTGTGATACATGGATGTGTGAAATAGACTGTGTACGAGGCAGCAAGACAGACTGGGGAGGAAGAATTGATAGAAATTGTACGAAAGAAGATACTAAAGTCTGAATCAACTTGTGTGAGCTGTTCTTTTCAGGCTGCTATGGTGATTTATGCCTAATCGTTTATTTGTAATGAGCTTTATACCATGTTGATTCTGATGTCCTGTAATTAAGTATATTAATCATCGTTACTCAATTTTTTATTTTTAACTTATTGTGAATTTATATCATTTTAACCAGACTTGAATTTAAGAGAAGCTTGAATTCAAAAGCTCACAGTTCAGATGGATCAGTTTTTAACAGTTTTTGGTTGGTCAGCAGTCTTTTCAGCTTTGGCAAGTTGTGTTATTACGTGATTAATTTCAGATGACATCTGAGGATCTTGACCATCAAACTCTGCTGAGCTTTTTAAATTAAAAACCTTCACTCACAGCTGAAAATAATTTCCTTCCACATTCCTGGACAAGTAGATGCAACAAAAGGCAATCCTGATGATGGAGGTCAATAATCCATCTAACTCATCTAACCATCGGAACCTAGGATTCTCCCAGCCACTGCACCTAATGGCTTCTTGAGTGACTTCAAACCTTATTCCTCCAGTGCACCATCAGGAAGACCATTTCAAGTTTTGATCATCCTATGTGAAGAAATGTTTCCTGGTATCCTGACTCTTCCCTGCCCCTTACACATATTGGCAAGCAGGTTTTCTTGTGAACCTTTCTAATTTGGACAGCATTCCTCTGACTTTTTTGCTCACCTAAGCTTAGAGAAATTCTTGTCTTTTCCCCCCTCTAAGAGGTTCACAAAAATGTAATCTTAACTATGTCTCTCACATATTCATACTTAGCTGCATTGCTTTCTTTATGTATCTTCAAAGCAATTGACATAAAATCTGTACAAAATTCAAGGTTTTGCCTCATGTCAACACATTATAACTTAGAGTTCTGGAAATTCCAGAGTTCTACATCCAAAAGAGCAAGTATGGGAGAGTAGGACTCACAATTACTTAGCGACAAAGATGTGGGTCCAATCACAAATCACAAATTAATAAATAGTGACTGATTTTCCTCCCAGTCCCAATACTAGTGCATCTTCAGCAGGGCAGGATGTCTATCCACCCAATATCTGAGTCTCTGGCACCAGCCAAATTCCCAGGGTCAAGATCACTGCTATAAGGGGGATAGGCTCCAGCAGGACTCTCAGCTGCTCCTGGTAAGCCTGCACAGGGGGAGGAACGGAAATCACATCCACAAGCCTCGGGAGTCTGGATGGGTTCAATGTTGCTGAGGCACAAATGACAGGAAATAAATCAGCTGAGTTACTCTGATTATTTTAGTATGCCTGCCAGCAGAATTGTTCCATCCCTGCCCACTGGAGTTATGCTAGACATTGATGTGGAAGAAATATGTCCCATGATTCATAAACAACAGAGAAATCTATTTTTACTGTTGTATGACATTTTTATATTACAAAACTACTTTCATCATTATGAGAATCATGCATCATAAAATGGTATTTGCTATTTATACCACTATTAAGCTATTTTGGGTATCTTGATCCAAAATAAAATTGATGTTCTTGGTCTAGCATTTGTTGCAGTCACTATAGTTTGTTGATGCACTCTAGGCCAGAGTCTGGAGTCAAAATAGAAAGTGCTGGAAATACTCAGCAGATCAGGCAACATCTGTGGAGTGAGAAACAAAGTTGACATTTCAGGCCAATGACCTTTCAACAGAACTGGAAAAAGTTAGAGATGTAAAATTTTTAAAGCAAGTACAATGGCAAGGAAAGGGGAGGTAAGAACAAAAGGGAAGGTCTGTGACAGAAATGCAAAATACTGCAGGTGCTGGAAAACTGAAATTAAAACAGTAAGTGCCAAAAATACTCAGCAAAGTTTGTGCTGCCACCTCATTTACCTGATGGTAGTATAGGGCTGAGCGTTACCTGCACAACTGATTGCCTCTGCGCTCAGCAGGGGGCCGAACAGTCTGCTAATAGCACGCAGTGCAGCAAGATTTCTGTTCTTAAAGGCAATCTGCCCCTCTTAAAGGGAATATGCACTAAATTACAGGAGGCTGCTGAATACTATTGTTGCAGTTGTAAACAAGAAAAATGGAACACTAGGATATAGAGGGTTCCTGGGTCATGGATGCAAAGCTGGAGGCCTCAGTGGCGGAGATGGACAGGAGGAGGGAGGAGTTCCATGAGGCCCTCAAGGACAACCCTCAGAGTGAATTAGGAGAAGGAGGCCAGGGAGGTCGCCTCCTGGCACCTGGTCCTGAGGAACTGGCCGTAATGACACGAGGCGCTGAATTTTATGCAGCCAGCGGGTTTCCCAACGCCAGGCTTAAAAGGCAAGTGGAATCCCGCCTCAACTGTTTAGAGGACCCCCGACAGCATCTTGCTGTGCTCAGTTATTATACACCCAACACTGGCGTCCCTTTCCCTTTTAAGGATAGGGATCCCGCCACCAAGAGCTGCCGACCAATGAGAGGGCCAGCAGCTCAGCAGTCCCAGCAACGTCGCTGGGAGCAATGGCTACTGCTGGTACTGCAGGGGTCCAGGACCAGGAGTAGCGCTGGAGCCTCGGAGAGGAGGTAAGTGGGGGTGGGTTTGCTGGGGCCCGTCAAGGGGTGGGCTTGCTGGGGCCCGTCAAGGGGTGGGTGGGAAGTGTTGAGGGCGGGGCAGAGAAGTGGGCAGAGGAGCAACCTTTGCTGGCAGAGGCCCTTGATGTGCCATAGATTGCCCAAGCGGGAGGGCCTACCACACCCCCCCCCCGCCCCCACCCCAGCCCACAACAGCCCAGATGGAGGTCGGCTGGTGTTACTGGGTAGCCTCCCCATGTGGCAGAGGCCCCCACCCCCGCCTCAGGTAAAATGCCAGGATTGGTAGGATGAGGACCTTAATTGGTCACCTAAGGGTCTCAATTGGCCTCTGGGTGGGAAGGCCGTCCTTGGCCTTCCCTGCCCCTGACAAAATTCAATGGTGTCGGGATGGCGACGGACACTCAACCCACCACCGTCACACTGCCTTCCCTCGCTATTTTGAGGGCTCTCATGCCACCCTGCCCGTCCAAGAGGGCTGATAAAATTCAGCCCAAGAATTCCAATGACCTCACATAGGTGATCAATGTCAGTGAATGCATCTTTACATGACATCATCTACCCACCTCTGCTCAATACACCACACCCCCATCACCCACCCAGCAGCACTCCCTGGCACTCAGGAGACTCACACCTAACATCCAGATACTCCATCTTACCCTCACACAACTTCAAATGCTGTTGGCCTCACACCCAGCACTTGCTGCCTCCACATACCTCCAGCTATTCAGCTATGGCAGACATATCACCAGAACACAGTGCTACAAAATCACTGACACTCTACCCTCTCTCTTGCAGGGCAAGGTGGCACACAATAGAAGGGGGTAGAACAGAATCAGCAGGGGAGAAGAGTGCCTGCATCTCCTGAGCCCTATGGACGAGGTAGTTCTCCACATCATGGGGCCATCGTTGTTGTGACAGAGCATGCGGCATTTGCCGTCACTGAGAACGTTGAAGATGACGTTATGTTCCTGTCTGATGCTGCTTCTCAGTTTGCACCTCACCCTCATCCTGTTATCTGCCATGAGAAGCTAGCTGCTCAGGGTGACCATGGACCTCTTGCTTTCCACCGCACTCCACTTCCCTCACACCAACCTTCCTTTTCTGATTTTCTGATTTCAGACACCCATGAACTGCCACCTGCCCAGCCACAGCAGTACCAGGAGAAAGAGAGAGCGCAACAGCACAACACTGATGTTTGGGCTCTGACACTCTCAGCCACTAGCTCCGATACTGGCACTGCATGTACCTTGGAGGCTAATATAGAGTTGGGGTCAGTATGTTGTGAGTCACTGGACACAAGTGGGATGCAGCCAGGTCAGGGATAAAAGATAGTTCACTTATCAGCTCACCAGCAGGTGAGGTCACAGATGAGTTCTGCTACAAGGGATCTAGGTGAGAACCTGGGACAACATATAGGACAACACTGATGGGATTGCACATAGCGATACTGGATGCAAAAGCAAAATACTGCAGATGCTGGAAATCTGAAACAAAAACAGAAAATAATGGAGATACTCAGCAGGTCAGGCTGCATCTGTGGAAAGAAAAGAAGAGTTAACTTTCAGGTCGAAAACCTTTCATCAGAGATGCTGGCTGCATTGGCTGTTCTGCCAGATAGCCTCCTGTTACTGTCAGGGAGCATGGAGTAGTTTTGCTCCATGTTGGCAGAGGGCAATGTGCAGAGCTTCCCCTCTCCTGTCTCCACAGCCTCTGCTCCATCTCCCTGTTGTTCTGCAGACCCAGAGACACTGTCACTGCAGCTCCCATACCTGTTGCAGCTTTTGTGGGGACAGGTCACCAAATCCTCTGACCTTCCTGTGAGGATGCAGCAAACTTTCTGGCAAATCCAGAAGTTGCAGCACATCCAAAAACACTTTGGAGTACTTTCAGAGACATTGTAATAGCAGAAGTTATTCAAAGTTACTTCACCCCCAGGTTAAGGACCTGCCTTTTAAATATCACTAGTGCAGGGCCACTCTTGCTGTTTAATGCTTGATCATTGGTGAAGCAAATTCATTGAATGAGTCTGCATAGTTCAAATTTGGAAAACAGGTGACAAAGCAGCCAGCAGGGCTGTGTGATGTCATGATAGCACCATTTCAGCTGCTGCTGATGTATGCAGGGAACGCCCATGCGAGCACCCTTCTCAACATAGTACACCGCGCAGGCCGCTCTGGAAGACTTTTGGCTTCCGTAGCACCATCTCCATCAGCGCTACAGATTCAAATTTCTCGTCCATTTGCAAGTGTCAGCCGTAGCTCAGTTGGTAGTGCTCTCGCCTCTGAGTTAGAAGGTTGTGGATTTGAGTTCCACTTGAGCACTAAATAGTCTAAACTGATACTCCAGTGCCGTACTGAGGGAATGCTTCACTGTGGAGGTGTTGCCCTTTGGATGAGATGTGAAAGCGAGGTCCTATCTGCCTTCTTAGGTGGATGTAAAAGATTCCATGGCACTATTTTGAAGAAGACCATGAAAGTTATTCCTGGTGTCCTGGCCAATATTTATCCCTCAATCAACATCACAAAAACAGATTACTGATGATTATCACATTGCTGTTTGTGGGAGTTTGTTGTGTGCAAAATGGGCTGCTATATTACAACAGTGACGACACTTCAAAAAGTACTTCATTGACTGCAGAGCGCTTTGGGATGCCCGGTGATTGTGAAAGGCACTATATAAATGCAAGTCTTTCCTTTTAAATGACTAAGGTTCATTTTTTGTAATCATATAACTAATTGTTATAATGAAGTGATTTATGTCTTTAACCACTTATAGGGACTAAACCAAATCAGGCGTACATCCCTATGAATCTCCCTTTATTATTTCATACCAGACAAATTCTTATAGACACTTATGTGGATCCAAAGAATTAAACTAGTTTTCCCTCAAAGAAAGAAAACTAACATAGAATATTACTGTCTTTTGGATAGCCTATTTTTTAATAATTATGGCTGTCATAAACATCCCAGATATTATTGCTCTAGTCATAGTTCCAAAGGACCATATGCATCTCTCCCCATTAGAGAGAGACAGTTGGTGATGTGTAGCTAGCTTGAGGGTCACCATTCCTCAAACATGGAGCAAGAATAGAAGGCAGGCCTCCATGAACTACCACAGCTGATACAGGGATTGAATCTGTGCTGTTGGTGTCTTTCTGCATTTCATGCTAGCCATCTAGCTGACTGAGCTAACTGACCCTCCCCTCCCCCCCGATCTTGTAAGGGTCTGGGAAACTCTCTTCAATACGTATCTCTCCACTTAAAGAGACACAAAGAGGTGTTCTTGTAGTTGTATACAGAATGTTACATGAGACGATTTATTAACTTATATATTTATTAAAGAAATGAACACGCAATACACTTTTAAATGGATAAGTATATCACAATATCAAATATTACTAAGAGATGTAACACATAATCTTATTTCTAAAATAGAATCCAAAAGTGCAACCTTGACATTGTTACAGCATAATATCTTAGAATATCCATCAAAATTTAAAGTAAACTTTTACCTTAAATTCCCTGAGTAAGCCATAGGGTGAGAAATATTGATGAGGAATTCAACACTTCTAATTTTTGCTTCAAAAACCCTCATGTTTATACTGTTTCCAAACTATCATTTGACCTTTTAGCGTATAGGTGTTACCTTTCTGTGTGTATTTTTCCTACTTTTGAGATCCATAAATGGTAATATCATTAACTATCATCTCCACTTAATGTTTTTCCAGAAACCCCCTACTCTTGAAGTTGTGAGCATTTATTGGCCAAAATATTTATAATTGGCTTTACTTGACTTCTTGTTCTTGTAAGTACTATTCCATTTATTATTTTATTATCTATAATTGCCTTTTATGATACCTTGAACCATCTTTTGAGGCAATCTGTCTACATTTTACCAACACTATCAATAAATTAAGTTTATTGCTACCTCTTACTGATGTCATATGGGATGTTTCAATGTGTGTTTATCCTCCAAGCCCCTGGCAATAGAAATGCTGGAATGGATTTTCTAACTTAAAAGATGTTTCTAGTTCACATTCTATTGTAACAGGGACCTTGAAATTTCTAACTCTACCTTCTTAAAGGGGAATGTCAGTGAGTCTTGAAAAAATGATCATTTATTCAATCTTTAATTGTAAAAGGTATAATATATTAACTTTATTTAAATTCTACTTAATTAAGAATAGTATACCTATGTTTCATCACAATAAGAAAAATATTTGTATTGTGTTATGGGGGTCCGTGGATTTTTTATAACATGGGAAGAGGGCCTCAGAAGAAAAAAAATTGGGAACCCTTGATTTCATTGGTTTCTTGCTTTTCTAATAAACAGTTTTCAGGCCATTGATACCATTCACATCCTCTTTGTTATTACAATAACATCTGTTGTACTTCCTCCTTTTTGTATTCAGCACTATTTATGGACTTTCTAGTCATTCAGTTCTGATGAAGGATCTATATACCAACAACATATTAACCTGACGTTTCTCCTTACAGATGTTGATTGAACTCCAGCATGATCGGTTTTCATTTCAGAATTTCATCATTTTCTGTTTTTCCTTTTACTTGTACTTGATTGTTGGTTTGATTTTGGATAGATTTTATGATTCCAGTTTTCCTTCATTGTTCTCCAGTAAATAGCTATCATTTACTATTTGAATTATTTCCTCCAAATTCCCTATTCATGTAGAGTAGTATATTTTCCATACTGATATCAACTAAACTCACAAAATGCTGGAAATATCTTTGTCCAACTGAAACATTTATCTGTCTTTTCTCAGTTCGAAAGCAGACAGACCTGATGTGTATTTACTGCAATTTTTGTTTTTATTTCTGATTTCGCTTTTGCAATTTTTGTTTTATCTTTAATATCAAATGCTACCTTAATCTTTCTAAAAATGTACTCTTAATTGGAATTGTAAGTGTTGTCATGGATTTAGTAGCAGAGATTATACTAATTGGTTAGTTTAGGTCTTCTGTTCATTGGTTGCTAGGGGAGACATTTGTTGTAACATAGGATTCTCTCCATCTTGGATCTGAAGAGAAGATAATTGACAGTTTAAATAATAAACATTTTCTGCAATGCCCACATATGAAACAACTTATGTAACAATCATCTGTGCACGCTAATCCATAAACCTTGTGGTTCAAAAAGATTTAATTATATGGGCATTAGAGTTAGCTTCACACTTGTGGGTCTACTGGACTTGGTGGTGTAATTGGAATCGAGTGTTTTTAAAATGAGAGTTCAGATGCTTAGATCCATTGGTGTTTAATATGTAATATAAAGTGTAGAAATTCCTGCTTGCAGAAGTGACTGGACAAGCAGCAGCCAGAAAATAGCAAACTCAGTGAACTCCCACTAGTTCTGCGGTGTGCAGAATTCTGGACCAGAATGTCCATTGGCAGTGGTGTCTTGCATAGGCTGCTCTGCACCATAAGACAAGTTGTTGCATACAGCTGCTTTAAACAGGTGACTGATGCAATGCCCAACGTTGACTCTACTTCTTTTGTGGAGTGTGCAGGTGATTTGTTTAAGTGTACGGTCCCTTTAAATTTTTTTGCTTGGCCATGCACCTCTGATAATTTAAAGGGGATGACTTGTGCGTGGGGACTTTCAGGTTGTAGTTGCACAGCTTAGAGGGATCATTGTTGTCAACCTCTTCTTTACCTTTTCCACTGAACAACAGTAGCAGCATGACAGCAGTCCAATGTCGCTGCATTGCTGGATGTTTCCAAGTCCAGGACTTCCATATGGCCATCTGGCCTATGGGCACAATGCCTTGGCGTACCTGAACAGTATAGAGTTCCATTCAGTCACTCTGCAATTGCTAAGTGACTATCAGCAACATACCATGAATGTCAACAGCTACTTCCAGGCAGCAATCTAGGTGCATTTATTTTAAACCATATGTGGCAGGCTTATTTGAAAAGGAAGGCAAACTCAAAGGAGGTCTCCTTCGAAACCAAGGCCCTGGTTAATGGTATCCTTGCAAAAGCCACAGACGTAAGTAGAGTGCAGATATAAAGATGCCCATGCAGCATTCTCATTGTGTTTGATACCAATACCACTTGAGGGCTCTGCTGCAGATGCTCATGGAATTGTCCTGATAGTGTGGCTAGTGACCCTGTCCACTCTCCAGAAAGTTGTTTTGAACAAACTCCGAGGAGACGATTTAAACCGTAGCTGCTCGGCAGAGATCAGGCAGGTGGTCGATTAAAATTGCTTAGGTTACATTCAAGATTCCACCGTTACAAATTTTAACTCTCTATTGAGCAGGTGAAAAGTATACCCACCCAAAGCTGGTGGGGTCCTTTTTATATGCATGTCCAGGCCTGTCAATGCCTTTGGGACCTGGCTGCAGTTGTAACTAGTGGCCTGAGTAGAAAAAGCACTGTGGTTTTCCCACCAGGTGAAGACAGCAGGGTGTACAGCCAAGGCTGGAAAAGGCCCAAAGAGGTAAGTTTCTTTTTTTTAAAAATGGTCCCTTTTGGAACCAAAAGAAGCAGGACTGCTCCTCCAGGCTCCACAGGAAAACTTAGGCCTCTCTTGCCATGTGTTGCTCCATACCCACCAACCACCTAATCCTCAACATAACCCATGCACCCCCATTCCCCCACCCACCACAATGCCCCTCCGCACAGGTCAGCTGATGGAATTTAAATAAGGCCCGGGAGTCAAAACAGGTAAAATGAATTCAATGAAAAACAAAAAAAAATATTTTATTATATTCCATCATAACTTTCTGACATGTAAAAAGTCAACGTGCTTTAAGCTTTGCTAAATGTCATGCTTTGGAACTTAAACTGTTTGAATATGGAAAGAATCTCTGCACTTCTGCAAACCTTGAACAACTTGTTGTTTTAATGTGAATTCACCATAAACCATGAGGGGAATTTTATGCAGGCCACCACAGTGGATTTGGTGGCCTGTGGGGTGATATAATTAGGCAGAAGGTGTTTTATCGGATTCCCGGGATACTTTAGAGGAATTAAGTCAGCGGTTTGCAGCGTTCCGGGGTTGCCCCAGGAGACTGGCGGATTGCAGCTTTGCATTCATTTAAATAACACGATTAGTCATTATCCTATGTATAGTTACAATTTAGTCCTACCTGCCAGATTAAGTGAATGGCGAGTGATATTTTTTTTTATTCATTCATGGGATGTGGGCGTCACTGGCCAGGCCAGCATTTATTGCCCATCCCTAATTGCCCTTGAGAAGGTGGTGGTGAGCTGCCTTCATGAACCACTGCAGTCCATTTGGGGTAGGTAGACCCACAGTGCTGTTCGGAAGGGACTCCAGGATTTTGACCCAGCGACAGCGAAGGAATGGCGATATAGTTCCAAGTCAGGATGGTGTGTAACTTGGAGGGGAACTTGCAGGTGGTGGTGTTCCCATGTATTTGCTGCCCTTGTCCTTCTAGTTGGTAGAGGTCGCGGGTTTGGAAGGTGCTGTCTAAGGAGCCTTGGTGCATTGCTGCAGTGCATCTTGTAGATGTACATACTGCTGCTACTGTGCGTCGGTGGTGGAGGAAGTGAATGTTTGTAGAAGGTGTGCCAATCAAGCGGGCTGCTTTGTTCTGGATGGTGTCGAGCTTCTTGAGTGTTGTTGGAGCTGCACCCATCCAGGCAAGTGGAGCGTATTCCATCACACTCCTGACTTGTGCCTTGTAGATGGTGGACAGGCTTTGGGGAGTCAGGAGGTCAGTTACTCGCCTCAAGATTCCAAGCTTCTGACCTGCTCTTGCAGCCACGGTATTTATATGGCTACTCCAGTTCAGTCTCTGGTCAATGGTAGCCCCTAGGATGTTGATAGTGGGGGATTCAGCAATGGTAATGCTGTTGAATATCAAGGGGAGATGGTTAGATTCTCTCTTGTTGGAGATGGTCATTGCCTGGCACTTGTGTGGCGCGAATGGTACTTGCCACTTATCAGCCCAGGCCTGGATATTGTCCAGGTCTTGCTGCATTTCTACACGGACTGCTTCAGTATCTGAGGAGTCACGAATGGTGCTGAACATTGTGCAATCATCAGCGAACATCCCCATTTCTGACCTTATGATTGAAGGAAGGTCATTGATGAAGCAGCTGAAGATGGTTAGGCCTAGGACACTACCCTGAGGAACTCATGCAGTGATGTCCTGGAGCTCAGATGATTGACCTCCAACAACCACAACCATCTTCCTTTACGCTCGGTATGACTCCAGCCAGCGGAGGGATTCCCATTGACCTCAGTTTTGCTAGGGCTCCTTGATGCCATACTCAGTCAAATGCTGCCTTGATGTCAAGGGCAGTCACTCTCACCTCACCTCTTGAGTTCAGCTCTTTTGTCCATGTTTGAACTAAGGCTGTAATGAGGTCAGGAGCTGAGTGGCCCTGGCGGAACCCAAACTGAGCGTCACTGAGCAGGTTATTGCTAAGCAAGTGCCGCTTGATGGCACTGTTGATGACACCTTCCATCACTTTACTGATGATTGAGAGTAGGCTGATGGGACGGTAATTGGCCGGGTTGGACTTGTCCTTTTTTTTGCGTACAGGACATACCTAGGCAATTTTCCACATTGCAGGGTAGATGCCAGTGTTGTAGCTGTACTGGAACAGCTTGGCTAGGGGCATGGCAAGTTCTGATGCACAGGTCTTCAGTACTATTGCCGGAATATTGTCAGGACCCATAGCTTTTTCAGTGTCCAGTGCCTTCAGTCATTTCTTGATATCACGCGGAGTGAATCAAATTGTCTGAAGTCTGGCATCTGTGATGCTGGGGACCTCAGGAGGAGGCAGAGATGGATCATCAACTCGGCACTTCTGACTGAAGATTGTTGCAAATGCTTCAGCCTTGTCTTTCACACTGATGTGCTGGGCTACCCCATCATTAAGGATGGGGATATTTGTGGAGCCACCTCCTCCAGTTAGTTGTTTAATTGTCCACCATCATTCACGGCTAGATGTGGCAGGACTGCAGAGCTTCGATCTGACCCGTTGGTTATGGGATCGCTTAGCTCTGTCTATCGCATGCTGCTTATGCAGTTTGGCATGCAAGTAGTCCTGGGTTGTAGCTTCACCAGGTTGACACCTCATTTTGAGGTACGCCTGATGCTGCTCCTGGCATGCCCTCCTGCACTCTTCATTGAACCAGGGTTGGTCTCCTGGCTTGATGGTAATGGTAAAGTGGGGGATATGCCGGGCCATGAGGTTACAGATTGTGGATGAGTACAATTCTGCTGCTGCTGATGGCCCACAGCGCCTCATGGATGCCCAGTTTTGCATTGCTAGATCTGTTCAAAATCGATGCTATTCAGCACGGTGATAGTGCCACACAACATGATAGACAGTATCCTCAATGTGAAGGCGGGACTTCGTCTCCACAAGTACTGTGCGGTGGTCACTCCTACCAATACTGTCATGGACAGAAGCATCTGCGGTATGCAGATTGTTGAGGACGAAGTCAAGTATGTTTTTCCCTCGTGTTGGTTCCCCCACCAACTGCCGCAGACCCAGTCTAGCAGCTATGTCCTTTAGGACTCGGCCAGCTCGGTCAGTAGTGGTGCTACCAAGCCACTCTTGGTGATGGACATTGAAGTCCCCCACCCTGAGTACATTTTGTGCCCTTGTCACCCTCAGTGCTTCCTCCAAGTCATGTTCAACATGGAGGAGTACTGAGTCATCAGCTGCGGGAGGGCGGTAGGTGATAATCAGTAGGAGGTTACCTTGCCCATGTTTGACCTGATGCCATGAGACTTCATGGGGTCCGGAGTCGATGTTGAGGACTCCCAGGGCAACTCCCTCCCTCCTGTATACCACTGTGCCACCACCTCTGGTGGGTCTGTCCTGCCAGTGGGACAGGACATACCCAGGGATGGTGATGGCAGTGTCTGGGACATTGTCTGTAAGGTATGATTCCGTGAGTATGACTATGTCAGGCTGTTGATATTCCCATGTCACTCAGTTCACGATTGTTTCAACGTGATGTGCAATTGTTGGATTGTGCAGTTGAGTCTCAGGACTGTGCTCTTCTCTCTTTAACTCAGCCGCTAAACTAACGCCTGCATTGGAATGGATGTTTGCCTCTAGGCTCAGAACCAGCAAGAGTGAATCATCTCGGGGAATGGCAGTGAAGGCATGGGTGGGGGCTACATGGAGGAACAGGGAAAAATAGTCGGGGAGGGAAAGGTGGAGTTGATCGGGTGCATGGAGGAGCAGGGAAGGGTGGAGTGGAGCGTCCAGGTTGTTGAATGGTTGATGGTGAAGATGCATTTTGTCCGCTGTGGGGGTGATGGGTGGATTAGATCAGTACTGTGTGAAGATATTTGGCAAGGGCCTATAGGATGGGCTGAGTGCTGGGGATCTGTGGGGCAAATTGAGCATTCTGGCTAACAAAGGGAATGGTCACAGTCGATGGGGGCAAATGGATTCTTTAGAGGAGAAGATCAAGACTAATGGGTGGGTATTGGACAGCTTCATATGGAGGGGTACGGGACTCGGCAACAATGGTCAGTTTGATGTGAGGATGTTCAAGGATAAGAGTCGGCATGTCAATAGTAACAGAAGTAGGAACGAGGGAGGGATGGCATGAATACATCGATGATTACACTGTGCACGGTAATGGGGGGAGCTCAATGCTAACATAGAAACATAGAAAATAGGAGCAGGAGTAGGCTATTCGGCCCTTTGAGCCTGCTCCGCCATTCATTATGATCATGGCTCATCATCCAACTCAGTAGCCTGTTCCCGCTTTCCCACCCATATCCTTTGATCCCTTTAGACCCAAGAGCTACATCTAACTCTTTCTTGAAAACATACAATGTTTTGGCCTCAACTGCTTTCTGTGGTAGTGAATTCCGCAGGCTCACCACTCTCTGGGTGAAGTAATTTCTCCTCATCTCAGTCCTGAAAGGTTTACCCTGTATCCTGAGACTATGACCCCTGGTTCTGGACTACCCCACCATCAGGAACATCCTTCCTGCATCTACCCTGTCAAGTCCTGTGAGAATTTTATAGATTTCTATGAGATCCCCCCTCACTCTTCTGAACTCCAGCGAATATAATCCTAACCGACTCAATCTCTCCTCATACATCAGTCCCGCCATCCCAGGAATCAGTCTGGTAAACCATGGCTGCACTCCCTCTATAGCAAGAACATCCTTCCTCAGATAAGGATACCAAAATTGCACACAATATTCCAGGTGTGGCCTCACCAAGGCCCTGTATAATTGCAGCAAGACATCCCTGCTCCTGAACTCGAATCCTCTCGCTATGAAGGCCAACATACCATTTGCCTTTTTTACCGCCTGTTGCACCTAACGGAGGGAAGGTAACATTGGGTGGGTCAAGGGTGATGGGTTCAAGTTGGAAGGTTGCAGGAGGAGGTTGGGAGGTGGGGAGACTTGCCCTGAATTCCACACACACCATTTTTTGAACGATAATGGAAACCATGTGGACACTCAAGGATTGCAAGGAGAGTGGGAGGAGGCAATAGACATTGGGTGTGCCTTCTACCTGGGTGTAATTTGAAATCAGATATAAGGGAGCTGTTCATTGCCTCGATGTTTCAGCTCACTAGCAACAGATTGCTGAATCGCCAAGCTCTGCTTATTTATTGTTCAGAACTGCCACAGCGACATAGGTCTCATACACCCAATTTGTCTAGTACCACAGGAAGAAGAGCAAAGAGAGAGACTAAGGAGGGCTCTTTTCTCTCAACCCATGATGCCTGAGCGCCAGCAACAGGCAAAACAGGAAGTTGAGGATGTTCAGATTGATAACATCTAGGAATGGCCTTATTGAAGACAGGCACTGGCACATCATCACATCCTCAGGACAAGGACAAATTACTTCCAAATGTCAGAGAGACAATCCCAGAGATGCCAAAGGATGTCACGTGAAATGATCACAGAAATTTGTAGGATCCTACAGCATGACCTGCAGTAGCTTGGATTCGGTGGGAATCCCATGCCTATTGCCCACAAGGTGACTGCTGCACTCAATTTTTTTTCCAGCGCTCATTCCAGGAATCCACCGGTGACATACGAGGCATTTCATAGTCTGCGACTCTGCATCAAAGAGGTAACCAGTGCCCTTTTTTGATGTGCCATGATTTCATCGACTTACCTATAGATGAGGACAGCCAGGAAGCAAGGTTTGCGGCCTTCGGCACCATTGCTGGTTTCCCTCGAGTGCAAGGTGTGATTGACTGTACTCATGTGGCCATTAGAGCTCCCTGGGACCAGTCTGCTGTCTTTGTCAATCACAAAGGCTTCTACTCTTTAAATGTACAGCTGGTTTGTGACCAGAAGAATCATGCATGTTTGTGCACATTTCCCAGGCAACTGTTATGACTCCTATATTTTAAGGAACTCTCAGCTGCTAACAGTTTTCAAGGAACCAGCCAAAGTGGATGGATCGATCCTGGGTGACAAGGGTTACCCACTTTGTGCATAGTTGAGAGACCAGTACATCATCCCCAAAGTGCTGCTGAAGAGAGGTGCAATGTTGCTCATGCATCCACCACAGCCATCATTCAACACACCATAGGCATGCTGAAAATATGATTCCATTGCCCAGACAGTCTGGAGGGGCTCTTCAGTACACACCACAGAGACTGTCACGAATAATCATTGGCTGCTGTGCCTTGCACAACCTTGCAATTAGACACAGCAACATTCTGCAGGCGGAGGAACAGGAGGAACACCAGCCCTCCTCAGATGATGATGACAATCAAGAGGGTAAGGAGGAGGAGGATAACAATGACAACGATGCCATCATCAATATGAGAAACATGCAAGGGACATCAGGGAGAACCTCATTTATCCGTGTTTCAGCCAACAATAAGCCACATCATCAAGGAATGTTGGAAGGAGAAACATAATTCCCCACAGAAATTCCGTTTTGCATGAGGTCTTATTCATCTCTGCAATCTTAATGAAGCGTTGCTGCACTTTCATGTAATTGGCATTTGAAATCATCTATGGTCTACAATGAATGCGACTACACACCACTGCAAGCAGCGTTAAGTTATGACCGTAGAAAACAAAAGTAAGACATGACAGTATTGGAAAAAGTTATTAATTAGCAATAGGAAAACGGCCATCATTGAAGAGTGAAGGCTCAAATTTCAATGAGATATGGACACTGGACATTTCCTGAGATGCATTGCAAACATCATTGCATTCCTGCCACAGGCCTCCAAAAGCATCTTTGTATCTATCTGTAACCAAGCAAAACATTACTGAGAGTAGATCAAATTTTGCATGAACTTGGGGTGTGCAGCAACAGTGCTTGAGTGCCCCCGTGTGCTCACCTGCTGGAGGTAACGGGGTCAGTGTCGGGAGGGGAGGATACAACACCACTAACCCTGGGAGTGTCCTGAAAGGAAGGCCCCGGGGCAGCTGGCACGTGCTCATCCTCCTGGGCGGGACTGGAGCCAATGTCCTTGGGGGTGCTTTTGCTAACGCTGTTGGGGAGGGTTTAAACTAATGTGGCAGGGGGATGGGAACCAAATGAGGAGGTCAGTGGACAGTAAGGAGGTAGTAACTAAAGCCTGTAAGGAACTAAATAATGAAGTCAGGGTGCCTAGGGGGAAGAGTAGGCAGGGAGCAGATGATGAACGCAAAGGGACTGGTGGTCTGAAGTGTATTTGTTTTAATGCAAGAAGTGTAGTAGGTAAGGCAGATGAACTTAGGGCTTGGATTAGTACCTGGGAGTATGATGTTATTGCTATTACTGAGACTTGGTTGAGGGAAGGGCATGATTGGCAACTAAATATCCCAGGATATCAATGCTTCAGGCGGGATAGAGAGGGAGGTAAAAGGGGTGGAGGAGTTGCATTACTGGTCAAAGAGGATATCACAGCTGTGCTGAAGGAGGGCACAATGGAGGACTCGAGCAGTGAGGCAATATGGGCAGAACTCAGAAATAGGAAGGGTGCGGTAACAATGTTGGGGCTGTACTACAGGCCTCCCAACAGCGAGCGTGAGATAGAGGTACAAATATGTAAACAGATTATGGAAAGATGTAGGAGCAACAGGGTGATGGTGATAGGAGATTTTAATTTTCCCAACATTGACTGGGATTCACTTAGTGTTAGAGGTCTAGATGGTGCAGAATTTGTAAGGAGCATCCAGGAGGGTTTTCTAGAGCAGTATGTAAATAGTCCAACTCGGGAAGGGGCCATACTGGACCTGATGTTGGGGAATGAACCCGGCCAGGTGGTTGAAGTTTCAGTAGTGGACTACTTTGGGAATAGTGATCACAATTCCGTAAGTTTTAGAATACTCATGGACAAAGGCGAGAGTGGTCCAAAAGGAAGAGTGCTAAATTGGGGGAAGGCCAACTATACCAAAATTCGGCAGGAGCTGGTGAATGTAGATTGGGAGCAGCTGTTTGAAGATAAATCCACATTTGATATGTGGGAGGCTTTTAAAGAGAGGGTGATTAGCGTGCAGGAGAGACATGTTCCTGTGACAATGAGGGATAGAAATGGCAAGATTAGGGAACCATGGATGACAGGTGAAATTGTGAAACTAGCTAAGAGGAAAAAGGAAGCATACATAAGGTCTAGGCGGCTGAAGAAAGACGAAGCTTTGGAATAATATCGGGAATGTAGGACCAATCTGAAACGAGGAATTAAGAGGGCTAAAAGGGGTCATGAAATATCTAAGCAAACAGAGTTAAGGAAAATCCCAAAGCCTTTTATTCATATATAAGGAGCAAGAGGGTAACTAGAGAAAGGATTGGCCCACTCAAGGACAAAGGAGGAAAATTATGCGTGGAGTCAGAGAAAATGGGTGAGATTCTAAACGAGTACTTTGCATCGGTATTCACCAAGGAGAGGGACATGACGGATGTTGAGGTTAGGGATAGATGTTTGATTACTCTAGGTCAAGTCGGCATAAGGAGGGAGGAAGTGTTGGGTATTCTAAAAGGCATTAAGGTGGACAAGTCCCCAGGTCCGGATGGGATCTATCCCAGGTTACTGACGGAAGCAAGAGAGGAAATAGCTGTGGCCTTAACAGATATCTTTGCAGCATCCTTAAACACGGGTGAGGTCCCGGAGGACTGGAGAATTGCTAATGTTGTTCCCTTGTTTAAGAAGGGTAGCAGGGATAATCCAGGTAATTATAGACCGGTGAGCCTGACGTCAGTGGTAGGGAAGCTGCTGGAGAAGATACTGAGGGATAGGATCTATTCCCATTTGGAAGAAAATGGGCTTATCAGTGATAGGCAACATGGTTTTGTGCAGGGAAGGTCATGTCTTACCAACTTAATAGAATTCTTTGAGGAAGTGACAAAGTTGATTAATGAGGGAAGGGCTGTAGATGTCATATACATGGACTTCAGTAAGGCATTTGATAAGGTTCCCCATGGTAGGCTGATGGAGAAAGTGAAGTCGCATGGGGACCAGGGTGTACTAGCTAGATGGATAAAGAACTGGCTGGGCAACAGGAGACAGAGAGTAGCAGTGGAAGGGAGTTTCTCAAAATGGAGACGTGTGACCAGTGGTGTTCCACAGGGATCCGTGCTGGGACCACTGTTGTTTGTGATATACATAAATGATTTGGAGGAAAGTATAGGTGGTCTGATTAGCAAGTTGGCAGACGACACTAAGATTGGTGGAGTAGCAGATAGTGAATGGGGACTGTCAGAGAATACAGCAGAATATAGATAGATAGATTGGAGAGTTGGGCAGAGAAATGGCAGATGGAATTCAATCTGGGCAAATGCGAGGTGATGCATTTTGGAAGATCCAATTCAAGAGTGAACTAAACAATAAATGGAAAAGTCCTGGGGAAAATTGATGTACAGAGAGATTTGGGTGTTCAGGTCCATTGTTCCCTGAAGGTGGCAACGCAGGTCAATAGAGTGGTCAAGAAGGCATACGGCATGATTTCCTTCATCGGACGGGGTATTGAGTACAAGAGTTGGCAGGTCATGTTATAGTTGTATGAGACTTTGGTTCAGCCACATTTGGAATACTGCGTGTAGTTCTGGTCGCCACATTACCAAAAGGATGTAGATGCTTTGGAGAGGGTGCAGAGGAGGTTCACCAGGATGTTACCTGGTATGGAGGGCGCTAGCTATGAAGAGAGGTTGAGTAGATTAGGATTATTTTCATTAGAAAGACGGAGGTTGAGGGGGGACCTGATTGAGGTGTACAAAATCATGAGAGGTATAGACAGGGTGGATAGCAAGAAGCTTTTCCCAGAGTGGGGGATTCAATTACTAGGGGTCATGAGTTCAAAGTGAGAGGGGAAAAGTTTAGAGGGGATAGCGTGGAAAGTTCTTTACGCAGAGGGTGGTGGGTGCCTGGAACGCGTTGCCAGCGGAGGTGGTAGACGCGGGCACGATAGCGTCTTTTAAGATGTATCTGGACAGATACATGAATGGGCAGGAAGCAAAGAGATACAGACCCTTAGAAAATAGGCGACAGGTTTAGATAGAGGATCTGGATCGGCGCAGGCTTGGAGGGCCGAAGGGCCTGTTCCTGTGCTGTAATTTTCTTTGTTCTTTGTTCCATCTGGGTGCATGATGGCACCTGCCTGTCTCCCTGAGGGGAAGGAGTACCTGGAGGGAAGTCCAGGTTCCTTGTCCCCCTCTCGCTGAGATTCTGCTGCACGGAGCCCTTGGCAACAGCGATGAAGTACAGGTCAAATCGCATATGATCCAAATGCTCAACCAGACTCACCACAGAGCTCACCAAACTCTTGACTGAGGAAGCCATATGCTCATATGCCTGGGTCATGGCAGACGTCATGGCTTGCATGGACTTCTCCAAGGCACATACAAAGCCTCGCATGACCTCAGGCATCTGACATATTTTCCACATGCCTTTGCTGCACATCCAGCAGGCTTCTCATAACAACAGAGGATTATTATGAGCACGGGGCTGAACAGGGGTCATGTCCCCAGCAGTCCTCCAATTGTCAGCGGACGCAGCTGGTACATGCTTCCTCAGCTGCTGGGACGTGTCTGTGTTGTGCACACCAGCTTGTGACCCAGATTCTAATCTTAAACATCAGCGAACCGTGTGGATGTATCTGTGCTGGTGGAGGTGGAAGAAGAGACAGTTGACAGTGCACCCTCCGGGGCATTGGCTTCCTTTCCCCCGAGGAGGATTCTTGGGCCATGCGGCACTTGCACTGGAGACACAAACAGAGGCACTTTAAGCATGTGCTTCACATGAGTTCACACAATTACCTTCAGTTTCCACATATGGCTGCAAGAGCAGAGATGACACTTCATCTTTATTCCTTGTGGCTCCTGCCTCACCATCTCCATTTGCTCTGCCTCCCTTCTCTCTTGCGATCTCCGAAGCCTCCTCCTCTGCTGTGGTCAGTGGCCTGATGTCAGGAATCCCTCCTCCCATCTTAGCTGGTTGTGGCTTCGTTTCTCCTGGAACAGACAGTGCAGATTTAATGACATGGCAAATGCATACATATATCAACATCTCTCATTCTGCATTGGCTTTCGCACAACACATCTAATCACAAACAATGCCAATCTTCATCATTTAGTAGATTACACCAAGGCTGCTCACACATTCCACTGCATTCCTTACGTACTCTCTGCCTTAAAGACACGGAGCCATGGAAGAAATGAATGGAACAGCGTCTCCAGAACCACTAACCCTCGCCAATCTGAGCAAGTCATTGATGTGCTTATGGTTCTGTACCCATGTTCTAAGAGTTACCCCACGGTTCGAGACTTGCTCTTCTACATTCATTCAAGCCGCCTTGGTGAGGCGGGAGGATCTTCTGACTCCATCAGCAGGAAAGATGACTTTCACCTTCCTCTGACAGCCTGGGGGAGAACCTGCAGGGAAACATCACTGAACTGTGGAGCGGGACACTGCCTGCTGGCTGCCATGTGATTCACTTTGGCTGTCAGGAAAATAAATATGAAGTTGGTGGTGACTTTCACAAAATAAGGGAGGCAAAAACATTTTGATGTAAGTGAAGGCTTCAACTAAGTGAGTCTGAAGATACTTACATGAAAGGAAGGCTGCTGTTCCTTAAGGCTGCAAGCACAGAATGTTTGTTTTATATCCGTGGCAATCATGGTGCTTGGGGCAGTGATAGCGGGTTTCACCAATGAAAGGCTGTCACCCCTTGCCTGTCCCCGCATGGCTAATCTACAAAAAAAATTGCATGGGAAATGGGATTTGCAGCAGGAGCGGAAGTTACAACGACGTCCGGACCCGCCGTCAGGAACACCACGGTAATGATAAGACTCCACCCCATGTGTTTTAGTTTGCTGCTTAACTGCACAACCATTTGAACAAAGGATTCAAAGACCACAGTCATTCCTAGCCTATGTACACATTTGTTATATATAGACTATCATGGGATTCTAACTATCTGATTACTAACAAAGTAACTACACTGAATTAATATCCAACAATAGCTATAATTACCTAACAAAAAGAAGGGAGTGGTGGGAACAACAAACAAAATAATTTTTCAATGGAATCAGTTAAAAATATTCTCAATGCTCAGGATCAATAAATTCTGTAAATTGTTGTAATATTTGTGAAACAGAGCCTGCCCATTGAAACACACAATGCACATTACCTCAAGAACGCATCACCAGCTGCCTGTTTCTTAATTAGAGTTGACTCCCTTTAGATGGTGGAATCCACTGATACAACTGATGAGCTACTCACCATTGACAAATAGGAATACTAATTAAAGCAGAGGGACTTTTAAAATAAACAATTAAAAAAATGAAAATATTCATCAAATAGATTGCTTGCATGATGCCAAAGCAGAAAATCCTGCAAATAGTCACCATCTGAAAGAAAGAAAAGAGGCCAATGGTGGAAACTCTTTATTCAGAACTAATTTAAGATCTCTACTCAAAATGTTCAGATGTCTTTCCTCTTTATAGATGTGTATTTCCAGAATTTATTTCCATCTAAAATGGGAAGATGTCTTCCAAAGGAATGAAAAAGAAACTTGCATTTATACTGTGCAATTTCAGACCTCAGCTATATCCACTAATTGTTTAACATTTCCAGTTTTATCCAAGACTCTAATTCACAGGCTTTCTCCGTCATGGTTTTTTCACCTTTCCATTATCTTCTGGTCTTTTTTTCTCTCATGATGGTGAAGTGGGGGGATGTCCCTTCCTGTCTCAGTGATTTGCACATTCTTTTTCTCTAACATCCCCCGGTGGGAAGCTGGACTAATCAATTTTCCCCATTAATCATACAAATCACTCATCACAATGCCTGAGATTAGACAGAAGGGTTCTTAGGCTGATGAAATACTGTGCATTGGATGCCTGCTGCTTCTGTGAGTAGTGATTCAACAAAGTCTATCTGATGAGAGATAAATCGAATTGCAGTTAAGTTCTCTGATTGGGGGGATGTCATCAGATACCATTGTTATAGCTTAGCAAATATGGTACTAATTTTATCTGATGTGTAAAATAATACTACACAATAGAGCAGTAAGAGGCTAGAATGAACCACTTCTAGAAACCAGAGGCTGATCAATTCTCATTGAGGCATGAGAGTGCAGAGACCAAAAAGAATTAAAGTGAGCAAAAATGCTCACAAAATAAATAAAGTAAGACTACATTAAACAATAGAAGAATTGGCTCTTGACAGCGATTCCTGGTAACATGTCAAACATGGAGAACAGCATATGTCAGACATTAGCAGGGCCATCAGTAATTCGCTGAGTTAGCAAACACAGACCCAGTTCAACATCTTAAGCACAACCAGCAACTACAGTACGCAGCCAACTCTTTCAGATTGTTACAGGGCCTTTTCCAAGATTAATTTGTACCTGGAGAATTCTAATAGTCCATGATGCTCTGTGAATTGGAGGACACATTTTATAACAAAAGAGATTTTGTCAACAAAGTCTGATGAGTGGGCAGGTGGCTGAAATCTGATGATGGGAGGTAAGGTACCAAGGAAAGAGAATCGGTCAAAGAAAACTTTTGGGGCCAAGCAAGGACTGGGCAGGTGCAGGAGCCCACATGAGTTTAGCAGGGCTGATGGTCACAGCTGGGCCACAGACATTAAGGGGGAAAGAGTGAAGCGAGAGGCAGAGAGCAGAAGGGGCCCAGAAAGTTGTGTTTATTTTATTTTGTTTTAGTTTTCCTGTGGGTTAAATGCAGCAGGAATGCTCCTTTAGATCCCACAAGGAAACCTTTGCCCTCTCATTTGGAAGACACCTTGCATCCTTTCTGCCGGCCACCTATCACCTCCCACTGGGTTCCGGTTAGTGACTGACAAAGCCTGTGCAGGTGGGCCCTGGGAGTTCAAATCTCCTAAGCTCGCCACTGTGGAGGGCCAGACGGTTTGCACCAGGGCACACGATTCTTGACTGAGTTAAAATCAGGGCTCTGGTTTGTAAATACTGTCTATGCAACCTTTTTACTGACTTGTCAGGAGGAGCATCTGAACAGCAAAGGAAAACCTTCCCAGGTGATTTGCTTCCTTTCCTGAAAGGTACAAAAAATGCGATAAAGCAAAATATGTGGGTGCTGAGGTAAAAAAAAACAATTGATAGATGTGTTTAAAATCCTGGGGGGTTTAAATGGAGTAGAGGAACTGTTTCCAATGACTGAAGGGTCAATAAACAGAGGGCACAGATTTAAAGTGTGTAGCAAAAGAATCAGTGGCGACATGAAAAGCTTTTTTTATGCAACGAGTGATTTGGATTTGAAATGCACAGCCTGAAGGGTGGTGGAAGCAGATTCAATAGCGGCCCTTCAAAAGAGAATTGGATAAATACTTGAAGGAGAAAAAAACTGCGGGGATATGAGGAAAGAGTGGGAGTTTTTTTTCTTCACTCTTGAGCTGTGAGTGTCGCTGGCAAGGCCAGCATTTATTGCCCATTCCTAATTACCCTTGAGAAGGTGATGGTGAGCCATCTTTTTGAACCACTGCAGTCCATCTGGTAGAAGTACACCCACTTTGCTTTTAGGGAGGGAGTTCCAGGATTTTGACTCAGCGACAAGTGAAGGAATGGCGATATAGTTCCAAGTCAGGACAGCGTGTGACTTGGAGGGGAACTTGCAGATGGTGGTGTTTCCATGCATCTGCCCTTGTCCTTTTAGGTGGTAATGGTCAAAGGATTGCAAGGTGCTGTCGAAGGAGCCTTAGTGAGTTGCCGCAGTGCATCTTGTGGATGGTACAGACTGCTGCCACTGTGCATTGGTAGTGGAGGGAGTGAATGTTTAAGTTGGTGGATGGGGTGCCAATTAAGTGGGTTGCTTTGTTTTTAATGGTGTCGGGCTTCCAGAGCGTTGTTGGAGCTGCACTCATCCAGGTGTCATGGAAGTTTTTATTTTCTCTGTTTAAAAACTAAAGGGGGTCTGTGTGCCTTTAAGACTGAGAGCAGTTTTTTTAATATTCTTTGGGAACAATGTGTGCAAGCTACAAGCCTGTTCCTAAACAACAGCAAGAGGGAGAGGTCACATGCTGTATTTTATAAGTTTGACTGTGTGTAAAGACTGGCTAGAACTGGTTTGATCTGGCAGACCAGCAAAGTGTGCTCTCCTTGAAAGAAGGAAGGAAGGAAGGATTTGTCTCTCTAAGCAGAAAATCTACATTGGCCTACAGGCTGTGTTTCACCTAAACAGGAAAGAACCCCTGGAAATGAATCTTTGCATTATTGGAAGTAGCAAATTCTTTTTTACTCCTGTCTCTAAGATGTCACCGCCTCAGGAAGGACTTTCTGTTGTCTTTTGTGTATTTGGGAGTTCTGGAAACTTCTGGAAACTGGGAGATTGCAACTGAACTTGGAAGAAGAGAGCTCTCTCTCTCGCTCTCACGAATCTCCAAATCCACTAAAGTCACTTAAACCTCAAGAGAGAAAAGACTCCTACATCGAAACAAGTTTTAAATCATGCACTGGGCCCCAACAAAATGGCAAGACTTACCAGCAATCAGAGACTCTACATCAAACTCAAAAGGACTGTAAATAAATCCCAGCTATTGCCTCAAACTTTTCCTCTTTATTCTTTCTACTTTTCTGTCTCTATCTGCTGTGTGTTTATCGCGTATGCATGCTAGTGTGCTCGCGTTTCCTATTTATAGTCGTTAACTGAATTAGAGTTTAAGATTAATAAACTTCCACCTTTCTTGTTTAAATCTAAGAAAACCTGTCTGGTTGATTTCTTTGCCTTACAATTGGAGAGCAGTGAACAAGGATTCACTGAGGGGGAGCTAAAAACACGGTGTTTTTAAAATTAAACCCTGTTACGATTAAACCAGGCAAAGGCTGAGAGGGAACCCCGAGACCCCTTTCTCACCTGGTCACAACAGCCTCCAAGTACCAGGTAATCATCTTAGTCCCAGGACATCACTGCAGGAGTTCCTCAGGGTAGTGTTCTAGGCCCAGCCATCTTCAGCTGCTTCATCAATGACCTTCCCTCCCATCATGAGGTCAGATGTGGGGATATTCACTGATGATTGCACAGTGTTAAATACTATTTGCAACTCCTCAAATACTCATCAGAATGGGACTAACTGGATTGCTCTTTGAAAGATTTGGCACAGACTCCAATGGGCTGAATGGCCTCCTTCAGTGCTTCAGCACTGTATTATTCTATGATTCTAACAACATTAATGCCATCATACTATAAATCTGGTACTCAATTTAAAAAGTTTGCATCAAATTTGTCATATAAAAAGCAAAGGATCCAATATCAGCACATCTAGGTCACATCTCGAAAGACCCACCTCAATAGCTAGTCTGATTCTCAAGTAGTGCTGAGGCAGCACACCATCTAGTGTTGCCAAAGCTCCCGGATTTGATAATTGATCTCCTGATCACTTCTGCAAGCAGCGTAACAGCAAAATTTGTGAAGACAATTGAGTGGCCACTGCTAATGCTGCCATGTCTGTATCCGGATCTTTTACTCAGTTAAACAGAGTTGGGATCAGCAGTATTTCCCCTTGCAGTGCCTTTCCTTTCTGTCCTTAAATTCTCTTGGGGTTGTCATTTTCAGAATTACTCACTCATTCTCATGTATGGCCTTCAGCCCTAAGGACAGCCCAATTTCTCTGCTGCTATCGATACTGGGAAAATAACTTCCTATTCCTCAAAAGCTGCTTTGGGATTTTGTTACGTAGATATGTGTTGTGGACAGAAACGGGTTGTTGACATAAGTGGTTTCCTCTGAAACTGACAGAAGGGTTAATAAAAAGGTTCCATAGTCCCACACAGCCCCCATACTCTGAAATGATGCATTACCTGTCAAACTTAAACTTCCTACAACTAAAATAAAGATTTTCTAAGTGTTTGCTGGCTGGTTGCAGGCTGGCAATTTGCTTTAGGACTCCCCGACTAGAAGATCACTGGATTGCTTCTGCAATTTTGTAGTACTGGTTGTTCTGGGGAAATGGCAGTGAGTTGGGACGGTTGTAGCACACCTCCTGGCAGTCACATCTATAGCAGTGGAAGAGTGTGTGGCCTACAAATTCAGACACTAAATGGCCTCCTAAGCCTACATTATGGCAGGTGAGAAATGTGCATTCATTACAAACTGAAAGTGTGCTGTCTCCCATATTGATAAATGCCAAAAAGTCATGTGCCTATACCTGAAACAAGTGTTAGGTCCTTTACATATGCAAATAAGGGGCACAACACTTGTTTGAGAACCTAATACAAGATTGCGCTCAAGATTGCCAGCAGTTCTCAGGAAAACCAGATCTACATGCAGCCTAACAGGTGGCCCTTAAAGGGGTCAACCAATGAGGTAAGTTTTTAAAAATATATTTCACTGGATGTACACAAAAGAAGAAGAAAGAAAAAGGGAAGGACTGCTCCTTCCGGCCCTACATTCAAAGAACCTGACCTTCTGCCAGGCATTAAGTCTACTCCCCTAATCCCATCACTCCTCCCCACCAGCCTCCACTACCTCCCAACCTGATCTCTCTCCTTTCTCCCCAGCACCCCTCTCCTCCACCCCTTCTCAGTTGGTCTCCTTTCTCACTTACCTGAGGGTCTGCTGCTCTCTGCAGCTTGCTGGATATGAGGCAGAGCCCCAATATCAGAGGCATCTCAGGATTCAGCATAAATGCAAAGGAATTGTTCTCAAATTTGTCGCATCCAAATTTCTAGGCCTGTATGTGTGCTGGGTATTGGCGGAATAAAAAAAAATGGAAAAGAGAGTTGAATAATTTAAACCTTATCCCATGCTCTGAAACTATTAATACTTTCTGAAGTAATGGAAAAACCTCATTTAATTTCATCAAGTAATTAATAACCATCAATCTGTAGCAAATACAGAATGGATTTGTTGGTGCTTTAGGTGTAAAGATCTAATGACTGCATAGAATATCCTCGGGTTTCTGGTGTACAGTGCAGAATGATGTGAGCAGAATGGAGCAATTTGTTTAATTACCATGTTTACATTAGAGCTTCTAATTGGATTGTAGCAATTAATGTTGAACTGAATGTTTATCTGCTTTGCAAACAGTAAGTCCATCTGCCTTAAATCAGCTTCAGTTACAATGGCCTAGAAATTCATTGGTAATGTGCCCATTTTACAGACATAAAACAGGCACCCAAGTATCCAATATGTGCTACTCATTCTGTGCCAGAAGTGCACCAGCCACCATATTGGTAAAGGCTCCAGTATAGATATATGAAATGCCAGATGAAAAGAATGTCCATGAAAAATGTAACCTATTTATTAAGAGGGGAAAACCGCTAAGATAACCTATATTAGGAGTGAGAAAGAAACACACAAACAGAAAGAAAATCCAAAATCCTCATTATACAGATTCCCCTGGACAACAGTGCATTGAACTGTGAATGCTCTGACATGATCAAAGGAGACAAGAAGCGAACGTATACAAAAAAACAAAAAAAAATCCTTTCCTCCCAAGTAGCACCACCTCAATTTGAGAGAAGTTATTCTTCGAACAGAAATGAATGATTCATAACTCAGCACGATATGCGCAATGAATGAATGACTGGCTGCAATTTATTTGTCAGAAGAGCGCTGTTTACAATAACAACTCTGTTAGAATGTCAAACCAGTTGGATATAAAGTGAAATTTAAATGTAAACATTGTAGTTATATGGACTCTAATGGAAAATTTGTATTAAAATTCATATTACTGACCTTGTTATTTCAACACATCAGATAACATTGGGCTCACTGACATCAGGTTAAACAGGCAATGCAGAATCAGGTGCAATAGTTTCCTCTGAACTCCAAGCACAACAGCACATCAATACTTCAGGTTTGCACTTGCTGATGTTCAATATTCAGTATATTCACACCTAATCTGTACTAATGCTTTGTCTTTCAACACACCATTAACATATTGTTTGCCTTTGCTCCGTGACCTTTTGGTCAGCTATGTGGCCTGGTCCAATCTGCACCTTCTCCTTTGTTATCTCTTGCCCAACCCCCACCTCACTTGTTTATAATCTGTGACTTTTCTAATATTTGTCAGTTCCGAAGAAGGGTCACTGACCCGAAACGTTAACTCTGCTTCTCTTTCCACAGATGCTGCCAGACCTGCTGAGTGAATCCAGCATTTCTTGTTGTTGTGTGAGCACATCAATACTATGTTGTGCATCAAGTAGGTACCTGCACATATGCAACAATTTCCAAGTGTCAGAATAATGGAGAATTTGACTGTGCGCGAGTTGCTTCACTAACCTGCACATACATTAGCCCATGGCAGTGTGATGGATCAGATCCTTCTGGCTGCCTGTCCGGTCTTGGCATAACCCTGTTGCAAATCCCGGGAACAATATTATTTACATATTACAGTCTACCACACTCGGCATTACTGGTACTGCTGGGGCAACACCCAGCAGACCCGAGGTTAGGTAGATAAGATACTAATGAATCAACCTGTGATGTTGTTTCCCATAGACTACAGATACTAAGCAATTCTCTAGTATGTCTCAGCAATCAATATTCACCGCACAGCCATTAGGCTGAATTTTCCCATGGGCATCAGGAACCTGACAGAGGGACCATTTCCAGGTCCCGAGCCTGCAAGTTTCGGCAGCTCACCCGCCAGCTTAATTTTACAGGAGGTGGCCAATTAGTAGGCTGCCTCTGCGTTTGCTGTCTGATTAGGGACAGCAGGCAGCACACGGGCGCAGGAGGGCCATTTGGAAGGGCTGGAGGGAGGTCTGGCCGGCAGCCCCACTGGGAAGGCTTAGCGCTGCTCCAGCAGATGGAGAGGGTGCCACATGATGGAGGCACTCACCTAAAGGTCCAAGCGGCATCCTATGAATAACGGCCAGCACCAACCCCGGGATCAGTGTGCAGGGGGAACAGCTCCAAAGGACTGCAGATGTACTGCTTACAACCTTTCTATTGATTTTTACTTGATTCTGAAAGATCACATTCTGGCACTCCGACCTCCCACCATGAAACTGCCTCCAATGCGTTGCCGGGCTCCTGCCACGCTCGGGGGCCCATGTGCCGTTAATAAAATTTCATTGCAGTGCTAGAATACAGGCTAATTGCCCTTTTAATTATCTTAATTGTCTATCCACTGCTAGCAGGCAGGTAGCCATTACCACCAGGATCCCACCACTGACTATGAGCAGAGACAGTGGCCCCAATTTTAAAGTGCATGGCCTTGTACAATGTGCATAACCAGAGAGTCCGATCTTAATGGCCAGACTTCATTACTATAACTTTCATCAGAGTCCTACCCAAACCAGGCCAGAGGCAGTACCTTGTCAGAGAGCAGGCGTGGAAGATCACAGACACAAGGCCACTGCTGGAGACCCGTGGGATTAGTCACCAGCAGTCAGGTAAGGGGAGAGGCCAGGGAAGCCCGAGGTAAGGAGAACACAGGCTTCCTTGTGTGATCCAGAGGAGCATTCCTACCCACAAGTAAACCTAAAATAAAAATTAAAAACTTAACTCCTGGGCCTCTTCTGGCTTATGTTACACTCCCTCTGGCCCAATCTCAGTTTCCTCTTCGACGGCTGGCGATTGTTCCTGCCACACCAGCCCAATTTTGGGGGTTTCTCAGGCCTCATCATTCAGGTGCAGGCCAAATACAAAAACAGGCAGGCCTGGATTTCCAAGCCAACGGGTGACACAAACTCTTTAAAATGTAATGGCACAAAATGTTGTTTTCATTTGATTATATCACAAAAATCTTTTTTACATAAGTGTGTTTTGCACATTCAAACTGTGAACAGCATTTGGAAATAATACATTTGTAATCCCTTTAATCAATAGGATTACAGCGCTTCCAGGTTTTGAAATACACGAGAGCAGTAATTAGTTTATTAATTACCAGAGCAGCAATACTGATTAGTGAATAATGCCTGGTGATGCAGGATAAATATTGAACAGGGTGAATAGATGCTTCATATATATTTAAACAACTTGTTTATTCTAAATACATCTTACTTCCACAAGCCAAGATAGAAGCAATCTGTGTATCAGCTGATGAAATGGTAAAGAACATAATTGGTCTGAAAGCAGCATTGCAAGTTCTCATTTTGCAAGTGCACTACTTTGTGAACTTTTCTTCCATTCACAAACTCACATCTTCTTTCCCCTCCTCACCTGCCCTCCAGTGCCTCAATCTAACATGAGTGGAGATGGTGAATACTCTTTTCTTTACATAGTCATTTGCTGGCATCTATGTGATATGAATGTTACCTGACACTTATCAGCCCAAGCTTGGATATTATCCAATTCCTGTTGTAGATGTGTATAGGTTGCTTCATTATCAGAGGAGTTGTGAGTGGACATGAACACAGGGGAATCATCAATGCCCACTCTTGACATCACAGTGGAAAGAAGGTCAATGATGAAGCAATGGAAGATGATTGGCTCAAAGACTAGGGAAGGGAAAAATCCATCAATGCTCCAGCTCATCAGTTGTTCAGGAAAAATAGGGAAGGAAAGAAAGGAGGAGGGGTGGCAGTTTTGTTTAAGGAGAATATTACAGTGCTAGAAGAGAGAGGATGTCCTAGAGGAGTAAGGGACAGAATCTATTTGGTTGGAGGTAAGAAACAATAGAGGTACCATTACATTGCTGGGTGTATTCTATAGACCACCAACTAGTGGTAAAGTTTACAGAGGCACATATTTGCAAGGCAATTACAGAGAGGTGAAATAACTATAGAGTGATTATAATGGGAACATTTAATTATACGAATATAGACTGGAATAATTATATTGTAAAGAGCAGAGAGGGGGGAGAGTTTCTGAAGTGTGTTAAGGATAATTTTCTAGATCAGTATGTTTCTGACCCAATGAGGAAAAGACATTCTTGGATCTGGCTCTGGGGAATGAGGTGGGCCAAGTGGATTAAGTGTCTGTCGGGGAACATTTAGGGGACAGGGGTCATAGTATCATAATGTTCACATTAACTTTATAAAACGACAAGGAATGATCCAAAGTAAAAATTATTTAATTAGGGGAGGGCCAATTTCAATGGGGTGAGAACAGATCTGGCCCAGGTAAATTGAAATCGAAGATTGGCAGGCAAAACTGTAATGGAACAATGGGCTGCCTTTAAAAAGAAGATAGGTCGGGCACAGTCGAGGTACATTCCCACAAAGGGGAAAGGTAAGACGAATAAAGCCAGATCTCTGGATGACAAAGATAGAGAGTAAGAAGCAGTAAAAGGGTGCATATGACAGATGTCAGGTTAATAATTCAAGTGGGAACCAGGCTGAATATAGAAAGTTCAGAGGGGAAGTGAAAAAAGTAATGAGAAGCAAAGAGAGAGCAGGAGAACAAACTGGCAATTAACTTAAAAGGAAATCCACAAGTCTTCGATAGGCATATGAATTCTAAAGGGGTGATAAAAGGTGGGGTGGGACCAATTTGGGTGTCTTTGTTCATGAGTCACTGAAAGCTAACATGCAGGTACAGCAAGCAATTACGAAGGCAAATGGTATGTTGGCCTTCATTACAAGAGTATTTGAGTATAGGAGTAAAGATGTCTTACTGTAATTGCATAGAGCCTTGGTGAGACTGCACCTGGAGTAGCGTGTGCAGTTTTGTTCTCCTTACCAAAGGAACAGTATACTTGCCATAGAGGGAGTGAAATGAAGGTTCACCAAACTAATTCCTGGGATTGAGGGATTGTCCTATGAGGAAAGTTTAAATAGACTGGACCTTTATTCTCTGGAGTTTAGAAGAATGAGAGGTGATCTCATTCAAACATACAAAATTCTTACAGGGCTCAACAGGGTTGATGCAGGAAGGATGTTTCCCCTGACTGCTGATCCAGAATAAGGGGCAGGCCATTTAGGACTGAGATGAGGAGGAATTTCTTCACTCAGAGGGTGGTGAATCTGTGGAATTCTATGCCCCAGAGGGCTGTGGAGACTCAGTCATTGAGTATGTTCAAGATTGAGATTGATCGATTTCTGCATATTAAAATCATCAAAGGATATGAGGATAGTGCAGGAAAATGGTGTTGAAATAGAAGATCAGACATAATCTCAATGAATGACGGAGCAGGCTCGAAGGGCTGAATGGCCTTCTGCTCCTATTTCTTATGTTCTTCAAAAGAGGATTTATGCATGGAGGCAGAGGTCATGGGTGAGATACTAAATGAGTACTTTGCATCTGTCTTTACCAAGATGCTGTCAAAGTCACAGTGAAATAGGAGGTAGTTGAGACAGTGGATAAGGCTAAAAATTGATAAAGAGGAGGTATTAGAAAGGGTTGCTATACTCAAAGTTGATAAGTCACCAAGACTGGATCAGATGCACCCGAGAGTACTGAGGGAAGTAAGGATGGAAATTGCCGAAGCACTGGTCATAATCTTCCAATCCTCCTTAGGTACAGGGGTGGTGCCAGAGGACTGAAGAACTGCAGATGTTACACCCTTGTTCAAAAAAGGGTGTAAGGACAAACCCAATAACTACAGGCCAATCATTTAACCTCCGTGGTGGGAAAGCTTTTTGAAACAGTAAGCTGTTGCAAAATTAACAGTCATTTGGACAAATGTGGATTAATTGAGGAAAGCCAGCACAGATTTGTTAAAGTTTGTTTAATTAATTTGATTGAGTTTTTGATGAGGTAACAAAGAGGGTTGAGGAGGATAATGCAGTTGATGTGGTGTACATGGACTTCCAAAAGGCGTTTCATAAAGTGCCACATAACAGGCTTTGCAGCAAAAGTTAAAGTCCATGGAATAAAAGGGACAGTGGTAGCATGGATACAAAGTTGGTTGAGTTGACAGAAACAGAGAGTAGTGGTAAATTATTGTTTTTCGGACCAGAGGAAGATGTATAGTGGGGGTTCCCCAGGGGTTGGTATTGGGACCACTGCTTTTCTTATCTATATTAATGACCTAGTCTTGGGTGTACAGGGCACAATTTCAAAATTTGCTGATAACACAAAACTTGGAGGTATTGTGAATTATGAGGAGGATAGCAATAGACTTCAAGAGGACATAGGCTGGTGGAATGGGTGAACACGTGGAAGATGAAATTTAATGCAGAGAAGTGTGAAGTGATTTATTTTTGTAAGAAGAGCAAGGAGGGGTAATATAAAATAAGGGACACAATTCTAAAAGAGTTGCAGGAGCAGAGGGACCTGGGGGTATATGTGCACAAATTGTTGAAGGTGGCAGGGCAGATTGAGAAAGTGGTTAATAAGGCATACGGGATCCTGGGCTTTATAAATAAAGGCATAGAGTACAAAAGCAAGCCATGGTGAACATTTATAAAACACTGATTCAGCGTCAACTGGAGTATTGTGTCTAGTTCTGTGTACCACATGTAAGGAAGACTATGAAGACATTAGAGAGGGTGCAGAAAAGATTCATGAGAATGATTCCACAGACGGAAAACTTCAATTACATGGATAGACTGGAGAAGCTGGAGCTGTTCTCCTTGGAGAAGAGAAGGTTGAGAGGAGATTTGATAGAAATCATGAGGAGTCTGGATAGGGTAGATAGAGAGAAACTGTTCCCATTGACGGAAGGGCCAACAACCAAAGGATACCCATTTAAGGTGAATGACAAAGGTCCAAAAGAACATGAGGAAAAACTTTTTTACGCAGCGAATGGTTAGGATTTGGAATGCACTGCCTGAGAGTGTGATGGAAGCAGATTCAATCATGGCTTTCAAAAGGGAATTGGATAATTACCTGAAGAAAACAAAATTGCGGGGCTATGGGAAAAGGCGGGCGAGTGGGACTAAGTGAGTTGATCTTGCAGAAAGCCGGCACAGATATGACAGGCTGAATGGCCTCTTTCTGTCCTGTAACCATTCTATTATTCCATGCTCATAATTATCCATTGGTGCTTGCTGCAAACCGAGAATGTGTGAATGTCAGATGTGGACAGGATCAGGACTAGTCATGATGCATCCCTTTCCCCAAGGTCAACTGGCCTGACAACAACCTTTGTGTAGGCTTAGACATGAAGAATATTATTTTGAGCTACTTGGTACTTCTGGAACTATACATTCATCAGGAATCATCTCTTCATGAGAGGAAACTAAATGAAACAAAGTCTATTATCATAAAAAGTACACAAACTGATGAATCCTTTATTTAATTATACAATTAGGAGTTACATTCACAATGGACTGCACTATCAGGGATGAATTTCCACAGGATTCTCCCTCTCTTCCACCAGCAAGATGACTACCGCAGACGTTTACTATTTCAGAATGCAGCAATGCCGTGAATCAGAACATTTTGTAGCCAAAGGTATCTAATTCGTAGTTAGCCAAATAACTATTAATATTTTCCCTAAACAAACAGTATCACAGCACTTAGCTGTTTCACATGTAGAAGGGGCTAAAATATCTCTTTTGTTGGTAATTTCTGTCATCCTATATATTGCTTCCTTTCATTTCTCCTAGAGGTGAAGATAATGCCAAGACAAAATTTTAAAAAATTCCTTTATTTGGATAATTGCTTCAGGACTGGAACTTAAATGTTTCCTTTTGACTGCATTAATTGAAATCTGATAAATGGTCATATTTTCTATTGCACTGAAAAATAAGATTTACCTTCAGCATTAAAGCAGACCTCAGCAGGTGAGGCCAGTGAACACATTTACAGCTAAAAAATTGTTCTCACGTGTTTTTGGGCACAAGAGTCATGATTTGCAATCCGGTTGAACCCAGTCCCACTGAGGCAGGCAGAATGCACATTTCGTGCTGCCTCCCCATTGAATGCTATTAGTGTGCAGCTGAATGCAACCCATGCTGCTGGCTGACTGCATGCTCAACAGGGAACCTACCAGTGTGCAAGGCTAGCATGTGTTCCAGCTAGTCTCAAGATCTTAAAGGCAGCCTGCCCCTCTTGAAGGGAAGCTGCACTGAACGAAAGGAGGCTGTTGCTGACTGCATCATGGGGGCAGATGGAACAGAGCTCGTGGCATCTGTCTTCACCAAGAGCATTCAGGTTGACAGTATATAACTGTCTTATGCCCCATCTCACCTCCTACCTCACCCTTATCCTGCTAACTGGCATGATGTGCAAGCAGCAGATGGTGTGACTATGGACCTCATGATTTACATCCCACCCACCACCATCCCCCACACACCTCACCCATAACTTCCCCTTCTGATTTCCTGCTTTCAGATACCTAAGAACTGTCGCCTTCCCAGTCACAGCAGCCCCAGGAGGAAGAGAGAAAGCAACACAGAATCGTTACAGTGCAGAAGGAGGCCATTCGGCCCATCGTGTCCACACTGGCTCTCTGAAAGAACAGTTCCCTCAGTTCCATTCCTCTACCTTCTCCCCGTAACGTTGCACATTCTTCCTTTTCATATAACTGTCTAATTCCCTTTTGAATACTTCAATTGAATCTGCCTCCACCACATTCTCAGGCAGCGCATTCCAGACCTTAAACACTCACTGTATGAAAAACATTTTCCTCGTGTCACTGTTGCTTCTCTTACCAAATACTTTAAATCTGTGCCCTCTCATTCTTGATCCTTTCACGAGTGGGAAGAGTTTCTCTCTATCTACTCTGTCCAGACCCATCATGATTTAGAATACCTCTATCAAATCACCACAGCACTGATGAAGAAGCACCATCACTTGACCTGACACTCGCAACCACCAGCTCAGATATTGGCACGGCATGAGTTTTAGAAGCTGGTATAGAGTCTGGATCAGCACATGGTGGCCGGGATTTTACGGCTCTAAAGTGGACGGCATTGGAGACGGTGGGGGGGTGCATAAGATCGCGTCGGGTGGTGTCGGGATGGACATCTGACATCAGCATTTTACCTGCAGCGGACAGCAAGTCAAAAGAGAGCAGCGCGCACTGTTTCAAAACTGACAGTTGAGAGGTTGTAAGATTGTTGAAGAGCCAATTGAATGGCATTTTACACGCCCGTTTGAATTTTATGAGGAGTGCAGTGGGGCCACAGGATGTCAGAGCCCCGGCAGGGAGTTCCCCTTCACAGGAAGGCTGGTGCAATGCAGACAGAGAGTTTAGCATGGAGGAGGGGGATTTGAGGAGCCAGGGATCTGGGGTCGAGTCTCCATTGTGCCATCAAGCTGCTGGCATGGGAGTCAATTAAGAGGGGAGTGGGGTGGGCAGTGTTGAGAAAGCAACTGGCAGAGCAGCCCTTCAGACCAGCAGTGCTCAAGTGCCATGGGCATCGTCCATTTAAGAGGTGGGTTGTCCAGCGAGGAGGAGAAGCTGAGAGGGAGGAAGGTGCGGGCACACGGATGCAGTCAGCAGCAACCATATGACCACCTGCAGGGGCAACTTCAGGATGGGGAAGTGGCAATAGGTCATGTCGGTGACCTCTTTGCCCTCTCCAGCTGGCAGGTCTACACTGCCGGCTGCTTGTCTTCTGAGGCTGCTGCAAAGGTGGTCACAGGCCACTGGGCAGGGAGGTCTGAGGCAGCGTTCCAGTGCTAGCGGCCCTTTAAAGATGGTGCCAACACATCCGATCATGTCAGCAGATGAAGTGGCTACCGCCTCAGTCCCGCCTCTGGCCAGTGAATGGTCAGCTACCCCGGCTGCCTGCCGTTAATTGGTGGCCAGCACAAAATTGCTCCAAGAACGCTTCCGATCCCACCTTGCCCTCCCCGCTAGGTCACGTAAAATCCTGGCCGGTGAGTCACCGGGCGTAAGTAGGCTGCAGTGAGGCCAGAGGGAAAGGATAGCTTGTGCGTCAGCTCACCAGAGGATAAGGTCACAGATAAGTTCCGCTGCAGGGGACTTAGATGACGACTTCAATGGGGCAGCATACAGGAGAGCACTGATGAGCATGCACACCACATTGACAAGTCTACCAGTCAGCCTCCTGTCACCGTCAAGGAATATGCAGGAGTCCAGCTCCAAAGTGGTAGAGGGCATCGTGCAGACTTTGGAGCCCCTCCTTTTGGAGGTCAAAAGATCCATGCTTTCTGCCAGACATTCACAGACTGCTGCCATCATGGTTGCAGATCTCAGTGCTCAAAGGGGCATGCAGGCTCTTGTGGCAGTCAGCCATCTGTCCTCCAACAGATTACTCGGATTGATGAGGTGCCACCCTGTGGGAGTGGCAGTAGCTTCATGCAACACAAAAACCTGCTGTCCTCTCTCAGGATAACAGCATTCGTGTTTCTACCACTGCCACTCCATCAGTGCCCTTATTATTGCCCATCAGCCAGCCCAGACAACTGCCACCCATGCTGAGGTGGTGCAGTCCAAAGCGGAGCCCTCAAGGCCCAGAATTGCTCAAGATAGTCCTGCAAGGCAATCTGCAGTCTTTCCCACTGCCTTGCACCAGCCATGCTGCAGCCACTTGAGTAGCACTGTGTAGGAGCCCTAGGACAGGCAAAGACACTGACACGACAGACACTAAGAGGGTGAATATGTTGTTGAATAAAGTTGTTGTGGATGGCATTTTGTGCGTGGCTTTTGTTTCAGGACTTTGGCCAAGAGATTACAGTGATAGAACGTAGAAGATGGATTGAAAGGTGGAGAATTGTGGAGTCACTGTGATGTTAGGATGTCAACTTAGGGGAACTGCAGTCTCAGTAGCTGCTCATGGACAGTGAATGTGTTTTTGGATAAAGATGTTATGGAAAGGTTACTGCAGGTGGCTTTTATTGTAGGATCTTGGCCAATGGGATGCTGTGATGGGCCATCCCAGATAGATGATTGAAGTCATGGAGATAAAGGGAAATTATCCTATATGAAACAGTGTTGACCAGGCACTCTCAGACAGCCTGTCTGGAGCGAAGGTGTCCCGGATGCCTCCTCTCTGCCTCCTTTTCCACCTCTTCCTCCTCCTCCTCCTCCTCCTCCTCCCAAGGTGACCTACGAATGCTTGATGACAGGTTCTGCGCCCTCTTGATAGCGAGATTAGGAGGATGAACCAGACCACCACAAACTTGGACTGAAGTACTCCCCGAGTGGTCCAGGTAGTGGAAAGGTTTCTTCGGGACGCTGATTTGCCACGCTCTACCACGTTCCTTGTTGCTGCATGGCATTCATTATAGGCACATAGTCCTTGCAAGGTCGGGAGACAGAGGGCAGTCATGAGACAGGTGTATAGAGGATATCCCGTGTCACAAATTGCCAACTTCTGGTTCATTGTGGCAGCCCAAAGATGGCAGGAACAGCAGACTGCCTCAGAATGAAGGCATTGTGGCTGCTGTCAGGATAGCGAGTATTCACTGACATGATGTTCTGTGCGTGGTCACACACCAACTGCATGTTCAGGCAGTCGTAGCCCTTGCAGTTGCATTACAATTCCCTATTCATATGTGGGGCCCACATAGCCATGTGCGAGCATTCAATGGATCACTGCACTATTGGGAATCTCGTTATCCTGGCAAAGCCACATGCCCACTCATCCTGCTTCTCTCTGGTCAGTGAGAAGATGATGAAGTCCCTTGTCTTGACATACGGGGCCTCTGTCACCTCCCTAATGCAGTGATGGAGAGTGAACTGGGAAATGTTGGCGATGCTGCCTGCTCCCATCTGGAAGAATCTACTTGTGCAGAAGTTGAGGGCGATGGTGACCTTGACGACCACTGACAGCAACATCTTCATCCTGTTGTGCAGCTTTAGGCCCTGTTGAAGGAGGCAGCACAGTTTAGTCACCACCCCTTGGAAATTGTATGTGCCTTACACATTGCTCGTAACTGAGGTGGAGAGAGGTGCTTCCTGAAAACCCTTGGTGGGTATAGCCTTCTGTTGAGAGCCCTCCTCCTTCTCCCTCTTTGCATGTGCTTCTCCCCTCTGCAGCTTGTACTCCATGTCCCTGTCATGTTAGAACCCAAGAGGGACCGCAACCATAGCCCCCATAATTCCAGTAGGCTTTCAGCTGACAGGGCAGAAAGCTCCGGCCTCCCGGTCAGGATGTAGCAACATGGCCTTCAAAATCCAACAAGTCACCAAAACTCCGCCAAGAACACACCACATTGCTTTCACAAACTTTGCAAGAGTAAAGGTAAGTCAAAAGCACCTCACCTGCAAGTTGGATGACTGGGTCTGTAGATAACGCTAGTTGGTGGGGGTTGGGGGTGTTAGTGGGGGGTGGGGGGTGGGGGGAGGTCCCTCATGCAGCGGGTTCAGCTGTGAGTGAATAGGAGAGGACATTAAGTGGACCTTCATAATCCAAATTAGCAGAACTTGCATCAAGAATTTAGGGAGCTAGGTAGCAGATTAAAAAGCAGGACCTCAAAGGTTATAATCTCTGGATTACTCACAGTGCCACGTGCTAGTGAGTATAGGAATAGGAGAATAGAGCAGATGAGTGCGTGGCTAAAGACATGGTGCAGGAGGGAGGGCTTTAGTTTCCTGGATCACTGGGTCTGTTTCTGGCAAAGGTGGGACCTGTACAAGCTGGACGGGTTGCACCTGAACTGGAATGGGACCAACATCCATGCTGGGAGATTTGCTAGTGCTGTTGGTGGGTGGGGGGGGGGGGTTAAGCTAATTTAGCAGGGGGATGGGATACAGAGTGGAGGTACAGTAGGGGGTGATGCACAGCCAAATATAGAAGGGAAACTGAGTTAGTCTGGAAGGCAGAGCAAATATAGACCTATTAAGGCACAAGTGAGCAATGCAAGGCTGGATTGCATCTATTTTAACACAAGAAGTCTTTCAAATAAGGCAGATGAATTGAGGGTGTTGATTAGCATATGGGGTTATGATATTATTGCTATCACAGAGACATGGTTTAGGGAAGAGCAGGACTGGCAGCTCAATATTCCAGGGTATAGAATCTTCAGACATGACAGGGGAGGGGATAAAAGAGGAGGTGGTATTGCATGTTGATCAAGGAGTCAATTTCTGCAGTAAGGAGGGATGATATCTTAGAAGATTGCTCAAATGAGGCCATATGGGGAGAATTTAAAAACAAAAAGGGGGCAATGACTTTTCTGGGAGTTTACTACAGGCCTCCAAATAGTCAGGGAGAGATAGAAGAGCAGATATGTAGGCAAATCTCAGACAGGGGTAAAAATAATAGGGAATAATAGTAGGGGATTTCAACTTCCCCAATATTAACTGGGATAGTCTTAGTGCAAAAGGCTTAAAGGGGGCAGAATTCTTAAAGTGCATACAGGAGAACTTTTTGAGCCAGCAGGTAGAAAGTCCTACAAGAGAAGGGGCAGTACTGGACCAAAACCTAGGGAATTAAGCCAGACAAGTGGTAGAAGTGTCAGTGGGGGTGCATTTCGGGGATAGTGACCATAACTCTGTAAGATTTAAGGTAGTTATGGAAAAGGACAAAGAGGGACCGGAAATAAAAGTAATGAATTGGGGGAAGGCCGATTTCAACATGATAAAACAGGATCTGGCCAAAGTGGACTGGGAGCAGCTACTTGTAGGAAAGTCTACATCAGACCAGTGGGAGTCATTCAAAAAGGAAATAGTGAGAGTTCAGGGCCAACATGTTCCCATAAAGGTGAAGGGTATGACCAACAAGTTCAGGGAACCTTGGATGTCAAGGGATATAGAGGATTGGATAAGGAAAAAAAAGGAGGCTTATGACAGATTCAAAGTGCTGAAAACAGCGGAGGCCCAAGAGGAGTATAGAAAATGTAGGGAGGTACTTAAAAAGGTAATTAGGAGAGCGAAGAGGGGGCATGAAAAAACATTGGCGGGCAAGATAAAGGAAAATCCCAAGGCATTTTCTAAGTATATTAAGGGCAAGAGGATACCCAGGGAAAGAGTAGGGCCCATTAGAAACTAAAGTGGCAATCTGTGTGTGGAGCCAGAGGACGTGGGTGAGGTTTTAAATGATTACTTTTCATCTGTGTTCACTATGGAGAAGGACGATGTAAGTGTAGACATCAGGGAGGGGGATTGTGATATACTCGAACAAATTAGCATTGAAAGGGAGGAGGTATTAACAGTTTTAGCAGGCTTAAAAGTGGATAAATCCCCAGGCCCAGATGAGATGTATCCCAGGCTCTTATATGAGGCAAGGGAGGAGACAGCAGAGGCTCCGACACAAATCCTCTCTGGCCACAGGAGAGGTGCCAGAGAACTGGAGGGCAGCGAATGTGGTACCATTATTCAAGAAGGGTTGCAGGGATAAACCAGGCAATTACAGGCCAGTGAGTCTAACATCAGTCGTAGGGAAACTATTGGAAAAAATTCTGAGGGACAGGATTAATCTCCATTTGGAGAGGCCGGGATTAATCAAGGGTGGTCAGCATGGCTTTGTCAGGGGGAGATCGTGTCTAACAAACTGATTGAATTTTTCAAGGAGGTGACTAGGTGTGTAGATGAGGGTAAAGCAGTTGATGTAGTCTACATGGACTTCAGTAAGGCTTTTGATAAGATCCCACATGGGAGATTGGTTAAGAAAGTAAGAGCCCATGGGATCCAAGGAAATTTGACAAAGTGGATCCAAAATTGGCTTAGTGGCAGGAGGCAGAGGGTAATGATCGAGGGTTGTTTTTGCAATTGGAAGCCAGTAGTGTACAAAAGGGTGCTGGGGCCCTTGCTGTTTGTAGTGTGCATTAATGATTTAGACATGAATATAGGAGGTATGATCAGTAAGTTTGGAGATGTCACAAAAATTGGTGGTGTCATAAATAGTGAGGAGGAAAGCCTTAGATTACAGGATGATATAGATGGGCTGGTAAGATGGGCAGAGCAGTGGAAAATTGAATTTAATCCTGAGAAGTGTGAGGTGATGCATTTTGGGAGGACTAACAAGACAATGGAATATACAAAGGATGGTAGGACCCTAGGAAGTACAGAGGGTCAGAGGGACCTTGGTATACTTGTCCATAGATCACTGAAGGCAGCAGCACAGGTAGATAAGGTGGTTCAGAAAGCATATGGGATACTTGCCTTTATTAGCCGAGGCATAGAATATAAGAGCAGGGAGGTTATGATGGAGCTCTATAAAATGCTAGTTAGGCCACAGCTGGAGTACTGTGTACAATTCTGGGCACCACACTGTAGGAAGGATGAAATTGCACTGGAGAGAGTGCAGAGGAGATTCACTAGGATGTTGCCTGGGTTGGAGCATTTCACCTATGAAGAGAGACTGGATAGGCTCGGGTTGTTTTCCTTAGCGCAGGGAAGCCTGAAGGAGGACCTGATTGAGGTTTACAAAATTATGAGGGGCATAGATAGGGTAGATAGGAAGAAACTTTTTCCCTTAGCAGAGGTATCAATAACCTGGGGGCATAGATTTAAGGTAAGGGGCAGGAGGTTTAGAGGGGATTTGAGGAAACAAATTTCAGCCAGAGGGTGGTTGGAATCTGGAACATCCTGCCTGAAGGTGTGGTAGAGGCAGGAACCCTCACAACATTTAAGATGTATTTGGATGAGCACTTGAAACGCCATAGCATACAAAGCTACAGGCCAAGTGCTGGAAAATGGGATTAGAATAGATAGGTGCTTGATGGCCGGCACAGACACGATGGGCCGCAGGGCCTGTTTCTGTGCTGTATAACTCTATGACTATGACTCTATGACAAAGCAGCCAAAGAGGCTCATTGACATCATGATCTGCATCCTTCCGCCACACGCACTGTATGCCTGCACTTGGGCCTTGTTAGTCAGAGCGCGCATGTGGGCTACACTGGAGCCGGTCAAATGTAGTCCGGCAGTACAGAGCCAATTTCACAGCCTATTTCTTTAGTCATTTAGGGAGCTCCAGCTTTGGATGCCCTTCATTTCCCCTTTGTGGACATGTGTCTATTCTATATACCTGAACTATATCTTCTTTGAAGGTCTCACATTGTTCATTTACAGTTTTACCTGCTAATCTTTGATTCCAATCCAGTTGGGCCAGATCCCTTTTTAACACACTGAAATTAGTCTTCCTCAAGTTAAATATTTTTAACATTTGATTTTTTCTTGTCCTTGTCCAGAACCTCTCTTTACCTAATGATATTGTGATCACTGTTTCTCAATTGCCCCATCACTGAAACATGTTCCGCTCCACTGCAGTACCAAATACTACTGTTCTCCTCCCAATCACCTTCCCTACCCCCTCCACTTCCGATTGCTTCCCTCCCCTGATAATTTTCCCCACTCTCAATCACCCACCTCCCTTTGGATCACCCTCTCCATTCCAATGGACTTCTCCTTTCCAATCACTTACTCATCTCTCCCGGTTGCTCAGTCTCTCCCAATTGCTTTCACCCCTTCCCCAGATCTACCTGAGGGCCATTTGTGGCCTGAAATCCAATCCTGATTCATCAACGAGCTGCCTGCACTCACTCAGCATGCAGCTGTAGTATGCAGCCACAGCATGCCCAGCTTATTAAATGATGCCCGAAGACCAATAACTAATGTGTCTCAGCCCTACATGTGGCACAGGGAATGCTCCCGATGCCTAGCTTGTTGTCAACCTGCCGGTGTGAACCAATTTCTAGGTCATGCTGGCTTAACAATTAGGAGAAAGCAAGATTTAAACAACCTTCCTATGTCAATGTATAAATAAGTAAAGATTTCACCTCACAGATAGAAGATGCTTTACTGTTTGCCTACCTGGCATCTTATTACCTATCTTTTCTGTTCTTCAATTTTCACCATCCCCTGAATGAATCAGTAACTCACCCTGGAATTGGGGTTCAATAACGTTCTATATATAATTTTTATTTACCTTCAGTTGTATGAAAAGTGTCAGTTCATCAATTGGGAGGTTTTGACTGAGCCATTCTCATTTACCTCCGGTTGGCCAGTTTTTCAATGGCCTCTTTACAAGTATTGCCCTCTTGTCTGCAGGAGATGACTGACATGTAAAGGATGAGTAGCAAGGGGTGAAAAGGATGTTTTTGACATTTTATTTTGTAAATACCATTTCTTGGTTGGCATTTCATAGTGAAGGAAAAATAACAAGGAGGTCATTGCTCATAAAATAAATGTGTCTACATAAAGGTCAAAAAGCACTGCAAATATTTAGAGTTGACACAGGCTATTGAGGAGGTGGAAGGATCAGAGGTTTGGGTTAAGCTCCACAGTTCTGGCAAGTGTTATGTGCACAGAGATCTGCAGTTCTACAACATTCAGTCGAGAATGGTGGTGGGTGGGAGGAGGAGGCTCCATGAACATTCCCATCCTCAATGATGGAGCAGCCTAGCACATCAGTGCAAAAGACAAGGCTGAAGTATTTGCAGCAATCTTCAACCTGGAATGCCGAGTGGATGATCCATTTCAGCCTCCTCCTGAGATCCCCATCATCACAGAAGCTAGTCTTCAGCCAATTTAGTTCATTTCACGTAATCTCAAGAAACTGCTGAGCACACTGGATACAACAAAAGTAATAAGCGCCGACAACATCTCAGCTGTAGTAGTGAAGATTTGTGCTCTAAAACTAGCTGTACCTCTAGCCAAGTGACAACACTGACATCTACCCAACAAAGTAGTAAATTTCCCAGGTACATCCTGTACACAGAAGGCTTGACAAATCTAATCCAGCCAATTATTGCCCCTTAAGTCTACTCTCAATCATCAGCAATGTGATGGAAGATGTCATAGACAGTGCTATCAAGTGGCAGTTACGCATCAATGACCTGCTCACTAATGCTCAGTTGTTAATCTGTTAACTGTGTATCAATTGTTTAATTATATGCAGGTGGATGGTATTAATTGGGGTCTTACTTCAGCACTTATAAGCAGACACTTACTGAGACTGGTGAAGGGTTTGAGTGAGGAACTACATGTTTATAATCCTTTTACTCTGCACAATAAATATGAAACTGAGTAAAGATAGGCTCCAGCATCATCCTTCCACAACAGGCTTTCGGAGTTTAACATTAGTTTGGGTTCAGCAAGAACCTCTCAACTCCAGACTTCATCACAGCCTTGGTCCAAATATGGACAAAAGAGATTAATTCTAGAGATGAGGTGAGAGTGGCTGTATTTGGAATCAAGGCAATATTTGACCAACTGTGGCATCAAGGAACCCCAGTAAAATTGAAGTGAATGGGAATCAGTGGAAATCTCTTCACTGGTTGGAATCAAACCTAGCACAAAGCAAGATAGTTATGTTTGTTGGAGACCAATCATCACAGCTCCAGGACATCGCTGCAGGAGTTCCTCCAAACAGTGTCCTAGGCCCAAATATCGGCAGCTGCTTCATCAATGATCTTCTCTCCATCACAAGGTGAGAAGTGGGAATGTTCACTAATGATAACACAGCGTTCAGCTTCATTCGCAATTCTCAGATAATGAAGCAGTCCTGGCCTGTATTTAGCAAGACCTGTATAACATTTAGGTTTTGGCTGGTAAATGGCAACTAACCTGCACCACACAATTGCCAGGCAATGACCATCTCCAACAAGAGAAAGTCTAACCACCTTGGTATTCAATGGCATTGCCACCGCTGAATATCTCACCATCAGCATTCTGGAGTGGTGGTGGGGGGCGTGGGGAAGGAGGGTGGTGTCACCATTCAGGACAAAGCCCACTTGATCGGCACCCCATTCACCAGCGGTGCACAGTGGCAGTAGTGTGTACTATACACAAGGTGCAGTGCAGCAACTCACCAAGGCTCTCTTGATAGCACCTTCCAAACCTGTGACCTCTACCTGCTAGAAGGACAAGGGCAGCAGGCACATGGTAACACCACCACCTGCAAGTTCCCCTCCAAGTCACACACCATCCTGACTTGGAAGTGTATCACAGTTTCTTCACTTGTTGCTGGGTCAAAATCCTGGAACTCCTTATCTAACAGCACTGTGGGAGTGACTTCAGCACACGGACACCAGCGGTTCAAGAAGGCGGCTCACCACCAGCTTCTCGAGGGCTCGGGAAAGTACAAGTATTTTCAGAGCAATTCGAAAAAGACAAAGAAGTTCTTTATCACATGCTTCTGAGATAACTCAGCATTGGTCATTGAGGGTGCAGATGGAGGATTTCCCAGAGTAAATATTGGTACCACTGTGTCTGTGAGTTGGAGCTGGAGGCGGGACACAGAAAACAGAATCTCCGAATTCTGAAACTACAGCCAGCAGAGACTGCCGAGTACAGCAGGATTATTTCCACAGCAAAATGCAATGAGTTGGAGGATAGTTACATAATACAAATTATGTATAAAGTCAATCCAGGTCACTAACAGTCATGCAATTTCAAGGTGTGATTGCTAGGGGAATCACCAAATCATTTCTATCCTGGCTGGGACTTATGGTGTCACTATGTGCTAATGGATTTCCTTCACTTTCATCATGACCTGAAGGAATATGGCAGCATCCCCTCCATTTCCTATCTCCTGCTTTTTCTCAGGAGGCAATGTTGTACCTATTTTTACTATTGATTGTTGTTCAAAAACAAGTATGCTTGGATCTGCTTTCTCTTATTAAAAAGTGTTCTGATTCTAATATTAGCTCTCACATTCACAGCAGGTACAGCAAGTAATAAAGAAGGCTAATGGAATGCTATCCTTTATTATGAGAGGAATTGAAAATAAAAGTAAGGACGTTATGCTTCAGTAATACAGGGCATTGGGGAGACCACATCTCAAATATTGTGTGCAGTTTTGGTCTCCTTATTTAAAGGAGGATGTAAATGCATTGGAGGCAGATCAGAGGAGGTTTACTAAATTGATACCTGGAATGAGCGGGTTGTCTTATGAGGAAAGGTTGGACAGACAGGACTTGTTTTCACTGGAGGTTAGAAGAGTGAGGGGAGACTTGATTGAAGTTTATAAGATCCTGAATGGTCTAGACAAGGTTGATGTGGAGAGGATGTTTCCTCTTGTGGGTGAGTCCAGAATTAGGGGTCACCCTTTTAGGACAGAGATGAGGAGAAACCTTTTCTCTGAGGATTGTGCAACCTTGGAAGTCTCTGCCTCAGAAGGTGGTGGCGGAGGGGTCATTGAATATTTTTAAGGCAGAGGTAGATAGATTCTTGTTAGGCAAAGGAATCAAGCATTATTGGGGGTAGATTGGAGTGTGGAATTCGAAACACAAACAGATTAGCCATGATCTTATTGAATAGTGGAGGAGGCACAATGGCCTACTTCTGCTCCTAATTCGTATGTTCGTAAGCACTCATCACTCGATGAATGGAAGCCTTATTGGCAGCAATTCATTTATTTTGCAGGCAATGTCCTATTGGGAGCAATGTTTGCAATTCTTTTCTGGTCCTTTGAAATCTTTAAAAGGAAGCAGACCTCTTATCAACTTCACACCAAACCATAAAGTGTTTAAACCATCTCCTTACTTTTGGATCAAAGCCAAAGTTCAGGGAGAGATGCAAAGGCAAAAATTCCATCATTGTTCCTTGTGATTGATCCAGGTGGGATTCTTTACTGATACATGAAGCATCTCATGCATACTTCAACAGAGGACAAAACGTAACCCAAGGATATTTAGAGAGCTCTGTTTTAAATTTTTGCATTAATTGCAGGCATTTAATAAACTTGCTCAAATCCTGGGACTCAGAAGGTTTAAAATGTCTTTGCTTTTGTGGAACTCATACATTATTGGTAGTTCTTAATATGTGTTCTTGAAGATTTTAATAAACAGCTTCAAATAAAGTACTGGGAGTCAGACTGAGAACTTATTCGCTGATGTTATAAAACCAGGTACATAATGGTTTTAACAGACCTAGTCAAGAGCATCGGCAGCGCCACTGAGAGCAGTTGCCACTGTGGGTACTGCAGAGGCCTCGGACACTGGCCCAGCGTTGGAACCCCAGACCCGAGCTAGGTAATCCAAGTCAGCCTCGACTGGCGGAGAATGAAGGAGTCATGGCAGCTGCCAGGAAAGCGAGCACACACATGGAGGAAGCTCTTATTGTGGCCACTGACCAGTTGAACGTTGAGGGAGTGGAAGCCCTTCCTGTTGATGGATCTCACAGGTTGGTCACTGGGTGCCATGATGGCCACATAAACGCAATCGATGATGCCATGCACCCGGAGGAATCCAACGATGGAGGCAATACCCAATGCCCTCTATGCCTGCGCAGGCCCATCTGTGTCAGAGTGGATGTAGTCCCCGCCCTCCAGAATATGGCACTTACCTTCCCGGAGCGGAGTGGATCTGTGGGGAGAATTTCGAGCGAGAGAAGAGGATAAATTGAGTTCGGGGATCGAGGCGCTGTCACTTACCTTCTGGGAGCGGAGCAGAGCGGACCTGTGGGGAGAATGTCGAGCGAGAGAAGAGGATAAATTGAGTTCGGGGATCGAGGCGCTGTCACTTACCTTCTGGGAGCGGAGCAGAGCGGACCTGTGGGGAGAATGTCGAGCGAGAGAAGAGGATAAATTGAGCCTGAGGATCGAGGTCCAGTCACTTACCTTCCGAGAGCGGAGCGGACCTGTGTGAGAGCAGTCCAGGCGTGCCGGAGATTGAAAAAAAAAGTCAACAGTGACATCACAGGAAAGCTGCAAGGTGATTGGTTGGTGAGTAACAGCTGTTAGTGCCTGGAAATAGCTTTAAAAAATCAGGGGAAAGTTCTTTTTTTAAACCTACCGTGTAAGTAATAAGGTTAGAACTACTAAAGTGTGTTTTTTAAAATTAGTGTAATTTATGAAGGACTTTAGATTGTAGTGGGTAGTGTTTGGAGTAGAACTAGCGTAATTAGTATTTTTAATTAAAGGGAGTAACTAAGTAATCTAAAGGTAAGTCATGGCAGGAGAGCTCACACCCATGATATGCTCCTCCTGCGCTATGTGGGAAATGAGGGACGCTTCCAGTGTCCCTGACAACATGTGTGCAGGAAGTGTATCCATCTGCAGCTACTGGCTACCCATATTACGGAGCTGGAGCTGCGGGTAGATTCACTGTGGAGCATCCGCGATGCTGAGGATGTCGTGGATAGCACGTTTAGTGAGGTGGTCACACTGCAGGTAATGGCTACACAGGCAGAAAAGAGATGGATGACCACCAGACGGAGTAGTAGGCACAGGCAGGTAGTGCAGGAGTCCCCTGTGGCCATCCCCCTCTCAAACAGATATACTGCTTTGGATATTGTTGGGGGAGATGTCCTCCCAGGGGAAAGAAGCAATAGTCAAGTTTTTGGCACCACGGATGGCTCTGCTGCACAGCAGGGAGAAAAAGAAACATTCATAGGACAGGTACAGCACGGGGTAGATACAGAGTAAAGTTCCCTCTACACTTTCCTCATCAAACACTCCCAGGACAGGTACAGCACAGGGTTAGATACAGAGTAAAGTTCCCTCTACACTGTCCCCATAAAAAACAAAGCAGGGAGAAAAAGACTGGGATAGCTATAGTGATAGGGGATTCAATTGTAAGGAGAACAGACAGGCATTTCTGTGGCCGCAAACGACACTCCAGGATGGTATGTTGCCTCCCCGGTGCTAGGGTCAAGGATGTCTTGGAGTGGCTGCAGGACATTCTGAAGGGGGAGGGTGAACAGCCAGTGGTCGTATTACATGTCGGTACCAACGACATAGGTAGAAAAAGGAATAAGATCCTACAAGATAAATTTAAGGAGTTAGGAGCTAAATTAAAAAGCAGGACCTCAAAGGTAGTAATCTCAGGATTACTTCCTGTGCCACGTGTTAGTGAGTATAGGAACAGGAGAATAGACCGGAGGAATGCGTGGCTGGAGAAATGGCGTAGGAGGGAGGGATTTAGATTCCTGGGACATCAGGACCAGTTCTGGGGAAGGTGGGACCTGTAAAAGCGGGACAGGTTACACCCAGGCAGGACCAGAACCGATGTTGGGGAGGATTTAAACTAGAATGGCAGGGAGATGGGAACCTCAGCGGGGAGACTGAGGAGGAGGAAACAAGGATAGAAACGAAAGACAGGAAACAAAAAGGCAAAAGTGGAAGGCATAGAAATCAAGGGCAAGAAACAAATAGGGTCATAGTGCGAAATAATGCTAAGATGACTAAGAATGTGAAAAAGACAAGCCTAAAGGCATTGTGTCTCAATGCGCGGAGTATTCTCAATAAAGTAGGCAAATTAACCACGCAAATAGATGTAAATGGATACGCTATGATTGTGATTATAGAGACATGGCTGCAGGGTGACCAAGGATGGGAACTAAACATCCAAGGGTATTCAATATTTAGGAAGGACAGGCAAAAAGGGAAAGGAGGTGGAGTAGCGTTGTTAGTAAAAGAGGCAATCAATGCAATAGTGAGGAAGGATATTAGCTCAGAGAATCCTGATGTGGAATCTGTATGGAGCTAAGAAACACCAAAGGGCAGAAAACGTTGGTGGGGGTTGTATATAGACCCCCAAACAGCAGTGGTGATGTAGAGGATGGCATCAAACATGAAATTAGAGATGCACACAATAAGGGTGCAACTGTAATTATGGGTGACTTTAATCTACATCTAGATTGGGCAAACCAAATTAGCAATAATGCTGTAGAGGAGGAATTCCTGGAGTGCGTACGTGATGGTTTTTTGGACCAATACGTTGAGGAAGCAACTGGAGAACATCCTAGACTGGGTATTGCGTAATGAGAAAGGATTAGTTAATAATCTTGTTGTGCGGGCTCCCTTGGGGAAGAGCGACCATAACATGATAGAATTCTTCATTAAGATGGAGAGTGAGAGAGTTGATTCCGAGACTAGGGTCCTGAATCTAAATAAAGGAAACTATGAAGGTATGAGGCGCGAGTTGGCTATGGTAGATTGGGGAATGTTACTTAAAGGGTTGACAGTGGATAGGCATGGCTAGCATTTAAAGTGCACATGGATGAATTACAATAATTGTTCATTACTGTCTGGCGCAAAAATAAAATAGGAAGGATGGCTCAACTGTGGCTTCCAAAAGAAATTGGGATAGTATTAGATCCAAGGAGGAGAAATATAAAATGGCCAGAACAAGCAGCAAACCTGAGGATTGGGAGCAGTTTAGAATTCAGCAAAGGAGGACAAAGGGATTGATTAAGAAGGGGAAAATAGAGTATGAGAGAAAGCTTGCAGAGAACATAAAAACTTACTGTAAAAGCTTCTACAGATATGTAAAGAGAAAAAGATTAGTGAAGACAAATGTGGGTCCCTTACAGTCAGAAACAAGGAAATTTATAATAGGGAACAAAGAAATGGCAGACCAATTAAAAACATACTTTGGTTCTGTCTTCACAAAGGAGGACACAAATTACCTCCCAGAAATGTTGGGGAAAATAGGATCTAGTGAGAAGGAGGAACTGTATGAAATCAGTATTAGTAGGGAAATGGTGTTAGGGAAATTAATAGGATTGAAGGCGGATAAATCCCCAGGGCCTGATAATCTACATCCCAGAGTACTTAAGGAAGTGGCCCTAGAAATAGTAGATGCATTGCTGGTCATTTTTCAAAATTCTATAGACTCTGGAACAGTTCCAATGGATTGGAGGGTAGCGAATGTAACCTCACTATTTAAAAAAGGAGGTAGAAAGAAAACAAGGAATTATAGTTAGCCTGACATCAGTCGTGGGGAAAATGCTATTATAAAAGATGTAACAGCAGAGCACTTGGAAAATGATGACAGGATCGGACAAAGTCAACATGGATTTACGAAAGGGAAATCATGCTTGACAAATTGACAAATCTACTGGAATTTTTTGAGGATGTAACTAGTAGAATAGATAAGGGAAAACCAGTGAATGTGATGTATTTGGACTTTCAGAAGGCTTTCGATAAGGTCCCACATAAGAGATTAGCATTCAAAATTAAAGAGCATGGGATTAGGGGTAAGGTACTGACATGGATAGAGAACTGGTTGGCAGACAGGAAACAAAGGGGAGGAATAAACGGGTCTTTTTCCGAGTGGCAGGCAGTGACTAGTGGGGTACCGCAGGGATCAGTGCTAGGACCCCAGCTATTCACAATACATATTAATGATATAGATGAGGGAATTAAATGTAATATATCCAAGTTTGCAGATGACACAAAGCTGGGTGGGAGTGTGAGCTGTGAGGAGGATGCAGAGAAGTTCCAGTGTGATTTGGACAATTGAGTGAGTGGGAAAATACATGGCAGATGCAGTATAATGTGGATAAATGTAAGGTTATCCACTTCGGTGGCAAAAACAGAAAGGCAGATTATCTGAATGGCGATAGATTGGAAAAGGGGGAGGTGCAGTGAGACCTGAGTGTCATTGTGCACCAGTTGCTGAAAGTAAGCATGCAGGTGCAGCAGGCAGTTAAGAAGGCAAATGGTATGTTGGCCTTCGTACTGAGAGGATTCAAGTACAGGAGCAAGGATGTCTTGCTGCAATTATACAAGGCCTTGGTGAGACCACATCTGGAGTATTGTGTGCAGTTTTGGTCTCCTTATCTGAGGAAGGATGTTCTTGCTATGGAGGGAGTGCTGAGAAGGTTCACCAGACTGATTCCTGGGATGGCAGGACTGACGTATGAAGAGATATTGGGTCAATTAAGCTTATATTCGCTCGAGTTTAGAAGAATAAGAGGGGATCTCATAGAAACCTACAAAATTCTAACAGGACTGGATAGACTAGATGCAGGAAGGATGTTCCCGATGGCGGGGCAGTCCAGGACGAGGGGTCACAGTCTAAGGATAAGAGGTAAGCCATTTAGGACTGAGATGAGGAGGATTTTCTTTACCCAGAGAGTGGTGAACCTGTGGAATTCTCTACCATGGAAAGTAGTTGAGGCCAAATCATTAAATATATTCAAGAAAGAGTTAGATATAGTTCTTAGGGCTAATGGGATCAAGGGATACGGGGAGAAAGCGGGAAAAGGTTACTGAGTTTGATTGATCAGCCATGATCGTATTGAATGGCGGAGCAGGCTCGAAGGGCCGAATGGCCTACGTCTGCTCCTATTTTCTATGTTTCTTTGTTTCAATGTGACTTATCTGATGGCATGATGAGCTGCTGACTGCGAGATGCTACCTAGGCCCACAGAAGATCCCTGGAATGACCCGGATGCATAGTAATTCAGGACAATGGTGTCCTTGGTGGCTGCAGGTAAGGGACTGCCATTGGGGGATGCAAGGCCTCAGGTCATTGTGGATCAGAGCACAAAGGTCCATGACCATCTGCCTGGTTAGGCATAGCCTCCTGCTGTACTTACACTCGTCATTTGCAGGTGGATAACTCTTGGGCAGTAGACTTGATGTCTTGGGTAGCACCTTCTTCCCCTTGTAGCCCCCCTGCTTTGATCCTCTGGCCTCCTACTGTCCAGGGCTTTGCATCTGCTGAAGCATATCCTGGCTGTTCTGTCCAATGTCAGAGCAGCCTATTCCCATCTGAATGCCCTCAGTTGGGGTTCGTTCACCAGGCCTTCCCCTGCCAACCCCAGGTGTCTAAGTGGTGCCAGTGGCCTCATATCCCTCTCTGGATTCCATCCACTTACCACTGAGGAAAGCAAGTCTCACAGTTGCAGCAATGACCACTCGGTGGTACTTTTGGAGCAGCTGAGCTTTATTTTGTGCCTTTGCATTATTTTAATCAGCCCTTCCCATAGCCCCCCGCAGTGTTCGTGACTTGTACACCCTGGCGTGCTCCACACATGGCATTCTCCCTGTTCCCTATCTTTAAAAATCCCAAACTGCTGCTAACAAGCCTGTTAATGAGCTCCATAATGAGCTCAACAGGCAAATATTTGGAGACGTGCGGGGTTGACATGCCTCCCTCCTAGCATCCCTTTAAAAATGGCTTTGTGTTCCAGAGGCAGCAGGACCCAGTGCCGACCTCCAAGAAAGCAATCTTTAAATCGCGCGTGCCCCCGTACCCGCATTTTTCAGCATTTCAGTGCTATACGTGGTAATATTTCAAAGTTTGGGTATTTAAGTTATTTTACTCCGCTTGTTTCTCCCAATCTTTGAATTCCCCGTGCATGTACCATTTCCCCACTGACAAACCACACAAGTGATTTACAGCTGACTGAACAAACCGATGTGTGGGAGTAACAAAGGTGATTCACTCTCCCTTTTTTCATCTCCTTCACAAGCTCCAAATGATCCTTTAAATGAGGCTTGAATTTTTAAACGCATGGTGCCACAGTGTAATTACATTAAGTGGCATGGCTGTGGATTGACCACCAATCTTCACACTTACAGGAAAATTATATTAAAAAGTTCTTAACACAACAAAGGAAAACAAGGGTAGAGAGTTATGGAGCATTTCAACTGACTGCATCACAGGCTTTATGCCACAGTTACAGAGATGTAATATGGTATAAAAACATGTTTGCATAAACAGTACACGAGACTAAGTTATTGCTAGTAATTCTATCAAATTAAGAGGCATAATTATGCATACACTTAACAGAATATTGATGCTGGAGTAATTGAAAGACTATTACAATCTAATTACTTTGTGTCTGTATGTTTAAAATAAATTGGATAACTTATGTTTACTTGCACAAATGTATTAATTTTTTTGAGGATTGCTATAGCATCTCAGTACTGAACATGAACTAAATTCTTGTTAGTCTGAGACCATGGTGAATTGTTAGATATTTCTATTCTAAGTTTATATTTTTATCACCCAGCATGTTCATTTTCATCAAGTGGAAGATTTTCAGCCTGAACAACAATCTGGATTTTTATACTTCTTTCAAAAAAATTCTTAAATTCCAAACTGCTTTGGTGACAAGAGGATACCAAACTATGACAGGAGAAAACTATCGCAAAAAACTAGTATGCAGGTACAGCAGGTAATAAGGAAGGCAAATGGAATTTTGGCATATATTGCTAAAGGAGTAGAGTATAAAAGTAGGGAAGTGTTGCGGCAACTGCATTTGTGAGACCGCACCTGGATATAGCGTACAGTTTTGGTCCCCTTACTTGAGGAGGGATGTAGTTGCATTGGAGACAGTTCAGAGGAGGTTCACTAGATTGATTCCAGAGATGAGGGGTTTGTCTTATGAAGAGAGATTGAGCAGTTTTGGCCTTTACTCTCTGGAGTTTAGAAGAATGAGAGGAGATCTAATTGAGGTATATAAGATGATTAAGGGGATTGACAAAGTAGACGTAGAGCGGTTGTTTCCTCTGCGGGGCAATCTAGAATGAGAGGTCATAGTTTTAGGATAAGGGGTAGCAGATTTAAAACTGAGATGAGGAGAAATTACTTCTCTCAAAGGGTCGTGAGTCTGTGGAATTCACTACCCCAGAGTATGGTGGATGCTGGGACATTGAGTAAATTTAAGGAGGAGATAGACAGATTTTTAATTAGTAATGGGTTGAAGGGTTATGAAGAACGGGCAGGAAAGTGAAGTTGAGGCCAAGATGAGATCAGCCATGATCGTATTGAATGGCGGAGCAGGCTCGAGAGGGTGAATTGCCTACTCCTGCTCCTAGTTCTTATGTTCTTATGAGAAAGGTTAGGGGAAGTGACTGAAGCCATTGGCCAACGGGTGATACTGGAGGAGACTGTTGAAGGTGAGGTATAAAATTGGAGGAGTTTAGGAGCAACATCCTAAAATGTCATGGACAAAGCAGCTATGGGCTCTGTGAACAAATTGGAGCAAAGAGAGGAGAGGATGCAAATGAAACTTGATTCAGAACGGTGGGTGTAACAGACTGACTTGTAGTGCTGGAGGAGGTTGCAGATTCCAGGAGAGAGCGAGTCCTTGAGATGAGCACAAGGATTTTCAATTATTTATGTTGAAGGATAAAAAAACCGAAGAAAGTTGACAAGGACAGAGTGACAGGATAGCAGGCAAGGATGTAGGTGCAATTAATGAAGGGTGGCACACAGGAATCCTGTGAGGAAGTTGTTCAGGTAATCAAGTCTAGATGTGACCAAGATGTAAATAAGGCTTTCAGCAACATTAGGAGTGAGTGAAGTATTATAAGTGGAAGTAAAATACTGCAGATGCTGGAAATCTGAAATAAAAACAGTAAGGGCTGGAAATACTCAGCAGGTCAGGCAGCATCTATGGAGAGAGAAACAGAGTTAAAGTTTCAGGTCTGTGACCTTTCATCAGTACAGTTCTTTCATCAGAACGTCACAGACCTGAAACGTTAACTCTGTTTCTCTCTCTACAGATGCTGCCTGACCTGCTGAGTAATTCCAGCACTTACTGTTTTTATTATAAGTGGAGGTAGGCAATGGTGCAAAGATGGAAATATGGAGCCTTGGTGATGACTAGAATGTGAGCTCAAACAAGACAAGATTGCACATGATTAGATTCAGCATAAAAATTTCAGGAATGTGCAGGAATCCGGGCTAAGGTAATAATGTTAAAGGGGATAAGTGGCAAGGAACATTCATGCCATCCAAGTGCTAGGCAAAGACCATCTCCAACAAGAGAAATACAACCATCGTCCCTTGACATTCAATGGCATTACCATAGCTGAATCTCCCACTATCAACATCCTGGTGGTTACCATTGACCAGAAACTGAACTGGACCAGCCATATAAATACTGTGGCTACAATAGCATGTCAAAGGCTGTGAATTCTGCAGCGAGTAACTCACTACCTGACTCCCTAATGCCTGTCCACCATCTATAAGGCATAAGTCAGGAGTGTGATTGAATGCTGTCCATTTGCCTGGATGAGTGCAGCTCCAACAACACTCAGGAAGTTCGACACCATCCAGGACAAAGCAACCCGCTTGACTGGCACCCCATCCACCACCTTCAACATTCACTCCCTCCACCACTGACGCAGCAGTGTGCATGATTTACAAGATGCACTGCAGCAACTCATCAAGGCCCCTTTGACAGCACCTTGCAAACCCATGACCTGTACCACCAAGAAGGACAAGGGCAGCAGATGCATGGGAACACCACCACCTGCAAGTTCCCCTCAAGCTTCACACCATCCTGACTTGGAACTATATCTCCGTTCCTTCACTGTCGCACTGTCAAAATCCTGGAACTCCCTTCCTAACAGTACTGTGGCTGTACCTACCCCACTTGGACTGCAGTGGTTCAAAAGGCAGCTCACCACCACCTTCTCAAGGGTAATTAGGAATGGGCAATACATGCCGGCCCAGACAACGACGCCCACATCCTGTGAAAGAATTTTTAAAATGACATCTTTATTCACTGTCTTGGGAAGATGCCCATGTCTCTCCATCTGGTACAAAGTGTCCAACTTGCGGCCATGCCAGACCAATGTCCTCTTCCTGCATCGGGCTCAGCACATGTAGATTTGGCAGTCCACCACGGGTCTTGAGTCGTTCTCCTGCAGACACAAAGATGAATGTTGTTGGTCTCCCAGTGAGGACAAACTCAAGACCTATCATGGTGGTAGTCCAGCACTCAATGATGGGGCCACACAGATGGGTCCTGCACGCGGCCCCTTTCCAGGGACTGTGTGGGGGTCTCCAATAACAGAGGGATGCTTTTCAGTGCTATTTGGCTGCTTGTCTTAATGCCCTTATCCTTTGCCCCCAGTCAGGTGGGCACGCCTCACCACCCAATGCACCCTCCCACTCTGACAAGTGCAAGGCCCAAAAGGTTTATGAGGTACTCACTTCAGTGACCCAGATGAAGTCATTGAGCTGCTTGTGGCACTGGAACCAGGTCCTTCAGTGACCCCATGTCTGCTGACTTTCTCTGCTATCTACTGCTTGGTCAGACAGGCTGATTTCCTCTCCCATCCCTGGGGAAGAGGATCTCCTGCATTTCCCTTGCTGCCTGGAGGAAAACCTGGAGGGAGACATCACTAAATTGGGTTCTTCCTTCTGCCATGGTTATGTTGCCTCTCGTCCTTGAAGAAACCCTTGCAGTTGAAAATCTTATATTAAGTGCAGGGCTGGCAACCCTCTAAACATGGTGCCAGCACCAGCTGTGGCTTTAGCTGATGCTGCCATCCCCACATCCGCCATCGTCCGCTTCATTGACGGCCCCCGCACCTCATTCACCTTAACTGGTAGCCGCCGCTTAATCACGTTCAGCTGGCCACTCACGGCCTGAATGGAAGCCGCACCTCTCCTGGTCCTGACGTCAGGACCTGTGGCTTCCGAACAAAATCCAGCCCGTTGCAGCTGCATTCATCCAGGCAAGTGAAGAGTATTCCATCACACTCCTGACTTATGCCTTGTAGATGGTGGACAGGCTTTGGGGAGTCAGGAGGTGAGTTACTCACTGCAGAATGCCCAGCCTGTGACCTGCTCTTGTAGCCACAATATTTATGTGGCTGGTCCAGTTAAGTTTCTAGCCAATGATGACCCCCAGGATGTTGATGGTGTGGGATTCAGTAATGGTAATGCCATTGGATATCAAGGGAAGGTGGTTAGATTCTCTCTTGTTGGAGCTGGTGATTGGCTGCCACTTGTGTGGCGCAAATGTTACTTGCCACTTATCAACCCAAGCCTGAATATTGTCCAGGTCTTGTTGCATAGGGAAAGGACTGCTTCAGTATTTGAGGAGTCACGAATGGCACTGAACATTGTGCAATCATCAACGAACATCCTCACTTCTAACCTTATGATTGAAAGAAGGTCATCGATGAAGCAGCTGAAGATGGTTGGGCCTAGGACACTACCCTGAGGAACTCCTGCAGTGATATAATAAAAACAGTGCTGGAAATACTCAGCAGGTCAGGCCGCATCTGTGGAGAGAGAAGCAGAGTTAACATTTCAGGTTGATGATCTTTCATCAGAACTGGCAAAGGTCAGAAAAGAATTAGGTTTTCAGCAAGTGAAGGGGAGGAGGTGATTTGGTGGGGAAGAGAACAAAAGGGAAGGTGTGTGATAGGATAGAGGGCAAGAGAAGTTAAGTAACAGAGATGTCATGGGACAAAGGCAAAGAGAGCGTTAATGCTAGTGGTGAAAGACAAAGCATTAGTCCAGAGAGAGTGTTAATGGCAGAGTAATGAGCAGCTCTGCCCAAAGGCACATGATTAAAAAATGAAATAAAATGATAAAAAAGAAGACACTGAGTGCTTTGCTGGTTGTAGCTCTCCATGCCTCAAATCCCTCCACCAGCATGGATACTCTTACGTTGATGGGTATGTGCTCGCAGTTAGATTCAGTAACACAACCTGATAAGTACATTACAGATGCACCAAGCAGCTGACGGAGGCTATGACAACCCGGCCACTGACAGTCAGAGGACTGTGGGAGGCCACGCCCATGCTAAGCCCCAGGCTCATGATGTGCTTCAGGTGGCGCCAGCATCACAGGAAATGCTGCAGTGAGAGAACAAGCAACATCTGGCAGAAATGCCAGAAGCAATGCGTGCCCAAGCACAGATGATGGAGGAGTCTGTCCAGGCCTTGAGTGCTGTACTGTCTCTGAATGGTGCATGAGTGGCATCCTCCATTGAGAGATTGGTAGCTCTCATGGAGAGTTACATCCTGCAGAGCACTCAGTGTCTGCAGGACATTCGTGCAGACCTGCATACCCTCGTCTTCACTATGGGATCAAGGTAGCAGTGGCAAGGCGAGAGGGAGACGAGGGACCTGGAGTCACTACTGGGTCCTTCAGCCTCTCAGGTCAGCAGGGAGACACAAGTGTGCCTTACAAAGGAAGGAGGAGCAGCTACCTCCCACAGCTGTGAGCTCCTGTCAGGGTACTCCTGGTGCAGGCAGCAGCTCCTCAGTCCCTCTGCCAATGATGCTAGATCCTCCTTCATCCTTGGCGACAAAGGGTGGTACTGCTTCTATGCAGAAGACTCAGCGTGACAGGCCCTCCAGGCCTAAGACATCCAGAGGGCTACCGCCAAGGTTATCCCTATCCAAGGGGCAGCAGGGTCAGCAGCCAGCCTCCACTGACAGTGCATTGGGAGCACGCACAAAAGAATGAAGAAGAGCACCTGGAAGCACTTGGGATTCATGAGTGACTAATGTAAATAGAAAGGGTAGTGTTTGTTGTCAGGGCTAAGAATGAAATGCTTCGATCTCAAAGATCTCCTTCCTCTTATTTATGTCTTTTGGGGCTTCATTTTAGCCCTGTCTCTGTTCAAGGGGCTCGAGGTGAGGGATCATGCTGCGTGGGGTCAAGGCTGGAGCCTTGCCATCTGTGCGCTGTGCACCTGGGCACTGGGCAATGGATTGCTAAAGGAAGGAAGGAGACAATAGGGCTGCGTAAAGGGAAGGCTTTTTTGGGCAGCTTACAAACAGTACTAAGGATCATAGGAAACATGAATGTATAAGTGCGTTGCAAGCCTCCCTGGCATCTTTCCTGTTGTCCCTGAGGTTCTTCGTCTGGCAATGCATGGTCAGCTTCCTCCTCCGCATCCTCATTGTTCATGGAGACAGCGTGCTCCTCAATATTCTCACTGGCCACGCCTCCCTGCTCTGTAGCACCAGGTTATGCAGTGCACAGCAGACCACTATGATATGTGAGATCCTTACTGGGGCATACTGAAGGGCTCCACTGAACTGACAGAGGCACCAAATCAGATCTTGAGTAGGCCAATGGCGTGCTCGTGTTGTCCCATGGCAGGTGTTGTACCTCTCCTCTGCATAGGTGTGTTGCTTCCTCACAGGCATCAGCAGTCATGTCCTCAGTGGGTAGCCCTGGTCTCCAAAGATCTATCCCTGAAAGCGCACGGGGGCTGGAAAAGCTCCGCTGCTTTCCTCCACTTGTCACCTCTGGCACTTGTCTGATGCCCCTCTGGTATGGCTCCCACACAACACTGGCACTTTGCCTCCACTCATCAGGCGATGCCCGATGCCCTCCCTTCTCCACCCTGCCTGGTAATTGATGCTGCCACACCCAATGGCCTCCCATTGTAGCCAACACTGAGCTCCCACCTCCAAGTTGCCTCCCTGAAGTAGGTGAGGCTCTGAAGCCCCGTGGTTCCCAAGCGCCATTAGTAAGACTGAAAATGGAGAATAAAATCTCTGTAATTAGGCCTCTTAACTACCTTAATTGCCTGTCCACTGCATCAACGTCAGATCTCTGACCTCCCTGTTTGCTGCCATCAACAAAATCAAGATGGAACATCACGACGTCGGATTTCCAGTCCAGCGTCTCCCGTCCCAATTTATGTCCCCCCGCCTCTTTTCCTGTCTCCATGGGCTGAATTTTATTCAGCCCAATAACACTCAAAAAGCTCATGCCATCCAGCACAAAGCAGCCCGCTTGATTGGCACCCCATCCGCCACCTTCAACATTCATTTCCTCCACCACTGAAGCACAATGGCAGCAGTGTGTACCATCTACAAGATGCACTGCAGCAACTCACAATGCCTCCTTCGATTGCACCTTCCAAACTTGCAATCTCTTCCACCTAGAAGGACAAGGGCAGCAGACACATGGGAACACCACCGACTGTAAGTTCTCCTCCAAGCCACACACCATCCTGACTTGGAACTATATCGCCGTTCCTTCACTGTCACTGGGTCAAAATCCTGTGTCATGCAGGCCCCCACCTGCCAAGAATGAGGCACATATATTTTGCCACATGGACATTAAATTTTAAAATTGTTACTAGGAAGAAAAGAAGGCCTATTACAAGGGGTTGCCAAGCCCCTGGCTGGAAAGACATTTATTTCATACTAGCAGACAGTGTTGGAACAAAGGAACCAGTCCCTGCCCCAATACACAGAAGAGACCTGGTCAAACCAGTCAGTCATGTGACCACCTGCTGGCCAACTAGGGGAGATTTAAATTGGAGAAACAGCGTTTGAAGATAGAAAGCTGTTTGCTCCTGGACTGACACGACCTCTCGTGGCTGGCTTGCTGCTGCCTCTCCTGTCTGCTCTCATCTTGCTCTCATCTCGCTCTCACCAGCTTCGGACTCCATTGAAGACATATGAACCCCAAGAGAGAAATGTCTCCTACAGTGAACAAGGTTTAAGAAAAATACTGGGCCCCAATGAAAAGCAAGATCTACCTACATGCAAGGACTATAGCAAGCTCGAAGCACAGTTTAAGTTTAAGTTTTAATAAATTTCACTTTTCTTCTTTAAACCTAAGAAAGCCTGTTTGTGTCATTTCTTTGCCTTATAATTGGAAAGCAGTGAACAAGGATTCACCAAGGGGGAGCTCAAAACACAGTGTGTTTAAAACAAAACCCTGTTACAGTAAGACCAGGTGAAGGCTAAAAGGGTCCCCTAGACACCTTTCTCACCTGGTCGTAACACTTGGAACTGCCTTCCTGACAGCACTGTGGGTGCACCTATACCGCAAGGACTGCAGCGGTTCAAGAAGGCAGCTCACCACCACCTTCTCAAGGGCAATTAGGAATGGGCAATAATGAAGGCCTTGCGAGCGACACACATCTCAAGAACAAATAAAAAAATAAATAGTAAAAGGGTAAAAGGGCACGGACACTATTAACCTTTTACCAATCACTGGTGAAAGTATGGTGGGGTGTCACTTGGCTGCCAGACTCAACACTGACTCTTGCAAGTTTACAGATGTCAGCATATTTTAACTATTTTAGGAGGGCTCTCACTGATGTTGCTGCCTGAGATTCAAAGGAAGTCTCTGGAGTGGGCGGGGACAGGAAATGGTATGCCCCTGCAGGAATTAAAAATGCCTGCAGCAATTGAAAAGGTCAGTCATCTTTGGGAAGTATCTTGTTTCCAGGGAGAAGCAACTGCTTTCTGAATGTCAGGAAGCAGAGCTTACAATTGAAAATCAGGATGAGGAGAAGGCAGTCGGGGTGCTGAATAGAAAATCACGGGCAGCACATTTTCAAATTCCTAATATACATTCCCAAAGTAACTCCTTATATCGTTGTGTTACAACGGGGAGGGGAGGAGTGACAAACTACAATTGGCACTGAGACAGCTACACTCAAATTGAAACATCTGCATTTATATGGCACCTATCACATTTCTCAGAAGCATCTCAAAGCTCCTCACATGCAATGAATTATCCTGACTATAACAACAGCAACAGCTTCCATTTATTTAGCGCCTCTAACAAAATAAAACATCCCAAGGCACTTCACAGGAGCTTTAGAAAGCAAAATTAGACACTGAACCACATAAGATGATATAAGGGCAGATGGCCAAAAGCTTGGTCAAAGAGGTAGGTTTTAAGGAGTGTCTTAAAGGAGGAAAGAGAGGTAAAGATGTAGTGAAGTTTAGGGAGCAAATTCAGAGCTTCGGGCCTAAGCTTAAGGCTCCACCAAATGTGGAGAAATTAAAATCGAGGATGCTCAAAAGGCCTGAATGTAAAGAGCGCAGATATCCTGGAGAGTAGTGGGACTGGAGTAAGTAACACCCCTCATAACTCCACACCCCATCTCAGGCTCAGGTTCTACACTCCCTCCTCACCCAAAGCTCAACCCCGTATTTTCACCCACCCATGAAATTGCAGATACACCCAATGGCCTCTCCCATAATAATATTGTTGTATGATTGCCTTTAAGAGTGTTGTCCCTTTTAGATCTAATGAATATGCTAATGAGCTAAGTACCAGGATGCAGTCATGTGACTGCATGCCAGGGTCACTGTGCAACTGTAACACCCAGAGTAAGGTTCTATAAATAGTCTGTACTGTACATAATAGTTTAGCTATAATAATAAATCTGTTTGAGATCTTCAACTAACTGGACTCCATGTATCTCATTTATGCTGCATCAGACAACATAAAGAACTCATTACAAATATCCCATAATCCTAGTCCCTATTTCTCTCTAATTATTACCAGTGCCCACCTTCAGCCTGATACACGTTACCTATCATAGTGCACATTGTGGTACTTAAAACAAATAAAAGACACAACTTGGGTAAATCAATGAAGGAACATGTGTGAGAAGCATCGAGAGAGCAGGAGACATACAGAAGAGAGGAGCAGCAGGGTAAGACAGAAAGGGAATGACAAATAACGAAAGACACACAGGGACACACAAACAACAATGAAAGAAATACAGAGAAAGACAGAAATAGTGCAAAAGAAATACAGAAAGGAGACAGGAAGAATTCGATAATGGAAGAGAAGTCTCATGAGAACTGAACTCGGTGAATCCTATGTGAATTTTATTTAAAATGGTTGTCTATGGTCAAAATCATTTTGATTATTGTGTTGCTTTATTTTTCAGAACTTGATATTGATGAGATCTTGGCAAATTACATGTGTAATCAATGTGACAGTGTGATGGAGCCCAGTTATTTATGGGTGCTGCTGTCTTTCATGCCTTATTTGTGATGAGCAACAAGCTTTTAGGAGAGATCGATAAGAACATCATTAGACCAACAGCACTGTTATTCCACATGATGTGCAAAAGTGCCTTCTTTCAGAGAATACTGCAAATTGTGCTCTGTCCACTGCAACTTTTATGGTTCACTGTTATTTTATTCTTTTCCTTCCTCTTTAGGACCCCTTATACCACAAACCTTTCCCTGTCTGCTAATCTAAGGAGACTAAAAAGCGACCCCAGTGTTGCTTTGTGTATTTCTCATCTCTGAACATCAAAGCAATTTCTAATGCATTTGAGAAACAGCACTAAGACATGGCAGTCCAATTTATACATCCCAGCTGATAGCTAGCCTCGTAACATGAAACTTTATTTCACCATCTTCTCGTTGTGCTGTTAAATTATTCCCTGCTATAAGGTAAATTTAAATTAAACTTCTTGTCCAGAATTTAAAAAGTGGAAAAATATTTTGTGACATTTTTATTCTGGTTCACACAGTCATAATAAACAGTACCAGAAGATTTAGACTTTCTACGTCCACAAAACAGAGACATGGAATACGAAAGAAATATCTTTTACTGGGTATAATACAAATAAAAACACAGGCATCGAGAAATGCTGCAAATAATGATATTGAACAGCACATAAAAAGCATTAGCTAATGAGTTTTAAAGTAACATGGCAAATCAAAGAAATTCATTTAAGCAAAGGAAACATAATGATCCATATTCAAATTAATTTAATGTGAGCAAGTGGTTGAAAATTGGGAGCGTTGCAGGGCTCCAGCAAACAATGTATTTCAGACAGGATTCGATTTAAAGAGGATAAATATCTGTTGCAGAATTAAACTGGACACCAATCACAGCAGCTGTTGGCAGAGAGTGGTACATTACAGAATGGAATTGTAGTCCCTTCAGGAAAGTGTGAAAATGTTTGCACTAAATTGGATTACAAATAAATGTGTAACTTACAGTTTCAGATTAGCTTTCACAATGAACTTCCTTGAAAACACATTTAAGTTTTTTTATTTACCGTAACCATAACAGTGAGACCAGTAGCAACTGTGTCAGTGATTTAAATAATTTCCATAGTTTGCTGCTGATGATCCAGCCCGGTGTAAGGACACTGGCAAATGGGTAGTAGGAACAAGTGAAACCCTAGGCACAAGAAAGTGAGAAAGTAACTCGAGAGAGACATATACATGAAGTAAATATACAACAATTGTAGGGCTGCAGTATTTATCACAATGGGCAAAAGCTGATGCAGTTTTTAGATGTGTTACTTAATAGGGTGTTGTTACAACATCACCTAGTAAAATGCAGGTTTTACCATATTCAAAACTGCTGTTGGATACCTGGGGAGTATTTTCTAGTTCCCTGTGGAATTGTTGCAGTTAGTGAGTCAGGCAGCCAGAGCTTTCAAAGCATGCCTCTCAGGCACAATGTTATGATTACCATGGATCTAATGCATTCAAGCAATCACCCTTAAACTTCCCATTATTTACTTTACAAAACATAAAATGCATATTGTAGACTTATTTATAAATTAATGCCCAATACTAAAGAATGTTAAAAGCTCATTTACAGTACTCATGGCAATTAAAAGTCCTGATAGCACCAGTGCCTGATCATAGTGCTGAAGCAGTGTTAGTAATGGCAACTGTGATCTCATTCCTGTTCATCTCACCCTTATACATTGCACTAATTTAAGCAAAAGTCCCACTTTTGAAGTAGGACAGACATTGATGTTATTATTCCTCCTGAGGACATAAGCACAGTGGCGCAGTGGTTAGCACCGCAGCCTCACAGCTCCAGCGACCCGGGTTCAATTCTGGGCACTACCTGTGCGGAGTTTGCAAGATCTCCCTTTGACTGCATCGGTTTCTGCTGGGTGCTCTGGTTCCTCCCACAGCCAAAGACTTGCAGGCTGATAGGTAAATTGGCCATTGTAAATTGCCCCTAGTGTAGGTAGGTGGTAGGGGAATTGAGGGGATGTGGTAGGAATATGGGATTAATGTAGGATTAGTATAAATGGGTGGTTGATGGTCAGCACAGAGTTGGTGGGCCGAAGGGCCTGTTTCAGTGCTGTATCTCTAAATAAATAAAAGCAGGAAATTCATGATGGTCAGCACAGAGTTGGTGGGCCGAAGGGCCTGTTTCAGTGCTGTATCTCTAAATAAATAAAAGCAGGAAATTCATGAGTTTAAAAAGATGTACAATCAGCCATTCTGATCAAAAATATGCACTATCTTTTTTATTTGTCCTGCTCAAAATAGATTTTTAATTCAATGTGTGCCATTGCCATTCACGGTCCTGATAGGAAACAGAAGCAGATCCCTCCAACATGTGGTCCTGAACTGAAAAATAAATTGTTGTACGGGAACCTTAAGAGCAAATTTTCCTGTTTTGGATTACCTGGTGTAATTCATAGAGAAAAACTGGACATAGCCAATTGCACACCCCGTAAGGGATCCCACAAGATGTTCTGCTTATTTATGTTAACCAATACCCTCATTTTATGTGGCTATTGTTGCAGTACAAGGCCTCACTGATGGGCATGGGGCACAAGTTGGGCATGTGAGTTTGGGTACCTAATTTACTGCATGCCATATCTCGTGAAGCAAGATTTCAGAGTGGTGAAGGCATAGCCAGACTGTGTTACAAGCATGTGCAAGCCTTGGTTATATTGTTTTAATTAATTAGATTAGGTCCCATGCTGAATTTTACTACTTGTGCTTTAGGGTCTGTTACCAGTATGCATCTCACCCATATAAAATGAGGAGAAGACTGCCTCTTAAAGCATGGTGCTTATTGTTTTGGTTTTAGCTGCGTTAGTGTTTTGGCTGGAAGCATTCCTCTATTTCTGTATTGCACAGCACTTTTAGTTTCTTCCATAGGGCTGATTCCCATAGTATATTCTCCAGAGCTCTAGCTGCTTGCCTGGCCTGGAACCCAGCAGTGGGGCTCACATACATACTTGTGAAGGTAGGTTTGTCTCATCTCTCTCATCATACCAGCTGCTACTATTACACCTGATCCTGAACCTCAGGAGTGGGAACTCCAATTAAGGAAACCCTTCCCCTCGCTCTGCCCTCAGCCCCAATCCCAGGCCTATCATTTATGCTGAAAAAGGCAGACAGAACGTCTGGTCCTTACAAAGCCGTGAGGACCCAAGATACCAGGTCTCTCCCATTTTCTTGGTTTTCCACCAGTCTTTCACCAAATTTACAGAACTTTGGAGCCTTGGATTCTCCAGGTTTATCTGACTGTTTTTGTAACTTGGATTTTGCTGCCTTTTTGTTTCTGCATGCTCCTCGACAGTGACAACAGGTTCTGTGGCAGACCTGCCAAGGCACCCAATCATCTCTGTGGGCATGCCCATCAGCATTCTCCTGTAAACTGCCCCATCAGCGTCCTCATCCGAGTCCCCTGCAGCAGAACCCGTCTGCCAGGTAAGTCCCCGGATGAACCACCACTCTCACCAGTATTCAGAACTGAATTCCAATTGCAGATTATGATGCACTGGTGGGACCTCTGCATTACCTACATGGTCCTCCTCTGACAGTCACCCATTCCCTCCCTGCCTGCACACCCTTAAGCTGCAGGGTGACCACTTCTGGAAATGTGCTAGCTACGAAACTCTCAGGGTTGTATCGCAGCAATGCCAAGCGCAACTCAAGCTCTGAAACCTGGAGCTTGAGCTCCTCCAGCTGACAACACTTCCTGCACATGTGGTTGTCCATGAGAAGCATCCTGGAGTTTCCACATGGCACAAGATTTGCACTCCACGAGACTCAGATACCCTGTCATGCCTCTATTTATTCGTCTGTTAACTGACTTAACAGAAAGAAACTAAAGACTTAAATGAATAAAGAAATAATTCCATGTCTTCTGCCCCCATGTGCCATTCTAATTCCATGTCGCTGTCTAGCGGGTGGATTTGTCAAGACCTGCTCATCAAGGCAGAAATGGTTGCGTAAAGGAAAATTGCTGAAGGTGAGATTGCTATTCCAGACTTTTGCCAATAGGTACATTCCCCAATTTATTTACACACTTAGGCCAGAATTTAACGCCCCCCCCCCCCCCACCCCACAGCCCTGGAGTGGGCTACGAGGTGCTGAGGGTTGTGTAAAATCATGTGGGAGGCGGGTGGTGCCATGGCCTGCCTGCCCCAGGCCAATTGAGGCCCTTAAGTGGCCAATTAATCACCACTTAAGGGCCTCTTCTTGCATCACTGGTATTTTATGGGCACTTCAGCACCTGTGAAGGCCGCCTAGTAATACCTGGTGGTCACCTTGCGGGCTGGGGGTTGGGCTCCCTACATCGGGCACCCTGTGCCCCATGGAGGGCCCTCCCCAGCAGTATGGGCCGGCCCCCCTGAAACAATCCCCCCTGGTCTAGACTCTGCAGCATGGTTTCCAGGGCTGGCAGAGGCAGGCTCGCCCCCATCAGCCGGTGGGTTGATCCACTGCCTCGCCATTAAATTCCAGCCTTACTGTATGATGTGAATGTTGTGAAGATTATCAGCTGAGCTTCCTTTATTTACTTACTGCACAAAATATTAAATACTCAAATCACCAAGCAACAACATAGTATTTTCAATAGGACTAAAATTGTTGAACATGACATTGCAGCATTCAGATATTTTAGTGCATTTTAAAGTTAGTTAGTTAGTTAGTGATACAGCACTGAAACAGGCCCTTCGGCCCACCGAGTCTGTGCCGACCATCAACTACCCATTTATACTAATCCTACACTAATCCCATATTCCTACCACATCCCCACCTGTCACTATATTTCCCTACCACCTACCTATACTAGGGGCAATTTATAATGGCCAATTTACCTATCAACCTGCAAGTCTTTTGGCATGTGGGAGGAAACCAGAGCACCCAGAGGAAACCCACGTGGTCACAGGGAGAACTTGCAAACTCCACACAGGCAGTACCCAGAATTGAACCCGGGTCGCTGGAGCTGTGAGGCTGCGGTGCTAACCACTGCGCCACTGTGCCGCCATGGTCAATTATTTGTCATTTAATGTCTCCAATTTCGTTCCTATAAATGTAATGAAAATATACTAAAGGAAAACCTTTCCCCCTTCTGATGCTGATTGGCAGAGAATAATGGAAAATAATTGCACTGCCAGCATCACTGGTCCAATAAATACTGAGAGCCACATTTTCACTGTATGTTGAAGGTTGCTGAGCAAACTGTCAGATTCTGAAACCAACATCTAATTTGTAAAATTTCACACACAGTAACAGTGCAGTTGCTTTCCATTGTCAAGAAGCAACAGGCAGTTGAAGCGCCCCAGGTTAATTACTCATTCCCCACTGACATTAATTCCGCTTCTTTATACTGATGGATGGCATCAGTAGTCTTGCAAGCTAGTTCTCCAATTATGTGAGAAGCATAATGTAGGTGAAAATATAAAACATGGGGAAACGGCCAACAAAAAGAATTATATGTTGTTTTTGGTAGCTGATCTTTAAAAATAGCACCATCCGTGACAATTTTCGGGTTCAGTTATACTGTCACTGTCATGCGAATACATTGCAGCAATGCAAAAGTAAATGGATAACTTCAGAATCATATCCTCATCTGACTGTGAAATATGGTGCTGAGACCTTCCCCCACCCCCACCCCAACCTGGGGGGACTGCTCATACTGATTAGAATGATAGGAAGATGACACTCAGCTTTACCTCTCCATCACCTCTCTCGACCCCTCCACTGATTCTGTGTCGTCAGACTGCTTGGCTGACCTCCAATTTCCTCCAACTAAACATTGGGAAAACTGAAATCATTGTCTTTGACCCTGGCCACAAATTCTATATTCTCACCGCTGATTTCATCCTTCCTCTTCGGCCACTGTCTTAGGCTGAACAAAACTTTCTGCAACCTCACATCTTATTTGACACCAAACTGAGTTTCTGACCCCATAATCCTCTCCATCACAAAGACCAATTACTACCAGCTCCATAACATAGGCTGTCTCCACCCCGCCTTCAGCTCATCCATGCGTTTGTTACCTCCATACTCAACTATTTTAATGTTTCCTGGCTAATCTCCTTCCTCCATACTCTGTAAGCATCAACTCATCCAAAGCTCTGCTGACTGTAACCTATCCTATCAAGTTTCAATTACAGACAACTCCTGTCCTTGTTGACCTACATTGGCTATCAGTGTCCATATACCTTCAATTTAAAATTGTCATTCTTATGTTTAAATCCCTTAATTATCACTAAACATTTGGCTCAGTTGGAAGCACTCTCACCGCTGAGTCAGAAAGTTGTGGTTTCAAGTCCCACTTGAGGACAAAAAAAATCAATTTTGAAACTCCAGTGCAGTACTGAGGGAATGCCCTGCTGTCTTTCAGATGAGATGCTAGACTGAGGCCCCACCTGCTTTCTCAGGTAAATGTAAAAGATCCCATGGCACTATTTCAAAGAAGAACAGGGCAGTTATCCCTGCTGTCCTGGCCAATATTGACCCCCTCAATCAAACATCACAAAGACAGATTATCTGGTTATCACATTGCTGTTTATGAGAGTTTGCTGTATGAAAACTGACTTCCAGGTTTCCTACATTACAACAGTGAGTACACTTCAAAAATACTTCATGGCTGTAAAGCCCCTGTTAGAACCTTTCTCCTTCCGATCTCTGTAAACTCTGTCAGCTTTTCAGCCATCCACCCACCCCCCAGACCGTTCTATTCCTTCAGCTCTGGCCTTTGACACATTCCACATCAGTGGTGGCGGTCCTTTCTGCCATCTGTGCGTCAAGCTCTCGAATTTTCTCCCTGAACAACTCTGCCTTTCCGCACCCGACCTTCCTTAAAATCTATCTCTCTAACCAAGCTTTCAGCCACCAATCCTAACATCTCTTTTGGCTAAACATCCATTTTTTTCCCAATTGCATCTCTATGAAGCACCTTGAGATGTTTTCTATGTTAAAGGTGCTTTATAAATAAAAGAGGCTAAAATTTTGTCTGCTTCTGTTTTTGGGCACGGGGTTTGCGATTCTCAATCTGTCCACACCCTGTCCCACTGAGGTAAGCAGAAGGCAAGCGGTGTGTAGGCTAGCACGTGTTTCAGCTAGCCTCCAGCTCTTAAAGGCACTCTGCTCCTCTTAAAGCAGAGCTGCACTCATTTCAACGAAGCTGCTGATGACTGCCTGAAGTGAAACGGATTGCAAGGCAGCAAAAAACAGGAGCACAAGGGTAGAAGGTAATCAGGGAAGCCAATTCCAGGAGTCTAGCCCCCAAGGACCTGGCAGCAGTGCCACAAAGTGATCAATGACCTCACGCTTGGTCAAGATCAGTGAATGCATCTTCAAAGTACAGATCCTACCCAGTGCACCACCAACCTCTCCCACTGCTCAATGCATCACACCCCCATCACCCACCCAACAGCAGTCCCTTGCAGTTAGGACTTAGGTTTAACATTCAGATGCTCCACCTTAACCTCATACACCTTCCAATCATGCAAGTCTCAGGCCAGCTCTTGCTACCTCCACAGACCTCCAGCTATTCAGCTATGGCAAGAACATCAACCAAACACAGTGCAATACAATTACTGATGTTCTTCCTTCTCTTCTGCAGGTAAAGGTGTCAAACAGTTGAAGGGAGAGCACAGAATGGGCAGGGACAGGCACGCCTGTATCTCCTGAGCCCTACAGAGTAGATGGTTCTTTACATCATGGGGCTGGCTGCAACAGGTCCCATTGCATCTGACATCACTGAGAACATTGAGGATGATGGTATGTCCCTGCCTAATGCTCCTTCTGAACTCCCACCTCACCCTCATCCTGCTGTCTGGCATGATGAGCAAGCTGCTGATGGTGTGACCATGGACCTCTTGCTTTCCACCCCATACCCCCTTCCCTCACCCCAACCCTCCCCTTCTGATTTTCTGCTTTCAGAAACCTAAGAACTGCCAGCAGCCTCAGGAGAAAAGGTGAATGTACCACTATACCACTGATGAAGAAGCACCATCACTTGGTCTGATAGTGGCAGCCACCAGCTCAGATACTGGCACTGCGTATACTTTAGAGAGTAGAATAGGGTCGGCATCTCCACATGGTTAGTCACCAGGTATGAATGGGCTGCAACCAGGCCAGGCAGAAAGGAGTTCACAGGAGGGCGAGGTTACAGACGGGTTCTGCTACAAGGAACTCATGAGGACTTCAATGGGGGAACATACAGGAGAATGCTGATGATAATGCACACTGCAATGTTTGGTGCATTGGCAGGCCTGCCAGACAGGCTTCACTTACTGTCAAGGAGTTTGGAGGAATCGGGCTTTAGTGTGGCAGAGGACATCGCGCAGAGCTGGGAGTCCATCCTTTCCAACGAGGAACTGGTGGCCAACGCTATGAGCACCAGCAGATCAATCCATGACGTAGCATTTGGTGGCCATTGTCTCAGTTTCCTTTGCTGCAAAGGCTGAAGCCACCCAATGTCTCGGTGCTGCAGTGGAAGCTCAGATGGAGGTCATGAGATCCATGCTTGCTGCCATGCAGGCTCACACTACTGCCATCATGGTTGCGGATCTCAATGTTCAAAGAGACTTCAAAGCTCTCACAGTAGTCCAGCAATCTGTGCACCGACAGATTACTAGGATTGTTATGGCACTGCCCCAGGGGAGTGACAGTGACTCCGTTGAGCATGAACCTGCTGCTCTCTCTCAGGATGACAGCATCCATCCTCTGCCAGTATCCTTGCTGTTGTCCTTTAGCCAGCCAACTCAGAGTGCTGCCATCCATACTGAGGTAGTGCAGTCCAAAGCCAGGCCTTCTAGGCCCACAGCTGCTCAAGGTCATCCATCAAGGTCATCTGCAGTCTCCCCCACTGAAAATCAGCAGCCTTCTACCAGCCATGCTGCAGCCACTGCATAGGAGCATTAGGACAGGGAAAGGCACCTGCAAGACATGCAGTAAGGGAATGCACAAGGATGAATTGTTCATTTATATTTATATAATTGGATGTGTTGTTGGATAAAGATGTTCTGAAAAGGTTTTTTGGGTTTTTGTTGGTGTATTTTATTGCAGGATCTTGGCCAGGAGGATCCGATGATGGGGTGTCCTAGATGGATGGGAAGGTGGGGAGTAGTGGTGGTGAAGAGCTAACCACCTAAGGGAAGTAGATCTGGGTAGAGGCTCTCAGATAGACAGTCCACAGCAATGGTGTCCTGGATGCCTCTCCTTCCTCCTCCTCTTCCTCCTCTAAAGGTGGCCTTTGGATGCCTGGTGGCCATGGCTACGCCCTCTTATTAGTGATGTTCTAGAGAACACAGAAGACCACCACGAGTGGTCCAGGAATCAGAACCATTGCTTAAGCACACCAATGGTCTGTTCCACGATGTTTCTGGTGGCGGTATGGCTTTCATTATACTCCAACTGTCTGGTGGTCTGGTGGAGGGTGGTCATCAGCCATGTGCAGAGAGGGTATCCTTTGCTTCCAAGCAGCTACCCTCTAGTTCCTCTTGGTGGCCTGTAAACAGCGAGAATGAAGGCATCGTGGCTGCTGCCAGGATAGCAAGCATTCATCAACATGATGGTTTGTTCATGGTCACACACCAACAGCACAGAAATGGAGTGGTAGTCATTGCATTTCCTGTATCTTTCCCAGTTGAAACGGGGCTGCAGAGCCACGTGTGTGCAGTTGTTGGCACCCTGCACTATTAGGAATCCCGCTAGCCTGACAAATCCACATGCCCACTCATCCTGCTTCTCTCTGCTTCGAGAGAAAACAATGAATTCACCTCTCCTCACGTCCATTACCTATCAGATACAGCAATGGATGATGTACTGGGAGCTGTTTGCTATGTCAGCTGCTTTCATCTAGAATGATCTGGTCTCATAGAAGTTTAACATGATGGTGGCTTTGATGGCCATTGGCAGCGCCATCCTCACCCTGATGTGAGGCTGCAGGTCCTCTTGCCTGAGATGGCAGTTCTGTGACCACCTCCTTGTTGAATCTGAGGTGCCTCAGGCATTACTCCTGGGTGAGGTGGAGGCTGGAAAAGTGTTCCCTGAAAGCCCTTTATGGGTAGGATGATCTGTGGAGATCCCTCCTCCTCCTTCCTCAGTGCAGAGTTTCCCCTCTCTTAAGCCTCTTCTCCAGTTGGTTATTGTGTAGATGAAGAGGCACAGCAGCTATAGCCTCAATAAGTCTTGCAGACTTGGTGTGGACAGGTGGGAAAACTCTTTCCCCTTCCTCTATGGATACACCAATTCACCACAGCACCTCCAAAAACTATCCACAGTACTTCCACAGACTTTGCTATAGCAGAAGTAAGTCAAAAGTACTTCACCAACAAGTTGGATGGCTGGCTCTTTAAATAGACCTGGTGGGCAGTTCCCCCCTGCATGTGTTCAGCTGTGAGTGATTAGCACAGGCATTCACTGGACCTGCGATGTCCAAGTTTCAAAACCATGCGTCAAACCAGCTGAAACGGCCGATTGACGTCACGATTTGAGCACTCTTGACGCTTCTGGTGTATGCATTGCACACTCAAGTTAGTGTCCTTCCCAGCATGGGACGTTGCTCGTGGCATGACGGAAGTGACCGGAAGTACTGCACACACCATTTGCTGACTTTGGAGCTTCCCCAGTGGTGGTACCAGCAGGGCTACAGAGCCCAATTTCAGTCAAGATATTGTTGTCACTGGAGGACAATTCCAGTGTTTGCAAAATTGTGTTTACAAAGGGTTCATTCCGCTTCATAAAATCTAGTTGCACAATCTTTTTCATTATCCTAATAGAGTTAGCAACATTGCCCATGGCATCAAAATATTAAAAATGTACCAAATGAGAATGGATCTCCCCACATGCACATAAGCACAGATGTTGCAGAGCTCTCAACTTGCAAAAATGGCAGATTCACAGCCAGACAGTATCAAGGGTTTTAACCAACTGCAAATTGAACTTTGCGGCTACTTATCTCAGATTGCTGATGCAGTGTAAATGCATCTTAAGACCATTATTAGGTAGTCGTTCAAACTCAAACAGCAGTCCTGGAAAAGTACTTGAAATGGCATAAATGATACAAAGAAAGTGTATGTGCACCACTGCTGCCTCACAGCTGGTGTAGGCACTGGAGCCTGCAGTCCAGCTCCACCATTATTGAGAAACTGCAAAGCAAATATTAAGTTACTTGTCCAGAGCTGGAGACAGCCACCAATTCTGCAAATCACTGTGACCCAATATCGAAGAGAATTACTGGTGCAGGATCATTACAAATCAGGAGTTTATGGTCATCAACTGCAAAAAAAAGACAAGCAGTTGATAAAATGTATTATGTACGTCGCAGTCACAAACCCAGATTGTAACAGATTACAGCTTCCAATGGGTGTAATGTACTTGATCCCTGATGTTACCAAGAGGATTAGAAATTAAAGCATGCAGATTGCCTAGTCGTAGAGTAATTATGGCACAGAAGGAGACCATTCAACCCATCGAGTCTATGCTGGAAGTCTACAACTTTGGTATGAAATGTTTGAGGGAATACTAAATAAAGTTCAAATTAAAATGAAGAGTATAAAATAGGATCATCTGTTAAATCAGTCATTTCTTCATTTACAAAAAAAAGCCGCAAATTCAGTTTTCCCCCCTGCATTAACATGCAATGCATTAATTTCTTTAATTAGCAGATCCATCATTCATTATCTCCATTGTGTTGTTCAGGAAAAACACACTAAAACTGGGAAATATTAATGGCAGCATGGCTGCATGTACTTAATTACTATGCTTCCCATAGAGCTGTCAGCCTTGCCTTTTTCAGATTATTGATTAAACAATTTTCCATATTGTAATGTATTCCTATGAGCCTGCCCTGTGTGTGATGACATCATTAAACAATTACTTGCCATCTTGGTGTCTGTCTTTACAAGTTCTTCCCAATATATAACTGATCTTGGCAACAAAATGGGATTAAAGTGCAAAACGTTTTGCAGCAAACAGCAGTAGAGCCAATGATGAACTAAATAAACCATCTCTCAGTGGCCTACCTGCTAGAATGGTGAAGATTTTCGACTATATTGTGTTGTGGGGGGTGGGTGAAGTCTTAAAAACGGTGCAGGTCTGATTTTCCTTTTTCTGGTTTTACTGAAAACAAAACTTGGAAAATTTCAGGAGGGTGAATGCATCTTTGCAGACTTCATTTTGTTGTATCTCAGCCTCAGTTCAATATCAAAAACCCTGTTTTTTTCAATTTCTCAGAAATGGACTCTCAAGGTCACTTCCAGTCACTGCCTACTTGTAGTTTAAAAAATGGTGCTCTTAGGCAGGGTCCTTCTTCTTCCACTGGAGCAAATGGAATCTCTCTCTCTCTCTTAATTTTATTAAGCTCCTGTTCAGTCTCCTTATTTCTGTCATGTGACCATGGTTTCTCTTTACCATTGTCCTCATAAAGGGTGTCTGATGGTGGGGCCATTGTCAGACAATGGGGCCCGGGTGTCTCCCATCTTCATTCCATTTTGATAAAAAGAAGTTTTTTCACACCCATTCATTTGCATTTTAATTTGGAGACACCATGTCTGCCATGTTGACCTAATTTGTTGAAAGGAGGTAGCCATTAACACAGAATGGCCCATCTACATTTTAATGCCTCTCCAAGGCTGGTCCAGACATGAAGGTTGACTCAAGGTTCTTGTAGTTTCCATGTGTATTGGCAGTACAGGATGAGGTCACCTGACCTCGACTCCATCTTGTTTTTCAGGAGAAGTGCCCATTTTGGGCTTGTTTTATAACTTCATTATATAGTTCAGAATTTCTCCATGCATGAGCATGACATACATTTGAAAATGGGACAAAATGACTGCACCCAAAGGATACATCAGAAAGGTAGGAATGTAGGATAGAGCTCAAGAACCATTCAGTTCATACCTTGAAAGAGTGGACATGTTCTCCAGAGCAAATAATATATTAGAACTCGAAGGTGAAAGTGAAAAGGCTGAGACTCATAATAAGGCAATTCTTCAGCGCAAGAAAGCAATTTTGCTAAAGAAGATTGGCCCAGAAGTGTATGGCACACTAACAAACCTTCTAGCTCCCAGCAAGGAAAAAGATGTGCCATTCAAAATAATTTCACCAAGTTGGATAAACGTTTTAATCATAAACCACTAGAGATAGTGGAAAGCTACAAATTTGGAACCAGAAACCAGAGAAATAGTGAAACAATTGGTGAGTACATTGTGGCACTGAAGAATTTATCACTGCATTGCAACTTTGGCACATTCTTAGACCATGCATTATCAGACAGACTTGTGTACAGATTGGTGGATGAAAGAATCCAGTCAAAACTAAACACACAAAATCTTACATTTGAGCAAGCATGCAAGATTGCTTCTACCATGGAGTTGGCATCAAAGAATGTTCGGGAATTTCATCCTATGCAAGTGACTAGTGTAGCTTCTGTCCACTGTTAGAAGGCTTCTGCTAAGTTTAAAACGGGCAGATCTGATCAGAAAAGCTCTGTTGATATAAGTTTAGTGACTTATCATCATTGTAATAGCATCCACAAAGACATGTCAGTTCAGAAATGCCAAATGCTTTAATTGCCAAAAGATAGGCAATATTGCAACTGCTTGCCAAGCAAAGGACAAAGCAAGAAAGAGAACTCTTTCTAGCAGTAATTGAATGCAGCGATGTCAAAAGGCTGGAGTTCCCAATCTCGAAGTGAATCCAGAGTGCTTAAGCAAAGAGGAGCTACGGCCGTACAGCACTTTAGCCACACTAGCAATCATTCAAATGACTGAGACTTTTGTACAAAGGGGTTGGTAAATCAACAGTATGTCAACATGTGCATCAATATGGCTGCATTTTGCTCCATTAAGAGTAAAGACACATTTGAGAGCAAATTCAGTGACGTACTGCTAACTGAGAGCACAGTTCAGTTGAAAACTACTCTGGTGAGGTGTTAGAAACATGTGGACAAATGGAGTGCAATGTCCAATATAACGGCAAGTCCCTCAAGTTACCCATTGTTGGAGCGAGGTCTGTCAGCAAACCAACGTTAATGGGAAAAGACTGGCTTCACAAGCTGAAATTTGACTGGGAGTATGTTTTCCAAATTGAGATGACCAAGAAACTTGATCAGCTATTGAATAGTTACAGGAACATTTTCGAGGATAGCTGTGAAGGTATAATCAGTGCGAAAGCGCACTTTCAAATCAGGCCTGATGCAAAACAAGCATATTGCAAGTCTAGACTGGTTCCTGATGCTCTCAAAACACAGGTTGAAGAGGAATTAAAGAAGCTAGAGAGCAATGGTGTGTTAGTGGAAACTGATCATAGTGGTTGGGCAACCCAAATTGTATTAGTGCCCAAGTCAGATAAAACCTTAAGACTATGCGGGGACTACAAAGTCACAATCAACTAGTCAGTGGATGATGAGCATTATCCACTACCAACCTCCTAAGATTTGTATGCAGAGTTAGTGGGATCCAAGCTATTCACGAAGTTCAATTTGTCCCAGGCTTATGGACAGCTCAAGGTGGATTGAGAGAGTCAGCACTGTCTCACCATAAACACACACATGGGGTTATACTCCTACATGAAGCTGCCCTATAGAAACTATAGAAGAACCATAGAAAAGTTACAGCTTAGAAAGAGGCCAATCAGCCCATCATGTCTGCACCGGCTGAAAAAAACTAGCCGCCCAAGCTAATTCCACCTTCCAGCACCTGGTTCATAGCCGTGCAGGTTACAGAACTTCAGGTGCAGGTCAAGATGCCTTTTAAATGAGTTGAAGGCTTCTGCCTCCACCATCAATCTGGGCAGTGAATTATAGTGTGATGTCTTCTCCAAAAATCCTCCAAGCTAAAATGGATAAGATTTGCAAGGAGTGCTGCGATGCTTGTGTAATCAGGGTGATGTGTTGATCGTGACCGCAACAAAGGAAGAGAATCTCGAAGCCTTAGACACAGTGTTAAAAAGGCTCAATGATCACAATGTGAAATTGAAAAAGAGCAAGTCTGCCTTTGTGCAAGCTGAGGTAGTGTACCTTGGTTTGAAAATCAATTAAAAAGGACTACAGTGGAGGAGAAGATAGAGGTTATATTCAATAACACAAAGCCAAAAGATGTTTGAGCTTAGATCTTTTATAGCCATGATCTGATCTTGCAAGGGTGTTGGCTCCACTACATGAGTTGTTGAAGAAAGATTTTTTTGAATTTCTTCATGGGATGTAGGTGTTGCTAGCAAGGCCAGCATTTGTTGTCCATCCCTAATTCCCCTTGATAGCTGAGCGGCTTACTAGGCCATTTCAAAGGGCAGTTAAGAGTCAACCACATTGCTGTGGGTCTGGAGGCACATGTAGGCCAGACAAGGTAAGGACAGCAGATTTCCTTCCCTATAGGACATTAGTGAACCAGATGGGTTTTTAACAACAATCGATGATAGTTTCATGGCACCATTACTGAGGCTAGTTTTCAATTCCAGATTTTTTATTAATTACTTGAATTTATTAATTAATTGAAAATTCCACCAGCTGCTGTGGTGGGATTTGAATCCATGTCTCCAGGGCATTAGCCTGGTCCTCTGGATTAGTTCAGTGACATCACCACTACGTCACTGTCTTCCCCCTAAATGGAAAATGGGAAATGGAAATGGTCAAAAGTACAAGATGTTCATGATGCATGGAAGAGAAGCTTGACCAGTGATGCATTACTCATTCATTACGGCACAAATGGTGACCTGAAGCTAGCATGTGACACTTCAAATTATGGAGTTGGAGAAGTGATCAGTCATGTCACGGATGATGGTCAAGAGAAGCCCCATGGCATTATGGTCACGTATCCCGACCAAGAGTGAACGTAACTATGCACAGACAGAAAAGGAAGCGCTTGGAATCATCTTTGAAATCAAAAAGTTTCATCAGTTTCTGTTGGGTAGAAACTTCGCCCTAGTTACAGATCATAAACCCCCAGGAAATATTCTGGGTCCACAATCTGCAATACTGATGATAGCAGTGTCAAGGATGCAGTGGTGGGTTGTACTTCTCTCACAGTACGACTACAACATTGAATATTGCAGTTCGAAAGCAAATGTTATCGTTGATTTATTGTCACGTTTGCTGCATGAAGACTCAGAAATAGGCTGTGATGGTGCAATCTTCACAATAGGAGTTGCAGATGAGGAGTTTCCAACCACTGCAACTGAAATTGCAGCTGAAACTCAGGAAGAGCTTTTTTTTTTAAAAAGAGTCTACAAACAGACTTTGAATGGTTGGACAGAGCACAGATGAGAAACTGAAACCGTTCCACAATTGACATAACAAGTTGTCATATGAACAGGGATGCATTAAGTGGGGTCACAGAGTAGTAATACCTAGTTCTTTAAGAGATAAGATTCCAGTACAACTTCATACTGAACACATGGGTATAGTTACCATGAAATCCATAGCCAGAAGTTTTGTTTATTGGCCTGGTCTAGACAGTGACCTAGAATCATTGGTTAGTAAATGTACCATTTGTCAAAACTGCAGGAATAAGCCGGCAAAGACGCCTTTACACCTATGGTCATGGGAGACTTATCCATTTCAAAGAGTCCATGTCGATCACATGATCCCAGTGAGGGATGATCTAAAACTTGAGCATCACCCACTTGATAGCGGACTTTTGCCAGAGTGTGAACCAATTCAGATTTCAGTGTCTGTAATACCAGTTTCAGAAAAAGAAACAGGATCTTCTGTAAGACATGAACTGAACCCAAACATTACAACACCTGACTCTACACCAAAACCTGTGAGATCAGGAAGACTTTGTAAGCCAGTTGTTGGATTTGATTTATGGATATTGTTTAAAGAAAAAAAGTCAACTGTTATTTTGTCAAGTATGCACATTCTCAAAGATTTATTTGTTTTATAGTTTTTTATGTTAATAGTTTTTTTTAAAAAAAGGAAGCAGTGTAATGTATTCCTATGTTAAGAGCATGCCCAGTGTCATTAAACATGTGATCTGGCCATCTTGGTGTCTGTCTTTCTTTCCAAATCCCTCCCAATATATGAAACATATCAAGTAGCTGTATATGGAATTAGGTTGAAGATCAGCCATGATCTCACTGTGAATGGCAGACACGCTTGAGGGGCTAAATGGCCTACTCTTGTTCCTATATCCTATTTTCCTATAGCTGTATTTATCCTGCTGAGACACCCAGAAGGGTCGCAAATAAACTTAAAGGCCAGCCTGCATCTCTTAAAGGGGAGCTGTATTTTGGCTGGAGCAGGTGCTGGAAGCCATTGTAAAAGTGAGTTTGACCTGGGAAAGACACAGAACGACAGAACATGACAGAGAGCAGGCTCCCAAGGTTTTTTGATGCTGCATTCGAGGCCTTAGTCATAGAGTCGTACAGCATAGAAACAGGCCCTTCGGCCCACCGCATCCATGCCGACCATAAAGCTGATCTATACTAATCCCACCTGCCTGCATTAATTCCATATCCCTCTATGCCTTGCTCATTCAAGTACCTGTCCAGATGCCTCTTAAATGGTGCTACTGTTCCTGCCTCCACCACCTCCTCTGGCAGCTCATTCCAGATACCCACTATTCTTTGTGTGAAAAATTTACCCCATTGATCCCCTTTAAACCTCCTCCCTCTCACCTTAAATCTATGCCCTCTAGTTTTAGTCACCCCTACCATGGGAAATAGGCTCTGGCTATCTACCCTATCTATGCCTCTCATAATTTTATATACCTCTATCATGTTCCCCCTCAGCCTCCTTCGCTCCAGGGAAAACAGACCCAGCCTATCCAATCTCTCTTTATAACTCAAGCCCTTCAAACCAGGCAACATCCTTGTGAATCTTTTCTGCACCCTCTCTAGCTTAATCACATCTTTCCTGTAGTGCGGTGACCAGAACTGCACACAGTACTCCAAATGCGGCCTAACCAACGTTATGTACAACTGTAACATGACGTCTCAACTCTTGTACTCAATGCCTCGGCCGATGAAGGCAAGCATGCCATATGCCTTCTTCACCACCCTGTCTACCTGTGTTGCCACTTTCAGGGAACTATGTACTTGCACCCCAAGGTCTCTCTGCTCAACAACACTCCCCAGGGCCCTGCCATTCACTGTATATGTCCTGCCTTGGTTTAACTTCCCAAAATGCATCACTTCACACTTGTCTGCGTAAAATTCCATTTGCCACTCCCTTGCCCACTTTCCCAGTTGATCTATCCTGTTGTAACCTCAGACAACCTTCTTCACTGTCCACTATACCATCAATTTTAGTGTCATCTGCAAACTTACTAATCATGCCCCTTACATTCACATCCAAGTCATTAATATATATGACAAACAACAGAGGGCCCAGCACCGATCCCTGCGGCACACCACTGGTCACCGGCCTCCAATCTGTAAAACAACCCTCCACTACCACCCTCTGCCTCCTATCACCAAGCCAATTTTGTATCCAATAGTTAAAGAGGTTCAGAGGAGGAGAGATGCCATCTGTCCACAGGGGGCCAGGAGACCTCCCAGACAAACTGTCAGAAGCCAGTGGAACCAGATAGCTGTGGTGACCAATGCCAGGAGTCCAGCCCCGATGCAGTGCCTCAAGAAGTTCAATGGCTTCACACAAGTGGTCAAGGTCAGTGAATGCATCTTCAAATGCCGTGTCCCACCAACTGCTCCACTAGCTTCACAGATTTCTCAATGTTCCACACCTCCATCACTCACCTACCAACCATCTTTATCAATCAGCACTCATACCTAAAATTCATAGCTTCACCTCACCCTCACACACAGCACACAGCGCACATCATACCCACATCTCACAGGTGGCACATATGGCCAGCTATACAACCATGACAGGTATATCATCCAAAACAAATTGCACCACACTCACTGAGACACTTCCCTCTCTCTTACAGGTGGCGCATAATTGAAGGGAGCAGCAGCTAACCGGTGGGGTACAGGCACTGCTGCATGTCCTTACACTCATGGAGGAGATGGTTTCTGCCACCATTAGTGCAGGAAGTACTGAGGCTGTGCTCAGTGGCACAGCTGAAACCATTGAAGTTGACAGTATGCACGTGCCTAATCCTCCTTCTCATATCCCACCTCCCCCTCACTCCACACTCTCTTTTGAATCACAAGCTGCAGAGGGTGTAACCATGCACAACTTGCTTCCTTCCCCCAACCCCCTCACCACAACCCTAGCCTTGTGCCTTTCTGCTTTTAGATGCCCAAGAACAGTAACCTGGCCAGGCTGTGTTACAACAGCAAGAGGTGGAAGAGCAGGAAGACAGTGATGAAGAAGGAACACAGTCACTTGCCCTCACACTCACACCCACCAGCTCTAAGACTGACACTGAACATACTTTGGAGGATAGCTTAGAAGTGGGATCTGCAGCCAGGGCAGGGGACAGGAGTCGTGCAGGTCCCAGCTCATTGGAGGGCGAGGCCACATACGAATGCTGTTCCAGAGGACTCAGATGAGGACTTTAATGGGATGATCTACGGAAAAAGACTGATGGATGTGCAGAATGAAATCATTGGCAAATTCTAAGGTCTGCCAGAAAGCATGCGTTTGGCATCAAGCAGCATGGAGAAGTTGTGCACCAACTTAGCACAGGGCTTTAAGCAGAACTCGGAGCCCATGCTCTCCGGTGTGGAAGTGGAAGCCACCTCCATGAGAACACTTGCGGACCCAATCATGGATGCAGCGTCTTGTGGCTGATGTCTCAACTTCTGCAGTCCAAACAGAAGCCACCCAATGTCTAACTGCTGCAATGGAAGCTCAGACTGCTCTCATGCAAGCTCAGATTGCTGCCATCTTAGCTGCAAATAGCAGTGCTCAAGGGGTCCAGCAATATGCCCTCCAAAGCACTGCAAATATGCTGAGGTGCAGTCCTGGGGGAGTGGCAGTGGCTCCATGGAGCATGAACTTGCAGACCTTTCTCAGGATGACAGCATTTGTTATGTCAGTGCCATTGCTGTTGCCTGTCAGCCAGCCAGCCCAGACAGCTACCACCAATGCCAAGACGGTGCCATCCAAAGCCAGGCCTTCTCAGGCCAGAGTTGCTCAAGGTCATCCTGCAAGGCCATCTACAGTCTCCCCCCCACCCTCCCCCTTTGAAGGCAGTAACCCTTCACCAGTCATGCTGCAACCACTGGGGTAGCACTTTGTAGGAGCACTAGGACAGGCAAAGACACATGGAAGACAGGCAGTTAGGAAATGCACAAGGGTGATTAGTTGATATCTGTATGCAATATGGCATTGTTTGATTATAAATTTGGTTTGGAATGTTTGCTTTTGTGGTAGCTTTTACATACATACAAACATACGAATTAGGAGCAGGAGTAGGCCACTCAGCCCTTCTAGCCTGAGGACCTAACCATGATGCAGCATCTGGTAGTTGATGTCTCAACTTCCATTACAGTACAAGCAGAAGCCACCCAATATCTAACTGTTGCAATGGAAGCTCAGACTGCTCTCATGAAAGCTCAGATTGCTGTCATCCTAGTTGCGAATAGCAGTGCTCAAGGGGGCATTCAATAAATTCATGGCTGAACTGATTACTCCACATTTCCACCTACCCCCAATAACCTTTCACCCACTTGCTTATCAAGAATCTATTCGCCTCTGCCTTAAAAATATTCAAAGACTCTGCTTCCACTGCCTTTTGAGGAAGAGAATTCCAAAGGCTCATGACCCTCAGAGAATAAATTTCTCCTCATCTCTGTCTTAAATGGGCAACCCCTTATTTTTAAATAGTGACCCCTAATTTCAGATTCTCCCACAAGGGGAAACATCCTTTCTACATCCACCCTGTCAAGACCCCTCAGGATCTTATATGTTTCAATCAAGTCGCCTCTCACTCTTCTAAATTCCAGCGGATACAAGCCTAGCCTTTCCTCATAAGATAGCCTTCCCATTCCAGGTACTAGTCTAGTAAACCTTCTCTGTACTGCCTCCAATGCATTTACATCCTTCCTTAAATTAGGAGACCAGTACTGTGCACAGTACTCCAGATGTGGCCTCACCTGTATAGCTGAAGCATAACCTCCCTACTGTTGTATTCAATTCCCCTCACGATAAACAATAACATTCTATTAGCTTTCCTAATTACGTGCCGTAACTGCATACTAACCTTTTGCGATTCATGCACTAAGACACCCAGATCCCTCTACATCCTTTCACCATTTAGATAATATGCCTGTTTTTTATTCTTCCTGCCAAAGTGGACAATTTCCCCCTTTCCCACATTATACTCCATTTGCCAGATCTTTGCCCACTCACTTAACCTATCTATATCCCTTTGTAGCCCCCTTATGTCCTCTTCACAAGTTACTTTCTTACCTATCTTTTCGTCATCAGCAAATTTAGCAACCATACCTTCAGTCCCTTCATCTAAGCCGTTTATATAAATTGTAAAAAGTTGAGGCCCCAGCACTGATCCCTGTGGCACACCACTCGTTACATCTTGCCAACCAGAAAATAACCCATTTATGCCTATTCCATTTCCTGTTAGCTAGCCAATCTTCTATCCATGCCAATATGTTACCCCCTACACCACGAGCTTGTATTTTATGCAATAACCTTTGATGTGGCACCTTATCAAATGCCTTCTGGAAATCTAAGTACAGTACATCCACCTTTATCCACAGCACATGTAACTCCCGCAAAGAACTCCAATAAATTGGATAAATATGAATTCCCTTTCACAAAACGATGTTGACTCTGCCTGATTACCTTGAATTTTTCTAAATGCCCTGCTATACCGTCATTATTTTTTATTTTTGCATTGTGGCTAAGTGGCCACTGTGATGGTCAGTGACAGAAGGAAAGTAAGGTGTGGGAGTGTCAGTGAATGGGGAATTGGGGTTGTGTTTACTGTTACCAGAGTTAGATAAATCAATCATGGACAGCCCAGCCAGAAAGGGGCGGTGTTGGTTTCTTCCTCCCTTTCTTCTCCTCCACTTCCTCCTCCACCTCATCCTTCTCTACCTCATATGCTCCTCATCAGTTGGTTGCTGAATAGCTGGTGGCAAGAACTGTGCCCTCATGATGGCAAGTTTGTGCAGCATGCAGCAAACCACTTTGAAACTTGACACCCACCCTGCCGAGTACTGCAGCGCTCTTCCAGAGTGGTCTGGGTAGCAGATGTGTTTCTTAAGCACCCAATGGTCTGCTCGATCACAATTTCTGCGGCAGCATGGTTTTCATTATATGCATGCTTCCCACATGTGCCTGCATTGTGCACCAGAGTAATGAGTCATGTGGTCGATGGATAGCCCTTGTAGATCAGTAGCCGCCTTCTGGTTTATCGTGGTGGCTCAAATGCATATGGCACAGTGGACTGCCACAGAATGAAGGCATCAAGATTGCTTCCAGGATACTGGGCATTGACCTGCATGGTATCCTGAGTATGGTTGCACACCAACTGGATGTTGAGGGAGTGGAATCCCTTTTGTTTTTGGTACATCTCAGAATTGATATGCAGCACCTGTAAAGTAAAGTCTGTACAGTCAATAGCACAATGTATCATGGGGAAATCTGTAAACCTCATGAAGCTGTGTGCTCACTCCAACTGCTTCTCTCTGGCAAGAGGGAATAAAATGTGTTCAGCTCACTTGGAATACAAAGTCTCAGTGACCTCACTTATGCAACAGTGGTTGACAAACTGGGATATAGTGTCTGCTTCAGCCTGGGAGAAGCCAGATGCATAAAAGTTCATTGCCACCATCACCTTCACAGGAGGACACAGTTGTAGCTGCAGCAGGTAGCAAATTTCAGTGAGGACGTCCTTAGTAAAGCAGAGCCATCTGACACAATGCTTCTGGCTGAGGTTCAGGTAGAATAATTGACCCCTGAACACTCTGGGTGGAGATGTCCTCTTGCTAAGAGCCCTTCTCCACCTTCTCCCAGCAGCTTGTCCTGCATCTGTTCATTCTCCCTGCCCTGCTGTAATTCAAGGGGGATGCAAACTACCACACCCATACCTGGGAGCAACTAGTTTGTACAGAACTCTTGAAGTCAGGCCAAAGTCCTTCAGCATGTGCCACACCACTTCCTGTATCCTTCAGCAACTTTACACAAAGCTGGGAACACAAAACACTTCTACAAACACAGCAAGAATTAATAGAAATCAAACAACAATTAACATAAAAGTAGTTAATGATCCCTTTAAATAGTGCCGGTGGGGTCCTTCCTGCTGCTGAATGGCTGTTCAGCTGTGTTTGTTTAAGAGACAATGCTGACGTCAAATCAGTGTGACACACAAATTGACATCACAGTCTGCCTACTCTGTACACTTCAGGCATACGTCCCTGTGCACGTACTAACGCCCTCACCAAAATGGTGTTCAGCGTGGCGAGCAAAAAAAAGTGTGCCCGAATGCTGCAGATGCACATTTGGAGGCATAACGGCACATGGAGCGGTGTGAAAAACGAGTATTACGCATTCGAATTTTACAACCAGAGGTTGCTCTCCCCAAGTTTTCAGACTGATACAAAAAAACCAATTAAGGCAATAATTTGAGTACAGTGTAAAATTTCCACGAGGGTTCTTTGATCTCCCACCTAAACGTAGGCAGGGGATCAGCAGAAACTCCAGGAAAACAGTCATTTACACTTGTTCCTGTGGAATCTTTGACAATTTTCCATCAAAGTTATAGTGGAAGATCGGGATAAGTCCCACAGAAATTCCCAACAAGCATCAAAGTTAAAAGATGTAATTTCCAAGGCTGTACTAACACTGTTAACGTTTCGGGTCAGCGACCCAGTTCCGAAGAAGGGTCGCTGACCCGAAACGTTAACTCTGCTTCTCTTTCCACAGATGCTGCCAGACCTGCTGAGTGATTCCAGCATTTCTTGTTTTTGTTTCAGATTTCCAGCATCCGCAGTATTTTGCTTTTATTATTGTACTAACACTGTTACTGGTATGCTACCAATAGTTAGAGACAGCAGTTCACAGCTGGCAACACCGGAGTTATACTGCAGGCTGCCTGTGGGTTCCTGACGCAAAAGAAAAAGGAGACAGTTTAGTTTAGAGATACAGCACTGAAACAGGCCCTTCGGCCCACCGAGTCTGTGCCGACCATCAACCACCCATTTATACTAATCCTACACTAATCCCATATTCCTACCACATCCCCACCTGTCCCTGTATTTCCCTGCCACCTACCTATACTAGGGGCAATTTATAATGGCCAATTTACCTATCAACCTGCAAGTCTTTTGGCTTGTGGGAGGAAACCGGAGCACCCGGAGAAAACCCACGCAGACACAGGGAGAACTTGCAAACTCCACACAGGCAGTACCCAGAATTGAACCCGGGTCGCTGGAGCTGTGAGGCTGCGGTGCTAACCACTGCGCCACCCTGCTCTGCTCTCAGCCAATAAAAATTAAATGTTTTGAACATACAAGTAGGAAATTCACTTTTACAAAATGTTGAAAAAAACTTTTCAATTTATAAATCGCCATGACTTTCAAAGGGCTCCCTTTGGCACATGTGAAACCCAGTTTGAGAGTGTACTGCAGATATCTGTTGGGAATTTCTACACTAAAATATTATACATTGTGTCCAATACCAAGTTTACATAATGATCATTATTATATTTAAGAGCTGGTGTTTAGCATAGGTTCATCTGTTGCTTTTTAACATTGACTTAGGTCATACACCCAGCCCTGTTTTAAGTTTGAAACTTACTGGCTTTGATAAAGACAAGTAAATTGCTTAAAAAGAGGTGACTGTATAAGTAAAGATCAGTGATTTGTTAGTTTACAATGAGCAAGGACAGAGCACTCACCTTTACTGTAACCCATAGGCTGAATCTTGACAGGCCAATTTATACAAATATATTTATTTTTTTATTTATTTAGAGATACAGCACTGAAACAGGCCCTTCGGCCCACCGAGTCTGTGCCGAGCATCAACCACCCATTTATACTAATCCTATATTCCTATCGCATCCCCACCTGTCCCTATATTCCCCGACTACCTACCTACACTAGGGGCAATTTATAATGGCCAATTCACCTATTAAAGTGCAAGTCTTTTGGTGGTGGGAGGAAACCGGAGTACCCGGCGAAAACCCACGCAGACACAGGGAGAACTTGCAAACTCCACAAAGGCATATATTATACACAATGAAAACTACGAAAACTTCTTAATTGTCTTTCAGTTGGAGAAATCCACTGAACACAATTGTAAAGAAGATTTTGTCCCACTAACATGACAACAAACTAAATAGTTTGTTAAACATTTGGACATTTTGATTATAAAAGATAGCTAATAAATCTGATTATGAGCATCTGAAAGCATTTTGGGGAAAATGGTAATTTTATTTTAGAGGTTACTTAGTTATCAGATTATACATTGTGCTGCTGAATTAAGTGAGCCACACGGTGGCAGAAATATGTTTGAAGCCACAATTCCTCAGGCAGTGAGTTCTTGATGTTGGCCAAGCCTTCAGGTAATTGCAGTCACTCTGAGCAGCTCTTGCACACCTCCTAGTGGCCAGGTCCAGTATACTGGGTTATCTGCTTATCCTATCAGCTAAGTAATGTTGGTAACAGAGGGAGGTGAACTAAAGTTCAATAACAACAGAGATTAAAAATAGGATAAATAATTTAAATATTTTTATATTTATAAAATCTAACTAGTACTATGTGCTGGAAACCAGGGTTCTCAAATCTTTTGCTTCTGAGGCTCCCCTTTCATGTTATAAAAATTTCATGGATCCTGTAACACAAGTATTTTTTTCTGTATAAAAATTAGTAATACAATTAATAAACTATTTATTATTTTTGTTGTACTTACTTAATGTGGAATGTGTTACTGGTGCTGAGAAACAAAACTGTCAAAACGTGGAGGTATCTTCAACAAAAATGAGTAAAAAATGGGAAATAATTAACCAAAAAGTTTTTTAAAAACTTGCAGAGACCAGGTCTGAAAGGAGAAATGATGAATCAAAAAGCAGAGAAATGATTTACCAAAAAGACTAAAATAATGCTCAGAGAAGTCCAAAAAGGAAAATGGGTAATTGAAAAGCAGGAAAACAGTAAACCAAAAGCTACAAAAATTAGTAAATGATGGGAAATCATCAACATAAAATGGAAAAATACTTGCAGAAACCAAGTCCGAAATGGGAAATGATCAACCAAAAAGTAAGAAAATTATAAATTACAACATGTAGAAATTAGTAAAAGGGGATAAATGGTTAACCAAAAGTTGAAAACAATTTTCAGAGACTAAGGGTGCAAAATGTGATAAGGCCCAAAACTGGACGCGGAGATTGTGTTGCACAATTAACCTGCGCCAGTTGCTTCAGAAAGAAGCACCACACAAACTTGATTGGAGCAGGCACTGGAAGTCACTCTTGAATGGAGTTTGATCTGGGAAAGACACAAGAATGGCACAAGATGGCAGAGAGCATGCTCGAAATGTAGGTAGGAGAATCTGCCAATGTCAGTTCACTGTTCCCTTTAATTTCAAGAAGTACTCACATATTTTGTTCACTAACTCCCTTCAATTTCAATCAGTACCCACATAAGCTGTTCCCTTTGATTCTCCTTAATTTCAAGCACTACTTACCCCAGTGACCACTCAGGGAAGTATGTTTCCATCTATGCGGATGATCAAGTCCGCCTGCGGCTATCCTTGCGAGTCGCCCAGTCTGTCCTAAATGTACATTTCTTATAGGACAAAGATCACACCCATGATGATGATTGATGCAATCCCTCCCACCACCCCTCCCCCCACCATTTTAATCATAGCATCTTAATCTTGTCCGTTTCTGCAATCTATAGAGTGCTTGACTTGATCATTTTCACTTCCTGAGTCCTTGAATAGCCCATTAACACACAAAGCAGACAAGCAGGAAACTATTTAACCTACGTTGCCTCCAGTCCAGAACCAAGGCCACTCCAACCTCTGTCATCGAGCTGCAGTATGCTGACGGCACTTGGGTATGCGCACACTCAGAGGCCGAGCTTCAAACTCTCATCGATGCATTTACGGAAGTGTATGAAAGAATGGGCCTTAAGCTAAACATCCGGAAGACAAAGGTCCTCTACCAGCCTGCTCCCGCAACACTGCCCCCCAGCTATCAAGAGCAAAAGCGAACCACTGGACAATGTTGAACACTTCCCAAACCTTGGGAGCCTCCTCTCAGCAAGGGCAGACATCGATGATGAAACTCAGCATCGCCTCCAGTGTGCCAGTGCAGTCTTCGGTTGTCTGAGAAAAAGTGTGTTTGACGACAAAGACCTCAAATCTGGCACCAAGCTCATGGTCTAGAGGGCCGCAGTGTTTCCTGCCCTCCTGCATGCGTCGGAAATATGGACACTATACAGCAGACATCTCAAAGCCCTAGAGAGATATCACCAGCGGTGTCTCCGCAAGATCCTGCAAATTTGTAGCGGGACAGGCGCTCCAATATCAGTGTTCTCTCTCTGGCCAACACCTGCAGTATCGAGACAATGGTCATGGCTAGTCAGTTACGCTGGGCGGCCCACATCGTCCGCATACCTGACACAAGACTCCCAAAACAAGCTTTCTACTCTGAGCTCTGTCACGGCAAGAGGATACCAGGAGGACAGAGGAAACACTACAAGGATGTCCTTAAAGCCTCCTTGAAAAAATGCGACATCTCCACTGATTTGTGGGAATCTCTTGCCCAAGACCACCCAAAATGGAAAAGAAGTATCCGTGACAGTGCCAGCCAGTTCAGACAATGTTGACATGCCCAGGTAGTGACAAGTGCAAACAGCGGAAGGGGCGTTTGGAATTTCGATCATCCCATTCACTCGTCTCATCAAACACCACCTACCCCCCTGTGCCAGAGTGTGTGGATCCAGAATTGGACTTTTCAGTCACTTAAGGACCCACAACCCTGGAGTGGAAGAAAGTCATCCTCGTTCCCAAGGGACTGCCTGAGAGAGAGAGAGAGAGAGAGAGAGAGAGAGAGAAGAGAACGCACAAAGGTGTTTTGATGGGGAAAATTCTGGGCCTATCAGCATCATCAGGTTGGTGAATGAGTTTTACCTTCCATAACAGTTTTGAAATCAACTTTTCCAAGGAATGTGGACACCAATTCAGACACACTGGAACCATGGTCATTATTTTGTAAGTCCTGTTGACAGCTTGGCTACACAATCCTAATGGTCAGGCCAGTCACTTAACTTTGAGTAAACACATCCCATTGTGTGGTCTGATTGTTCAAGTTATTTCTTGGTTAACATATTCATGAAGTTAGCATATTCATGAAGTAAATTCATCATGTATTGTGTCTCTGTATGAATAATTGCATTTCAGTTCCTAGTTTGTTTTAAGAGTTCAATTAAAAGTCCTGTTGGTGCCTGCAAGAAACTTGGCTCATTTCTGAGGATTGTCAATTTATAAACTGTCTTTAAATATCTGTTTACTTTAAGTAAAATGTGTTCTTGCTGCATGACAGGCTATACAAGGTTTTCCAAGGCAGCACTGGAGACCTTGGTGCATGTGGTGAAAAGGAGGAGAAAGCTGCCGCATAGGGAGACCCGCCAGACAAACACTGACTGTGAAGGCAGTGAGAGCAGATTACCATTGTGGTCAATGCCAAGAGTCTAGCCCCAAGGCCCTGGATACTGTGCCGAAAGAAGTTCAATGACCTCACACGAGTGGTCAAGATAAGTGAATGCATCTTCAAATGCCATATCCTACCAACACCCGTGTTCGCTGACCTATATTTGCTCCCGGTTAAGCAATGCCTCAATTTTAAAATTCTCATCCTTGTTTTCAAATCCCTACATGGCTTGGCCCACTCCCTATCTCTGTAATCTCCTTCAGCCTTACAACCCTCCAAGACATCTGCACTCCTCTAATTCTGGTCTCTTGAGCATCCCCGATTTTAATCGCAGCACCATTGGTGGCCGTGCCTTCAGTTGCTTAGATCCTAAACTCTGGAATCCCAAGACTAAACCTCTCTGCCTCCCTACCTTGCCTTCCTCCTTTAAGATACTCCTCAAGATCTTTAATTAAGCTTTTGGTCATCTGCCCTAATATCTCCTTATGTGGCTCAGTGTCATATTTTGTTTTATAACGCTCCTATGAAGCACCTTGGGACATTTTATTACATATAAATACAAGTTGTTGTTGTTACACAACAGTGGACAGTGAACTGCAAGATGTTGCAGATGTTGCCTGTTCAAGCTTGCAAGGAACCCAACATGAAGTAGTTTAAGACCACGGTCACCTTTAGAGCCACTGGCAGCAGTGCCCTCTGATTGCTCTAAAGCTGCAGGTCTGCTTTCAACAGGTGGCAGATGTCCTTAATGAAACGAAGATGTCATACGCACTGTTCCTTGCTGAGTTTTAAGTAAGAGAATTGTTCCCTGAAGCCCTTGCTGAGGGCCCTCCTCCCCCTCCCTCTGCAAGCAGCTTGTCATCTGAGTCGCCTCTGTTCAATTTTCCTGTAATGCTACAGGCCAAGGGAGTTGGAAACTACAGCATCCATGACTGTGAGAAAGTGGCATGAAGTCAACACCAATTTTGTCACCACATACTGCACCACTCTCTGTAGACGCCATCTACTTTAAATAACAGTACAAACCTCCAAACACTTCTGCTAACTCAGCAACAGCCAACAGAAATGGCGGGGTGAGGGTGGGGGTGGGGGGCACAATCCTTTCTGCTGCTAAACATGGGAGGATAAGAGTCCTCCTTACTAACATCTGGGGGCTTGTGCCAAAGTTAGGAGAGCTTTCCCACAGACTAGTCAAGCAACAGCCTGACATAGTCATACTCTTGGAATCATACCTGACAGACAATATCCCTGACACTGTCATCACCATCCCCGGGTATGTCCTGTCCCACCGGCAGGACAGACCCAGCAGAGGTGGCGGCACAGTGGTATACAGTCAGAAGGGAGTTGCCCTGGGAGTCCTCAACATCAACTCTGGACCCCATGAAGTCTCATGGCATCAGGTCTAACATGGGCAAGCAGCAGAATTGTACTCAACCACAATCTGGAACTTCATGGCCCGGCATATCCCCCCCACTCTACCAGTGCCATCAAGCCAGGAGACCAACCCTGGTTCAATGAAGAGTGCAGGAGGGCATGCCAGGAGCAGCACCAGGCATACCTGAAAATGAGGTGTCAAACTGGTAAAGCTACAACCCAGGACTACTTGCATGCCAAACTGCGTAAGCATCATGCGATAGACAGAGCTAAGCGATCCCATAAACAACGGATCAGATCTAAGCTCTGCCGTCCTGCCACATCCAGCCATGAATGGTGGTGGACAATTAAACAACTAACTGGAGGAGGGGGCTCCACAAATATCCCATTCCTCAATGATGGGGAAGCCAAGCACATCAGTGCAAAAGATAAGGCTGAAGCATTTGCAACAATCTTCAGCCAGAAGTGCCGAGTTGATGATCCATCTCGGCCTCATCCTGAAGTCCCCAACATCACAGATGCCAGACTTCAGCCAATTCGATTCACTCCACATGATATCAATAAATGACCGAAAGCACTGGATACTGCAAAGGTGATGGGCCCTGACAATATTCCGGCAATAGTAGTGAAGACCTGTGCTCGAGAACGTGCCGCACCCTAGCCAAGCTGTTCCAGTACAGTTACAACACTGGCATCTACCCGGCAATGTGGAAAACTGCCCAGGTATGTCCTGTACATAAAAAGCAGGACCAGTCCAACCCAAACAACTACCGCCCCATCAGTCTACTCTCAATCATCAGTAAAGTGATGGAAGGTGTCATCGACAGTGCTATCAAGTGGCATGCATTGCAATAACCTGCTCAATGATGCTCGGTTTGGATTCTTCCAGGGCCACTCAGCTCCTGACAGCCTTGGTTCAAACATGGACAAAAGAACTGAACTCAAGAGATGAGGTGAGAGTGACTGCACTTGGCATCAAAGCAGCATTTGACTGAGTATGGCATCAAGGAGCCCTAGCATAACTGGAGTCAATGTGAATCAGGGGGAAAATTCTCCGCTGGTTGGAGTCATACCTAACGCAAAGGAAGATGGTTGTGGTTGTTGGAGGTCAATCATCTGAGCTCCAGGACATCACTGCAGGAGTTCCTCAGGGTAGTGTCCTAGGCCCAACCATCTTCAGCTGCTTCATCAATGACCTTTTTTCAATCATAAGGTCAGAAGTGGGGATGTTCGCTGATGATTGCACAATGTTCAGCACGATTCACGACTCCTCAGATATTGAAGCAGTCCATGTAGAAATGCAGCAAGATAAGTGGCAAGTAACATTCACGCCACACAAGTGCCAGGCAATGACCATCTCCAACAAGAGAGAATCTAACCATCTCCCCTTGACATTCAATGTCATTACCATTGCTGAAACCCCCACTATCAACATCCTGAGGGTTACCATTGGCCAGAAACTGAACTGGAGCAGCCATATAAATACCGTGGCTACAAGAGCAGGTCAGAGGCTAGGAATCCTGTGGCGAGTAACTCACCTCCTGACTCCCCAGAGCCTGTCCACCATCTACAAGGCACAAGTCAGGAGTGTGATGGAATACTCTCCACTTGCCTGGATGGGTGCAGCTCCAACAACACTCAAGAAGCTTGACACCATCCAGAACAAAGCTTGATTGGCACACCATCCACAAACATTCACTCCCTACACCACCAATGCACAGTGGCAGCAGTGTGTACCATCTACAAGATGCACTGCAGCAACACACCAAGGCTCCTTAGACAGCACCTTCCAAACCTACAACCTCTACCACCTAGAAGGACAAGGGCAGCAGATGCGTGGGAACACCACCACCTGCAAGTTCCCCTCCAAGGCACACACCATCCTGACTTGGAACTATATCGCCGTTCCTTCACTGTCACTTGGTCAAAATCCTGGAACTCCCTTCCTAACAGCACTGTGGGTGTACCTACCCCACATGGACTGCAGCAGTTCAAGAAGGCAGCTCACCACCACCTTCTTAAGGGCAATTACTGATGGGCAATAAATGCTGGCCTTGCCAGCGATGGCCATGTTCCATGAATGAATAATAAAAAAATAAGAGAATCAAATCAGTGTTACAAGCTGACTGACACCACAGTCTGCCTACTCTGCATACTTCCCGTTCACACTCCCATTCAATTGGAAAATAGTGAATGTAACTCCTTTATATAAAATGGGAGGGAGACAGAAAGTAGGAAACTACAGGTCAGTAAGCTTAACAGCTGCCTTCGGAAAAATGTTAGAAGCCATTATTAAAGATGTTATAGCAGGGCACTTGGAAAATTCAAGGTAATCAGACAGAGTCAACATGGTTTTGTGAAAGGGAAATCATATTTATCCAATTTATTGGAGTTCTTTGCGGGAGTTACATGTGCTGTGGATAAAGGTGGATGTACTGTACTTAGATTTCCAGAACGCATTTGATAAGGTGCCACATAAAAATTTATTGTGGAAAATAAAAGCTCATGGTGGAGGGGTAACATATTGGCATAGCTAGAAGATTGGCTAGCTAACAGGAAACAGAGAGTAGGCATAAATAGGTCATTTTCTGGTTGGCAAGATGTAATGAGTGGTGTGCCACAGGGATCAGTGCTGGGTCCTCAACTTTTTACAATTTATATAAATGTCTTAGATGAAGGGATCGAAGGTATGGTTGCTAAATTTGCTTATGACACAAAGATAGGTAGGAAAGTAAGTTGTGTAGAGGACATAAGGGACTACAAATGGATATGGATAGGTTAAGTGAGTGGGCAAAGATCGGCCAAATGGAGTGTAATGTGGAAAGATGGGAGTCCATTTTGGCAGGAAGGATAAAAAAGAAGCATATTATCTAAATGGTGAGAGATTGTAGAGCTCTGAGATGCAGAGGGATCTGGGTGTCCTAGTGCATGAATCGCAGAAGGTTTGTATGCAGGTACAGCAAGTAATTCGGAAAGCTAATAGAATGTTATTGTCTATTGCCAGGGGAATTGAATACAAAAGTAGGGAGGTTATGCTTCAGCTATACAGGGCATTGGTGAGGCCACATCTGGAGTACTGTGTACAGTAATGGTCTCCTTATTTAAGGAAGGATGTAAATGCGTTGGAAGCAGTTCAGAGAAGGTTTGCTGAACTAGTACCTGGAATGGACGGGTTGTCTTATGAGGAAAGATTGGACAGGCAAGGCATGTATCCACTGGAATTTAGAAGAATAAGAGGCCTAAGCTAGTTAGGCCACAGCTGGAGTGCTGTGTACAGTTCTGGTCACCACACTATAGGAAGGATGTGATTGCGCTGGAGAGGGTGCAGAGGAGATTCACCAGGATGTTGCCTGGGCTGGGGGGAGCATTTCACCGATGGAGAGAATGGATAGGCTAGGGTTGTTTTCCTTAGTGCAGAGAAGGGTGAGGGTGGACCTGATTGAGGTATACACAATTATGAGGGGATTTGATAGGATAGATAGGAAGAAACTTTTTCCCTTAGCGGAGGTGTCAATAACCAGGGGGTATAGATTTAAGGTAAGGGGCAGGAGGTTTAGAGGGGATTTGAGGAAAACAATTTTCACCTCGAGAGTGGTTTGAATCTGGAACGCACTGCCTGAAGGGGTGGTAGAGGCAGGAACCCTCACAACATTTAAGAAGTATTTAGATGAGCACTTGAAACGCCATAACGTAAAAGGCTATGGGCCAAGTGCTGGAAAATGGGATTAGAATAGTTCAGTGCTTGATGGCCGGCACAGACACGATGGGCCGAAGGGCCTGTTTCTGTGCTGTATAACTCTATGACTCTATAAGATCCTGAGGGGTCTTGACAGGGTGGATGTGGAAAGGATGTTTCCCCTTGTGGAAGAATCTAGAACTAGTGGTCACTGTTAAAAAAAAATAAGGGGTCGCCCATTTAAGACAGAGATGAGGAGAAATTTTTTCTCAGAGGGTCGTGAGTCTTTGGAATTCTCTTCCTCAAAAGGCAGTGGAAGCAGAGTCTTTGAATATGTTTAAGGCCGAGGTAGATAGATTCTTGATAAGCAAGTGGGTGAAAGGGTAGGTGGAAATGTGGAGTAATCAGTTCAGCCATGAACTTATTGAATGGCGGAGCAGGGTCAAAGGGCCGAGTGGCCTACTTCTGCTCCGAATTCGTATGTTCTTATATATGTATATATGTTCTCAGCACCCACGCTAATGACCTACCCAAATTTTCACCAGCTGAGCTGACATCAGAAGTGTGCGAGCGAGGCACTAATGCCATTTTGGATTTGAAACAGCACCTGTAGTGCCTAAAGTACGGGTGCTACGCAATTGAATTTTGCATCCTAAGTCTGAAGTGGGAAATGGTTAACCAAGTGCCTTCCTGAAATGAGTGCTGCCCTCTGTGGGAGGGAGCCTGAAATTAGCTTGGTTAATGATTCTCCATTGTGCATTTCACCCAATTTGTATGACTGTGTTTGGACGCATTTTGTTCCAGAGTTCTAAGTAGAATTTCCCCCAGGAATGGCTTGTTGGAAAGCACTGCCGTTGCTGCATGATATTTGAGAAAGGGAAGAGGGCGAAACAGTGACTCCACTGCCGAACCAGGTGTACCAGGGCCGGTTTTCCAGAAAAATACTTCAGGTCGGAACATTGTATCTGCTCCAGGTTAACAGCTGGTGAAAGGGTTTGCTGAGCTGGGGAGAGCAGTACCCAGCCTGTGTTGCAGCACCTTTGCCAGGTGGTGTCACAGCAGTAAAGTGGAAGACGGTATTCAAAATGATAAATCCACCGGTACACAACCAGCCATCTTCGATGCACCATTTGGGCTTGCCACAGTGAAGGGTCACCCAATGATACCGGAACTAACCTGGTATCTAGGAAGTTTGGTGGCAGTCCCCACAACCTATCAAACTAACCTGTTAGAACTGCAGGGATCAAAGCTGCCACCTGAGGATGAACCAGTCACCTACCTTAGTGATTGATTTTCTGTTCAATTGGCAGTTCTGGGATGCTCCGCTTGGGCATGTTTTGAACCAGAGTTCTGATTCTGATATGGCACACCTCTTGAACTCTTCTCAGGGACCTCCAGTTGAGAACACTTGCTTTACATGATCTTTATTTAGACCCAATTATCAGGGAGTGGGTACTTTCAAGTGCCTGCCTGCAAAGCACCCTCCAGTCATCTAGTCTGATGGTTCCCTCTTTCCTAATTGGCCTCACTCAGCTTTTGCCTCCCCTGCAACCTGAAGGCTCCTTTCGGGCTGCTAGGACAAAAATGGAAGAACCATTGCAAACCAGGGTCAGTGAATCTGCCAGAATATTCGACAAGTTATCTGTAAGGACCGCATCTCGCAAACATTCCCCCGTGAGTCCTGCAAACTGCGGATTCCACTACAACTGTAATTATCAGCTTCATCCTTGTTTTACATTCTCAATCCTCCAGTCCTATAGCACTACCCCGTATCTAAGGACGATTGGAAGATTGTGGCCCGCAACTCTGCAATTTCCACCCTTAATTTCCTTAGTAACCTAAAATGCATACCATCCTGACCAGATGACCTATCCACTTTAATAACCACCAGCCTTTCCAGTACCTCCTCTTTATCGATTTTTATCTCATCCAGTATCCCGGAAACTTTCATGTTTATTGTAGCTTTGGCAAAGTCCTCTTTCTTGTAAAAACTGATGTGAAGTATCCTTTTTGTACCCCAGCCATTCCTCTGCCTCCAATAATAGACCTCCATTTTAGTCTCTAATCAGCTCCACCACTCCTCTGACTACCTTGTTGCTGTTAATACGCCTATAGAAGACCTTTAGATTCCCTTTTATGTTAGACACCAATCTATTCTTGTACTGTCTCATTGTCCCTCTTATTTCCTTTCTCACTCCTTCTCTGTACTTTTTATATTCAATCTGATTCTCCCTTGTATTATCAAGCTGACATTTGTCATACACACCCTTCATCTGCTTCCTTTAACTCTTTCATCATCCAGGGAGCTCTGGCTTTGATTGCCTCCCTATTCTCCTTGTGGGAATGTACCTAGACTGTATCCAAACCATTTCTAGAAATAGGAGCAGGAGTAGAGCATATGGCCTGTCAAGCCTGCTCTACCATTTAATATGATCATGGCTGATCTTTGGCTTCAACTCCACTTTCCCGCCAGCTCCCCATATCCCTTAACCATCTCTTCTGTAAAGTTTGCTTATTGCTCCATCACATTTCTGTCTGCCAATCTTTGACTCCAATTTACCTGGCTAAATCCCTCAATTTGCTGAAACCAGTAACTCCTCCAGTTAAGCATTTTTATTCTACATTACTCCTTGTCTGTCTTCCTCGATATTCTAAACCTTGTGACACAAAAGCAAAATACTGTGGATGCTGAAAATCTGAAAGAAAATACTGAAAATACTCAATGGCTGGAATTTTACACTGGGCAGACGGGAGCCGGACTCTGACGTAAATGTCGGTGATGAACCCGCTCCTGCCCAGCCTGGGGATCCGTCCCGTATTTTACAGATTCCCCGGCTTTAATTGGCCCGAGGCGGGACTTCCACCCACTTGAGGGAGGAGGTCCCGCCTCAGTAAGCTGCCGGCCCGCTGATTGGCGGGAGCGGTGGCCACTGCTGGGACTGCAGCTCAGCTGACGCCATGGACCCGAGAGAGTGGGTAAGTTTGGGTTGCCTCACCAGCGGGATTGGTTATGCCCTGGTGAGGCTAGGGTGGTCGTTTAGGGGGAGGGGGATGTCTTGGATCCCGGGGGGGGGGGGAGTGGGGGGCGGGGTTGGGAGATGGGGCGGACCTCAATCGTGCCTCCTGTGCCCAATTGCCATGCCCCCCCCCCGGGGCGCGGAAAGGCTGGCAGCTATCGCTGGGCAGCCTTTCACGTCCCCAGCACATCCGCTTGCCACAGGTAAAATACCCGTGGAGGCGGGCAAGGGCCGTTAAGTAGCCACTTAAGGGTCTTGATTGGCCTCAAGCGGGCAGGCCATTTCCCACCCCTCGCCCGACCTCCGTAAACTTGTCTGGAGGCGGAATCGGGGCGGGTAGGCCTCCTGGAGCGTGCCACTCAATTTTACGCCATCCCCACACCACCATCCGACCCACTGGGGCAGCGTAAAATTCCGGCCCAGTAGGTCTGACAGCATCAGTGGAGAGAGAAACAAAGTTAACGTTTCAGCTTGATGACCTTTTGCTGAAACTGGAAAAGGTTAGAGAGGCAACAGGTTTTAAGCAAGTACAGAGGTGGGGAAAGGGGGTAACAACAAAAGGATCATTTTTGTGTTTTATTGTATTTGGATGGCAGCTGTTGCTGATGATTCTGCTCTTTCCATTTTCACCTCTTCTAGATACACCTTTTGTTTCTTTATTTGCCCTATTATCATCTCCTTTTTGTCATTTAATCTCTCCTGTAGACAGATTTTGGAAAGATGTAAAGGTAACAGGGTTGTAGTGGTGGGTGATTTTAACTTCCCCTATATTGACTGGGACTCACTTAGTGCTAGGGGCTTGGATGGGGCAGAATTTGTAAGGAGCATCCAGGAGGGCTTCTTGAAACAATATGTAGATAGTCCAACGAGGGATGAGGCCGTACTGGACCTGATATTGGGGAATGAGCCTGGCCAGGTGGTCGAAGTTTCAGTTCGGGGGGCATTTCGGGAACAGTGACCATAATTCCAAAGGTTTTAAGGTACTTGTGGATAAGGATAAGAGTAGTCCTCGGGTGAAGGTGCTAAATTGGGGGAAGGCTAATTATAACAATATCAGGCAGGAACTGAAGAATTTAGATTGGGGCGGCTGTTTGAGGGTAAATCAACATCTGACATGTGGGAGTCTTTCAAATGTCAGTTGATTAGAATCCAGGACCAGCATGTTCCTGTGAGGAAGAAGGATAAGTTTGGCAAGTTTCGGGAAGCTTGGATAACGCGGGATATTGTGAGCCTAGTCAAAAAGAAAAAGGAAGCATTTGTACGGGCTGGAAGGCTGGGAACAGATGAAGCCCTTGAGGAATATTAAGACAGTAGGAAGGAACTTAAGCAAGGAGTCAGGAGGGCTAAAAGGGGTCATGAAAAGTCATTGGCAAACAGGATTAAGGAAAATCCCAAGGCTTTTTATACGTATATAAAGAACAAAAGGGTAACCAGGGAAAGGGTTGGCCCACTCAAGGACAGAGATGGGAATCTATGTGTGGAGCCAGAGGAAATGGGCGAGGTACTAAATGAGTACTTTGCATCGGTATTTACCAAAGAGAAGGACTTGGTGGATGATTTGTCTAGGGAAGGGAGTGTAGATAGTCTGGGTCATGTCATTATCAAAAAGGAGGAGGTGTTGGGCGTCTTGCAAAGCATTAAGGTAGATAAGTCCCCAGGGCCTGATGGGATCTACCCCAGAATACTGAGGGAGGCAAGGGAAGAAATTGATGGGGCCTTGACAGAAATCTTTGTATCCTCATTGGCTACAGGTGAGGTCCCAGAGGACTGGAGAATAGCCAATGTTGTTCCTTTGTTTAAGAAGGATAGCAAGGATAATCCAGGAAATTATAGGTCAGTGAGCCTTATGTCAGTGGTCGGGAAATTATTAGAGAGGATTCTTCGGGACAGGATTTACTCCCATTTGGAAACAAATGAATTTATTAGTGAAAGGCAGCATGGTTTTGTGAAGGGAAGGTCGAGTCTCACTAACTTGATTGAGTTTTTTGAGGAAGTGACGAAGATGATTGATGAAGGAAGGGCAGTGGATGTTATCTATATGGACTTCAGTAAGGCCTTTGACAAGGTCCCTCATGGCAGACTGGTACAAAAGGTGAAGTCACACAGTATCAAAGGTGAGCTGGCAAGATGGATACAGAACTGGCTCGGTCATAGAAGACAGAGGGTAGCAGTGGAAGGGTGCTTTTCTGAATGGAGGGCTGTGACTAGTGGTGTTCCGCAAGGATCAGTGCTGGGAGCTTTGCTGTTTGCAGTATATATAAATGATTTGGAAGAAAATGTAGCCGGTCTGATTAGTAAGTTTGCGGACAACACAAAGGTTGGTGGAGTTGCGGATAATGATGAGAATTGTAAGAGGATACAGCAGGATATAGATCGGTTGGAGACTTGGGTGGAGAAATGGCAGATGGAGTTTAATCCGGACAAATGTGAGGTAATGCATTTTGGAAGCTCTAATGCAGGTGGGAAGTATACAGTAAATGGCAGAACCCTTAGGAGTATTGACAGGCAGAGAGATCTGGGCGTACAGGTCCACAGGTCACTGAAAGTGGCAATGCAGGTGGATAAGGTAGTCAAGAAAGGCATACGGCATGCTTGCGTTCTTCGGTTGGGGCATAGAGTATAAAAATTGGCAAGTCATGCTGCAGCTGTACAGAACTTTAGTTAGGCCACACTTAGAATATTGCATGCAATTCTGGTCGCCACACGACCAGAAGGACGTGGAGGCTTTGGAGAGGGTACCGAAGAGGTTTACCAGGATGTTGCCTGGTCTGGAGGGCGTTAGCTATGAGGAGAGGTTGGATAAACTCGGATTGTTTTCACTGGAACGACGGAGGTGGAGGGTCGACATGATAGAGGTTTACAAATTTATGAGTGGCATGGACAGAATGGATCGTCAGAAGCTTTTTCCCAGGGTGGAAGAGTCAGTTACTAGGGGACATAGGTTTAAGGTGCGAGGGGCAAAGTTTAGAGGGGATGTGCGAGGCAAGTTCTTTACACAGAGGGTGGTGAGTGCCTGGAACTTGCTGCCGGAGGAGGTGGTGGAAGCAGGTACGAGTGCGACGTTTCCAAACGGGAGTAAATCCTGTCCCGAAGAATCCTCTCTAATAACATCCTGCACACGTGTGACACACCTTGGTAATATTTTTGTAAATTTGGGAGCGTGAAACTTTTTGTTATCAGCTGTAACTAGACAGTCAGCTAGTCAATGTGTGATGAATCATTCAAGTACTGAACAAGCATTTGACATTTGTGTTTCAAAAGTCTTCCGTCAGCCTCTTCCATATTTTACACTTAAATATGTCTCAAGACTTAGCATGGCTGTGACAAAAACAAGAAATGCTGGAATCACTCAGCAGGTCTGGCAGCATCTGTGGAAAGAGAAGCAGAGTTAACGTTTCGGGTCAGTGACCCTTCTTCGGAACTGACAAATATTAGAAAAGTCACAGATTATAAGCAAGTGAGGTGGGGGTGGGGAAAGAGATAACAAAGGAGAAGGTGCAGATTGGACCAGGCCACATAGCTGACCAAAAGGTCACGGAGCAAAGGCAAACAATATGTTAATGGTGTGTTGAAAGACAAAGCATTAGTACAGATTAGGTGTGAATACACTGAATATTGAACAGCAGCAAGTGCAAACCTGAAAAAAAACCTGAAAAAAACAGTGGGTAAGCAAACTGAACAAACTAAGATGAAATGAAATAAATGCAAAAAAAGATAGTAAAAAATGTAAAAAAAAGAATGTAAAAAAAAGGAAGAAAAAATAACTAAAAATGAAAGTAAAATGGGGGGCTACAGTTCTGTATTGTTTCTTTTTATTTGCATTTTTAAGTAGGCTAAGTATTGTGAATGCAAAATAGAACTCAATTGCAGTGCCCGAAAAGGAATTCTTGGGGCCTGAGTTTAAGCAATAAGTTAACAATTAGTTTCAGGGAAAGACAGCCCATCTCTTTAGGTTATTGCATAAGAGCTCTCAGTTTGATACATTCTACAGATTATTTCTTCAAATCAGTTTGGTCCTGTCAAAGGTTACATTTGATCTCGAAGAAGATAGCAGTAGCAGTGCTGGTCCTGCATTCAAACATAATCAAAACACTTGTGGTTTATTGGACTATTTTTTATGCTCTGGGGCAGTCATTTTTAATTTATGAATTGATCTAAATCTTTGTTTTTTCTTATAAGAACATAGGATGCAAGAGCAGGAAGTAGGCCATTCAACTAGATTATGGCTGATCTTCTACCACAATGCCATTTTCCAGCAGTATCACTATATCCTTTGCTATCTTTAATATCTAGAAATCTCGATCTCTGGCTTGAATATACTCAACGACTGAGCCTTTACTGCACTTTGGGGTAGAGAATTCCAAAGATTCACCACCCTCTGAGTAAAGAAATTCCTCCTCATCTCAGTCCTTAATAGCCTACCTCTAATTCTGAGACTGTGTCCCCTCATTCTAGACACCCCCCCCCCCCCCCCACCCCCACCAGCCAGGGGAAGCGTCTTTCCTGCATCTACCATGTTGAGCCCTGTAAGAATTTTGTATGCTTCAATCAGATCACTTCTCATGCTACTAATCTCTAGAGAATATCGGCCCAGTCTCCTCAATCTCTCCTCATGGGACAGTCCTGCCATCCTTGGGATCAGTCTGGTGAACCTTTATTGCACTCCTTCTATGACAAGAATATCCTTCCTCAGGTAAGGAGACCAAAACCGTACACAATACCTCAGGTGCGGTCTCACCAAGGCTCGATACAATTGCAATAAGACTTCTTTACTCCTGTACTCAAATCCTTTTGCGGCGAAGGCCAACATACCATTTGCCTTCCTAATTGCTTGCTGCATCTGCATGTTAGCTTTCAGTGACTTATGAACAAGGATACCCAGGTTCCTTTGGACATCAACACTTCCCAGTCTCTCACCATTTAGGAAATACTGTGCATTTCTGTTTTTCCTACTAAAATGGATAACTTCACATTTTTCCACATTATATTCCATCTGTCATGTTCTTGTCCACTCACTTAGCCTGTCTAAATCCCCTTGACGCCTCTTTGCATCCTCCTCACAACCCACAATTCCACCTAGTTTTGTGTCATCAGCAACTTGGAAATATTACATTTGGTCCCCACATCCAAGTCATTGATATAGATTGTGAATAGCTGAGGCCCAAGCATTAGTCCCCACTAGTCACAGCCTGCCAACCTGAGAATGACCCATTTATTCCTACTCTCTGTTTTTTATCCGTTAGCCAATTCTCAGTCCATGCCAGTACATTTCCCCCCCAATCCCATGTGCCCTAATTTTGTTTACTAACCTCCTGAGTAGGACCTAATCGAAAGCCTTCTGAAAATCCAAATACACCACATCAATTTTACTAGTTACATCTTCAAAAACTCCAACAGGTTTGTCAAACATGATTTCCCTTTCATAAATCCATGTTGACTCTGCCCAATCCTACCATTATTTTCTACGTGTCCAGTTATCACATCCTTTATAATAGATTCTAGCATTTTTCCTGCTAATGATGTCAGGCCAACAGGTCTGTAGTTCCCCATTTTCTCCCTCCTTCCTTTCTGAAATAGTTGGGTTATTTTTGCTACCTTCCAGTCTGCAGGAACCATTCTTGAATCTGGAGAATTTTGGAAGATGACCACCAATGCATCCACTATCTCTGCAGCCACCTCTTTCATCACTCTGGGATGTAGATCATCAGGTCCAGGAGATTGATCAACTTTCAGTCCCATTAATTTCTTCAGTACTACATTTTTTTTACTAATACTATTTTCTTTCAATTCCTCATTCTCACTAGTCCCTTCTTTCTCTAAGGGATGATATTGCTTTTGTTTCTTTTGTAAAGTATGTTTAAGAACTTATATTTGAATATGGATATTGATTCATCTGGAATTTTAAAGAGATTGCTGAATTTTATGTTTTTTTTTTAAAGAAGCTAGCAGAAGATTTCTGGTTTTGGCTAGTAAACAAGCCTTACTGGAAGGCATCTGTTTTCAGATAAAAACAGCAAGGGTTGTTTTGGGTTTGCAGAGGAGTGACAAACAAAGATTTATGGTTGACATGAGACTAGACTTCTGGAAAAGTTATAGTTTCATTTTGAACTGTTTAAAAAAAAAAAATCCAGTTGGTGTTTGGCCTGAAACAGAAGAAGTATGTTTTCTGACCTGCCAGAATCAAGACAGCTCACTTTTCTCTTGAAAAGAAGTCCTGCATCAAGTATGTTTCCTGCTTACTCCTGTATTTGAAGAATCCCTGCATCTTTGAAGAAGTCTTGCATCAAATGTGTGGAACTAAAACCTTGTTGCTGCCTCTCTGCTGCAAGACCTATTTGGCTTCTGTACCTGCATCTCTTGGAAAGCCTACCCCAAAACTGATCACCAACATCGCCTAGAAACAACTGTTCTTGGAAGATCCCATTAACAGCTGCCTATTCGTCTTTGGGACACCTCACCAAATCAAAGGACTTCCTTCCATACCTTCTTTTCAGCAGAAGTGTTTTTTTTCTGATTCTTCTATTTCTTTGTGACAGCTGTAAACAAAAATCGCTTTCATTTTTCCCGGTTAACCAGTTGTGTATGTATGTGTGTGTACGTGAGGGCTAGGATAAATAAGGGGCTTTAATATTTCAATGTGTATATGTTTTACTTTAGTATTGGTTAAGACTTGGTTCATAATAAATAGATAATTTTGTTATATATTAAATAAACCTTGTTGGTGTGCTTTTTCTGGGGTAAAATAGAGTATCTGATTGTTTCAGCAAGTGGGAAAATTTAAATATATGTTGTAACCTGTGGAGAAGCGGGACTGAATTAACAGTGCACTCCTCCTGCCTCAGTCATAACATCTAGTATTCCTGGGAGGTTTTTTCCTCTCTTCACAGAGGAAGATACAAAGTACTTGTTTAGTTTCTCTGCCATTTCCTTATTCCCCATTATAAATTCTCCTGTCTCTGCCTGTAATGGACCCACATTTGTCTTTGCTAATCTTTTCCTTTTTACATACCTATCGAAGCTTTTACAGTCCATTTTTATGTATCTCCCTAGTTTACTTTCATATTTTATTTTCTCTATGAGTTTCATGTTGAATTCTAAAATGCTCCCAATCCTCGGGCCTACTACTTTTTGGCAATTTTATAAGCCTCTTCCTTTGATCTAATACAATCTTTAACTTCTCTTGTTAGCCATGGTTGGATCACCTTTCCTGCTGGGTTTTTGTGTCTCAAAGCAATGCAAATTTGTCGTAAACCATGTATTAATTCTTTAAATGCTAGCCATTGCCTGTCTACCTGGATCAGTTTCATTAGTTTCTTCCTGTTTATTTCTGTGTAAAGTTAATTTTTAGATAAATCTAACTTGAAGCTTTAGCCTAAATAATTGTCTCACAACATATTTTCAACCTATCAGAGTATAGGAATGATGGTTGGCAGACTATGCAACTTATGATCTGAAATAGGCATGTGAAGGAATAATTGTTGATCCTGAGGCGCATTACTTCCATTTGTGGTAGACCTACAATTACAAGTTTTAAAAACTACAATTCACTGTTATTGCAAAACTGGAAGAAAGCCTGAGCACAACCTTTAAAGATCATTTCAACCAGTGAATCCAATATTTGGAAAGTTGCCCCACCACCAAAATGGATGGTGAAAGTCATGAAGAAAGGAGAAAAAACTAAGCAAATGGTTTAAAGTTGTTATAAATAAGGTTAGTTAATAGATTGTATTTGCTTATGAACAATTTTAACAAACAAATTTAAAACAAAAAATAGAATGAAAGGAAAATGGAAGTATTAAAAACTGTTTCAATTTGTGATGTTTTTCAAATGCATATTTTTTTGCAATTTAAGACTGAAATTGCTTTCAGAAAACTGCTTGATATTAGTGCTTATATCAGTGCCAACATGTTAGCCAAATCAATTTCATACAGCTACATTCTCCACATATGCTCAGAAAATAGATTAAAATAATCTATGGTGATCATTTTAATACATTTACTTCACAGCCTCTGCATATCAGTAACAAAGTGTCCCACAATTCCCTACTAACACTTGCATTTGATGTCAGGATCGACCTTTCACCCCAATAAGTCAGTACTGCCTTGAGACATACCATGTTCTGTTTTACAGGTGTTCTGATTGCTACAGGATGTAGAGATTTTCTGCATGTACAGTGAATCACAAGTGCAGGAACATTTTAACTATTGTACTACAGTTGCACTTTATAGAAGCTACACTTCAAATTAGTTCCTGGATTCCATGTAACATTAAGTAAATCTTAACAGCTTTGAACAACTTTCACTTATACAGATCTTTAGTACAGCAAAATATCTTAAGGCACTTTGTAAAAGGTGGTGGGGTGGGGGTGCTGGTGGGGTGGGGGGGGGGGGGTGGAGGAGGAAGTGTATGAATGACAGGAATCAGACACAAAACTAAAGCTAGCAGAAGAGGTGGGGAGGAGGTGGTTGAAAATAAATTTTGAGGGGGTTTTTGAAGATGGTGAGAGAAGTAATAAGATAAAGGGGTTTAAGAAAATAATTTGAGTCTAGTGTTGTGAAGTTAACAACTCAACCTTAAAATTTCTCAACTGACCATTTAAAATTCCCAGTACAGAACAAGGATTTTACAATGTGATTTTAAGCCTCTGGTATCTAAACTTAACAATCCCAGGACAAATATAAAGCTAAGCATGAATGAGGGGTTCCACACAACTAATAAGTTGATATATTCGATATAAGGTAGTTTCTGGAAAACAATACAACAAATTACATAAATAAGGAATTGCAGACCAAACTATTACAATGGGTGTTGTTTTTTCTTTTTACATTTAATGTAAGGAGCTTTTTCATTCATTCATATGATATGCACATCACTAGTAAGGCCATATTTATTGCCCATCTCTAGTTATCTTTGAGAAGATGGTGGTTCTTCTTGAACCACTGCAGTCTATGTGGTGGAAGTAAGCCCACAATGCTGTTAGGTAAGGCATTCCAGAATGTTCACCCAGCGACAGTGTAAGTACAGTGATAAAGTCTAAGAATGATGTGTGCGAGGAGAACTTGGAACCAATGGCGTTCCCATGCAACGTGTGCTCTTGTACTTCTAGATGTTGGAGGTACTGCTAAATAAGCTTTGGTGAGTTTCTGCAGTACATCCTGTAGATAGTACACACTGCAGCTATGCTATGTCAGTGGTGGAGGAAGTAGATATTTAACCTGGTGGATTAGCTGGCAATCAAGCGGATTGCTTTGTCTTGGATGGTGTTGGGGCTATGAGTGTTGTAGCTGCACCCACCCAGGAAAGTGGAAACTATTCCATTTCATTCCTGAGTTGTGTCTTAGAGGCACTGGGGAGTCAGGAGGCAAGCCACTCGCCAAAGGTTACCCTACATCCGATCTGCTCCAGCAGCCATGGCATTTACATAGCAGGTCCAGTTAATTTTCTGATCAATGGCTGTTAATTATCAATGGATATTAATTATCCAACAATGATAATGCCATTGAATGAGGTTAGGCTCTCACTTGTTGGAGATAGCTATTGCCTGGCATTAACCTTATGCAATTATGCGTGTTAATAATTTTGACCAGAGTTGATTTTTGCAGTACAATAAAAGCAAAATACTGCAGATGCTGGAAATTTGAAATAAACACAAAGTGCTGGAAATGCTCAGCGGGTCTGGCAGTGTCTGTGGAGAGGAGCAGAGTTAACATTTAGGTCTGTCACACGTTAACTCTGCTCCTCTCTCCACAGATGCTGCCAGACCTGTTGATTTATGCAGTGTCAAATGACCAATCCTTTCAATCTTCTTGTCTGGTTTTTGCCTCTATCTCAGTTCCTCTCAAATGCCAAATGTCACTTCATCCACAAGGGGACAATCTAAATTAAAAACAAATCAAAAAAATTTCTTCCTTTCGAAGTTACCGACTTTCTCAACAAAGGTTACTAACTGTTAAAATTTACAATAAAAGGCTAATTTATTTCTTGCCCACCTCAGATATTTCACTTTAATGGTCAGCAGAGCAAATGAAAACTACCTTAATATAGCTTAATAGTTGTATTTTTATTACCTAAGTTACAATAGGATTAGATGAAGGAAAAAAAACCTGTGACATTTTCCCACATCCCTCTCATAAACTCCCCCATTCCACCTGTTATTTCCCTACTCCTTTTCACCATCTCCTCAGCCTATGCCTTACCTTTATGCTACTTGCTCATTCCCTACATCCTCCCCACCCCCCCCCCCCATTTCCCCATCCCCAATTCATTCTCCACCCCTTCAGCCCCAGATGCTTCACCCTTGATTTGCTTCCTTCCATTTCCTCCCCCTTACTCCATGTTATCCCCCTTAACCTCATTCCCTATTCTCCTTTTTTGCCTAACTTCTCTATCCTCAACAATAGGCTGATCTGAAGCACTAACCTGGGAAACCACAATTTGTTTTATGAAGTGTTTATGGAACTATAAATAGAACACAAATGCTTTAAAAAAGTAAACTGCTGGTGTACAGTAAATAAGGAGCTTTATAGGGGTCCAGGAGGATGTGAAATAGGGAGGGGGGGGGGGTGGGCACAAAGTTCCGGCACACCAGCAGCTCCAACTGCCCAAGGCAGAAGCAGGGCTATGGGCAATGGCAAATGGGAATCCAAAATATTACCAAAAGAGGGTTATGGAAGGTATGGATGTGATGCTGGGTGTGCAAGGCCTGATCACTAACAAGGAGGTGGGAAGTGATCGAGTGGATAGAGCCAAGTACTAAACTTGAAGTCAACTTCCATTAGGTGGGTGAAAAATTGGCAGGCCACAAATTCATTGAGCAGATAGGCACCACCCTCAAAAATGGCAAGGCAAGTTCTATCTGCTTTGAAAATCAGCTGTGAAATCTGAAAAGCAAATTTGTAAAACTGCACATTAAAAGGTGGAAAGAATACCTCAGAATAGCATGAAAAACAAACAATAGGTGTATCTGCGCATCTTGCTACTTAGTGATGGGAGGCCTTCAACCAGGCAATAATGAAATGTTGATGTGGGATAGTGCCATTATAAATTCTAAGATATGAGTGTCAAAAATCATGCCACATATAATCCAGGGAAAACTTTGCTTATGAAAATTAAAATAGTACAAACTAGACTCGATTCCCAGATTGGTTGGAAAAGGCAGCACAATTGTGGCAATCACATGAAGTTCCAAATTGGTAAAGAGATTGGATTGCCATTGGATTCAATGGGGGCACCTAATTTAAACAACCACTCTGTGTATAAGGAGCCCTTTAGCACAAACGAGCAGGCTACGGCACTACTTTCCCTGCTTCCATTCCATTCCTAATAGCAACACCTAATATTACTGCTTCTACATTTTTTCCACTGAAGTAATCAATAGGCATAATTCACACAATAGGCAAAAATGAGGAAAGTTTGCTTTGATAGCATAAATGTAGTTTTTTCAGGGATGATCATTAACATTCAGTTAGAATATATAAAAGTAAGAGATACATCTATATTGTTCACAGTTAATACAAGATCAGTTATTGCAGACATTTTCTTTTTAGTAAGTGAGAACATGAATGGAGAAGACAAAAAAATATACAGCCAAATTGAAGTAATCATCAAGGTCTATCTCAGGTTATCAGGTTATAAATCCTATTTTAAATCACAAGCTTACTCAAACAGACCAAAGTTCACAAAGTCCAACAAGTGGACTTTGGTATTTGATTAAAGCAGAAGAGATGCAGTGACTGCAACTGAAAACCAAGACTATATCATGGTGTACAGACTTTCAGCAATCGTGACAGTGTTTCAAGCTCTCCCACTATGGTTTCTTCTATTTGGAATATTCGTCCCAGTCGTCCTGCTCTTGTTGCTGATAATTGCTTATCTCAGATTGGAACTAATAGAAGGTATGTTATTGATAGCAAGTGTAAGGAATACAGGGTTGGCCCGCGTTTCATTTAATGTAAGCAAGAAAATAAATACCAGAAAAACATGCTATTAACCTCTCAATTCTAGTATCAGAACTAATATTTAAATATAAAAATAGTTCTAGTAATGATGTTTAACCATAAATTTTATACATAACCCCTACAATTAAAATCCTAAAATATTGTTCAATCATTACCTTTTGAGGCTGAAAAATGCATGAACTTTATTACTCATTTCAGTGTCTGAATTGTAATTTATCTCACAATCTCTGAAAGATAATTTTCAAAAGTGACCACTTAAAAAAAATTCGCAAGTCAAAATTGTCCCCTTTCCAATAGGAGAGGGGAATGATCATTACGGTATGAGGTTCTCCTAATATCTTTTGAGTGGCTTCAGAAGAGTCCCAAAACCAGCAGGCCTCCCAACAGCCAGCGGGAGGTAGAGGAGCAGATATGTAGACAAATTTTGGAAAGATGTAAAGGTAACAGGGTTGTGGTGGTGGGTGATTTTAACTTCCCCTATATTGACTGGGACTCACTTAGTGCTAGGGGCTTGGATGGGGCAGAATTTGTGAGGAGCATCCAGGAGGGTTTCTTGAAACAGTATGTAGATAGCCCAACTAGGGAAGGGGCCATTCTGGACCTGGTATTGGGGAATGAGCCCAGCCAGGTGGTCGAAGTTTCAGACGGGGAGCATTTCGGGAACAGTGACCATAATTCCATAAGTTTTAAGGTACTTGTGGATAAGGATAAGAGTAGTCCTCGGGTGAAGGTGCTAAATTGGGGGAAGGCTAATTATAACAATATTAGGCAGGAACTGAAGAATTTAGATTGGGGCGGCTGTTTGAGGGTAAATCGACATCTGACATGTGGGAGTCTTTCAAACGTCAGCTGATTAGAATCCAGGACCAGCATGTTCCTGTGAGGGAGAAAGACAAGTTTGGCAAGTTTCGGGAAGCTTGGATAACGCGGGATATTGTGAGCCTAGTCAAAAAGAAAAAGGAAGCATTTGTAAGGGCTGGAAGGCTAGAAACAGACGAATCACTTGAGGAATACAAAGACAGTAGGAAGGAACTTAAGCAAGGAGTCAGGAGGGCTAAAAGGGGTCATGAAAAGTCATTGGCAAACAGGATTAAGGAAAATCCCAAGGCTTTTTATACGTATATAAAGAGCAAGAGGGTAACCAGGGAAAGGTTGGCCCACTCAAGGACAGAGATGGGAATCGATGTGTGGAGCCAGAGGAAATGGGCGAGGTGCTAAATGAGTACTTTGCATCAGTATTCACCAGAGAAGGACTTGGTGGATGATGAGCCTAGGGAAGGGAGTGCAGTTAGTCTCAGTCATCTCATTATCAAAAAGGAGGTGGTGTTGGGTGTCTTGCAAAGCATTAAGGTAGATAAGTCCCCAGGGCCTGATGGGATCTACCCTAGAATACTGAGGGAGGCAAGGGAAGAAATTGCTGGGGCCTTGACAGAAATCTTTGCATCCTCATTGGCTACAGGTGAAGTCCCAGAGGACTGGAGAATAGCCAATGTTGTTCCTTCGTTTAAGAAGGGTGGCAAGGATAATCCAGGAAATTATAGGCCGGTGAGCATTACGTCAGTGGTAGGGAAACTATTAGAGAGGATTCTTCGGGACAGGATTTACTCCCATTTGGAAACAAACGAACTTATTAGCGAGAGACAGCATGGTTTTGTGAAGGGGAAGGAAGGGCAGTGGATGTTATCCATATGGACTTCAGTAAAGCCTTTGACAAGGTACCGCATGGCAGACTGGTACATAAGGCAAAGTCACACGGGATCAGAGGTGAGCTTGCAAGATGGATACAGAACTGGCTCGGTCATAGAAGACAGAGGGTATCAGTGGATGGGTGTTTTTCTGAATGGAGGGATGTGACTAGTGGTGTTCCGCAGGGATCAGTGCTGGGACCTTTGCTGTTTGTAGTATATATAAATGATTTGGAGGAAAATGTAGCTGGTCTGATTAATAAGTTTGTGGACGACACAAAGGTTGGTGGAGTTGCAGATAATGATGAGGATTGTCAGAGGATACAGCAGGATATAGATCGGTTGGAGACTTGGGCGGAGAAATGGCAGATGGAGTTTAATCCGGACAAATGTGAGGTAATGCATTTTGGAAGGTCTAATGCAGGTGGGAGGTATACAGTAAATGGCAGAACCCTTAGGAGTATTGACAGGCAGAGAGATCTGGGCGTACAGGTCCACAGGTCACTGAAAGTGGCAACGCAGGTGGATAAGGTAGTCAAGAAGGCATACGGCATGCTTGCCTTCATCGGTCGGGGCATAGAGTATAAAAATTGGCAAGTCATATTGCAGCTGTGCAGAACTTTAGTTTGGCCACACTTAGAATATTGCGTGCAATTCTGGTCGCCACACTACCAGAAGGACGTGGAGGCTTTGGAGAGGGTACAGAGGAGGTTTACCAGGATGTTGCCTGGTCTGGAGGGCATTAGCTATGAGGAGAGGTTGGAAAAACTCGGATTGTTTTCACTGGAACGACGGAGGTGGAGGGGCGACATGATAGAGGTTTACAAAGTGTTGAGCGGCATGGACAGAGTGGATAGTCAGAAGCTTTTTCCCAGGGTGGAAGAGTCAGTTACTAGGGGACAGAGGTTTAAGGTGCGAGTTTAGAGGGGTTGTGCGAGGCATGTTTTTTACACAGAGGGTGGTGAGTGCCTGGAACTTGCTGCCAGGGGAGGTGGTGGAAGCAGATATGATAGCGACGTTTAAGAGACATCTTGACAAATACATGAATAGGAAGGGAATAGAGGGATATGGGACCCGGAAGTGCAGAAGGTGTTTGTTTAGGCAGACATCAAGATCGGCACAGGCTTGGAGGGCCGAATGGCCTGTTCCTGTGCTGTACTGTTCTTTGTACACAGTGCTAGGACACGAATAGTGAAAGAAAAGAGGGAAGAACTGGAGTGTGATATCCTCTCAAAAGTTTTTTTCCTAATTCTTATTTTAGTTACTTAACTAACATGTCGAAACAGTAAATGTGATGAAAATTTTTTATTTTGGATACTACTTTTAAAAGCCCATGTTTATATATATTTTTAATCCTCTTCTTTGGATACCTTTGTTTTGCAACATTTTATTCTGCTCTTTAGCCCACCATATACCTGTGTGCGCAAAGTACCTCATAGCAGTTGCATGTTTACCCTTTTGTAGAGACATTCCTCTATTCAGTACCTCCCCTAATCTTGTTCGTGATGTAATAAACGGTGTAATAAATTCACTTCATTTAAAGACATGGTCTACTACAATGCTCTTTCATTTTTAAGCACTGAAACAAAGTTTAAGTGTTACGACCAGGTGAGAAAGGTGTCTAAGGATCCCTTTCAGCCTTCACCTGGTCTGACTGTAGCAGGATTTAATTTTTAACACATCGTGTTTTGAGCACACCCTTAGTGAATCCTTGTTCACCACTTTCCAATTATAAGGCAAAGAAATTAGCACAAACAGGCTTTCTTCGGTTTAAAGAAGTGAAATTTATTAAAACTTAAAACCATATAATTCAGTTAACGCCTATGGATACACGCGTCCCACGCTGGCATGCATACGTGATATGCACATGCAAATAGAGACAGAAAAAAACAAACATGAAGTGGAGAGGTTTGAGGCAATCTCTGAAGAGGGGTTTTTGTTACTGTGTTCCGAGCTCGCTGTAGTCCTTGCTTGTAGGTAGATCTTGCTTTGTGTTGGGGCCCATTATTCTTCTTAAACCTTGTTCGCTGAAGGAGACCTTTCTCGCTTGGGGTTCATCTGTCTTAAATGGATTCTGAAGCTGGTGAGAGAGATGAGAGCAGATAGGAGAGAGATGTTCTCAATCCAGGAGATTTCACTCTGTTCAAAACTCTGTGGCAAATTCAAATTCCTGCAACAGCCACTTAGTCATGTAACTAAACTGGTCTCACCACGTCTGTTCCATATATTGGGAGTGGGGATAACTCCTTTGTTCCAACACTGCCTGCTAGCACGCAAAAAATGTCTTTCCAGCCAGGGGCTCGGCAACCCCTTGAAATAGCCCTTCTCGTCTTCTTAGCAACAATTTGCAGTTTAATGTCCATGTGGCGAAATTAATGTGCCTCATTCTTGGCAGGTGGGGGCCTGCATGACATTAAGACAAGTTGAATAGCAGCTTTACAGCATAAAAATGGGACTAACAAGATCTCAAAGAGATAGAAGAATTAGAGCAATAACTGCTGAATAGAAAGTAAAAGAATCAGTTTCAATTAGAGCTGCTAAGATACAAAGAGAAAGAGCACTGTTGCTAGGTAGAATAAGAATGGCAGAAAGGAGAGAAATTATGTGAATTTAAGACCGAGAAGGAAAAAGATGATGGCGCTGTTGAACTGGCAGAGAAACCCTACAAGTCTATTAGACGAGGAAATATAACATCAAGTCCTCAAATGAAATGAATTTAATTCAGAAAAGTTAAAGATGAGGATATTGATACCACAAGGCAAGGATAGACACCCTTTGAAGATTTGCGGTGCTGAGACTCACTAATAAGTTATCTGAAATCAGAGAGCCAAAATAATGGTGGCTAAGGTTCAAAAAGAATCAAAAATGTAAAATGAATCATGGAATAGGAATTAGCTTTACAAATTGAAGCTATTTATTCAATGTAAGCTTTTGCAGCTTTAAAGAATTTCTCACCTATTATTTTATAGCCAAGATGCCTGTTACAAAGGTGAGAAGTGTTGGAGTGAAATGCTGGAGAGGTGTAGCCATTTCAGTTCTAGCGGTGCTGTGAATTTCAATCCAAGGCCAATACTGCCATTCAAAAAAAAAACAAAGAAAAAAAAGTGTTATAGGTCAGCATTCCAAGATCAGGGTTAGGTTTATCCTACGTATATCAGTTTTCCTAGATGTTGCCTGTAACAATGGGGTAGATTATCCCTCCAAGTAGTTTTCAGGCGACTGGCTGATAGTGGCAGTGGGATTCACATTCATTTTGAAGGCTGGACTTCATGATCATATGGCTGACAGGCAAAAACCAATCATCCCACTGATCCAGACCACCCCAACATCAATTAGTCCCATCGGTTTACGGGCCAGTGCTTTGTTCTTGGGATGGGGCAAGGACTCGGTGCGGCAGCGGCCCAACTTATTTTTTGGTAGAGACTGGGAGAGCACTCTTGTTCTTCCTGGTCCCACAAAATAAATTAACATTTATCGCCTGAGATTCATTTGACTGAACCCTGATTTGTGTATTAAAAGCGCCTACCACTTGACCCAGGCAGATGTGTTGATTGCAGAGCCGTCAACCTGGAGGAAGATAGCATTGGCCACAATGTTAGGGAGAACTGGGCAGTGAAATCATACATCACCAGTTTTGGTATGCTGCCACCTGGTTGCCACTGGTCAAAAGGCCTCGAAACCTCTTGCACATGTCTATTTCAGTAATAGTAATTGCAGTGGGTTAACAGTATCTTAAACCCTTGCTACAAGATGTAATCTGAATGGCACAGCAACCAAAGTTTGGAACCAGACAGAACTGAGCAAAATAATCCATGAAGTGCTATAACACCACATTGATTCAGCACTTTCCTGAAGTGAATGTGATTTAAAAAGGGGAATGTCTTCATGAAGAATGGTTTTTTTTGGTGGAAGGAGAACAGCCACATATCAATTCCAGCAGCATGGCATTACATTATATTTTGATGACTCAAAACAATGTTTTTTTTGCTTGCAAATGTCCACTTTTCATGATTGGATTACCATTATTATTGTTTTATTTTTAAGATTGGTATAATTTTGTATCTCCAATAAGAAAGCGATAAACCGGCAGGAATCTGTGAACTAGCCGTAACCACCCAAACTCAGATTTTATTTAAAAAGTCATGAATTGTTACCTCAGTAAATCAGAAGAACCTGTTCCTGTGACTAAATTTCTGTTGAGATTTCTTACCAATATATGCAAATACTTTTTTTTTCTAAATCTGCAGAACTAATTTTTGCCAATTATAGTTAGTTTCCCAATTCATTGGTTATAGCATTGGAGCCACATGTCACTTGCCAGTCAGGAGGAATCTTTAATTGAAATTCCTGGCTAAGCCTGGATGGAGATACCAAGTTCATATTATCCACATTGTTCCACCTCAAAGTAAAGCACTTATTGTCCATTGAACACTGAGTTCCAATGGCAACAGCTGCAAATCACACAGCTTAATTCGCTAAATGTACCAGCTGCAAGTCAAACAATTTTGGAGGATAAAAATATTTTCATGAATTTAAAAAAACCTGTTCCTTTTCTATAGATTAACCCTACTTGCTTTCTCACCACAGCCCTCTTTCTCTAGAATATGCATCCAATTGTCTCTGTGACCCAGGAAACATGAAGGGGGAATTAAAAACAATACCAACTTACTGGACTGAGGCAGTTCTGAACACAGAGACCAGAAAAGGCAGTTCCACTTTTTAATTTGTGCATAAATAACTTCAGTTTGATGTTGATATCAGAAATCTTCCAAATCAGTTTTCTGCCACTGTACAACAAACTCATTTGTTTTCATGATCAGTAATCATCTGTTTTCTCAACAGTGAACAGTGAGATGGCAATGAATCAAGATCCTAAAGACATTATTAAGGAACACGTCAATAAGCAGGATCATCACCATTCAACTGAATATAGAGTACGGAATACAACCTGTAACCTCAGCAAAGACAGATGCTCACTTAAATAAGTAGACTGTTGTCATTAAAGGACCTATCATAGTTGTACATGTTACCTCTTCAATCAAAAATTGCCAAGTTTTGCCAAATACTTCAATGACAGACTGTTTTCTCACAGTGGATTCATGTTCAAAAGATGATATCCTTTCAATGCCCCATACAGACGAAATGCAAAAGTTACAGATAGACAAAGTTTCTTTTAGCTCAGCTATGTGAGCCCGTCCAGATGAAATATTCATTTCATATTTAAGATTAAGATCAACAAATAACCCTAATTTCTTCTCCCCTGCTGTCAGTAACTATTTTTCCTTCAGTCATATCTGAATATTTCCATTCAGTAATGGATAATGAACTCCTACATTTTACAAAAAAAAATTAAACTCATCCCAATGGATCCATTTTTCACAAGATCTGCTGTAACTAGATCTGTTATTACTATATTTATACATGTTGGTAGACTGATAAAAGCAAAATGTGACTTTAGAATATATTTTGTACAAAATATAAAAGAGCTTGATATCAGTTCTACAAAGCAAAAGCAAAATACTGTCTGTAGATGCTGGAAATCTGAACCAAAAAGAGAAAATGCTGTAAATACTCAGCAGGTCAGGCAGCATCTGTGGAGAGAAAAACAAAGTTAATGTTTCAGGTCGATGACCTTTCATTAGAATTGCTTTGTTATGTACTAATTGAAAATATACTTGTCCCCAAAACTTTGCAGGAAATTGGGGGAAATTTCATTCCTTACATTTTGTTTAATGAATGTAGGACTCAATTTATTCTGTATCAGCACACATGTTCTAATTCATTGTTTCCCAACCTCCACAGATCATAGTGTAACTGACAATTCCAAGAGCAAAAAGATTAATAAAGTTTATATCTTTATCCACAATAATTTGCATGAAACTGTTTAAGAATTTGCAGTCTTTAAGTTAGTATTTCTACTATTATTCCTGTGCTCATTGTAGACTATTAGTTACAATCTTTTAAAAATAAGTGCTTCATGCATCTACCAGTTTTAACATTATTAAAAGTGGCTCTCACATGGCATCATTCAAAGTGAATCAGAGGACTCTGTTTTGTAACAACTGTGTTATAAGGCAAAAAATAACTCTTTGTGTAACCGTTTCTCTGCTTTTTCAACATTCTTTGTGTTACTTTTGGATCTTTGCTTCCCTTCCTCTCTTTCCCAAGACTGTGACATTTTCATCATTGCAGTGTCCATATCATTTTATCTGATTTTCTTTTCATTGCTTCTGTTTCAATCTTTCATTCTTTTATTTTTCAATATCTTCAATGTCACAGTGCAGTTCTCACATTCCCTTCCTGATGTATTTCTTAACATTAAGGTTTTTTTTTTATTCGTTCATGGGATGTGGGCGTTGCTGGCGTGGCCAGCATTTATTGCCCATCCCTAAAGGTCTAGGATATGCAAGTTGATTAAAGGTGACATACACCTGGATGGATGTGGTGATGGGAATAGGCTGTCAAAAACATACTGCATCATGGTCAATTAAAAGAGAAAGTGGAACCATATGTCAAGGGATTGGGGTTAAGAGTGCATAGAATAGGCAAAGGACACCAAGATCAAAAACCAAAGAATCACATTTGAAAATATTTAAAACTACGCTTTTATTTTATAAAAAGTGTAATTTTAACTTTTTGTAGCATTCACACTTGTAGCAGGCACAGCAATTAAAATGATCTTTTACTATGAGCTATAAGAAGTTTGGATTTCTCAAATTAGTGCCACATGTACCATTTGAGGAGTTTAACAATGGAGCCAAACATTGGAAAATAAAATATAGTCAGAACATATTTTAAGTGAAATTTATTTATTTATTTTCAACAGCATTAAATGGAGCAAGAATATCACTCAACACAACTTTTAAGCTGCTAAAATACTATTTCGCTTGTTGGCCTATATATAAATATATTATATATATATATTATAACTATATTATATATAGGTCAAAAGCATAATGACACAGTCATTGGGATTCAGTATAGTTTTCAAACAAATGCGAAGCAAAAGATTCCACCATATTATCTACAGAAAGACCAAATATTAAAGATTATTTTTTTCTTCAAAACCTTCCTCAAACATTAGACAAAGCCATCAGAAATGCAACACAATTTACCCATTAACAGCTATACTATAAAGCTTAAGTTTTCATATCAAGATCAAGAATGTAAAAGCATTTATAGAAATGTATTCAGTATAATGATTTTTTTTTCAATTGAGGAAATATGATTCAAAGGTATTAAATTTTAAGCTGCCTACAAAATTATGTTTTAGAACTGGTAAGTAAATAGAAAAGTACCCCTTTCAATATGGATCTCACAGTTCCATGGATGCCTTAAGAAAATATATAGTAAATGCACTACAGTGAAATTTTTTTTTTTAACTGGAATGATGCTTGCTTAGCGTTAGGTCCTCTTTAAATTTTTGCAGTAATAAGTAGGTCAGGAGATTCTTTATAAACAGACGTAATTCTTTTAAATTGACGTGAAAGGATTTGAAGTGACACTGGAAAAGGCTGACCAAAGTCCTTCCATATTTCTCTTTTCCACAATATTTGATAACTACTTGATCATGCTAAAAAAACATTTCTGCAACAACAGGTTTACACATACTTATTCAGGTATTGAAAGTGAGCCACTTACTGTTTCTAAATTAGTCACAATATTCTGTACAAAACTCTTGTCTAAAGGGAATCCTACTTTTAGCCTTTTTTGTAATATTTACTTGCAGTTATTAAATTCTAATGGCATATAGTAGTGGTAGATTAATAAGCCATCACATTAGTTATGAGTGAATGATCAAATTACAGGCTAATGATTGTAAATAACTAACTCCAATGATGCTTTTCTGTAGGCCTCTGGTATCTTCAAATATTCATACTATGCGCGACTGCTATGTAGGATGTAATTTGCCAATGCTCAGAGGCAATTTTTCTCTATTATTCATGGCAGTGGTCACTTTAATGGTCAAGATCCTTCATTTAGTTTCAGGCAATATTCATTTCTGGAAGTAAAATGAGCACAAAAGGTTAGCAAAACAACATCTAAAATAACCTGAAAAAAAACTTGAGATACACTTTGCAGATTGCTCAGTGAAACTGTACTTATATATTCGCTCCTGGTATCTGCCAGTTCCTAAGGAAAAGTGCAAAAGGGCTGTCCTTCTAGAACAGGATATTGTTATAAGAATTTACCTTCAGCATTTAGCACGGTGCTAGAGGTTTGCATCCTATAATGAATACTAACAGCATAAAGTTGCAACTGTCCAATGTATTGAACTGCTGCTTTAAGATTCAGAAAGTAACCTCCAAAAGACTGTATGCTGAAATCTCTCAAACTAATGAAATTAATTATGTAAAAAGGAAAAATCAGAAAATACTGATAGTGGGCAAGGCAAACAAATGTAATTTTATTTCACTTTCTTTAATGTATTCTTTTAAGTCCTAAAGCAAGTGAAAAATAGGAGCACTCTGGCTTTTCCATCCTGTGCTAGAAAATGTTCAATCCACATTTCAATTATGGTAAACTCAATATTCCATGTGTAAAGTGGTCATGGAATATAATCATATTTTGCTGTCCAAATTCAAATAGACAGATTTAAAAACAAAATTTTATATTTTACGTAGGTTTTTTTTTTAAATGGCAGATTAAGAATTTCTAGGTACATTGATACACATTTTAATTAATTTCAAATTAATATTTGAGCAGATATTACATAGATCAAGTCAAGAGTTGATTTGAGCACAAGAAGCATATCCAGTCCAAAATCAGATTAAGGATTAAGTTCAGACATTAATTTTTAATCTAGAATTATCAGGGAATTTTACAAGGACTGAGACAGCAAAGTTCTCTCACAAGCAAGATGCATTCACATCTATTCAGCAAAGCAAAAATCAATTTGCCTTATGTGACATCCAGTCTTGGGTGGTGGTGGTGGTGGGTGGAGGAGGATAGCTTGCTCCAGGAAACACAATACTGAAGCTGTTGTGCCTGTGGCTCTTCCCATAAATTCTTACCCATTCACAGACTCAAGCTGAATCAAACTGTTCGCAAACTTAGCATCCTGTTCAATTCTGAGCCAAGCTTTGGGCCCCATAATGTCTTCCTCACAAAGACCATCAAATTATACCTCCATAATATTGCCTATAGTCCATCAGCTGCTGAAATCCCCAACCATGTCTTTGTCACTTCTAAACTTGATTACGCCAAAGCTCTCCAAGTCAGCAGACGGATGGAAGAGGTAATCAACAGTGCTATCAAGTGGCAGCTAATCACCAATAACCTACTCATAGAAACGCAGCTCAGCTTGGCTATCAACAGGACCTTTCAGATTCAGTCCTGATTACAATTTTGGTCCAATCAAGGACAGAGGTGCTGAAGTCCAGAAGTGAGGCGAGAGTGACTCCCCTCGACATCAAGGCAGCATTTGACAGAAAATGGCATTAAGGAGCCAGAGTAAAATTGAAATCAGTGGTGTTATGGACAGGCGGTAAGGGGTGTGAGTGGTTCTCACTGCTCACCTCCCAACTGACCGCAATCGTATTATGTTAAAAATGGTGAGGTGGTTCTGGAGTGTTTTTAGGGTCAAATAAACAGACAAATGATGGTTATCTTTTTTAACCTATGAAAAAACCTATTTTTAACACAATTCCAGAAATGTTCACAACTCATCCACGCACACATTCACTCACACATGCATACACAAGACTAGATAGGTAGATAGACAGAAAAAGAGTAAGTGGTTTAAAGTTCAAAGTAAGGTAGGTGTTTGTGGTTTATGGTAAACCTTTTGAATTCTCTCAGGAGGACAGTCTCTTTTAAAGGTACTGGGCTGGGTGTTCGTAGTCGTGAACTTGTTGAGATGCTGTAGATTTTTTGGTGGTTAAAACTTCAGACTAGAGGTGGTGGCCATTGCTTGTTCTCTGCTGCAGCAAGTTGAAATGTAAAATTAGCAGCAGGGCTTCTTCCTTGCTTGGCTGGATCTCTTTAATAGTCCCTTGCTGGACTGCTCTCTGAAGGTAGAAGAATAAATAATGTTGGAAATACTCAGCAGGTCTGGCAGCATCTGTGGAGAGAGAAGCAGAGTTAACGTTTAAGGTCAGTGACCCTTCATCAGAACTGGCAAATATTAGAAATGTAATAGGTTTTAAAAAATAAAGCGAGGTGGGGCAAGAGATAACAAAAGAGGTGTTGATAGGACAAGGTCACACCTTCTCTTTTGTTATCGCTTGTCCCACCCCCATTTTATTTGCTTAAAACCTATTACATTTCTAATATTTGCCAGTTCTGATGAAGGGTTACTGACCTGAAACGTTAACTCTGCTTCTCTCTCCACAGATGCTGCCAGACCTGCTGAGTATTTCCAGCAATTTTTGTTTTTATTTCAGATTTCCAGCATCTGCAGTATTTTGTTTTTATTTTAGTGCTCTCTGAAGGTGTTGGCTTGATCTCGGTCTCTCTCCAGATGGCTACCTTTTAAGGTCAAAATCCATATCAGAGTTTGTTAGTTGACATGTGGCCTTCTCCCCTGGTGTGGCCACACAATGGACCAGGATGTGGAATCCATGGCTATCTACTGATGTCTAGATAGGTACCATTCTGTTATGATGTGGCTACTTCACTCCTATTTAAGTTTGGTTTGGCCTGTGAGTCCATCTGTCTCCAGAACCCTATATTAGTTAATTCCTGTAACTAGAAGTCATCAACATGCATTTGTGCTCCTTTCAATTTCAAAAGGGTTTTCCCCAGAGCTATTTCAGATGAAGATAATGAGATGCATTGTTGCAGACAAGTTTGTAGATTCCAGTACAGGAGGGGGTCATGTGACTACTACTCCATTTTGACTGTTGTACAAGTGTCCATATTCTTGTGGTTTTGTTTAGCAGTTGGCTTTTTAAATTCATAATTCTTCCAGTTCATTGTTTATTTCATCATGTCTCCTTCCGTGTATGATAGTGGGAATTGGGAAAACTCTCCAATGGCTAGAGTCAGACCTAGCAGAAAATGAAGATGATTGTGATTGTAGAAAGCTAATCAGCTCAGCCCCAAGGCATTGCTGCATGATTTCCTCAGGGCAGTATCCTAGGCCTAAACCATATTCAAATCCTTCATCAATGACCTCAACATCATCATAAGGTCAGAAGTGGAGCTTGTAAAATCTCACACTGTAGATCTGCTATTGTAAATTTCTGGAAGTACTTTTCCTCTTTGCTGCTGTAAACTGAATCCTTAATATCAACGCCCTCTAGTGGCACACTGCACATGCTACACCAAGCATGTACAGTGGCCTCAAATGAACACACTAAATCTCAAATGAACAAATGAACAATACACAACATCCCTCCCCTTCTCAGTAAAGGAGAGTTTCAATGGTTTGCTTACATCGTTCTGTTTGGACATTACTTCCGTTTGTAAGATAATCGCTTAGTATGATAGATGCTTCCGCTCACGAGTAGGATATCGACATGTGACATTAGGTATTGTCTCATTTAACACATGCGCTTCAACTCGAGCGTCGATGTCTGGATTGGACGCAACGCTTGTAGATGGTGTTTGCAACATTTTAGAGAATGACTCGTTTCATGTGATGATTCGCGAACAATGCTTAGCAGTGATCAGTGATGCTTTTGTGTTAGTCACAACAAATGATTGAATGTCATAGGGGGTTATTTGCTTTCCAACATAACCATCATGTTTTACAAGCACATTGTCTCCTGGCTCCAGTGGTGTAGTTCTGAATTTCATGTTTCATTTTGCTTTTCATTTCTGTCCTTGATAATGCTCATGTACAATGTAGATCATTAACTTTGTGGGGAAGCTCAGGAAGAAGTGTGCATAGGATGTGTGAAGATGAGTGTAGCTGGAGGCTTTCTAGTGGTTGAGTGGGGTGTTGCTCTGTAATTGCAAAGAAAAAGATACAACTACTGCTTCCGCAACTTGCTCTCAGCAGTAGCTGTACAGATCACTTTTTTCAAGGAACACATGTATCTTTCAACTTTTCTATTAGCTCTTGGCCAACAGAGTGTGACTTTTCAGTGAGTGAAGCCCAGGTAATTTGTGAATTTACTGATCTCAATCGCTGTTGAATGGGAGTCCATTGTCGCTTCTCAACATTTGATCTCTGTTGAATGGGGATCCATAGTCGCTTCTCACCATTTGAGGGACTCTAAACAAAGCGAAAATCTGGTAAAGCTTTGGGACTACTGCTTTCGCTGAGGTAGACGTAACTATTTCTACGACTGGGAACCTGCTACAGTCATCAGTTACAACAAGCAAGTGCTCATCAGTGGGCAAATGTGCGAAATCTATGCTAACTTCAGTCTATGCGCCTGCAAGTAGCTCCGATATGTTGAGCGAATCACGAAGATTTGACATTATGGCTGCTTGACATGGCCAACACTAATCGATTTTGTGTTCCACCATGCGGTCAATTCCGGGAACAATACCTTTTCTCGAAGAAGTTGCTTGGTTTTGACAAATCCCTGTTGACCCTCGTGCTATTTCTACAACACATTCTCTCAAAGACTGTGGAATGACAATGCTGCTGCAGAACAGGAGATCAAAAATGGTTGCAACTGTGAGCTCGTTTTTCACACTGAAGACCTTGTAGCGTGTGAGTGACTTCATTTATAGACACTCTCTAAATCACGTCTTTCCAGTTTATGATTCCATAGCTGTCATACATAGTGCAACCCTTCATCGTGTTTTGTTGCCACTTTGATGTAAGTTAATTTTAGTGCGTTTGGTACTGTTTTACGCTAACATAGTTAAGATGTTGTTTGCAGTCTGTTCTTCACAACTAGTAGGATGATTGTCAGCAAAGGATGACATGACAGGTAGTCCACTGGGTTAAGCTTGCCTGGCTGATACTTAACGCGGAACGTGTACTCTTGTAGTTTGAGCATCCAACGCTTTATTTGTGTTGGTGGCCTGCTATGCGGATTGTTTAACAGGCTTGCTAATGGCCAATGATCGGTTATCACTTCAAACCCACTTGCATACAAGTAGAGATTAAAATGTAGGATGCTCCATGAGATTGAGAGAGCTTCTCTGTCTCTGTTTGCGAATATCATTGTTCTACAGGCATTAATGATCTGTTTGGTAACGCAATGATTGGAGTGATTTGCACGAGAACTGCATCCAAGCCAACTGGGCTTGCCTCCACAATTAGCTGGGTGGTTTTCCCGGGGTCAAAGTAGGCATTTGTGCAATTTGCTGACAACCATTGTTTGATATGGTGTACAGCTTATTTGTGCAATTTAGTCCACTCCCACTTGGTGGTCTCTTTTGTCAATATCATGTAGGGGGCAGATAGCGTAGCAAGATCAGAAATGAAAAGACTACGGTATGCGATGAGCCCAAGCAGATTCTGGACTTCATGCACATTCATAGGATCTGCAGTGTCTGCAATGGCTTTGACTGTCCGTGGATCAGGTGATACTCCTTCACTGCTGAATCACATGACTGGAGAATTTGATCGTGCTTTCACTGAACAGGCACTTGTCTTTGTTCAGGGTGAAGTTGCATTCTCTAAGATGTTGTAGGCATGCATATTGGTGTGTCTCGAGCTCACTTGTAGTGCAACCGCAGATGAGAATGCCATCACTGATATTCAGTGTGCCCTCAAATCCTTGCAGTGCAGACTGAATCATGTGCGGAAATACCCTAGCTGCTGAGTTGACTCCAAAGTTGAGCCTTCTTTTATCAAAAGAGCCAGATGTGAGTGGAGAACACGAAGAAAACCTCAATTCTTCTGACGGTAGCCTGCATTGAGGTCAAGTTTAGCAAAATATTTGGCACCATTCACTTCCTCTATGATATCGTCAATTGTTGGTATCAAATGTCTTTCTTGTTGTATTGCTTGGTTTGGTGACTGCACGTGGTCTCAGATTCTGATCTTATTCTCGCTCTTGGGTTTCTTGACAACTTGTACGGGTGAGACCCAAGGGATGGGTTCATCCCAAATATTCTTAATGATGTCGAGGTCAAACAAGCGCTGAAGTTCCTTCTCGGTTTGCTTTCTGACATGGAGCAATATTCATCTATGATGACGCATGACTAGACACACCTTAGGATCTACATGCAGCTTACACGTAGCACACTTCAGTTTGCCGATACCCACGAACCGGTCAGCATACAGTTCAAGAACGTTGTTGGTGCGCGTAAAAATGATGTATGTGACTGCAATCATGCGCAGATATGTTGCACTGTGGAAATTGATGAGCGTGTCACTTTATCAAGATATGACATAGAATACAGCATTCGTTCTGGTATCTTTGAATGTGATTGACGTTTTAAAAGTCAAAAGAACTTTCAGTAGTTTATTCCTGTTGGAGGGGAAGATTTTTATATTCCCTGGTTTGCAAAGGATGTGGCAGTCCTGAAGTTTGTTGAATGTTCATCTCCCATGACGGTGGCAGGCTCCTGTATCTATGAGAGCATCTACTTTCTAGCAGCCAAAGGTCACTGTCACATGGGGCTGTTGCTGTGTCCAGTGGAGAGCGTAAAAGTATATTCAGGGTCATCTATCTCCACATTGGTTACATTCTCTCGCCTTTTTGTTGTGGTATGGTGGTAGTATTGGTATGAACAGTCAATTTTGCTGATGAGTGGCAAACGTGAGCAAAATGGTTGAGTTCCCTACAAGCTTTACACTGCTTGCCAGCAGCAGGGAATAATGTCTGGTGTGGATAAGTACCACCACAGCGGAAGCATTGCTGGGAAAAGTCAAGATCCTGTTTGCGAGATTGCTGTCGTTGCTTTGCAGGTGGTTGCCTAGCACATGAGCAGGAGTTGAGCTTGAAGTGTGGCAGTTTCAGTTGGCAAATACTCTATTTCTTTGTCGCTATCTGGTGGTCGATAATATATTCCCAATAGAACAGATCCCTAATTTCTTAATTTAGCCCAGACAGATTTCATCTGAACATCAATTCACACAATGACAAAGGATAATCTTAATTAAAAACATTGTTCTGAATTTTTTTTTGACAGAAAGGAGCTACATTTGTATCATTGTGAACATGAGTTGCATCAAACATACCAAGGTGAATTCAACTTGTTTTCTAATGGTTGCACATTTTTAATTAAAATATTGATATGCTCAATACCTTTTCCACTTTTATTTCTTATTCTTTCCTTTACTATGCTTCTTCTTAACCTCTTTTATTTGCTCCACAGTACATTTTTGTACATATTCTCTTCTTGAGCTTAGCATTTAGATTTGCCCCATTCTCTACCTTGCTTGTTTAATTCTAGTCCATTCCTCTACTTATGCTCTCTGCAGAATACAGAATCTGATTTGGTTAGGTAAAGCCAATCCTGAACTTGGAGTGCCTCTGTCCCAGAAATAATTCTAATGCCCTGGAAATCAGAAATGCTGTCATCAATGTATCAAATCAATTTTTCTCTAACTGGCATGCAGCACAGGGAGTAATCCTACAGTTCTGCCTTTTAATATAATACCCAATTCCTCAAACTCACTTTGAAAGTACTCCAGCCTGAGACTCCCTTTGCCGTTTGTTCCAACTAAGCTACATCAGACTACCCACAAGCCTTCCCTTTCCAGAATCTTCTGTATACTTCTTAGTTAAGCCCCTGTATATATAAAGGTCATCACACATATCCAATTGCTTTGATTCTATAGTTGCACTTCTGCAAAGTTGCACAGCAAGTGCCCCAAAGGGAAAGAAATTTATACATCTGTCCACCAAAAGTTTTCTTTTAAATTGTGCAGCCAGTCATTTTGTGTACACGTGAATGTTTTTCATTCAAGTATTGTATTTTTAATCTCTATTTTCAGTCAACTTCAGCTAAGAATTTCGATATTGTCAGCAGCTCTACCGAGGAGGCTCTTGATGGACAGTTATGAATTCTTAAATCCAACTCAAGGTGACACCACTAAGTTTCTCTTCCTCCCATTAGCAAGGAGGACCAAAAGGACAAAGATAGGCCGTTGGAATAGGCATACAAGTGGTGGATCAAATTTAATGCAGAATAGTGTGAAGTCATTCATTTTGGTAGGATGAATGAGGAGAGGCAATATAAATTAAAGGGTACAATTTTAAAGGGAGTGCAGGCAATGAACTGAGGCACCTGGGCGTATAGGTGCATGAATCATTGAAGATTGCAGGGCAGGTTGAGAAAGCAGTTAATAAAGCTTATGGGATCCTGGGCTTTATAAATACGGGCATAGAGTACATAAATAAGGAAGTTATGATAAACCTTTATAAAACAATGGTTCAGCCTCAACTGGAGTATTGTGCCCAGTTCTGGGCACCACACATTCGGAAGGATTTTAATGTATTAGAGAGGGTTCAGAACAGATGCACAAGAATGGTTCCAGGAATGAGGAGCTTCAACTATGTGGATCGGTTGGGGAAGCTGGTGCTGTTCTCCTTAGAGAAGATACAATTAAGAGATGTGATTGAGGTGTTCAAAATCATGAGGGTTTGGACAGAGTAGATAGAGAGAGGCTGTTCCCATTGGCTTAGGATCTAGAACCAGAGGACACAGATTTAAGGTGATTGGCAAAAGAAGCAACAGCGTCATAAGGAAGAACTTTGTTTTGCAGCGAGAGGTTAGGATCTGGAATGCACTGCCCTAGAGTGTGGTAGAGGCAGATTCAATCGAGGTCTTCAAAAGACAGCTGGATAACTAACTGAAGAGAAAAAATTTGCAGGGCTACAGGGAAAAGGCTGGGGAGTGGGACTAAATGAGTTGCTCTTGCAGAGAGCTGGCATGGACACGACGGGCCGAATGGCCTGCTTCTGTGCTGGAACCATTCTGTGATTCTAAGGAAGTTTGTCGCCACTTCAGCATATGCTCCATTCACTTGCCATAAAATCAAACACCTCACACCAATTGTTTTCTTGAAAACAATTCTTCTTTAAAATGGTGCATTGAATTTATGAACACTGTCAATACAATCAGTAGCAGCAGCATCACACATCTGTAATCAATGCACTTTTGAAAGAAGTGTTTGTTGGCAATAACTTACTTACACAGGAAGTGGCTCCTGAGGAGTAAAGGCAGTAAAAAGAGCATAAAATCTCCAGTACAAACTTCTGCAGCTTGCAATAGAGTGCTGCTCAAACAACTTTTTCAAATTCTGGGACATAGTACCTGCAGTCTGGGAACTCATCTACATGTTGCAACAATGATATTAAATTTACTTCTAATGACAGATGCTAATCAAACAAAATAAATACATTTATAGCAAACCAAAGAATTCTGCAATGTGTGCAAAAACAGAGAATCAGAGAACTTAAATATGAAAATTAATACAATTGAAATGTGAAACTCAGGAAACGTACTGCAGTATTTCCCATTTAACTGGAAAGTATTTAAATAATTGCAGTATGCAAGCCAAAAGTGAAGAAATTGGGCCTAATTCAGTAAATGCCATTGATTTAACTGGCTAAGGGCTAAAACTATTTGGTTTGTTAAAATTCTGTTACAGTTCGAGTATTTTAAGATACAATTGCGATTAGGCTAACATTGTTCATTGGTCAAACTGTTAACATGTAAGTTTAAACTGTTTTCTGATAAATGTTTGGTTTCAGACTATTGAAAGCTTGCTAATTCTTGGGTTCAGACAATAGTTCAACATAATTTAGATTAGGCTAGGGTTGTCCAACCTTTTCACGTGGGGGGGCCACATTACAATTTTTGTCTTACATAGGGGCCGATGAGACAATTTCAGAAAGATAAAGGCATTAAAAATGTATCACACTATCAAAACAACAAACTTTCATTTTTGTGAAGAAACTTTAAATAAGATTGATTAATTGACTTACTTTCTTATTATGTTGGACACCAATTTATTGAGATACCTAGCATTTTTTTGCTTGCACAAATAGTCAACGTTTGCCTGCACACTTGCAGCAATGCAGAGTATTCCGGATAGAAGTTCACCTTGATCACTCCCTCTCCCCCCCACACCTCCCCCTCTCTCTTTCTCTGTCCCTGTCTCCCCCCATTCTGTCTCTGTTGCACCCCCCCGTCCCTCTCTGTCCCCGTCGCACCCCCCCCCGTCCCTCTCTGTCCCTGTCACCCCCGTCCCTCTCTGTCCCTCGCACTGCGTCCCCCTCGCTCTCTCCCACTGTCACTGTCCCCCTCTCACTCTGTCCACCCCGCTCCCCCCTCTCTCACTCTCAGTCTGTCCACCCTGCTCTCTCTCTCTCTGTCTGTCCACTCTGCTTTCTCCCTCACTGTCCACCCAGCCCCTTTCCTCCCTCCGTTCCCCCTCCCCCTCCATCCTCCACAGCTCCATCGCTCCCTCCGTCCCACAGCTCCATCGCTCCCTCCGTCCCACAGCTCCATCGTTCCCTCCCGCCCCCTCTGTCCTCCCCCCCGCCCCCTATCCGTCCCCCCCACCCCCTCACTCTCTTCATTCCCCCCAAGCCCCTCACTCGCTTTCTTTCCCCCCACCCCCAAGCTCTCCATGTTCCCCCAACCTCTCGCTCTCTCTAACAGTTGCAGGGAGTGTGAGCGCTCAGCAGTTTTGTGTTCGGTCAGTTTTTTAAAACATCGTGCTGTCAGTTTCACAGTTGGCAAGTGCTGACATCTGGAACAGTGGTTTCTGACCTTCAGACAGATTTGGGGTTTTCTGGCAGGCTTTTAAAAAAAAAGGCGGAACCCACCGTAAAATTCCGAATCTGTATCAAGTTCAGAAATCGCTGCGCCCCATGTCAGCAGTGAAACTGGCTTGCAATCTTTTAAAAGTGGTCTGGAAGAAGCAGCCAATTGGAAATTTCTCATCTCAAATACATCTGCAGGCCAGACAGAAACACTTGGCAGCCTGGATCCTGGCCTGCGGGCCCTATGTTGGACGTCCCTGGATTAGACCAGTCACAGCATACTGAGATCAACTGCAGTGCTATTACCTTGATTAGACAAAATACAAAAAAGATGAAATTATAGGCAGGCATGGCTGGCTAGTATCCAACCAAGGATCAATGCATGTTCATAGCATGCATTTCTCCCTCAAGTTAATTGAGAACACCTGCAAAAGAAAAGCATGCTGCGAAAAGAATGGCGAGTTGCAAAAAACATAATATCTGCTCTCATTAGGTATTAAATTAGCTGCCTCAGTAGATGCTGTGTTCCCTTACCTTAACTCATTCCTCCCCATCCTCAGTGAGTTCTGTCTCTTTATGTACCACTACCCTGGTGACTGACATATCTGGGTGCTGCTCTTTGGCTTCTTTTATTGCCTGGGCCAAGGCCTACCCAGAATTACAAACAGTCATGGTAGGATTGGAAAGAACATGATAAGTCAAAATACAAAAACAAATGGCATGATTAAAATAAGTTAAATTAACCAACATTTGTACAGTAAAATAACATACAATTTAATCTTGTATGAAAAATCTTCTAAAATCATAAAAATTAAAATGTTTACTTACACAGAATGAACTGATCAAAATTTCCAAATGAAGGTTTCCCTTCATAAATCAGTGGTTTCCTAAATGTCCATTTAAAAGCTGTGTGCCTGCCCCTTTCAGAAGATGTTCCTTGACCATTTATGGAATAATGTAGCAGCTTTCCCCACACATCATGAGAAATATATACATCTGCATTCTTAGCCCCATGCTGGCTGTTGTGAAGAGTTAATTTAAATTTAATGTTCTATATTATGAAAAAAAGGACTAGAGGGAGACTGGATGCCTTTCAAACTAACTGCTCAGACCCATATCTTAAAGGGATATTAGGTCAAATGACCAAAAACTTGGTCAAAGTTTTAATAAGCATCTTAAAAGGATGGGACGAGGGGTGGAGAGGTTTAGGGAGGAAATTCCAGAGCTTAGGGCCTCAGCCCTGAAGGCATGGTCGTCAATGGTAGAGCAATTAAAATTGGGACGCACAGGAGGCCAGAACTGGAGGAGTGTAGATATCTCAGATGCTCATGGGGATGGAGGCCGTTACAAATAGAGGGAAGGAGCGAGGCCATGGAGGGATGTGAAAACAAGGATGAGAATTCAAAAATCAAGGCTCAGTTTAACTGGGAGCCAACATAAGTCAGCGTGCACAATGGTGATGGGGGAAATAAGACTTGGTGACAGTTAGGGCGGGGCAGCAGGGTTTTAGCTGAGCTCAAGTTTATGGAGGATGGAAAATGGGAGGCTGTCCAGGAGAAAATTGCAATAGTAGAGTCTGGTGCAAACCAAAACAGGAATGAGAGTTTCAGCAGCAGATGGGCTGAGGCAGGGGTAGTGGTGTGCAATATTAGAGGTGGCAGTAGATAATCTATGTGATGGAAAGGATATCGAGTCGAGAGCTCAGCTCAGGGTCAAATAGGACGGCAAAGTTACGAACAGTTTGGTTCAGCCTGAGACAGTGGCCAAGGGGTGTGTCGAAATTGGTAACAAGGGAACACGGTTTGTGGCAGGGGCTAAAAAGAATGGTTTTCATTTTCCACTGTTTAATTAGAGGAAATGTCAGCTCAGCTTGGACAGGATGTTAGACAAGTCTGACAACAGAGGCAGTGAAGTAGAGAGAGGTGATGGTGAGGTAGAGTTGGGTACACATGGAATGTATCATTGCATTTTCAAATGATTTCACCAAGGGATAGGACTTAGATGAAAAATATAAAGGGGGCTAAGGATAGTTCCGGGAGGGGACTCCAGAGGTAACACCGCAAGGTCGAGAAGATAAGCCAATGCAGGAGATTCTCTGGTTGCAAATGGATAGGTAAGAATGAAACCAAGTGAGGGCAGTCCTTCTCCTTCAGCATTTGTCTGTCTCTGCAAAGCATAGTGTTGAAACCTAAGAAGAGCTGGTAATCCACCCATCACAAGAAATGACTGCAATAATTATATGCTTAAGAAAGGAGACACTGACTGTCTAATTGACTTGGGAATTCTTCCTGCCATCTGTACAATTCTTAGACTGGATGATGGCAATTTACAAGAAATTCAAATGACAAGAACATTTTCTGGTGCAATGTTACAAGCCTAGATTACAATATTGTCCAATTAAGTAGGGCTAGTTCTACAGTTCACTGGCCTTTGTCATGATATCAAAGTCACCAAAGAATATTTTTAGTGAACTTTGTTGTGCAACAGTACATAATATATATATATATATATATATATAGATATATGTATATAAAAAACAACTACTGAAGCTGAACATTGACTTTTTCCCCATGCTCCTTTTAACAAGAGAGCAAGAAATATACGATTCCAATGGTCACGTCATTGTAATTCTGAAGTTTTAAAGGAAACATTTTACATTTATGTGCAACATCTAGAAGGAATATAGACGCACTGACAAACTGCTTACTTCAGTTGAAAAGAACTCATTGGTTCAAAGACATAAGTAATTTTTTTCACCTTAATAGGCCTGACTATGACTATCAGGAGCTCTAGGTTTCTTCACCCTCTAATGCTTTGCCTCAGGAAAAAAAAGCAATAAATATTTACATCAATGTGAATGACTCAAAAATGAGGATGATCTTCATCAGTAAACAAAATTCACCTGTAATCTCTATTGAATTTTAAAGTAAGGATTTTGGAAGAGAAAAGGTTGCATATCTTTAATTGACTCAAATATTTCACAAATAAAAATTCAAATTTAAACTGATATTTTCTAAGACTAAAAGTTAGAGACAAATGCTGCCCATATTTTAGATGAACGCTTGAAGTATAAAAAATGTGCAGAAAATTAAAATGTAGCAAAGTTCCAACATTACATCAAAAAGCTCAAAATTCTGCATTAAAATTAGTCAACACTTCACTCCCGTATATTAATGCAAAATTCATATTTTCATTTTACTTGCAAACTACAACTGAATCCTGCTCGGTTACTTCAAAAATATTTGAAAATACTTGAGTCGACCTGTAAAATAAATTTAAAAGGAAAAATAAAACCAACCTGATCATGGTCTATGTCTGTATCCCCTGTGATGACAATTCGCTTTTCAATTCTCGTTTCAGAAACGCCACCTTTCACAGTCTGAGAAAAAGTGAAGGATTCAGTATTCCATTGATTTTTTTTCATGATTAAATAGGCAGTGCAAAGTCAATATTTTTCAGTCACACCTTTGCAGCCAGTTTTAATTGGTTGCATTTTGCTATCAGCGGCGAACAAACTGTATCAGCTGTTCATTACACTTATGCACAGACTTTCCACGGGATTTTGCACTGGAACTTACTGCAGTAAGAAAGCCATTTTGGTGCAGCACCCTCTAGATGAGATCTGGAAGCTGTGTGAACAGGGAAAGCAACTGTGTGTCTCCTTAACCAATCAGACTGAAGAATTGTTAATGAAGAATATGAAGCCTGAGCCAGGAAGGGTCAGTTAGAATAGTTATTTCAATGTCAAATCAGGTACAGATAGTAAAATAAAGAGGGAAAGAAAGATGGGGTCGAGGGGGGAGGGAGGAGAGAAAGAGAAGGGGGGGCAAGGAGAGAAAGAGAAGGGGGGGCAAGGAGAGAAAGAGAAGGGGGAGAAGGAAAGAGAGAGAAGGGGGAGAAGGAGAGAAAGAGAAGGGGGAGAAGGAGAGAAAGAGAAGGGGGAGAAGGAGAGAAAGAGAAGGGGGGAGAAGGCGAGAAAGAGAAGGGGGGGAGAAGGCGAGAAAGAGAAAGGGGGAGAAGGCGAGAAAGAGAAAGGGGGAGGACAGAAAGAGAAAGGGGGAGGACAGAAAGAGAAAGGGGGAGGACAGAAAGAGAAAGGGGGAGGACAGAAAGAGAAGGAGGAAGGAGAGAATGAGGGGAGAGAGAGAGGGGAGAGGAAAAGAGAGAGATGGATAGATAAGAGACAGAAAGTAGCAGAATTTATTTTTTAAATCTCCAATAATTAAAATTTGAAAGAATGAGAATCCACACTTATAAAGTTTAATTTTCAGTGCCAGAGGTTGTTTATCAGTAATTAAGACTCATCATGCTGTTAAAAATTTACTTACACTGGAATGGACAAGCCCAAACTTTTTCCAGGCAAGGTCAGTGGGTATCATGCAAGTACAAAAATGGCACATAGTTCCATCTATTTCAATGCCCAGTCTCTTGCTGAGATACTGTTATAGCAAAGCTTCTGGAGAAGGGGGGGGGCGGACTCAGACAGGTACTTCCCGATTTTCACTTTTAACTGCACACATATGGTCACCGGAAGTTGCAGCCTGATTTACACTTTAATACGGTGAGAGTCGTGAGCCTCGCTGTTATTTCCACAGCAAAATCTGTCCCATTATGTCACGAAAAGAAAACCGCACAATATTTTAAACAGACAATTTTTAAAAAATGGAATTCCTTCATTTTCTGCAGTCTCTGAAGACATGCATCGACAGCAGCTGCAAGGGTACAAAAGAACAAAGAACAAAGAAAATTACAGCATAGGAACAGGCCCTTCGGCCCTCCAAGCCTGCACCGATCCAGATCCTCTATCTAAACGTGTCGCCTATTTTCTAAGGGTCTGTATCTCTTTGCTTCCTGCCCATTCATGTATCTGTCTAGATACATCTTAAAAGACGCTATCGTGCCCGCATCGACCACCTCCGCTGGCAACGCGTTCCAGGCACCCACCACCCTCTGCGTAAAGAACTTTCCACGCATATCCCCCCTAAACTTTTCCCCTCTCACTTTGAACTCGTGACCCCTAGTAATTGAATCCCCCACTCTGGGAAAAAGCTTCTTGCTTTCCACCCTGTCTATACCTCTCATGATTTTGTACACCTCAATCAGGTCCCCCCTCAACCTCCGTCTTTCTAATGAAAATAATCCTAATCTGCTCAACCTCTCTTCATAGCTAGCACCCTCCATACCAGGCAACATCCTGGTGAACCTCCTCTGCACCCTCTCCAAAGCATCTACGTCCTTTTGGTAATGTGGCGACCAGAACTGCACGCAGTATTCCAAATGTGGTCGAACCAAAGTCTCATACAACTGTAACATGACCTGCCAACCCTTGTACTCAATACTCCGTCCGATGAAGGAAAGCATGCCGTATGCCTTCTTGACCACTCTATTGACCTGCGTTGCCACCTTCAGGGAACAATGGACCTGAACACCCAAATCTCTCTGTACATCAATTTTCCCCAGGACTTTTCCATTTACCGTATAATTCACTCTTGAATTGGATCTTCCAAAATGCATCACCTCGCATTTGCCCTGATTGAACTCCATCTGCCATTTCTCTGCCCAACTCTCCAATCTATCTATATTCTGCTGTATTCTCTGACAGTCCCCTTCACTATCTGCTACTCCACCAATCTTAGTGTCGTCTGCAAACTTGCTAATCAGACCACCTATACTTTCCTCCAAATCATATATGTATATCACAAACAACAGTGGTCCCAGCACGGATCCCTGTGGAACACCACTGGTCACACGTCTCCATTTTGAGAAACTCCCTTCCACTGCTACTCTCTGTCTCCTGTTGCCCAGCCAGTTCTTTATCCATCTAGCTAGTACACCCTGGACCCCATGTGACTTCACTTTCTCCATCAGCCTACCATGGGGAACCTTATCAAATGCCTTACTGAAGTCCATGTATATGACATCTACAGCCCTTCCCTCATCAATCAACTTTGTCACTTCCTCAAAGAATTCTATTAAGTTGGTAAGACATGACCTTCCCTGCACAAAGCCATGTTGCCTATCACTGATATTCCCGTTTTCTTCCAAATGGGAATAGATCCTATCCCTCAGTATCTTCTCCAGCAGCTTCCCTACCACTGACGTCAGGCTCACCGGTCTATAATTACCTGGATTTTCCCTGCTACCATTCTTAAACAAGGGGACAACATTAGCAATTCTCCAGTCCTCCGGGACCTCACCCGTGTTTAGGGATGCTGCAAAGAATCTGTTAAGGCCCCAGCTATTTCCTCGCTCGCTTCCCTCAGTAACCTGGGATACACCCCATCCGGACCTGGGGACTTGTCCACCTTAATGCCTTTTAGAATACCCAACACTTCCTCCCTCCTTATGCTGACTTGACCTAGAGTAATCAAACATCCGTCCCTAACCTCAACATCCGTCATGTCCCTCTCCTCGGTGAATACCGATGCAAAGTACTCGTTTAGAATCTCACCCATTTTCTCTGACTCCACGCATAACTTTCCTCCTTTGTCCTTGAGTGGGCCAATCCTTTCTCTAGTTACCCTCTTGCTCCTTATATATGAATAAAAGGCTTTGGGATTTTCCTTAACCCTGTTTGCTAAAGATATTTCATGACCCCTTTTAGCCCTCTTAATTCCTCGTTTCAGATTGGTCCTACATTCCCGATATTCTTTCAAAGCTTCGTCTTTCTTCAGCCTCCTAGACCTTATGTATGCTTCCTTTTTCCTCTTAGCTAGTCTCACAATTTCACCTGTCATCCATGGTTCCCTAATCTTGCCATTTCTATACCTCATTTTCACAGGAACATGTCTCTCCTGCACGCTAATCAACCTCTCTTTAAAAGCCTCCCACATATACATGAGCTGCTCTGTAGTCAGTATCAATGTTAAGAACCCAGGAAAGACAATTTCACCCCATCAAGCTTGCTTCTTACATTATGAATCTGTCCCACCATCATCCAGCTGCGTGGGACCACACTCACCCATTTCCATTCTCATCTATCTAATCATGGCCAGAGTATCACTGCAATGGCTTCTTTTCTAGCTCCTGCACCATGACCACTGGTGTCCCACAAGCATCGTTCTTGGTCCGCTATTTCTCATCTGCATGCTACCCCTCGGTGATATCTGAAAACGATGTTAGTTTTCGCATGAATGCTGACGACACCCAGGTCGACCTCACCACAACTTCTCGACTTCTCTGCTGTTACTAAATTATCAGACGGCTCGTCCAGCACTGGATGAGCAAAATTTCCTCCATTTAAATATTGGGAAGACTGATGCCATTGTCTTCAGGACCCACTACAAACTTAATTCCCTAGCTACTGGCTCCATCCTGGCAACTGTTTGAGGCTGAACCAGACCTTGGTGTCAGATGTGACCCCAAAATGAGCTTCTAACCACATAACCGCACCGTCACGAAGACTGCCTATTTCCGCCTTTGTAACATTATACGACTCTGCCTCAGCTCATTTGTTGAAACCCTCATCCATGCCTTTGTTACCTCTGGACACACTATTCTAACACACTCCTGGCTGGCCTCCCACATTCTATCTTCCAGACTCGGCTGCCTGTGTGCTTACTTACATCAAATCAACCATCAGCACTATGCTTACTGACCTACATTGTCTCCATATTAAGAAATGTCTCAATTTTAAAATTACCATCCTTGTTTTCAAATCCCTCCATGGCTTTGCCCCTCCCTATCTATGTAATCTCTTCCAGCCCTACAACCCTCCAAGATAACTGTGCGTCTCTAATTGCAATCTCTGAGTATAATATCCCCAATTTTAACTGCTCTACCATTGGTGGCCATATCTTCAGCTGCCTAAGCTCTGGAATTCCTTCCCTAAACATCTCCACCTCTCTAACTCCTTCTCCTCCTTTAAGACACTCCTTAAAATCTACTTGTTTGACCAAGCTTTTGGCCATCTGCCCTAATATTGTTTTATGTTGCTCAGTGTTAAATTTTACTTTAGAATACTGCTGTGAAGTGCTAAATGGGATATATTCGGAACAGATCTAGCAGCTCAAAACTGGGCACCCACCAGGCACTGAGGGCCATCACCACCAGCAGAATTGTATTCAACCACAACCTGTAACCTCATGGTCCAGCAAACACCCCACTCTACCATTACCATCAAGCCAAGGAATCAACCGTGGTTCAATCAAGAGTGTAGGAGGGCAAGCCAGGAGCATACCTAAAAATGAGGTGTCAACTGGTGAAACTACAACACAGGACAATTTGCATGCCAAACAGTGGAAACAGCATGCAACAGACAGAGCTAAGTGATCCCACAACCTACGGATCAGATCTAAGTTCTGCAGTCCTGCCACATCCAGTTGTGAATGGTGGCGGACAATTAAACAATTAACAGGAGAACGAGGCTCCACAAATATCCCCATCCTCAGTGATAGGGGAGCCCGGCACATCAGTGAAAAAGACAAGGCTGAAACATTTGCAACCATCTTTAGTCAGACGTGCTGAGTGGATGATTCATTTCAGCCTCCTCCTGAGGTCCTCAGCATCATGGATGCCAAACTTCAGCCAATTCGATTCACTATGTGATATCAAGAAATGGCTGAAGGCACTGGATACTGCAAAGGCCATGGGCCCTGACAAAATCCCGACAACAGTACTGGAGACTTGTGCTCCAGAACTGGCCATGCCACTAGCCAAGCTGCTCCAGTACAGCTATAACACTGGCATCTACCCGACAATGTGGAAAATTGCCCAGGTATGTCCTATCTACAAAAATCAGGACAATTCCAATCCGGCCAATTACCGCCCCATCAGCCTCCTCGCAATCATCAGCAAAGTGATGGAAGGTGTCATCGTCAGTGCTATCAAGTAGCACTTACACAGCAATAACCTGCTCGCTGATGCTCAGTTTGGGCTCTGCAAGGGCACTTGGTTCCTGACCTCATTACAGCCTTAGTCCAAACATGGACATTAGAGCTGACCTCAAGAGGGAAGTGAAAGTGACTACCCTTGACATCAAGGCAGCATTTGACAGTGTGGCATCAAGGAACCCTGGAAAAATTAAAGTCACTGGCAATCAGGGAGAAAACTCTCCACTGATTGGAGTCATACCTAGCACAATGCAAGATGGTTATGGTTGTTGGAGGTCAACCATCTCAGTCCCAGGACATCACTGCAGGAGTTCCTCAGAGTAGTGTCCTAGGCCCAACCATCTTCAGCTGCTTCATCAATGACCTTCCCCCCATCATAAGGTCAGAAGTTGTGATGTTTTCTGATGATTGCACAACGTTCAGTAACATTTGCAACTCCTCTGACATTGAAGCAGTCTGTGTCCATATGCAGCAAGAACTGGACAACATTCAGGCTTGGGCTGACAGTAACGTTCGCACCACACAAGTGCCACCCAATGACCATCTCCAAGAAGAGAGAATCTGACCATTTCCCCTTGACATTTAATGGCATCACCATCGCTGAATCCCCCATTATCAACATCCTGGGCATTACCATTGACCAGAAACTGAACTGGACCAGCCACAAAAATACTGTGGCTTCAAGAGGAGGTCAGAGGCTGGGAATTCTGTGGCAAGTAACACCTCCTGTCTCCCCAATGCCTTTCCACCATCTACAAGCCACAAGTCAGGAGTGTGATGGAATACCCTCCACTTGCCTGGATGAGTGCGGCTCCAACAACACTCAAGAAGCTCAACACCATCCAGTCTGCTAGATCACCCCATCCACCAACATAAACATTCACTCCCCCCACTACCGACGTACAGTGGCAACAGCGTGTACAGTATACAAGATGCACTGCAGCAACTCATCACATCTCCTTCGACAGCACCTTCCAAACCCGCAACCTCTTCCATCTAGAACAACAAGGGCAGCAGATGCATGGGAACACCACCACCTGCAAGTTCCCCTCCGAGCCACACACCATCCTGACTTGGAACTATAATCGCTGTTCCTTCACTGTCACCGGATCAGAGACTGTTTGGGTTCAGCGATTTCAGCTATGAAAATTGCCTTCTTGCCCTCCCCAGCCTGTTAACAAGCTTCTCAAGGAGCATACTGTGCTGTTAATTGGAGGAGAGTGGGTTCCCCATTCCCCCACCTCGCCCTCCCTTTGAAAATTGCATCACATTCCAAAGGCGGCAGATCCAGTGCTGCCCTTCAGGAACGCGATTTTCAAATTGCGGCTGCATTCTTTCCCGACCCAACTAGCCATTGAAAACCCTGGCCTAACTGTTTGTGTGTCTCAGCATTTTGAAGACCTACATCATGTAATTTCCCTTCCATTCTATTCCCAATCTTCTTTTCTACAATTTAAACCAGTTCAGCTAATAAGTATTTACTCACTTCTTAGAACTCCAAGTCCTGGCACGATATCTATTTTTCTGAACCATTTACATATCAACTACCTTTTATATACTGTGCTGCTACATTCTATGATTCTGCGATTATCCCATTTTGGGGATGGCAGCGGGTCAATATCAGGCCCTGTTGATCAGTCAGTCTGCAGCTCTTATATTGATGAGGTATAAATGAGTATTAAGTTTAGAAATAGATACTACAAATATTTTGATTTTTTGCATTTTGGTACTTAAAGTTCTTGGTATTCATTAAGTATTAGTAAATAATGAAAATCATTGCATTCTCTGTTTTGGGATTAAGTATATAAAATTAAGTTATTTTTAAACGTTGTGCTTTTTTGTATTTATCAAGCTTGTGCTCTGGGTTGCAGAACTTCAGCAGCAGCTGGCGTCACTGTGACGCATCCATAAGAATGACAGCTTCGTGGATAGCACGTTTATAGATGTGGTCACGCCACAGTTTCAGAGTATGCAGGCAGAGAGGGAATGGGTGACCATCAGAAAGTTAAGAAGAAACAGGCAGGTAGTGCAGGAGACCCAAGTGCATTTCACTCTCCAAAAGGTATTCATTTTTGAGTACTGAGGAAAGTTATGGTTCAGCTGGGGAGTGCAGCCAGAGCCAAGGCCATGGCACCACAGGTGACTCAGCTGCACAGGGGGGCACAAGGAAGATTGGAAGAGCGACAGTGACAGGAAATTTGATAGTTAGAGGAACTGACAGGACTTTTTGTGGCCACGGATGTGAATCCAGGATGGTATGTTGCCTCCCTGGTGCCAGAGTCAAGAGTGTCACTGAACGGCTGCAAAGCATTCTGAGGGAGAGAGTCTAGGAATAGGAGGATAGTGCAGATAAATGTGTGGCTGAAAAGATGGTGCAGGAGGAAGAGCTTTAGATTCCTGGGACACTGGGACCAGTTCTGGAGAAGGCAGGACCTGTACAGGCTGGACTGGCTGCACCTGAACAGAGCTGGGGCAAATTTTCTTGCGGGGTGATTTGCTAGTGCTATTGAGGAGGTTTCAGACTAACTGGACAGAGGTGTGGGAACCAGGAGGAAATATCAGAGAGGAATACTAAGGTGTACAGAATACTTGGGAGAGATAGATAGCACTAGAGTAGAGAATAAGAAGTTATGAGGTAGGTCAGAGTAAGGGAGAAAAAAAAAAAGTCTGAATCAGGATTAATGCGCATGTATGCGAATGCATGGAATGTTGTTAATAAGATCAGCGAGTTACAGGCGCAGATTGACATGTGGAAATATGATGTTGTGGCTATAACAGAGACCTGGCTCAAAGAAGGACAAGACTGGGTATTGAATATTCCTCGATACAAGGTGCTCAAGAAAGGAAAAAAATGGAGAGGGGTGGCAGTATTGATTAAAGAGAGCATTGCAGTGCTGGAGAAGAAGGATGTCTCAGAGGAGTTGAGGACAGAATCAACTTGGCTACAGCTAAGGAACAAAAAAAGGTGCAGTTAGAATGGTCAATGTTGTCTATAGGCCACCAACTAGTGGGAAGGACGTGGAGGAACAAATTTGCAAGGAAATTAGAGAGGTTCAAAAATTATAGGGTAGTTATAATGGGGGACTTCAATTATCCAAACATAGACTGGTATAGTGGTAGTGTAAAGAACAGTGAGGGGCAAGAATCCCTAGAGTGTGTTCAGGAAAATTTTCTACAGCAGTATGTTTCCAGTCCAAAGAGAAAGGAGGCACTGCTAGACCCGGTTCTAGGGAATGAGGTGGGCCTAATGGATCAAGTATCAGTAGGAGAGCATTTAGGGGATAGTGAGCATTGTATCATAAGGTTTAGGCTGACTATGGAAAAGGACAAAGAGAAATCCAAAGTAAGCTTAATTAACTGGGAAAAGCCAACTTCAAAGAGTTAAGAATGGAGCTGGGGAAAATAAATTGGAGTCAAAGGTTGGCAGGAAAAACAGTAGCTGAACAATGATGAGACAGTTCAGGTACAGTCAAGGTATGCTCCCTTGAAGGAGAAAAGTAGGGCAAACAAATCCAGAGCTCCATGGATGACAAAAGAGGTAGAGATTAAGATAAAGAAGAAATCTTGTGCTTATGGCAGATGCCACGTCGAAAATAGTATTGAGAACCAGAGGGAAAGTGAAAAAGCAAATAAGAGAAGCAACGAGAGCATGAAAAGAGACTGGCAGGTAACATTAAAGGAAATCCTAAAGTTTTCTATAGACATATAAATAGAAAAGGGTGGTAAAAGGAGGAGTTGGGCTGATTAGGGACCATAAGGGGATTTACACATGGAGGCAGAGGGCATAGCTGAGGTATTAAATGAATACTTTGCAACTGTCTTTACCAAGGAAGAAGATGCAACCCAGGCAATGGTGAAAGAGGAGGTAATTCAGACACTAGAAGGGCTGAACATTGATAAGGAGGACGTATTAGATAGGCTGTCTGTACTTAAAAGTTGATAAATCACCAGGACCAGATGATATGCATCTAAGGATACTGAGGGAAGTGAGGGTGGAAATCGCAGAGGCACTGATCATAATTTTTCAGTCATCCTCATACTCGGGGGTGGTGCTAGAGGACTGGAGAATTGCAAATGGTACACCCTTGTTCAAAAAAGGGTGTAAAGATAAGCCCAGCAATTACAGGCCAGGCAGCTTAACTTCGGTGGTGGGGAATATTCTCGAAAAAATAATTCGGGACAAAATTAATTGTCACATTGACAAATGTGGGTTAATTAAAGAAAGCCAGCATGGATTTTTTGAGGAAAAAATGTTTAACTAACTTGCTGGAGTTTTTTGAGGCGGCAACAGAGAGGGTTGATGAGGGTAATGGTGTTCATGCAGTGTACATGGACTTTCAAAAGGCATTTGATACAGTGCCACCCAACAGACTTGTGAGCAAAGTTATAGCTCATGGAATAAAAGGGATGGTAGCAACATGGATACGGAATTGGCTGAGTGACAGGAAACAAAGAGTAGTGGTTAATGGATGCTTTTCGGGCTGGAGGACGGTTTGTAGTGGAGTTCCCCAGGGGCCAGTGTTGGGACCCTTGCCTTTCCTGATATATATTAATGACCTAGACTTTGGTGTACAGGGCACAATTTCAAAGTTTGCAGATGAAAAGAAACTTGGAAGCATTGTGAACCATGAGGAGGATGGTGTCGAATTGCAAAAGGACATGGACAAGTTGGTGGAAAGGGCAGACAGGTGGCAGATGAAGTTCAATGCAGAGAAATGTGAAGTGATTTATTTTGGTAGGAAGAACATGAACAGACAGCATAAAATAAAGGGTACAATTCTAAAGGGGGTGCAGGAACAGAGGGACCTGGGGGTCTATGTGCAGAAGTCATTGACAGTGGCAGGACAGATTGAGAGAGCAGTTAATAAAGCATACAGTATCCTGGGCTTGATTAACAGGGGCATAGAGTACAAGAGCAAGGAATTTATGCTGAACTTTTAAAAGTCACCAGTTCGGCCTCATCTGGAATACTGCGTCCAGTTCTGGGTGCTCACTTTAGGAAAGATGTGAGGGCATTGGAGATTCACGAGAATGGTTTCAGGGATGAGGTTCAATTGATGCATTCAAAAGGGAATTAGACTATTGCATGAAAAAGGAAGAATGTGCAGAGTTACGGGGAGAAGGCGGGGGAATGGCACTAAGTGAATTGCTCTTTCAGAGAGCTGGTGTGGACACGATGGGCCTAATGGACTCCTTCTGTGCTGTAACAATTCTGTGATTCTATAAATAATGGTGTACCTGAACAGCAGATATGAATTAATTGAGACAGTGATCTCTTCCATTAGTATTTGTGAAAAAAAGCTCTCCGCACCTCCCCACCCCATTAAATGGATGAAAAAAATGCAACAGGAAGTCAGATTGTGCAGATAGGAAATGCATGCAGATGCAAGATTTTGTTAAAATATGGATAAATATTAGAACTTCCCGTAGCGCAAGCTGAGGATTATTAAAAGTTTTGCACCCATCATTCTTGCAATATTACAATTGTAATAATGTAGAAAGCTAGAAATGTTATCGATTCATTCTGGCCTCTTTTCAACCAATAAGATACCAACACTAATCCATTCTAATCACGTGACACCGCAGTCCACATCATCTGAGAGTTGAAGGTGTGTGCTGAAATATGGAGTGCTGACGTTTGCAGAGACCTGATGAGGATAAGGGCTTTGGAATTGATGCTTTCTCTGATAGATAGCCTAAGAAAGTTGGTGAAGACAGACATGCTGGTGGAGTGGGATTTATTTGCAGGGTAGGTATGGATGGCAGAACCTATGGCCAGTTACAATGGGAAGGGCAGAACTCAGGAGGCTGGTAATAATCAAAAGGTAATAAAGCTGTGGATAAGGGTTTCAATGATCGTGCAGATGACATGGTGGTGGAAGCAAATAATGATGTTGCAGAGGATTTTGTTGGTGAAGTTTGAAGCTCAACTCAAGGTCAAAGAAGTCACACCAAAGTTATATACAATTTGGCCTAACCTGTGAGCATCCAGGCAGCCAAATGGATAGCTAAGGGGTGGAGCTTCTGGCAGGAGCTAGGTCTGTCTCAGAAAGCAACAATTGGCACTGAGTGAAGATCTTGGAGCTTGATTTACTAGATCATTGCATTCACTGAACTCAAGATGCTTTCTTGTGGGATCCTTTGATTGAAATGTGGAAGTTACTGATCTTCTGGTTAGTTTGTCACCTTGTTGGACTACTTGGATGATCTATTGTAAGAGAATTATCATAATTGACTGAAAAATCAAAACATTACAAAAATGTTTCCTTTATTGTGGGAGATAATATAAAAGGGACCCATTGCTTCAAAAAGGGAAAAGAAATGGGAGCCTGTTTCAAAGTGACATTGTAACTCAGCAGTCCTTGAGGAAAATCAGCCAATTTTTAAAATGGGACAGGGCCCCGAAAAATGGCTTCCTCTGCAACCACCACCACCCCCCCCCCCCCGCCCCCCACCCAATACACCCCAGCACTGCATAATTTCTCATTTTGAATGTGGGAGTTAAGAGACTAGAGAATCATTACTTTATAGGTATTACTGCAGCATGACTCATGTGCATAGGTAACTGAGAAATGTTATTTGTAACTCCTGAATTTACTTAAGCCCTGCATGGAGTAGTGTCAGGTCATTCTCATACCAATTTAACTATTCCTTTTAAGAAAGCAGACAATCAAAAGACAAAGCTAGAGCTTTTTGTGTGGGTACATTGTAAATAAGCATTTGCATTCTAAATGGTTAGACCACATTTACCGGCACTAATTTACTTGTTATACCAACTTGGTTTAAAATGACACACTAGAAAGTCACAATAACTGATTCATTTTTTAAAAAGGTACACTATCTACCGATAGGCAGAGCACTAACTAAATTAAATTACAAATAATAGTTCACTGTCAGCAGTCAAAATAAACAGCTGTAATTAAATTGAAAAGCCATCATTAAATTTCAGCAGTGTACTTTTTTTGTTATTAGAGAAAAGGAGCTTACACTCAGTAGTAAATTTCAACGATAGGCAGGCAAACAAAACCATTTTATCATGCAGCCCAAACATTGATGTGATGGTCAACCACACATTACACACCTTAGTAATCTGTGTTGTCATTGTTGTACAAATAGATTCAGAGGTTATAGTCTGAGCGCTCATCAGGATGCCAGGATCATTGTCTCCACTGCCATCACCCTTGAAATACAACAAAATGAGAAATTCCATCAATTTGGTCAGAAATAACAATTTTGTGCTGTTGTATACATAGGATATTCAACTAGATTTTAAAAATCAGTTTAATTAAAAGTGCTATTTAAAAAAAAACTACAATTGCTTATGCATTTGTTGGAATTTTTAGCTGAGGTAGCACCACTGAGGTGAACATTTTCATCTAATGCCTTGATGGAGCTAAACAATTACAGAAGTTATCAACTAACACTGTCTTCACACTAATATCTGATCGATCTCCTGTATACACCATTTTTTTATTCTTTCATGGAATGTGGGCATTGCTGGCAAGGTCAGTTTTTGTTCATCCATCCCTAATTGCCCTAGAGAAGGTGATGGTGAGCTCCTTTCTTGAACCACTGCAGTCCATCTGGTGCGGGTACACCCACAGTGCTGTTAGGGACTTTCAAATGGTGGCGACATGACTGTTATGAAAAAGAGACTTTACTGTAACCTTGACCACTCTCCAGCAAGTCAGTCAAAAAGACAGGTGGCCAAAGATCATCTATATTCCTTCTATGGGGAAAGAGTGAATATGCAACACACCAGGAAGACAGTCAATACTAGTGAGAAGTATTTACAGGAAGTTCCTTGATTAATATTTTATACTGGGAACTTACAGCTTTAAAATACATTTGCAAAATGTAGAACTGTGCTAAATTTTAAATTCTTAATTTTTCAAAAAGCTATAGGTTAACAAAAAGTTTACAAGTTTAGAAACTATGGTGGAAACCTTTGGAAAAACCTATGTATAAATCTATTTATATAAATTGCAAGCAAAAGCTACTATTTACATGGCATACACACATTTCCAATCCTCACTGCAAGGCAATGATAACATATGAAACTTAAATACATTTGTTAGGAAGCTAAGTCTACCTGGGCAGCTTCATATGTTATGGTTTTAGTCTCCGTTTGAACAATTGGCACTTCTTTTGTTGCAATTTCAGTCTTGTCAGGGCTCACTGAATCAGAGATGGTCACCATTTCGGTCTTTACCACAGGAGGCTATCAATAAGAAAGCTAAGTAAGAAAAACCAGATATACTTTACAGGATAAGCTGAAACAGATGTCAACTGAAACCCAATAGCAAGAAAAAAAATGAATAACTATAAAATGAAAAGAATGGAAAAGATTCATACCATAAATGGGCTAATGGAAAATTTCAAGATGTTTATATTAAAACAGATAGCATGACATAAAACACAGGACATAAAACATTCAACTATTTTACTTCAATAAAAATAGAAAAAAATGCATCATAACAGAAGATTTAGTGGCCACCCAGACCTCCAGTGCAAGCAAGGCAGCCAGAAACCAAGACTGAAGCAGGCAGAGGGGTGGCTGATAACTATTTCTGACTATTTTGGAGGGAGAAAAGAAACTTGTTGAATCTAAGTGAATTGAAGGTGCTCCAGAAAACCCATGACAGACCAGGAAAAGAGGCAGTATGTACTGGAGAGGACTCCAACACACTAACATTTACTTCTGACTCAACTGCTGTGAACATTTACCTCTGAGTAACATATAACTTCTGGCACACCATCACTATCAACATACGAAACATCTCCGTTTAGCTTGGGTTTGGCGTTGTCTTGCTCTTGCTTTGCTTCCTGCAATTCTCCATTCTGCACATCTTGCAAATTTTCTTCTGGGACATCCTGCATTTTATGTATCACAGCAGCAGGAAAATGTGCTTTTTCAATTTCTGTTACTGAAACCTTGGGCTCCATTCCTACTGTAGTCAATTCATTTTGTTTTCTCTTTACATTTTCTCCTTCCTTGGTCTGTGGGTGGTACTCTGCCTCTTCCTCACTCTCACTATGGCTATCAGAGGACGAGGCATAACCATCTTTTGGTGGCACCTTAGAGGGGGGCACAATTGTGCTGCTTTCAACAGCTCTTTCAAGTTTTACTTTTGAATGGATGGGTGCTCTCTTTACCTCTTCAATCACTATTGTTTCTTCTACAACCTCTGCCTGCTCCTTCATCTCGGATTTCTGTTTCTCATCTGAGCTCTACACAAGGAAATGAATGACAAAAAAAGGATGAAGCAAGAAACACAATCATGCAAACTTAAAAGGATGATCACTGCAAACAAAACAATAAATGATGAATGATTTTACAGTGGCTATGCTCTGGTGGAATTATCGAATAAAGACCACCTTGGCAACATCTCTGGCTCCTGCTGGAAGCCCTTCTGTTCTTGAAGCAAGATCCTGGAGAACAGTAAGCAGCCACAACAACATGCAATGAATAATCTTGATCAACAATTGATAGGAAAAATCAACTACGACAAATGAATTTGCTGTAACAAAATATTCCCCATATATAAATATATGTAAACAAAACTGTGAAATATTATTATAAAGCTACAAAATACAAGAAAGATGAGCAATTAAAAAAAAGTGTAAAATACAAGAGGACATACAAATAATGACCAGGACAAAACAGAAAAATCATAGCAGCGTGTGAGACACACTATAACTTTTATAACTACCAATCAAAAATTCCATTCTAAAAGCACCTCAGACAACTGCTTGGAGTTTATGAGAGAAACAGATTCAGCAGCAGCTTTTTCTTTCAACCCAGTGCCCTCTGATGCCTGAGAAATAGCAGACGAGAAGGAAGCCACCAAGCCTGTTGAGAAGCTCTCTTTACTAAGTAAAAGCGATGTTATCTCCTCTTCTAAGCTCTACGCAGTTAGAAAATTGAGAATAAAGATTAAGATAACAAACACAGTCTTACAGAAGAAAAAAAGCGACACAGAAGGTACACCATATCACATATCTATATATTTTTGCCTGTAAGTAACAAAACATGCCACGTCAAGCAGGTCTTTTACAACACAAACCAACAGCAGGTCTTAAAACCTACACACATTTCTAAACATTGTAAGCAACCAGTTTTAAAGTAATATACCTATTCTGTCCAAACTATATTTTCAACATAGCAAATCCTTAAACCACATAATAGAATTTCAGACTTATAAATGCACATATCAAATAAGTGGTGTTCGGCAGTTAAATGCCTTAGAATTCATAGAATTGTTACTTAACACTCATGCCCATAAATGAAACTTACATCTGCAATTTACTTCACTTAAAGTCAGTGTTCCTACAGGTGTGTTGGAAATTGTCCAGATTCCAAACAAAATTATGAACATTTTGTAAAACAACAGGAAATTGTAACTGAGAAAATCTTAAACAAATTTATGTTGTGCTATACACAGCAATCAAGATTTTTTGCACCAGGTAATTAGATTGGTATTAATAAATGCCAGTCAAAATCATGCATTATATAGGTGGCCCAGCAACATTTTGATCAAGATCTTTCCAAAGCAACAAAACTACAAAAGTGGAAAAAAAAATCAAGATTGACCATGTTAAAAAAAAAAGGATAATACAGAACAAGCACCAGAAAGAACAGAAAAGTTTAAGCCTGATGAAGCTAAATGATCTGTTTTAAGATTTGCTTGTTGGCCCTGGATTGTGCATTATGTTATCAGAATATCCTTTCAATCTCTGGGACCTCAGTTTGAATCCTACTCAGACTAACGGAATGAAGAATCCCTCTCTTGTTGGCTGTTTGTATCATGCATTAAATAACTTTGGAAAATCATACTCTAGTTCTTAGCTTCATCCCCTAATTTTATACTGGCAATGTCAGTCAGAGAAGTCATGAGGATGGCTGGTGTGGAAAAAGGAAATAGCAAACAAATGCAGTAGGGAGTACTGATCCAAGACTGAGACAAAGTAGACAGAACTTTGTACTGCAGCTGTATTCTACCCTCGAGTTAGCAACAATAGTGGGTGATTGATCGCCAAGTACTAACGTCCTTTGCCTTGATGAGCACAAAATGCTTTTCTGTTTTGGAAATGGAAACAAATACATAAACAGTACACCAATACAAGAAAACAGAGTAACAGGTCACAAAGACTTACAAGAAACACAGACAAGGTTTAACAATGGTGCTTTTTTTAAAAAAAAGTAAAGCATGGAAAAAGCCTTACATGCAACATTGTATAGAACACCTAATTGACCTAGAGTTTCTGCTAGGAGCAGAATTGTCTAATTCCAGCCAAACCACACCTGACACTGCATTATTTATGCCAAGGTGAAATTGGGTTCGCATTTCCACGCAATCAATCATTAGCTTAAGTCAAAACCTAAAATCTCTCATGAATCAGTGCAATCAAGTCACGTAACTGACTGTACATCTGCAAATGAGTGCTTCTTCAACTGCAGTAGCAGGGCAGACCTGTGGCTTCCACTGACTGCTGGTTTAGGTGAAGAGGCTGTTGAATGAGCTTTAAGGATTGTGGATACTTAATTTCAATACATTAAGGTACAACTCAAAGTTCCCAGATGGATGGTTTGCAGAACAGGGGTTGGAGATTGGAGGCCGGTGACCAGTGGTGTGCTGCAGGGATTTGGGCCCTCTGTTGTTTGTCATATTTATTAATGACTTGGATATGAATTTAGGGGGCATGATTAGTAAGTTTGCAGATGACACCAAAATTGGTGGTATAGTGGACAGTGAAGAAGGTTGTCTAAGGTTACAACAGGATATAGATCAACTGGGAAAGTGGGCAAGGGATTGGCAAATGGAATTTAACGCAGACAAGTGCGAAGTGATGCATTTTGGGACGTTAAACCAGGGCAGGACATATACAGTGAATGGCAGGGCTCTGGGGAGTGTTGTTGAGCTGAGAGACCTTGGGGTGCAAGTACATAGTTCCCTGTAAGTGGCAACACAGGTAGACAGGCTGGTGAAGAAGGCGTATGGCATGCTTGCCTTCATCGGCCGAGGCATTGAGTACAAGAGTTGGGATGTCTTGTTACAGTTTTACATAACATTGGTTAGGCCGCATTTGGAGTACTGTGTCGCCACACTACAGGAAAGATGTGATTAAGCTAGAGAGGGTGTTGCCTGGTTTGGAGGGGTTGAGTTATAAAGAGAGATTGGATAGGCTGGGTCTGTTTTCCCTGGAGCGAAGGAGGCCGAGAGGGGACATGATAGAGGTATATAAAATTATGAGGGGCATAGATAGGGTAGATAGCCAGAGTCTGTTTCCCATGGTGACTAAAACTAGAGGGCATAGATTTAAGGTGAGAGGGAGGAGGTTTAAAGGGGATCAAAGGGGTAAATTTTTCACACAAAGAATAGTGGGTATCTGGAATGAGCTGCCAGAGGAGGTGGTGGAGGCAGGAACAGTAGCAACATTTAAGAGGCATCTGGACAGGTACTTGAATGAGCAAGGCATAGAGGGATATGGAATTAATGCAGGCAGGTGGGATTAGTATAGATAGGCATTATGGTCAGCATGGACGTGGCTGGCTGAACGGCCTATTTCTATGCTGTACGGCTCTATGTCTCTATGAGACTGAAGGCCACAATATTATACCCCATACATCTTCTGAAAATGTTTCCAGGTTAGGCTAAAAACAAAAGTATCAACATTAATTTGTATAGGAGTTCCTATGTGTTCACTAAAAATAATAGTTATTGAAAGCAAAGTACTGAGCTTGAAATAATAATGAGTTTCCACATACAACAATGCAATTATGGAATAGGATGAAAAAATAAGAAACGATGGTTAAATTGTCAATATCATAATTTGTTAATGCAATCAAACACAAAGATGCTGATTCAAATTAGCAATGCAAATAAATTTCTAAATATATATGACAGCATTACAAGCCACGCAAACACAAAAATCCTTCAAGTTGGATCAAGCCTTCAATTATATCCTGAGATCCTGCTTCTGACACATACCCCTTCTGTTTGCAGTAATAAGGGTTTGGTTAATCGATTTTCCCATTCATTTGGACGTGGTTCAAGTGTGGATTCCATGAAACTGCGTTTTAGTTCGCTAATGCTAGCTTGATGTTTCAATAGATCCTCCTGGGTCTTATCAAGGTCCTAATTTCCACACATGTACACAATTAGAATGAGACACAACAGATCAAAACTAAATTAGTCAAAAAATGAGCAACACACAGGAACACCGAGGCTCACTGAAAATTGGTTCTTTATTGATTTAAGAAAGTAGCCTACTGGCTTGTTTATTTTTTGTAAACCTTAATAGTTTAGAATTTGTTTGCATAAGCCCAGCTTTAACACCAGACATTCCCTACCTACTGATGCCAATCTTACAATAGTACAATTTAAACAGTGCCATAAATACATTAGTGACTTAGAACACTGAATATTAATTTGTGCTGAAACAGAGACCATTTTAGGTGCATTTTTGTTAGTTAAAGGACAATCATGATTAGCTGTAAAACAGGCTTCTTGTGCTTGCTGTAAGTTTTAGAAACCATGTTGAAACACAACTGATATAGGTTTTATTAAAAAAATCAAATGTAAACAACTAATTTTAGATCTTAAAAAAAACTGGATATTCAGTGAGACAAGGCATATGTAATTGCACATTTAGTGTGAAACCTGGAGTGGTGTGCTTGATTTTAGTATATATTATATATACTATTTGGTAAAATCACAAGATTATATAAAAACAGTCAATTAGCCCAGTTACTGGTCTGCAGTAATCCTGGTTAGTAAATGTGCACATTCATCATGATATAACTGCAGTAAAAATACTTTTGTTTCTCCCTGGCACTCAGCTTATAGTCATCTCTGTATGACAATATCGTAGGTTAACCCACTCCACACTGAATTTGAAACAAAATGACATTGGAAGATGCAGCATGCATTCAAATAATTTCCATTCCCATGCATTGCATGCAAAATCCATGGCCACAGCTTGCTAGTGAAAGATCATCCAGCGCAAAACATCAGCCCATCTATGTAGTTAGATTTCATACAAACCTCCAACATTAAATTGCTATGTCTGATATAAATATTTTCTCCTCCTATGCTCAATGACTTATTCTGTGAAATTGAAAGAAAGAAAAAGGAAAGAAAATTCCAACATAAAAATAAATAAAATGATATGGAACATGCAGGCACCAAAACAAAGCGAAAATTAGAAAATCAAAGAATGAAAAAAGTACACTACCACATCTCACGTGGCATTCTAAAACAAAGCCTTATAGCTGAAATGGGAAAGAATGCAAGTTAAATTGCATCAACCTTTTGCTGCTGCAGTGCTTCTTCTTCCAGTTCCAACTGAGTGTATCCAGCAAGTTGCAAAAGAAAATATTATTTCTTCACTATTTTGAAGAACTAGGCAATAGAAAAATGGCAATTATATGCAAATAAAAACAACCTTAACCACAGTTTGCATACTTCGTCTGCTTCTGTGGTTACAATGTATTTGTGCCCTTCCTCCTTCTAAACTTCCACACTTATATATAGCATTGGTAATAGTGAAATAAAAAGCTGAAATTGCTGTTTGAACATTTTTCTGTTACATATGCATAATCATTGCACATGTACATCAATCATACTAATGGGGCTAGAATAGTTAGAATTTTCAAAGACATTTATACATACCCTATGTAAATTTGCATTAACTGTAGGATTTAATAAATATGCTGTTTATATTGGTTAATCCGATTTCATTCTCAAAGTTTGGCTGAATTTTCCTGGTCCTGTGGTGGTAGGCTTGGAGGTGGTTGGAGGGGGGTTTTGGGGCCGGGAAATATTGGGAGAGTAGGGACAGCTCCCCGATACATTCCCGCTGCTGGGGAACTTTCTAGGGTGGGCTGGGAAGCTGACCTGTTGCCCACTGCATGGAGGTGGCCAGCCAATTTACATAGTTAAGGCCCCAATTAGGGGTGATTTTGCAGCTTCACTGGCATTTTACCGGCAGCAGAGTGGCCTCCCCTCCACCCAGTGCAGAGGCCGCAGCTCAATGGAGGCGGCCTTCCTGCAGCAGCCGGGGGTCCATTGGAGCCGTAGGCCCTATATTTCAATGAGGGGCAGCAGGCAGTAAAGGCCACACCCACCCAAACGATCCGCTCCGAGGAGTCTACCGGCTTTTTCCCTCTGAATCTTTTTACTTACCTGAGCACCTCCAAGGATACCTCCATTTTAAGGCACCCTTGCGGTCCTCTACCTGCCTTGGCAGCGTTCACTTCTCCTGGTGAAACTGCAGAGATGCCAGCCCTCTGATTGGCCAGCAGCATCAGTAGCCCACTCACTGTCCATAATTGGATGGCGAGCTCAGAGGCAGCCAATTAGGAGGCCGCCTCTGGCAAGATTGCCATGTGGTCGCACTGCCGGCAACTGCGTCTCGAGATCCCCATTTGGTCCCCAATGTCAGGGTCCTAAAGCCCGTGGGAAAATTCAGCACTCTGGCTCAGAATTTTTACAGACAGACAGTAAAAACAATTAAAAGCATTCCTCTTTGTCAACTGTAAGTATTTAGGTCCTGCTTTTTGAGGGGAAAATGGCAGCCAATAGGATTCATTTTTTTTTTTAAGGCAATGGTTTGTGATGATACTGCTTTGCACAAACATAGGTATGCAACATCTGGACTGTTTATATGTCTACATTAGGAATAAAAGGGATCCTAAAAGTCCAAAGTGGTCAACCTAGTTGGTTGCAGTGTTCCAACTGAACAACCCAAAACTGCTAAGAGTTAAGTGGAGAAGAAGGGGAGGAAAGAGGGTGGGAAGTAGGAAAAACCCATAAAGTTTTAGATCCAATTGTCAGCACAATTTGTCTATTTTGAAGTGAAACAGTGCCACCTGCCTTACAGTTGCTGCAAAGTCAGTTCATCAAAAACTAAATACTTGGAATAGATTTTGTATCAAATTTTCACATTTTTTATAAAAGGCATTAACAATGACATTTCAGTTACTGAAAAACATCTATTCAAGTGTATTTTGAGTGCAAAAATAGTGGAAAATAATTGCAGATCAAAAGTTTTCAACATTAGATTCAAAGACTTCTAGGTTTGTAGGAAATAGTCTAGAATACAAAAGATTGTGTTCTGACACCACACAATTTGCACAGAATAAAACAGACAGTACAAGACTCACATTAGTCAAAATATTCATACTCTTTCTCTTCCCCCAAAAAAGAACATTTCTAATTGTTTTATAACATCCCATTTAAAAAAACTATTTTCAAATGCCACACATTAAGCGACAAAATTACACACCTCCTCTTCCTCTGCTTTCTCATTCAGGTCATTGTCATAAGAGGCGTATAATGCAGTCGCCTTAGGCTCCAGGTAGCAGAGAGACAGAGCAAGAGGAAGGGAAAGGGTAAGTGAGAAAGGGACAGACTGAAATGCAGACAAAAGCAGCACGAAGATGACTATGATTGAAGGAATAAGGGATGGGGAAGTAATAGGAATGTACTTTTGAAAGCTTGGTGGAATCAAAGCAGAACAGTCATCAGGAAGGCTTGGAAAGCTGATGTAACCATCCTCATCAAGCAATGAAGGGAATTTGGGAAGAAAGCATTTGTATAGATTTACAAATGTGAGACCCAATGTCTTTATTACAGGATTAGAGTCAAGTTCTATTTCCTTTAGATCCTGTGCTACAAGATTATGACATTGAGCAGGTGTGGTAAATACAGGATCAGGATGATGAGGAGTAGCTAATAATACTGCATCATGCTCTGGAGTTGTTAGGTGTAGACTATGATTGGAAGAAATAGACTCAAAAATATATCCTTTGTCTAATTCACCAGTTGAAAGTGCACTATCCTCTGAAATGTCAGAGAGAAAATCTGTCTCAGGAATAGGAAAGAGATTTAGAGAGGGGGCATAGCTGGAATAGGTAGGAGTTGGGGGGTGTATGTAATGGAACTAAATTAAACCCAGTAGACACATGTTTATGTTTCAGAAAGTATAGAGAGGACAGAAAGGAAACAAAAAAGAAAAGAGAAACAATATTAGTCAGAAAATCACTCAGGAAGTGCTACAAATTCAAACGAATGGAGGCCAAAGTTAGCCTTTGCGAAATGGACAGGGTAAACACAACACAGGAAAAACAAGCAAGCACACTAGACCTTTTGCACAATAATTATGAATCTTTAGCTTGGTTACTCCCCAGTTCTCTTCTCCCAACCATACATTTATTCAACTTGAAAATCAAAACACAAAAAAACTAGTTTATGAATAGTAAACTTGCTCAGTTTTTTTTCTACAAAGGATTTAGCTACATTGTGTGTGTCATGGTCCTGTTACATTCCTTATATTATGTTAACTTTACCTATTATGAGTACTGCACATTTAACAGTGGCACTTGAATATAATGCAAAACAGTTCAGCTGCTTTACAAATATTTGGAGAGAGTTTCCTGGGTCTACATTCAGGATCACCTAAGTGCAACAAATATCAAAACAATAAGCAGGTGAAAGCACACACCTGCTTTTTGTGACATTGAATTAAATGGAGGAAAATTGTATGGGTTCTTTTACAAGTATGTGCTGACTGCCTGAATTTCCAATATTTGCTGCACCAAGGCTATCCAATTAACCTGGGCACTGAACCAGGCAAATCTCTCCTATAGTTTCCAACACTTACATACATTCATTCATACTAATTTTGACTTCAATCGATTATTTACATATCCTAAAGTTAGGCCCACACAAAACTGGAAAAGTCAACTCATCCGATAAAGGCTGCTTTCTAATTTTAACAAATTTAAAAGCAGTAATATTTTGCTTTTGAATCATCAATCTCAGATCATTTATTCATTACTTTTATACTCACGCTGATTTTTTATTATTTGTTCAGCAAATATATCCCATCACTATCAATTTTGCTACTTTTTTTTTTAAAGTAGTAGATGCAGGCAGTGGACAAAACTTCAGAGAAAGTATATTTCCCTTCATCTATGTAATATGAATCAGAGGAAACAAATGTCCTCACTAATGAGATAATGTTCATTTTCTGTTTTATCTCCCAAGCCTGAGACTACTTCTGAATTCCTCCCACAGTATGCAAAAAGGTCCTGTGCCATTTGCATGCTATGGAATTATGGTCACTATTGTGCACTTTGCAAGATGAAAAACTTATGTGTATTAATTAATGACTAATCAAAGCAGTAACTTTAATAAAAATGTACAGTACCTTCAGTTCCACAGGCATTTCCAACTGTGAGACTTTCGAAGGAGTGGTTTTGTTTTTTGCTGCTGTCTTTTCATCTGTTGCTTCTACTTTAATATCAACTGTAGTGGCAGCGACCTCTGCCGTTGAACTCTGTGAAAGAGCGAGAGAAGACGAATCCTGCAGCAGGCCCGCCTCATTAATGCCATCTACTGGAGCTGTCAGAGAAAAGAAATTTTTTTTTGCTTATATCTGTCATTATATAAATGCTCAGAAGACACACCAAGTACAGTAGTTTGTCTGTTATATATTTTTCCATCTCCAAAGATGAAAGAGATCAGTGCTAAGAAATGAAATACTTTCAGACATCGAGGGTAATTTTCTTTTGGACCTGTGCTGAGGCATATTGCATTACCTTGATGCAACGATCAGAGAAAAATTGGTGGGAAAATGGACAGATAATTGAACAGGCCCCCATTCCAAAGTGCGGTCCTCACCGCCTGATTTTCTTTTATTCATTGTGTACAAGGAAGAAATTATATCCAAAGGACCAGAAAAATCAACTTCAAAACCAAGTCAGTGCAATAATCCATGAGTCAGGTAACCTGAAAAAAAATCATTCTTCTGACTGGGTATTGTTGCATACTCTGTCAGTAGTGTTTTATGGGGACAGTCTGCTTCAGATCAGCTTGATCCAAAGTACTGCCCATATATGACTTAACTGCAAATGTGCTGGAGAAAAATTAACTGGAAACAGTGGGTATCTTTTAAACCTAAAATTATTTTTTTCAATATAAAGGGACATTGGGAATTATTTAAAAGGAAGCACTTCCTCTAAACTTTCTCTCTAATTATGGATTACAGTCTGATGTTTATTGAAATTCACCACCCACCTACCTCCATCAAGACTTCTGGACATTCGTTTACTCGAAGTACGCTCAAAATATGGTGCAGGTCTGTCTATGAGTGTGCTGGCCTCCCGTGTTTGAGCCTGGGTGCGACCACTGTAACGGAACTTTGAACCTAAAGTCAGGAACTTGCTTTTTGGAGTTTGTTCAGGGACTAGCAACCTGCAAATAATGATTTTATGTGTTCTATAAAATCAAAAGTAAATGCTTTGCAATATTTATACACAAATTATAACATTTCCAAGCATTGGTTCAAACTTAGAAAATAACCATTAGACAGTACTGTTCTCAGATCCTGTTTATGTATTTCACACTGAAAATGCACAACTCTTTCTTCCTTCTTTATCTCTGTATGAGGCAATTTGTTATAGGTTACGAATAAAGGTGTGTTTGGAAAATTATAGCAAGACAAAGAAAAGGAAAGAAAAGCAACAATTTGTACACTGCCATTAGTATAAACATAGAAAATAGGACCAGGAGTAGGCTGTTCGGCCCCTCGAGCCTGCTCCACCATTCATTATGATCATGGCTGATCATCCAACTCAGTAACCTGTTCCTGCTTTCGCCCCATACCCTTTGATCCCTTTAGACCCAAGAGCTATATCTAACTCCTACTTGAAAACATACAATGTTTTAGCCTCAACTGCTTTCTGTGGCAGCGAATTCCACAGGCTCACCACTCTCTGGGTGAAGTAATTTCTCCTCATCTCAGTCCTGAAAGATTTACCCCATATCCTGAGACTATGACCCCTGGTTCTGGATTCCCACACCATCAGGAACATCCTTCCTGCATCTACCCTGTCAAGTCCTGTTAGAATTTTATAGGTTTCTATGAGATCCCCCCTCACTCTTCTGGACTCCAGCGAATATAATCCTAACTGACTCAATTTCTCCTCATACGTCAGTCCCACCATCCCTGGAATCAGTCTGGTAAACCTTCACTGCACTCCCTCTATAGCAAGAACATCCTTCCTCAGATAAGGAAACCAAAACTGCACACAATATTCCAGGCGTGGCCTCACCAAGGCCCTGTATAATTGCAGCATGACATCCCTGCTCCTGTACTCGAATCCTCTCACTATGAAGGCCAACATACCATTTGCCTTTTTTACCGCCTGTTGCACCTACATGCTTACCTTCAGCGACTGGTGTACGAGAACACCCAGGTCTCGCTGCATATTCCCCTCTCTCAGTTTATAGCCGTTCAGATAATAATCTGCCTTCCTGCTTTTGCTACCAAAGTGGCTAACCTCACATTTATCCACATTATACTGCATTTGGCATGCATTAGCCCACTCACTCAACTTGCCCAAATCACCCTGAAACCTCTCTGCATCCTCCTCACAACTCAACCTCCCACCCATTTTTGTCTCATCTGCAAATTTGGAGATATTATATTTAGTTCCCTCATCTAAATCATTAGTATATATTGTGAATAGCTGGGGTCCAAGCATCGATCCCTGCGGTACCCCACTAGTGACTGCCTGCCATTTGGAAAAATACCCATTTATCCCTACTTTGTTTCTTGTCTGCCAACCAATTTTCTATCCATCACAATACATTACCCTCAATTCCATGTGCTTTAATTTTACACACTAATCTCTTACGTGGGACTTTGTTGAAAGCCTTCTGAAAGTCCAAATAAACCACATCCACTGGCTCCCCCTCATCAACTCTCCTAGTTACATCCTGGAAGAATTCTAGTAGATTTGTCAAGTATGATTTTCCTTTCGTAAATCCATGCTGACTCTGCCTGATTCTACCACTGTTCTCCAAGTGCTCTGCTATAAAATCTTTGATAATGGACTCTAGAATTTTCCCTACTACCAACATCAGGCTGACTGGTCTATAATTCCCTGATTTCTCTCTACCTCCCTTTTTAAATAGTGGGGTTACATTAGCTACCCTCCAATCTGTAGGAACTGTTCCAGAGTCTATAGAATCTTGGAAGATGACCAACGCATCCACTATTTCTAGGGCCACTTCCTTAAGTACTCTGGGATGCATACCATCAGGCCCTGGCGATTTATCGGCCCTTCAATCCCATCAATTTCCCCAACACCATTTCTCTACTAATACTGATTTCTTTCAGTTCCTCTCTCTCACTAAGCCCCGTGTTCCCCAACATTTCTGGTATGATATTTGTGTCCTCCTTTGTGAAGACAGAACCAAAGTATGCATTTAGTTGGTCAGCCATTTCTTTGTTCCTCATAATAAATTCCCCTGTTTCTGACTGTAAGGGACCTACATTTGTCTTCACCAATCTTTTTCTCTTTACATACCTATAGTAACTTTTACAGTCAGTTTTTATGATCCCCGCAAGCTTGCTCTTGTACTCTATTTTCTCTTTCTTAATCAATCCCTTGGTCCTCCTTTGCTGAATTCTAAACTGCTCCCAATCCTCAGGTCTGTTTTTTCTGGCAAATTTATATGCCTCTTCCTTGGATCTAATGCTATCTCTAATTTCCCTTGTAGGCTACTTTTCCTGTTTTACTTTTGCTCCAGAAAGAGATAAACAATCGTTGCAGTTCATCCATGCGCTCTTTAAATGTTTGCCATTGCCTATCCACCGTCATCCCTTTAAGTAACGTTTCCCAATCCGTTATAGCCAACTCGCGCCTCATACCTTCTTAGTTTCCTTTACGAAGATTCAGGACCGTAGTCTCAGAATCACTACGCCACTCTCCATCTTGATGAAGAATTCTATCGTATTATGGGTGCTCATTCCCAAGGGGTCTCGCACCACTAGATTGTCAATTATTCCTCTCCCATTACACAATACCCAGTCTAGGATGGCCTGTTCTCTAGTTGGTTCCTCAACATATTGGTCCAGAAAACTGTCCTGTATACACTCCCAAGAATTCCTCCTCTACAGTATTGTGACTAATTTGATTTGCCCAATCTAAATGGAGAATAAAGTCATCCATAATTACAGATGTTCCTTTATCGCACAAGTCTCTAATTTCCTGTTTAATGCCATTCCCAACATCACTACTACAGTTTGGGGGTCTATATACAACCCCCACTAACGTTTTTTGCCCCTTAGTGTTTCTCAGCTCTACCTATACAGATTCCACATAGTCAGAGCTAATATCTTTCCTCACCATTGCGTTAATTTCCTCTTTAACCAGCAATGCAACTCCACCGCCTTTTGCTTTTTGTCTGTCCTTCCTATATACTGAATACCCCTGGATGTTCATTCCCCATCCCTGGTCACCTTGCAGCCATGTCTCCGTAATCCTGACTATATCATACCCGTTTACATCTATTTGTGCGATTAATTCATCCACTTTATTGCGAATGCTCCACGCATTAAGGCACAAAGCCTTAAGGTTTGTCTTTTAAACATTACTTGGCCCCTTCCCACTATAGCTGGGTTATTTTGGATTACTGCCACATGTCCTTATGCCAGGACTGTGTACATGTGAATTTGACTAATTTAGATTAGCATTCATTAACTTTGGCTAATCCAACAATTACAGAATAACTTTACCTGAAAAAAGTGTGGTGCTCCACACAAACCTTCCACAATCTCTTTGCTGCTCGGTGATTCGGCAACTTGAAACCAATAGTACTTTCAAACTGCTCTGTCTGGAAAGAAGGAATGTAATTGCATCTTCTCAGTAAATAGGGGTTCCCAACAAAAATAAAATTCACTTTTACAAGAAATCAATTGCATTACTGTTTAAACATAAAAGTGAATTTTTTTCAACAATTTGGCAACCTACAAAGGGACCCCTTATCTTTTAAAAGGACATTTTATGAATATGTTGTTAATGAGAATAGGAGATATTTTATCACTTTACTTTTGCATTATACCAGTCCAGTGTTTAACTGGCATTTCTAATTCCACATACTATCTGCAAAGCATTCTGTAAGAATATAACATAAAAACACAAGACAATTAATTTCTCAACTCATCCAAGTGTTAATCTGGATATCTGATATGTGATTAGCTCATTTAAGGGCAAATTTAAAGATGATGTCAGAAGTGTCAAAGGTCATTGATCTGAAATGTTAACTCTTGTTTCTTTCTCCACAAAATTTTCCTGGCCTGATTTTTTTTCCAGCATTTTGTTTTCATTTCAGATTCCAACATCCGCAGTATTTTGATTTTGAACACATTTCCTGCTTGCTTAACCCCATTCCCACTAAACTTTCCTTCCTGATCCACATGCCGACTGACATTGTAAATGGTTCCTTTTCTCAGGTACTGCCCCACTCACTTTCAAAACAGTCCCACCCATCTCAAAAAACTGAACCAACTCCACAGTTCTTGCAAACTATTGGCCACTTTTTCCTTTCCCATGTCCTTGAACGTATTGCGCCTCCCAAACACTGCCCATCTTTCCTGTAGCTCCAGGTTTGAAATCTTTCAATCAGATTTCCATTCCTGCTGCACTACTGGAACAGCTCGAATCAAAGTCACAAATTATATCCTCTGTGACTTTGGTGAATTTTCCTTCTTCAACCTCTCTGTAGCCTTTGAAACAATCAAGCACACCATCCTCCTCCAACATTTCACTCCGTTGTCCAGCTGAGTGAACCGTCCTCGCTTGGTTCCATGCTTAGCTATTTAATTGTAGCCAAACGATATTCAGCAAGTACCTCTCTTCCCACCTCTGCACAGTTTCTCCTGGAGTTCCCCCAAGGATCTATCATTGATGCCTCTATCTTTCTCATCTATATATTGCCCCTTGGCGACATCACTCACAGACATTGCATTTAAGTTCCACATGTACATTGATAGCACCTATCTCTACCACTTCTCTACCTTTTCACTGCATTTTTGCTCTTAGAACGCTTGTCTGACATCCAGTCCGGGATGAGCTTTAATGTTTTCCAGTTAAAAACTGAAAATTAAATGCATTATCTTTGTCTTCAGCCACAAGCTCTGTACCACTGCCATCAACACCATCTCCCTCCTGGACACTGTCTCACGTTGAAGCAGGTTGTTTGCAACTTCAGCATCCAATCTGACTCGAAGCTGAGCTTTCGATCCCATAAGCTCTCGATTACAAGACCACCTATCTCTACCTCCTATGTTGTCTGCCTCTGCCCCTAGATAAGCCTATCTGCAACTGTAAACTGTACCTCATATCTTTGTCACCTCCAGACTCAACTATTCAAATGGTTTCCTGACTGGACTTTCATTCCACTGTAAATTTCAGCTCACCCAAAACCCTGCAGCCCATATCCAATCTCACACGAGGTTTCACTCAAACATTGCTCCTGTTATTGTTGTTTTACATTGGCTCCCTGTCCACTAAAGTGTCAAATTTAAGATTCTGATCCCTTCTTAGCCTTGCCCCTACCTATGGGGTAATACTTTTCTCACTATACAGTCCTCACAATACTTTCCATTTCTCTAACTCTGGCCTCTTGTTCACTCTCCCTCTGTCTGACCAGCAGTGTTACTGCCTCCAGTCCTCTAGGCCCATCACTCTGGGATGCCCTTCCTAAACCCCTCTGCATATCTACCTCCCACTCCTCCTTTAAATACGCCTCTTTGATCAAGCTTTCGGTCACCCCTCTTAATATGTTTCTGTGTCCATTTTAGGCTGATTACACTGTGGGATGTTTTGCTACATTAAAGGTGCTATATAATGCAAGCTGTAGTTCAATTGACAGCACTTTGATCTTGAGTCATAAAGCTGTGGATTCAAGCACAATTATGAATTTGAGCACGTAATCTAGGCTGATACTTTGGGACATTCATAAGGGAGTTCTATATTATTGGAGGTACTGTCTTTCCATTGAGATGTCAAACCAAGACACCATCTACCTTCTTGGGTGGGTATAAAAAACCCCATGGCATTATTTTAAGAGGAACAGGGTATTCAACCTGTCCTAGCCAATATTCCTACATTGGCCAATGCCACCAAAAATAGATTGTCCAGGCTTTTATTCATCTGCTGCTTATGGGATCTTGGCATGCAAATTAGCCATCATGTATTACTATGTACCACCAACTGCATTTTAAAAAATAGCAATCCATTGGTTGTAAAACATTTTGCCCCAAGGGCAAGATGAGCCAAGATATGAATGCAAGTGCTTTATTTCTCATAGAATCCTAGAATGACATAGCACAGACGAAGCCATTCGGTCCATTTCCCATACTGAAACTGATTTAATCTCTTGTGGAGATCTGCCCCTTGTACTATTTCAAATCTTGCTCTGCAATCCCATGCAGCACATCTCTGCCTCCTCCCCACGATATACAAATAGAACTGTTCTGGCACACCAGTTAGGCAAAATCTTCCCAGTCCCACAGAGGCAGGGACGGGAATAAAGTATGAAGACAACACACCAACTCAGTTACCCGAAACGTTCCCACCTCCAAGCTACCTTGCCATCAACACCTCCTCTAAATCCCGCACATCCCGGAGCTTCTGGGATCAGAGGGCCACAGCCATGGCCACAAGCAATCCTGTGCAGGACCTCCACCTCCACAATGATGGCCTGCCTGCTGTGGCAGTACTTCATTTTTAAATTTTCATAAGGCTTCAGAGAACACCTTGATCTTGAGGCGACCTCGCAGTCGCTATATGCTCCAGCAGCACCCACCTCTCCAGGTGGGCCAGCCGGCCATTTATAGCTTTGGTCCCTCTGATTGGGCCTCCCACCTCGGGAATGCGGAAGCAGCCTCTTAATTGGTCGCCTCCCATAAGATCGCAAGGCCATGTGGTCAGCCAACACCATCAGGGTCGGAACTCGCTTTGGGTTCTGATTCCAGGAAAATTTCAGGTGGTAAGATTCCACCCATTATTTCTGCCCATTCTTGTGCTTCTGAACCAATTTCCTTGCAACAACACTCTATTCCTGCTCATCGACCAGTCCCTAACCATCTATATCCATGATTCCTCTGATGCCCTCTGCAGCTTAACAATTTCAGATATTCTCGGCCACTATCATGCCTTTTCACCATGGACATACAGTTTCTTCACACCCTTGTTCTTCACCAGCTGGACAATCAGCTTCTTGCTTGAATAGCAGCTCAAACAGCTGGCATTTACCATCCTCCTCCACTTGGCTGAACTCATTACCACATTTAAAAATGTTTCCACTAACTATGGATAGACATCTGTGTCCTTTTGCAGGATATATGGAACACTGGGCTGGATTTTTACAGCACCCCACCCCCCGACATAGGGGGTCGTGGCAGAGGGGGCTGGAAAATGTCTCTGGGAGAGGCACGCCATGGGCCCCGACGCCAAGAAGGCCTGTCCTGATATTGCCGGCGGCGTCGAGGCTTCGTGGTGCAACCCGCCGTTCCCCACCGGCCGCTCGGCGAAGGGAGCGGCATTAGCATAGTCAAAAAAATGCAAATGAATTAAATACTTACCCACTCCCACCGCCCGTTCCGGTGCCATATTTGTGGCACGGCTGGCACTGCCGCGCCTTCGGATCTCCATTCAGAGATCTGATTAGGGACACTGGTGGAGAGGGGGAAGTAGGTCTGTATTTCAGTGCAGGAGCGGGGTCAAACTATTCTGATTGGTGGAGGGGATGGTGGGAAGGGGTTGAAGTTAAAAGTTAATGAACTGTGCAGGGGGAAGGTCAGGTACACAAGTTAAGTATGGGGGGGGCGGGGGGGGGGGGGGTGTTGAAGAGAGCTAAGGAATGAACTGAATGGATATTTGGGGGGGGGTGGGGAGAGGGGATAGAAACAATTCTTTAAGTTTTTAAATTAACTCTAAGATGGCTATTCCTTTAAATATTTAAATAAAATCTAAGGGCTGGAAGCCCTTTAAAAATGGTGTCAGCACCTGTGCATTGGTGTAAGACACTGTTGCCAGGGACGGACCGCCCGCCCGCCCCTTCCCCGTCATCGGGGAGGGGCAGTCCTCCTGGCCATTTAAATAAGCAGCCGTGCTGAATATCGCAGCAGCTCCGCGATGTTGAAGACCACTGCCAATCTCATTTAAAATCCAGCCCACTGTTTCAATTCTACTTTGGCCCTTTCCAATCTCTTTGCCAATACACTAGCACCTCTGTTGGTCCGGCTCCATGCTTTCAATCTGATCTGGAGGATTTAATTTACTACAAGAACACATGAAATAGGAGCAGAAGTAGACCCTTTGGTCCATCAAACCTGTTCCACCATTCATTACGATCATCGCTGATCTTGGGCTTCAATTCCACTTTCCTGTCCACTCCCCATATCCCTTGATTCCCTACGAGACCAAAAATCTGTCTATCCCAGCCTTAAATGTATTCAATGATGGAGCATCCACGACCCTCTGAGGTAGAGAATTCCAAAGATTCACAACCCTTTGAGTGAAGTAATTTCTCCTCATCTCAGTCCTGAATGATCGGCCCCTTATCTTGAGAGACTGCCCTCGGCGTTCTAGATTCCCCAAGCAGAAGCAACAATCTCTCAGCTTCTACCCTATCAAGCCCTTTCAGAATCTTGTATGTCTCAATTAGATCGCCTCTCATTCTTCTAAACTCCAGTGACTATAGGCCTAATCTATTCAGCCTTTCATCATAAGACAACCCCCTCATCCCAGAGACCAACGTAGTAAATCTTTGCTGCACCGCCTCCAGTGCAAGTATATCCTTTCTTAAATGTAGAGACCAAAACTGCACACAGTATTCCAGGTGCAGTCTCACCAAAGCCCTGTACAATGTTAGTAAGACTTCTTTATTCCCCTACTCCAATCTCCTTTCAATGAAGGCCAACATGCCATTTGCCTTCCTAATAGGCTGCTGCACCTGCATGTTAACTTTGTGCATTCTTTGCTCGTGTACCTCCAAGTCTCTCCGACATCAACACTTCCCAGTTTCACACCTTTTAAAAAATATTCTGCTTTTCTATTTTTACAACCAAAGTGAACTTCACACTTCCCTACATTATACTCCATTTGCCATCTTGTGCCCACTCGCTTAACCTGTCTATATCTCTTTGCAGTCTCTCTACGTCCTCCCCGCAGCTCACTTTCCACCGAGCTTTGTATCATCAGCAAACTTAGATACATTACTCTCTGTCTCGTCAGCTAAGTCATTAATATAGAGTGTAAATAACTGAAGCCCCAGCACCTTGCGGCGCCCCACTATTCACTGCCTGACAACTTGAAAATGCCCCATTTATGCTCACTCTCTGCTTCCTGTATGTTAACCAATCCTCTATCCATACTAACATATTACCCCCAACACCATGAGCCCTTATCTTGCCAATTAATCTTTTATGTGGCATCTTATCAAATGCCTTTTGGAAATCCAGATATACTACATCGACTGGTTCCCCTTTATCTACCCTACTAGTTACAACCTCAAAAAACTCAAATAAATTTGTCAAACAGGATTTCCCTTTAGTAAAACCATGTTGACTTGTTCTAATCATACTATGCTTTTCCAAGTGCAATGTTAAGACTTCTTTAATAATTGCTTCCAGCATCTTTCCAATGACTGATGTTAGACTAACTAGCCGGTAGTTCCTTGTTTTCTCCCTACCTCCTTTCTTGAAAAGCAGTATAACATTTGCCACCTTCCAATCTGATGGGACCATTCCTGAATCTAAGGAATTCTGCAAAATCATAGCCAGCGCATCCACTATCTCTGCAGCTATCTCTTTTAGAACCCTAGGGTGTAGGCCATCTGGTCCCAGGACTTGTCAGATTTTAGTCCTTCAGGTTTCTCCAATACTTTTCTCAGCTGATATCAAATTCCTCACTCTTTTTAGCCCCTAGGTTACTGCCTATTTCTGATATGGAACGTGCATCTTCTACTGAGAAGACAGACACAAAATATTTGTTCAATGCCTCTGCCATTTCCTCATTCCCCATGATGATTTTTCTTGTCTCTGCCTCCAAGGGACCAACATCTACTTTAGCTGCTCTCTTCAATTTTATGTACTTATAAAATCTCTTACAATCTGTTTTTATATTGCTGGCTAGTTTACTCTGGTTCTATTTTTTCCCTTTTTTTCAACTTTTTTGTGGCCCTTTGCTGGTTTCTAAAACACTCACAATCCTTAGTCTTGCTACTATTTTTTTTATAACATTGTAAGCCTCTTCTTTTAGTCTAATACGCTCCTTAAATTCCTGATTGAGCCACGGATGAGTTTTTCTTGACGAGTTTTTGTTTTTGAATGGAATGTACTTTTGTTGAACCCTTTGAATTGTTTCTTTAAACGTTTCCCACTGTTCATTTACTGCCATACCTTCCAGTCTCTTTACCCAATTAACCTTAGCCAGTTCTCCCCTCATATCTTCATAATTGGCTTTGTTTAAGTTTAAGATTCTTATTTGTGATTGAAATGTGTCACTTTCAAACTTAACAGGAAATTCAATGATATTATGATCACTATTTCCCAGTGGATCTTTTACTATGACATTGCTTATAAACCCTGCTTCACTACACAATACAAGATCTAAGATAGCTTTATCCCTAGTCAGTTCTACAACGTATTGCTCCAAGAAACTGTCACAAAAACATTCTACAAACTCATCTTCTAGACCACTGTTGCCAATTTGATTGTCCCAGTCTATGTGCAGATTAAAGTCCCCCACAATTAATACATTACCTTTTCTTACACACTCCAATAATTTCCCATTTAATGTTCTGTTCACTAATATAACTACTGTTAGGGGGCCGGTAAACTACTCCCACCAGTGTTTTCTGACTCCTGCTATTCCTAATTTCCACCCAAACTGATTCTATTTCATGATCTTCTGAGACCAGATCCCTTCTTATTAATGTCTTTATGTCATCCTTTACTATCAGGGCTACCCCTCTTCCTTTGCCATTGTCTGTCTGTCCGAAATAGTGTGTACCCTGGAATATTCATTTCCCAACCTTGATCTCCTTGCAACCATGTTTCGGTAATGGCAATTAGATCTAGATCATTTACCTCTATTCGTGCCACTAGCTCATCTATTTTATTACAGTTGCTTTGTACATTCAGATAAAGGAATTTTAATTTCATTCTTTTTTACCTCATTCCCTGCAATGACCTTATTTGCCGATGTACAATTTTTGTTAAACTCTCTGTCCCTTCCTGTCCCATTCTGTTGGCATTTACCCACATCATTATCCTGCTCCGATGCCTTGACCCCTCTCTTTGGATTTCTAAATTTCCCTTTACCTTAAACCGCTCCCCCCTTACCCCCCCCCACCATTAGTTTAAAGCCCTATCCACAGCCCTAGTTATGCAATTGGCCAAGACACTGGTCCCAGCCCGGTTCAAGTGAAGCCCATCCCAACGGAATAGCTCCCTTTTCCCTGAGTACTGATGCCAGTGCTCCAAGAATTGAAATCCATTCTTCCCACAGCACTATTTGAGCCATGTGTTTAGTTCTCTAATCTGCTTGACCCTGTGCCAATTTGCGCGTGGCTCAAGTAACAATCTAGAGATGATTACCTTTGATGTTCTGCATTTTAGTTTGGACCCTAACTCCTCAAATTCTCTAAGCAGAGCATCATTTCTGGTACTATGCTTCCAAGTTTTCCCATCCCTCATAGTCTATCTCGGACTTGTTCCTTTTCTTCCTGGATTTTCCCTTTCCATGTCTAGCAATGGGATTTTCACAGAAATCTGTTTCCAGAACTACCTGGATTATGCTTCTTCCCACAGCACTTCCAGTAAATGTTCCACTCATCATCTTCACATTTGGTCTGTTGATTTCCACAGGCACCAGACCGCCTGAAATGTCCTTTCTACTCATCAAACTTGCCCTCCACAGTTGTCAAAAGAACCTTTGACATGTCAGTTTCATTTCTTAGTCTCTGTTCTTAGCAACCCCCCACCCCCCCAAACCCCACCAGTCAGCTACAACAGGGTCCCCTCCACACCTCTTTCCATGTTCTCCAGATAGTCTTCTGCAACCAACATGATTACACCACCATACATATTTTCCTCACCCCACTTTAATAGAATCCCTCTGTCTACTCTTTCACCACCTCTACTTCCAGTTGCCCTTCAGGCATCTTCCTATGCAACCATAGGGTGTAACACCTATCCATTTACTTCCACTCATACCAATTCCAGAACCTCTTCCATTTGAGATGGCAATTCCATGTCATTCCTCTAAGTAAGTATACCATGTTCACTGTTCAAAGTGCAGTCTCCTCTATATTAGGAAAACCAAATACAGATTAGGTGATTGCTTTGTCAACCACTTTTCTTTTAGCAGCTCCCTGTGTATTTCCAACATTTTGAGAGTCTTCTCCCCCCCTCCCCACCCCCCAGAGTATATTGTTGTTACAACCCAATAGAATGGAACACTAACATTAACCCTTTCGCAAATTGTTAATTGCATTCCATTCTGCTTTTGAGTAGCATCCTGCCAGTCTTAAATAAATTAATGCTACAACTATATGTCAAACCGATGTTTGGATAAATTCTTACCTCACCAGGCCGGATTTTAATATAAAAATTACTTCGTTTGTAAGAAATTTTAAGAATTTTTGGCCAAGCAAAGCGGTTAATTCTGAGACGATCCTTATAGATGAGCAGTCCATTTGCACATATGCCCAACATAATATCCACTCCTTCTGAATCCTATTTAAAAACCAGCAGAAAACAATGAAGTTTTAAAAAATATCAACACGGCTTTGCAAAGTCTTGAACATACTAAAGGTCAATTTTCAAGATAAATTGGCAGATAAACATAACTCACAAGCAATACTAAAATTTCCACAATGAGTATAATTTTATGAATATGTGCCCTTCCAAATTATTTAACGGCAATTATTGGATAAGTGGGGGGGTGGGGGTTGCATATGCTGAGGATCTACAGACAACTATAAGTCATCCAAGAAGGCGGATCTGAGAACTCACAAATAATGAATTTGAAAGTAAGATATTGTTAGCAGCAGTGGACAAAATTCCAAACACACAGTTGTGTCCAATTAACTACTGTGTTATTTGCAGATATGACTAGCTCAATTGTGAATTGCTGGACAGCTTTGTTGTTGAGCTTTGAATTATATAATTTTAAAAAGTATATTTAGAAACGTGATTGCTTTTTAGGTTTACTCAATGATCTGCTAAAACCAATGACAGCAATATGGAGTAATATGACTGCTATAAAAACCAACATCTCTTTCAAAAGCTATCGCTTGTTTTACACAGACTAGTAGATGCTCCTATATATCGCCAAGGTAAACTCAGAACTAGTTATGTCAGTTAACATGACTGATGTATATGCTTTAGAACTCTTGGTTGGCAGTGAATGATGTAACTTGTCACACAGTTATACATCACGTAATAGATACTGAAGCATTTAAAAATACACAGTCCACATAATTTAGTATCCAAAGAGACATTCCAAGTTCTTGCTTTCAGAAATTACCCACCACAAAGCCTATATAATGTATTATTAATTTGAATTAAGACTAGTTATATTTAATATACAGTATTGCAGACAAGTCGTTGCAAAATGTGATACAGAAGATATCTTCACAAAGGTGAATCAGCCTGAAATGAAGCTACTGGATCATAAAACGAGAGGAATAATTTTACAAAATCATGTTCCTAGCAAAGCTTTACCAGCTAGAAGTGTATATCAGGAATTCAGGTGCATATAGATTTTCTGTTCATTAAAATTACTGGATGCAAAATCATGGGGGTATGTGCATGAATTCCTGGAGGAGGAGGTCCTGCCTCATAACAGTATTTCATAAAATTACTTCGGCAGCTCCTGTGGAAGAGCCTGTCACTCTAGAATTGGCCTTTATAGCCACTCCAGGCGCTTACCCATTGTCTCTCGAGATAAGGAGGCCAAAGAAGTACTTCTATGATATCATATCAAGAGTGCTAAAAACAATAATCAAAAGGAGCAGATCGCAAATGGAACATTTTCAGGTGAAGAGCACTTAGTTTCAAAAGTTAAAATATTCACTTTCCAATAAAGTAAATATTTTGATTTTCTACATTTGCATGGCATTAGACCTAAAACTTTATCAAGAGATGTAAAAAAAATTGGTTCAAATCACTACTTCCTACAATTGCACTAAAGGCACGTAGTTTACATTTATTTACTGAGAAGTTAGCTCCTTAATCAGTTAAAGCTTTTTTAATTTTGTAAGCCTAACATGTTTTACCACTTTTTCTCTTCTGGTTCTTACTGCCGATACCTACTTGTTAATTAGTCTTGTCACCTCAGTTTTAGGTATTACACTAATCACAATATAAAAGTGCAAACATAAGCACCGAAAGCTAACTGATTTTGTTTTCTAGCAATTATCCAAAAGACAATGTGTATCAAAGGTAACCTATTACTTGAAGAAAATTCTGTATCAGGTCTCCCTTTAATGCTTTAGTTTTATTCAAAATACTGATTGTAAAAATAAAACCAAAGATGTGTTATACAGGATCAGAGAAGAATGAAGTCACTTAAAGTAAATAGAGACGCAAACAAACGGAACAATTAATAATGAACAAGACCTTTTCTTTACTTCTCTATTTGTCAATTCGTGTCTCATGTCTACCCAAAGCAAAAAGAAATGATGCCTGACAAGCCTTACCAATTGCTCCAGGACAAATCCATCTCCAATCAGCTCCATAAAGGTAGCATTTGTAATAGGCCTCAATAGTGATATCTGCTAAACCATGCACCATTTATGAATAATATTAAAGTGATATTCCATCACACTTATGCACCAACTTCTAAATTAAAGCGGCTTCATGCATTACTACAAATTAAATGCATCATGGCAAATAGAAGGGTAGAAGCAAAATTACTGAATCTACAGCAACATGTTCATATTGCAAAATGCAATAAAGACCTTTGCCTCATTTTTTTGCTTTAATTACCAATTAAGCATGAAAAAACTCACTTCTAAATCTGCTCCATCTATCAGATTGTGGTAGTGATTCGGTAACAGTAGTCTGTCTATACTAAAGATTCAGTGAAGTTTTTGAAACTCATATTGCAAAATTCCAAGAATCTCATGCAATTAAAACAGAGCTTGAATTGAACTTTCACTTTAAACAGTGGCGTTGATTAAACTTTACCGTAACAAAAATGAATGCATCTAAACTGGAATACACATAAAGAGTTAAGATTTTGAGCAAAGCATGACTATTCATGACTCAGTTCTTCAGTGAAAACAGGTGAGGCAATGCATATCTTTATTTGGTAATGGCAAAATGAGCCAGATGACAGATAAATGGAAGTTGAAGCACTCTCAGGTGACAGAAATCACAGAATGATCAAATTCAACATGATCTGCGATTCAAAGATAGAAGATTGGGAATCAGATACATAATTCGTAAGTGGACTGAATGCAAAAGAAATAAGGCAAAAGCTTAAACAAATTGAACATCAGGGTTTATTTAACAAAACTTCAGTGAAAGACATATAGCAAAGCAGGTAGGATAAATACATACATAGAATCAGCAAGCATAAATTAAATAAGTGTGACCCTAATTTTTGTTCTCCAAAAATATCCTTTATTCATAAAATTTGTAAAAATACATTACTTAAAAGTTCAAATTCGACATTACACAAAGTGCAACACAGATCAGTTTCTTTCAATACAGTACATGAGATTCCTCACTACACTTGCCATTACAGGTTATATTTGCAATGTACATTTACATTCCATGTCATTCTCTGATGCATAGATCCAGAGGGCCTTTACATGGGTTCCAGCCCCTCAGTATACTACGGCTGGAAGGCCTTACACAGTGGCCTTTCCCCATTGAGCCTTTGCAGTGGCTGCCCCACGTTTTAGTGCATCTTCAGTCCATGGTCCTAGACCTCGAGTGCCTGCAACACTCTGTCATCGACAGCTCTTTGCACTGGAAGACCAGCAAGTTTTGGGAAGACCAAAGTGCGTCTTTCATCAACTTGATGGTCCTCCAGCAGCAGTTAATGTTTATCATGGTGTATGCCCCTGGGAACAGCCCATTGAACACTGAGACATGCGTATGGAGCTTGGGATGGACCTCGACAAAAACCTCTTTCTGATGAAAGGTCACAGACCTGAAACGTTAACTCAGTTTCTCTCTCCACAGATGCTGCCAGACTTGAGTATTTCCAGCACTTTCTGTTTTTATTCCATCTCTTTCCAGACCTGTTCAACAGTTGAACTCGGATTCATCTCAGCACCTAACCTTGCAGAGAAGAGATCTTGATAGTTCTCCCAGGGAGAGTGAGAGTTGTGGTTCTATGGGTTTTGTTTTATTTTTCGGATGTTTGCACCGCCGTCTTCGGCCTTTCACCCAGTTGGTGTTGGAGCTCTCCCATGGTTGTTGTTTTCATGTTGGCTCGAGCCTTGGTGCCTGTCCTGTGAAGACTTTAAGCAATGGCTACAACCAACACCCAAGCTTCAAGCTGGGGATGTGCAACACCATCAGGGTGGCTGTGAAAAACAGCAAAGCAGGTGCACCCATGGATTGGACCTTCTTCATTAAGCGAATTCTTTTCGAAAGCTGTGAATTTGAAGCTGTGGACATCTTCTACCTGCAGGATTTCCCCAGCGGCAGGTACTTCAACGTGAAGTTTAAGAATGTGGCAGGATGCATGAAATTCCCAAAGTTCTTCATCGGGAGAGGAAACCAGGCACCGCTGTTGATCCTCATGGCAGAGCCACTGTTTACACTGCCATCACAATGGAATCGAGCTGTGACCATCCATCTCTACCATCCCCATACTCTTGTTGTGGATGTGCTCACTTTCCTCGCCAGGTACGTTGAAATGGCTGGAAATGGCACTGAGGCCAACGACCCGTTCAGAATTTGCACCAACAAACAGCAGGTCAAGGTGACCTTGAAGGTGGATGCCATCAGAACCATCCTCCACCCTCCCTCCAGCTTCACTATTGGGGTGGGGGGTGGGGGAGTCAGGATTACTTGGTCTTTGTGGAGCAGCCCAGGGTTTGTCACCACAAATCTGGTCACATGGCAGCCAACTGCAGCAATCATCTGCAAGAACTGCAAGTAGGAAGGCCACCAAACAAAGGACTGCAAGCAGAATAAGTGTTGCAACCTATGTGGTGGGGAAGGCCACCTCTACAAGACCTGCCCAAAACGCTGCCTCAGCTATGCATCGATGGCGAGAATCAAGGAGGGACACGAGGAAGGAACGGCTAATGCAAAGGAGACAAGCAACCTTCCCCACACCAAGTCCCCCGTGAGAAAAACTTGACAAAGACAGACAACGAGAAGGAGGAAGAAAGTGCTGCAGCAAGCTGCCGAACACCAATCCTGTGCCCTGAACCACCTCCTCAGCAGACCGAATCATAGAGGAACCAGTAGGACAAATGGGTTAACAGGAAAACCACAAAGGCGGCCCAAAAATAAGGGAACAGACCACCACCCAAACTAGTAACAAGAGGAGGCACATGTCTGAAACGGACTACAGCGGCTGCTCTGGATCGGATGAGGAAGGGCAGGAAAGACAACACCAGCAAAAGAAGTGGCAGAGCACAAAGCAGCTGGAGAAGGACCAGCAACCCCCCTCCCCCCATCTCTGAAACACTGGAAGCAATGAAGAGCCCAGCACAACCCAACCCCAAGTCCAGTGAGATGCTCAGCGCACCCCAGCTCCGGGAAGCCAGGATTAGTGAAGCACCCAGTGCTGGGAGCAGCAATTTCCTCGACATAGAACAGAGGGGAACGTCAGCAACAGCAGAGGACAGTTCAAACCTCCCTGCTTATGACAGCCCCACACACCCACCACCACCACCACCGCCAGTCCCTCCCACCCCCAAACGCAGATGTCACTCTGGCAGAAAAACTTTCCAGTGATAACCAGGACGGTTTTATGAGCCCAACAGTGCAACAGTTTGTTAATGCTATTGGTATGCAGAATCATATCCAAGAGCTAGGACAAGCACAGACACCTGGAGTGGTAAGCAACATACAATTTTAATGGGTCTGAAGATTGCCTCCGTTAATGTGTGTAGCGTTAAGGCCACTACGCGATGAGTTGCGACCTTGGGATACCTTGCCAAGGTCAAAGCCAACCTGCTGTTTCTGCAGGAGCGCTGAATACCGCACCTCAGCACCAACAGACAATGGTCGTGATGGCGGTCCCATGGGTCATTGATCTGGTCGAGGAAACGATTCCCAATTCTATGGTCTGGGTATTCTACTGCGGGGAGGCAACTTCGCCATCTTCGAAGGCTTCCAAGATAACGTCCGGTCCAGAGTCCGCTCCGTGGAGCGGGATGAGACACGCTTGTGTTTCTTCTTCCACAAGCTGCACAGAGAGAATTCTGTCATCGCAGCCTGACATACTAAGGATCAGCAAATCCTTTTATGCCAGGCTGTATGACGCAGTCCACAGACAGAATGGCCTCCCAGTCCTTTATCATGGAGATCTTAGATAAGAACATAAGCAATAGGAGCAGGAGTAGGCCATTTAACCTTAGAAGCCCACTCTGCCATTCAATGAGAATCATGGCTGATCTTCTACTTCAACACCATTTTCCTGCACTATCCCTGTATCCCTTGATTTTTTTTTTAATATGTATAAATTTATTGATCTCAGTCTTAAAGATACTCAACAACTGAGCCTCCACAGCCCTCTGGGGCAGAGAATTTGAAAGATTCACCACCCTCTGAGTGAAGAAATTCCTCTTCATCTCAGTCCTAAATGGCCGGCCCCTTATTCTGAGACTGTGCCCCCTGGTACTAGACTCCCCCAGTCAGGGAAAACATCCTTCTTGCATCTACCTTGGTGAGCCCTGTAAGAATTTTGTATGTTTTTTTTTATTCATTCATGGGATGTGGCATTTATTGCCCATCCCTAATTGCCCTTGAGAAGGTGGTGGTGAGCTGCCTTCTTGAACCGCTGCAGTCCATGTGGGATAGGTACACCCACAGTGCTGTTAGGAAGGGAGTTCCAGGATTTTGACCCAGCGACAGTGAAGAAATGGCGATATAGTTCCAAGTCAAGATGGTGTGTGACTTGGAGGGGAACTTGGGTGTGGTGGTGTTCCCATGTATGTGTTGCCCTTGTCCTTCTAGTTGGTAGAGGTCACAGGTTTGGAAGGTGCTGTCTAAGGAGCCTTGGTGCATTGCTGCAGTGCATCTTGTAGATGGTACACACTGCTGCCACTGTGCGTCGGTGGTGGAAGGAGTGAATGTTTGTAGATGGGGTGCCAATCAAGCGGGTTGCTTTGTCCTGGATGGTGTCGAACTTCTTGAGTGTTGTTGGAGCTGCACCCATCCAGACAAGTGGAGAGTATTCCATCACACTCCTGACTTGTGCCTTGTAGATGGTGGACAGGCGTTGGGGAGTCGGGAGGTGAGTTACTCACCTCAGGATTCCTAGCCTCTGACCTGCAGAACCCAAACTGGGCGTCACTGAGCAGGTTGTTGCTAAGCAAGTGCCGCTTGATGGCACTGTTGATGCCACCTTCCATCACTTTACTGATGATTGAGAGTAGGCTGATGGGGTGGTAATTGGCCGGGTTGGACTTGTCCTGCTTTTTGTGTACAGGACATACCTGGGCAATTTTCCACATTGCAGGGTAGATGCCAGTGTTGTAGCTGTACTGGAACAGCTTGGCTAGGGGTGCGGCAAGTTCTGGAGCACAGGTCTTCAGGACTATTGCCGGAATATTGTCAGGACCCATAGCCTTTGCAGTATCCAGTGCCTTCAGTCATTTCTTGATATCACGTGGCGTGAATCGAATTGGCTGAAGACTGGGATCTGTGATGCTGGGGACTTCAGGAGGAGGCAGAGATGGATCATCAAATCGGCACTTCTGGCTGAAGATTGTTGCAAATGCTTCAGCCTTATCTTTCGCACTGATGTGCTGGGTTCCCCCATCATTGAGGATGGGGATATTTGTGGAGCCACCTCCTCCAGTTAGTTGTTTAATTGTCCACCACCATTCTCGGCTGGATGTGGCAGGACTGCAGAGCTTCAATCTGATCCGTTGGTTATGGGATCGCTTAGCTCTGTTTATCGCATGATGCTTACGCAGTTTGGCATGCAAGTAGTCCTGGGTTGTAGTTTCACCAGGTTGACATCTCATTTTGAGGTATGCCTAGTGCTGCTCCTTGCATGCCCTCCTGCACTCTTCATTGAACCAGGGTTGGTCTCCTGGCTTGATGGTAATGGTAGAGTGGGGGATATGCCGGGCCATGAGGTTACAGATTGTGGCTGAGTACAATTCTGCTGCTGTTGATGGCCCACAGCGCCTCATGGAGGCCCAGTTTTGCATTGCTAGATCTGTTCGAAATCTATCCCATTCAGCACGGTGATAGTGCCACACAACACGATGGTCGGTATCCTCAATGTGAAGGCGGGACTTCGTCTCCACAAGGACTGTGCGGTGGTCACTCCTACCAATACTGTCATGGACAGATGCATCTGCGGCAGGATGTTTGAATGAAATCACCTCTCATCCTTCTAAACGCCAGAGAATAAAGGCCCAGTCTATTTAATCTTTCCTCAAAGGACAATCCCTCCATCCCAGGAATTAGTTTGGTGAATCTTCGCTGCACTCCCTCTATGGCAAGTATATCTATCCTTAGGTAAGGAGACCAAAACTGCACACAATACTATCGGTGCAGTCTCACCAAGGCTCTATATAATTGCAGGAAGACATCATTACTCCTATACTCAAATCCCTTTGTAATAAAGGCCAACATATCATTTGCCTTCTTAATAGCTTGCCGTACCTGCATGTCAACTTCCAGCGACTCATTAACGATGACATCACGTCCCTTTGAAGTTCAACAGTTCCCAGCCTCTCACCATTTAACAAATACTCTGTATTTCTGTTTTTCCTACCAATGTGGATAACCTCACATTTCTCCACATTGTATTCAATCTACCAACTTTTTTCCCACTTGCTTAGCCTCTCCAAATCCCCTTGAAGTGTCTTTGCATCCTCCTCACAATTCACACTTCCACCTAGTTTTGTGTCAGCTGCAAACTTGGAAATATTACATTTTAATCCCCACATCCAAATCATTGATATAGATTGTGAATGGATGGGGCCCAAGCACTGATCCTTGCAGTACCCCACTAGTCACAGCTTGCCAACCTGAATATACTTATTCCATTAACCAATTCTCAATCCATGCCAGCATATGCTCCCAAATCCCATGCGCTCTAATTCTATTAACCTCTCGTGTGGGACCTTATCAAAAGCTTTCTGAAAATCTAAATATAGCACATCCATCTGCACCCCCCCCCCTTATCTATTCTGCTCGTTACATCCCCAAAAAACTCCAACAGATTTGTTAAACATGATTTCCCTTTCATGTTGGCTCTGCCAATCCTATCATTATTTTCTAAGTGTCCTGATATCACATCCTTTATTATAGATTCTTGCATTTTCTCTATGACTGATGTTAGGCCAACAGGTCTGTAGTTCCCCGTTTTCTCTCTTCCTCCTTTCTTAAATAGCAGGGTTACAATTGCCACTTTCCAATCTGCAGGAACCCCACCAATGCATCTATTATCTCTGCAGCCACCTCTTCCAACACTCTGGGATGTAGATCATCAGATCCAAGGGATTTATCCACATTAGGTCCCATTAATTTCTCTAATACCTTTTTTTAACTAATAATATCTTGCAGTTCCTCATTTCCACTAGTCCCTTGATTCTCCATATTTTCTGGGAGATGAAGAATATGCGGGAAAGACTGGACAAACCATTAACTCTGGACGAGCTGACAAGGAAGTGGTGATAGGACATTTAGAAAATCATAATGTAATTAGGCAGAGTCAACATGGTTTTATGACCCAGGACATTGCTGCAGGAGTTTCTCAGGGTAGTGTCCTAGGTTCAACCATCTTCAGCTGCTTCATCGATGACCTTCCCTCCATAAGGTCAGAAGTGGGGATGTGCGCTGATGATTGTACGATGTACAGTACATAGAATAGAATAGAACAGTACAGCACAGTACAGGCCCTTCGGCCCACGATGTTGTGCCGACCCATTAACCTACTCTAAGATCAAACTACCTACATACCCTTCATTCTACTATCATCCATGTACCTATCCAAGAGTCGCTTAAATGTCCCTAATGTATCTGCTTCTACTACCACCGCTGGCAGTGCATTCCACGCACACACCACTCTCTGTGTAAAGAACCTACCTCTGACATCTCCCCGAAACCTTCCTCCAATCACCTTAAAATTATGCCCCCTGGTGATAGCCCTTTCCACCCTGGGAAAAAGTCTCTGGCAATCCACTCTATCTATGCCTCTCATCATCTTGTACCCCTCTATCAAGTCACCTCTCATCCTTCTTTGCTCCAATGAGAAAAGCCCCAGCTCCCTCAATCTTTCTTTGTAGGACATGCCCTCCAGTCCAGGCAGCATCCTGGTAAATCTCCTCTGCATCCTCTCTAAAGCTTCCACATCCTTCCTATAATGAGGCGACCAGAACTGAACACAATATTCCAAGTGTGGTCGAACCAGGGCCTTATAGAGCTGCAGCATAACCTCGCGGCTCTTAAACTCAATCCCCCTGTTAATGAAAGCCAACACACCATACGCCTTAATAACCCGATCAACTTGGGTGGCAAATTTGAGCGATCTATGGACATGGACCCCAACATCCCTCTGTTCTTCCACACTACCAAGAATCCTGTCTTTAAGCCTGTGTTCCGCATTCAAATTCGACCTTCCAAAATGAATCACTTCACACTTTTCCAGGTTGAACTCCATCTGCCACTTCTCAGCCAAGCTCTGCATCCTGTCAATGTCCCGTTGCAACCTACAACAGCCTTCCACACTATCCACAACTCCAGCAACCTTTGTGTCATCGGCAAACTTGCTAACCCAGCCTTCCACTTCCTCATCCAAGTCATTTATAAAAATCGCAAAGAGCAGAGGTCCCAGAACAGATCCCTGCGGAACACCACTGGTCACCGAGCTCCAGGCTGAATACTTTCCATCTACTACCACCCTCTGTCTTCTATGGGCCAGCCAATTCTGTATCCAGACAACCAACTTTCCCTGTATCCCATGCCTCCTTACTTTCTGAATGAGCCTACCATGGGGAACCTTATCAAACGCCTTGCTAAAATCCATATACACCACATCCACTGCTCGTCCTTCATCAACGTGTTTTGTCACATCTTCAAAGAATTCAATAAGGCTTGTGAGGCATGACCTGCCCCTCACAAAGCCATGCTGACTGTCTCTAATCAAACTATGCTTTTCCAAATAATCATAAATCCTGTCTCTCGGAATCCTCTCCAATAATTTGCCCACTACCGACGTAAGACTGACTGGTCTATAATTCCCAGGGTTATCCCTATTCCCTTTCTTGAACAAGGGAACATCATTTGCCACCCTCCAATCATCTGGTACTACTCCAGTGGACAGTGAAGACGCAAAGATCATCGCCAAAGGCGCAGCAATCTCTTCCCTCGCTTCCCGTAATATCTGTCCTCATATCATTCAAAATTTCCAGCACATCCTCCCTCTTAACATCAACCTGTTCGAGCATATCAGCCTGTTCCATGCTGTCCTCACAAACAACCAGGTCCCTCTCACTAGTGAATACTGAAGCAAAGTATTCATTTAGGACCTCCCCTACCTCCTCCGACTCCAGGCACAAGTTCCCTCCACTATCCCTGATCGGCCCTACCCTCACTCTGGCCATCCTCTTGTTCCTCACATAAATGTAGAATGCCTTGGGAGTTTCCTTAATCCTACCCGCCAAGACTTTTTCATGTCCCCTTCTAGCTCTCCTAAGTCCATTCTTCACTTCCTACATGGCTACCTTGTAACCCTCTAGAGCCCTGTCTGATCCTTGCTTCCTCAACCTTAAGTACGCTTCCTTCTTCCTCTTGACTAGCTGTTCCACATCTCTTGTCATCCAAGGTTCCTTCACCCTACCATCCCTTCCCTGCCTCATCGGGACAAACCTATCCAGCAGTCGCAGCAAGTGCTCCCTAAACAACCTCCACATTTCTGTCGTGCATTTCCCTGAGAACATCTGTTCCCAATTTATGCTCCCCAGTTCCTGCCTAATAGCATTGTAATTCCCCCTCCCCCAATTAAATATTTTCCCATCCCGTCTGCTCCTGTCTCTCTCCATGACTATCGTAAAGGTCAGGGAGTTGTGATCACTATCACCGAAATGCTCTCCCACCGATAGGTCTGCCACCTGGCCTGGTTCGTTGCCAAGCACCAAGTCCAACATAGTCTCCCCTCTAGTCGGCCTATCTACATATTGAGGCAGGAAACCTTCCTGGACACACCTGACAAAAACTGCTCCATCCAAACTATTTGCACTAAGGAGGTTCCAATCAATATTAGGGAAGTTGAAGTACCCCATGTCAACAACCCTGTTACTTCTGCACCTTTCCAAAATCTGCCTCCCAATCTGTTCCTCCATGTCTCTGTTGCTATTGGGGGGTCTATAGAAAACTCCCAACAATGTGACTGCTCCTTTCCTGTTTCTGACTTCCACCTATAATGACTCAGTAGACAAACCCTCCTCGACGACCTCCCTTTCTGCAGCTGTGATACTATCCCTGATTAGCAATGCCACTCCCCCACCTCTTTTACCTCCCTCCCTATTCCTTTTGAAACATCTAAACCCCGGAACATCCAACATCCAATCCTGCCCCTGTGATATCCACGTCTCCGTAATGGCCACAACATCGTAGCTCCAAGTACTGATCCATGCTCTAAGTTCATCACCCTTATTCCTGACACTTCTTGCGTTAAAATAGACACACTTCAACCCATCATACTGGCTGCAACTTTGCCCTGTCAACTGTCTAACCTTCCTCACAGACTCTCTGCACTCGGTATCTGCCTGTTCAACAGCTACCCCATCCACTGATCCGTAGCTCCGGTTCCCATCCCCCTGCCAAACTAGTTTAAACCCTCCCGAAGAGCTCTACCAAACCTCCCGCCCAGGATATTGGTGCCCCTCCAGTTCAGATGCAACCCGTCCTTCTTGTACAGGTCCCACCTTCCCCAGAACGTATCCCAATGATCCACATATCTGAATCCCTCCCTCCTACACCAGTTCTGTAGCCACGTGTTCAGCTGCACTCGCTCTCTGTTTCTAGCTTCACTAGCACGTGGCACCGGTAACATCCTGAGAATACTACTCTGCTCGTCCTGCCTTTCAGCTTCCAACCTAACTCCCTATATTCGCTTTTCAGGTCCTCATCCCTTTTCCTAGCTAGGTCATTGGTACAGATATGTACCACGACCTCTGGCTGCTCCCCCTCCCCCTTAAGAATCTGTAGACTCGGTCCGAGACATCCCTGACCCTGGCACCCGGGAGGCAACATACCATTCGGGAGTCTCCTCAGATACTGATGCAGTCCGTGTCCACATGCAGCAAGACCTGGACAACATTCAGACTTGGGCTGATAAGTGGCAAGTAACATTCGTGCCACATGAGTGTCAGCCAATCACCATCTCCAATAAGAGAGAATCTAACCATCTCCCCATGACATTTAATGGCATTACCATCACTGAATCCCCCACTATCAACATCCTGGGGGTTACCATTGACCAGAAACTGAACTGGTTAAATACTGTGGCTACAAGAGCAGCTCAGAGGCTGGAATTCTGCTGTGAGTAACCCACCTCCTGACTCCCCAAAGTCTGTTTATCATCTACAAGTCATTAGTCAGGAGCAGGATAGAATACTCTCCACTTGCCTGGATGAGTGTGGCTCCAACTACGCTCAGGAAGCTGGAAGCTCAACACCATCCAGAACAAAGCAGCCCACTTGATCGTCACCTTAAGCATTCACTCCCTCCACCACCGACACACAATGGCAGCAGTGTGTACCATCTACAAGATGCACTGCAGCAACTCACCACACCTCCTTCAACAGCACCTTCCAAACCTGCAACCTCTTCCACCTAGAAGGACAAAAGCAGCAGATGAATGGGAACACCACCACCTGCAAGTACCCCTCAAAGTCACACACCATCCTGACTTGGAAATATATTACCGTTCCTTCACTGTCGCTGGATCAAAATTCTGGAGCTCCCTCCCTGACAGCACTGTAAGTATACGTGTACCAGATGGACTGCAGCAGTTCAAGCTCAATGTCCACAAACCATGAAAGAGTAAAAAAAAATGAAAGGGAAATACTGTTTCACAAATTTATTAGAGTTTTTTGTAAAAAGCATGGTGGATAAAGGGGAACCAGTTGATGCAGTGTATTTGGATTTCTAAAAGGCATTCAATAACGTGGCACATAAAGGATTACTAACACAAGATCAGATCTCATGGTGCTGGGGGTGATATATTAGTACAGATCGAGGATTAACTAACAGGAAACAGAAGTCTGGATAAATGGGGTATTTTCAGGTTGGCAAACTGTAGCTAGTGGAGTGCCACAGGATCACTGCTGGGGCCTCAACTATTTACGATCTATACTAATGACTTGGATGAAGGGTGTATTATAGCCAAATTTGCAGATGATACAAAGATAGCTTGGAAAGCAAGTTTTGAGGAGGGCACAAAGTGCAGAGATATAGATAGGTTAAGTGAGTGGGCAAAAATTTGGCAGATGGAATACAATGTGTGAAAATTGGGAGGTTGTCCACTTTGGCAGGAAGAATTTAAAAAGCAGATTTACATGGAAAGAGATTCCAGAATGCTGCGGTGCAGAGGGATCTGGGTGACCTTGCACATGATTCACAAAAGTTTAGCCTCTGACCTGCTCTTGTAGCCACAGTATTTATATGGCTACTCCAGTTCAGTTTCTGGTCAATGGTAGCCCCTAGGATGTTGATAGTGGGGGATTCAGCGATGGTAATGCCGTTGAATGTCAAGGGGAGATGGTTAGATTTTCTCTTGTTGGAGATGGTCATTGCCTGGCACTTGTGTGGTGCGAATGTTACTTGCCACTTATCAGCCCAAGCCTGGATATTGTCCGGGTCTTGCTGCATTTCTACACTGACTGCTTCAGTATCTGAGGGGTCACGAATGGTGCTGAACATTGTGCAATCATCAGCGAACATCCCCACTTCTGACCTTATGATTGAAGGAAGGTCATTGATGAAGCAGCTGAAGATGGTTGGGCCCAGGACACTACCCTGAGGAACTCCTGCAGTGATGTCCTGGAGCTGAGATGATTGACTTCCAACAACTACAACCATCTTCCTTTGTGCTAGGTCTGACTCCAGCCAGCGGAGGGTTTTCCCCCGGATTCCCATTGACCTCAGTTTTGCTAGGGCTCCTTGATGCCATACTCGGTCAAATGCTGCCTTGATGTCAAGGGCAGTCACTCTCACTTCACCTCGAGTTCAGGTCTTTTGTCCATGTTTGAACCAAGGCTGTAATGAGGTCAGGAGCTGAGTGGCCCTGGCGGAACCCAAACCGAGCGTCACTGAGAAGGTTATTGCTAAGCAAGTGCCGCTTGATGGCACTGTTGATGACACCTTCCATCACTTTACTGATGATTGAGAGTAGGCTGATGGGGTGGTAATTGGCCGGGTTGGACTTGTCCTGCTTTTTGTGTACAGGACATACCTGGGCAATTTTCCACATTGCAGGGTAGATGCCAGTGTTGTAGCTGTACTGGAACAGCTTGGCTAGGGGCGCGGCAAATTCTGGAGCACAGGTCTTCATTACTATTGCCAGAATATTGTCAGGGGCCCATAGCTTTTGCAGTATCCAGTGCCTTCAGTCATTTCTTGATATCACGCGGCGTGAATCGAATTGGCTGAAGTCTGGCATCTGTGATGTTGGGGACTTCGGAGGAGGCAGAGATGGATCATCAACTCGGCATTTCTGGCTGAAGATTGTTGCAAATGCTTCAGCCTTATCTTTCGCACTGATGTGCTGGGCTCCCCCATCATTGAGGATGGGGATATTTGTGGAGCCACCTCCTCCAGTTACTTGTTTAATTGTCCACCACCATTCACGGCTGGAAGTGGCAGGACTGCAGAGCTTCGATCTGATTCGTTGGTTATGGGATCGCTTAGCTCTGTCTATCGTATGCTACTTACACAGTTTGGCATGCAAGTAGTCCTGGGTTATAGCTTCACCAGGTTGACACCTCATTTTGAGGTATTCCTGGTGCTGCTCCTGGCATGCCCACCTGCACTCTTCATTGAACCAGGGTTGGTCTCCTGGCTTGATGGTAATGGTAAAGTGGGGGATATGCCGGGCCATGAGGTTACAGATTGTGGTTGAGTACAATTCTGCTGCTGCTGATGGCCCACAGTGCCTCATGGATGCCCAGTTTTGCATTGCTGGATCGATTCGAAATCTATCCCATTTAGCACAGTGATAGTGCCACACAACACGATGGACGGTATTCTCAATGTGAAGGCGGGACTTCTTCTCCACAAGGACTGTGCGGTGGTCACTCCTACCAATACTGTCATGGACAGAAGCATCTGCGGCAGGCAGACTGGTGAGGACGAGGTAAAGTATGTTTTTCCCTCATGTTGGTTCCCCCACTACCTGCCGCAGACCCAGTCTAGCAGCTATGTCCTTTAGGACTTGGCCAGCTCAGTCAGTAGTGGTGCTACTGAGCCACTCTTGGTGATGGACATTGAAGTCCCCCACCCAGAGTACATTTTGTGCCCTTGCTACCCTCAGTGCTTCCTCCAAATGGTGTTCAACATGGAGGAGTACTGAGTCATCAGCTGAGAGAGGGCAGTAGGTGGTAATCAGTAGGAGATTACCTTGCCCATGTTTGACCTGATGCCATGAGACTTCATGGGATCTAGAGTCGATGTTGAGGACTCCCAGGGAAACTCCCTCCCTACTGTATACCACTGTGCCACCACCTCAGCTGGGTCTGTCCTGCCGGTGGGACAGGACATACCCGGGGGGATAGTGATGGCAGTGTCTGGGACATTGTCTGTAAGGTAGGATTCCGTGAGTATGACTATGTCAGGCTGTTGATTGACTAGTCTGTGGGACAGCTCTCCCAACTTTGGCACAAGCCCCCAGATGTTAGTAAGGAGGACTTTGCAGGGTCGACAAGGCTAAGTTTGCCGTTGTCGTTTCCGGTGCCTGGGTCGATGCCGGGTGGTCCGTCCGGTTTCATTCCTTTTTATTGACTTTATAGCGGTCAGGTACAAATGAGTGGCTTGCTAGGCCATTTCAGAGGGCATCTAAGAGTTAACCACATTGCTGTGGGTCTGGAGTCACATGTAGGCCAGACCAGGTAAGGACAGCAGATTTCCTTCCCTAAAGGACATTAGTGAACCAGATGGGTTTTTACAACAATCGACAATGGTTTAATGGCCATCATTAGACTAGCTTTTAATTCCAGATTTATTAATTAAAATATCCCTTTGCAGACTCCTTGGGCTGTATTTTACTGCCCCCCAATGTCAGGGAGACCCAGAAAATACCTCCAGGAGAGGCCCGCAACTGCCCTCAACACCGGGAAGGCCCCGCCCCATATTACCAGTGGCGGCGAGGCCGCGTGGCAGCCCTCCCCGCCGCTTGGCTGCGGCATCACAATTTAAACATTAATACATTAAAATGAATGAATTAACTACTCAGCTGCTGCCGCTGGCTGTCCTACTGCAATATTCTGGTCGGTTGCCGGAACTCCCGCGACTTTGGATCTCTGTTTGGAGATCCGAGGTGGAACACTGGTTGGGGGGGGGGCGGAGCAGGCAAGTTTTCAGGGCGGGGGTTGGGGGCTGGGGGGCAGGGGAGAGCGGGTAAAAGTACTGCGATTGGTGGAGGAGATGGTGGGAAGGGGTTGAAGGTAACAGATGATAAACCGGCAAGATCAGCGGCGAGCTGGAAAAATGTCCTCTTCACAACTTACTGTCCTATCTATCTTTGTGGCATCAGCAAATTTAGCAACTATACATTCTGTCCCTTCATCCAAGTCATTGACATAGATTGTAAATGGTTGAGGCCCCAGCACTGAACGCTGTGGCACTCCACTAGTTACAGACTGCCAACCTGAAAACGACCCATTTATGCCTACTTTCCTGTTAGCTAACCAATCCTCCATCCATGCTAATATGTTACCCCTTATACCATGGGCTTTTATTTTATTTAGTAACCTTTGATGTGGTACCTTGTCAAATGTCTTCTGGAAATCCAAGTACACCACACCCACAGGCTCCCCTTTATCCACGTTGCTTGTTACTTCCTCAAAGAACTCTAATAAATTAGTCAAACCCCTTTCACAAAATCATGTTGACTCTGCCTGATTGCATTGAGATTTTCTAAATGACCTGCTATAACCTCCTTAATAATGGATTCCAGCATTTTCTCCATAACATGTTAAGCTAGCTGGCCTGTAGTTTCTTGCTTTTTGTCTTCCTCCTTTCTTGAATAGCAGCGTTACATTTGCTATTTTCCAATCTGATGGGACCTTTCCAGAAAGAAGGGAATTTTGGAAAATTAAAACCAATGCATCCACTATCACAGCATCCACTTCTTTTAAGACCCTAGGATGAAGTCCATCAGGACCTGGGGACTTGTCAGCTTTTAGTTCTAATAATTTTCTCAGTACCCTTTCCCTGGTGATGGAAATTGTTTTAAGTTCCTCCCTCTCTATCAACTCTTGATTCATGATTATTTCTGGGATGTTATTTGTATCCTTTACAGTGAAGACAGATGCAAAAAATCTGTTCAGTTCCTCCACCATTTCCTTATTTTCCATTATTAACTCCCCAGAGAACCACTCACTTTACTTACTGTTTTCCTTTTTAAATACCTGTAGAAACTCTTACTACCCGTTTTTATATTTCTAGCTAGCTTTCTCTCATACTCTAATTTCTCACTCATTATTCTTTTACTCTTTCTTTGCTGTTTTTTTAATATTCTGTCCAATCTTGTGACCTGCCATGACTCTTTGCTGAATTGTAAGCCTTTTCTTTCAATTTGATACTCTCTAACTTCCTTAGTTAGCCACAGACGGTGCATCCTTCCCCTAGAGTCTTTCTTTCTCACTGGGAATGTATCTTTGCTGAGTGTTATGAAATATCTGCTTAAATGTCTACCACTGCATCTCTATTGACTTATCCCTTAACCTAATTCCCAGTTTACTCTAGCCAGCTCTATCTTCAAATCCTCATAATTACCCTTATTTAACTTTAAAACACTAGTCTTAGATCCACTCTTCTCACCTTCAAACTGAATGCGAAATTTGATCATGCTGTGATCACTGCTACCTAGGGGCACTTTACTATGAGGTCATTAATTAATCCTGTCTCATTACACATTACCAGATCCAGAGTAGCCTGCTCTCTGGTTGGCTCTAGAATGTGCTGCTCTAAGAAACTGTCCCGAAAGCACTCCATGAACTCACCTTCCAGGCTACCTTTGCCAATCTGATTCGTCCAAGCTATCTGCAGATTAAAATCATCCATGATTATTGCCGTACCTTTCTCAAGCCCCCATTTCTTTCCTTCCTGTAAACCCCATCCTACACTGTGGTTACTGTTTTGGGGCCTATAAACTACTCCCCCAAGTGACTTCCTACCTTTACTATTTCTTACCTCTACGCAAACTGATTCTACATCTTGTCTTTTTAGATTTAGATTTAGAGATACAGCACTGAAACAGGACCTTCAGCCCACCGAGTCTGTGTCGACCATTAACCACCCATTTATACTAATCCTACACTAATCCCATATTCCTACTCCATCCTCACCTGTCCCTATATTCCCCTACCACCTACCTATACTAGGGGCAATTTATAATGGCCAATTTACCTAACAACCTGCAAGTCTTTTGGCTGTGGGAGGAAACCGGAGCACCCGGAGGAAACTCACACAGACACAGGGAGAACTTGCAAACTCCACACAGGCAGTACCCAGAAATTGAACCCGGGTCGCTGGAGCTGTGAGGTTGCGGTGCTAACCACTGCGCTGCCCCTGTCTTTAGAACTCAGGTCACCTCTCTCTATTGTACTGTCATCCTTAATTAACAGAACTACCCCTCCACCTTTTCCTAGTTTCCTGTCCTTCTGAAACGTCATGTACCTTTGAATATTCAGGTCCCAGCCTTTGTCATCTTGCAGCCTTGTCTCTGCAATGGCTATCAGATCATACATCCTCATTTCCATTTGAGCTATCAATTCATTTGTTTTGTTACAAATGCTACGTGCATTCAAATACACAAATTTTGTTTTGTCTTTTTACTATTTACACAACCTCTAGCCTTGGCTGCTTGCACACTCTCAATTTTGTACATTCTGTCCCTTCCTGCCATGCTCCGATTATTATTTCTCTTATGGCTACCTTGCTCTCTTGCCTTGTCCTCTCTCTCAAACTTATCATATCTTCTCTCACTTGATCCCTCGCTCCCACTACTTAGTTTAATTAGCCTTCACTACTGCCCTAGTTATACGACTCGCCAGAACACTGGTCCCAGCATGGTTCAGGTGAAGACCAACCCAACAGTACAACTCCCACTTTCCCCAGTGCTGGTGCCAGTGCCCCATGAATCGAAACCCATTTCTACCACACCAATCTTTGAGCCCACATTTAACTCTCTTATCTTATTTATTCTACTCCAATTTGCTTGCGGCTCAGGTAAGAGTCATAAAGTTATACAGCACAGAAACAGGCCCTTCAGCCCATCATGTCTGTACCGGCCATCAAACACCTAACTATTCTAATCCCATTTTCCAGCACTTGGCTCATAGCCATGTATGCTATGGCGTTTCAAGTGCTCATCTAAATACTTCTTAAATGTTGTGAGGGTTCCTGCCTCCACCAACTCTTCAGGCAGTGCGTTCCAGATTCCAACCACCCTCTGGGTGAAAAAATTTTTCCTCAAATCCCCTCTAAACCTCCTGCCCCTTACATTAAATCTATGCCCCCTGGTTATTGACACCGCTGCTAAGGGAAAACATTTCTTCCTATCTAACCTATTAATGCCCCTCATAATTTTGCATACCTCAATCATGTCCCCCCTCAGCCTTCTCTGCTCTCAGCAAAACAATCCTAGCCTATCCAGTCTCTCTTCATAGCTGAAAATCTCCAGCCCAGGCAACATCCTGGTGAATCTCCTCTGCACCCTCTCCAGTGCAATCTCATCCTTCCTACAGTGTGGTGACCAGAACTGTACACACTGTACTCTAGCTGTGGCCTAACTAGCGTTTTATACAGCTCCATCATAACCTCCCTGCTCTTATATTCTATGCCTCGGCTAATAAAAGCAAGTATCCCATATGCCTTCCTAACCACCTTATCTACCTGTGCTGCTGCCTTCAGTGATCTATGGACAAGTACACCAAGGTCCCTCTGACCCTCTGTACTTCCTAGGGTCCTACCATCCATCGTATGTCCCCTTGCCTTGTTAGTCCTCCCAAAATGCATCACCTCACACTTCTCAGGATTAATTTCCATTTTCCACAGCTCCGTCCATCCTACCAACTCATCTAGATCGTCCTGTAATCCAAGGCTTTCCTCCTCATTATTTATGACACCACCAATTTTCGTGTCATCTGCGACCTTACTGGTCATACTTCCTATATTCACGTCTAAATCATTAATGTACACTACAAACAGCAAGGGACCCAGCACAGATCCCTGTGGTACACCACTGGTCACAGACTTCCACTCGCAAAAAAAAATCCTTGACCATTAGCCTCTGTCTCTTGCCACTAAGCCAATTTTGGATCCAATTTGCCATATTGCCCTGGATCCATGGGCTTCTTAATCAATCCCCCATGCGGGACCTTATCAAAAGCCTTACTGAAGTCCATGTAGACTCCATCAACTGCTTTACCCTCATCTACACATCTAGTCACCAGAGACTGGATCCAGAGATTATCTTTGAGGTTCTGCTTTTTAATTTAGCCCCTAGCTGTTCATACGCCCTATGCAGAACCTCTTTCCTAGTCCTATTTATGTCATTGGTACCCATGTGGACCATGACAATTGGATCCTCTCCCTCCCGTTGCAAGTTCCTCTCCAGTCCTGAGCAGATGTCCCGAATCCTCGCACCAGGCAGGCAACAAAAGCCTTCTGGACTCTCTCTTGACTGCAGAGAATGGTGTCTATCCCCCTGACAATACTGTCCCCTACTATCACTACATTCCTATTTATTCCCCCCTCTTGAATAGTTTCCTGTACCATGGTCAGTTTGCTCATCCACCCTGTTGCCCCCAATCTCATCCAGACAAGCTCAAAGAACCTCAAACCTCTTGGACAATTGCAAGGGCTAAGGCTGCTCCACTTCTGCCTGCTTGATCCCCTTTCCTACTTTACTTGCAGTCATATCCTCCTGTTCTTGAGCACTGACCAAATCAGAAGATCCTATCCTATGGGGTGTGACTGCCTTCTGGAACAAAGCGTCTAGGTAACTTTCCCCATCCTGATGCATCGCAGTGTCTGTAGCTCGGCCTCGAGCTCCAAATCTGAGCCAAAGCTCCTCAAGCAGAAGACACGTACTGCAGCTGTGGTTGCTGTGAATCACAGTGGAGTCCACGAGCTCCCACATACTGCAGCACATCACCTGCCCTGTCATCCTTATTGTGTTCTAAATAATTAATTCTTTATTTACTTAATTAATAGCCAAAGACTTGCAGGTTGATAGGTAAATTGGCCATTATCAATTGCCCCTAGTATAGGCCTGTTTCAGTGCTGTATCTCTAAATAAATAAATAAAAAGTTTTAATTAATGCCTCTCCCCACCAGCATTTACTGCACTAATTTAAACCTTGGTAATACAATAAACCATACTGCTTAAATTAAAACAGAACAGTAGACTCACCAAATTCTTACTTCCCTTCTGCTTACCTATCTTAATTAATTATAAGGTAGCTACATAAATCATAATTTTACATTTTTTTAATTTACAGCTATTAACACTATTAACACAAGCACCCTAACAGCAGTGTACTAACCTAGCTATTTACAGTTATTCACTAACCAATCACCTTACAGCTTTCCTGTGATGTCACTGTTTGAATTTTTTTCAAACTCAGTCAGCGCGCACCGACTCCAGAAGCTGTTTCGATGTTCCTTCATTGTCACTGGGTCAAATTTCTCCCTCCCTAACAGACTTGTGCATGTACCTAGACCAAAGACTGCAGCAGTTCATGGAGTATCTCACCACTACCTTCTCAACAGCAATTAGGGCTGGGCAATAAATGCTGGCCTTGCCAGTGATGGCCACATCTCATGAACAAATAAAAAAATATATAACAACTTTAACGCAGAGAAATGTCCCAAGGTGTTTTACAAGGGTGTAAGCAGAAACAGAGCAGTACAGTAAAAGGCAGGTGAAGTTCCACTTAAACTTTGTAGTGCTTTGGTCAGGCCAGCTCCTAGTATTAACTCCAGTTTTGCCAGAAGTATTCAAACATTTTAGAACAGTGACAAATGAAACCTGGAAAATCTAACCTAAAGGAACCACTTGCTGACAGCTTCAGAATTCAGGTAACTAGATTCCTAAATGGGAGAAATGCTCACATTGCAGTCCAAAGGAATGCTGTGTATCCCTTTCCTGCCCTCCACTGACTCACAGTTGATGGAAAAATCACTTGAAGATCAGGAAATATCCAACAGCCTTAGATGATATGCTATGATGGCAGTGGGATTAGAACTATTGCAATTAGGATCATTGTAGCCAGCCATTTACTGAGATAAGCTACTCCTCAATTGTGAAAGAACTAATTTTCTTTGTAAAACTGTGCATGAGAGAGGAAAATTACATATTAGAAATAGTTTTACTATTATTTTTACTATTGTTAGTTGTAGATATACATGACACATTGGTGAGATTGTGTAAACATTTCTATACCAAAGTTTTGGATTTGACAGACTAAAACATGTTAAAAGGTGGGATATTGAAAAAAGATGGCTGTTGTTTTGACATCTGGTGCTTGGTCAGCATGAAAGGCTCAGTTTTCATTCGCTGCTTGAAGGATGGAAACAAGCTGGCACAGTTATAAAAGACAACAAAACCAACTTTTGCACAGCGAATCTATAGGCCCATTTAATCCAAGCTGTTCCAAGAATGATAATTAAGTCCTTTAAGATTTTCTTCTTTGCATATATTTTATGTACACTGTACTTTTACTATTTACTGAGTTTTGTGCTTCATATTGCTGTTGTATTGTAAATAAGGTCAGCAGCTGTGTTAGTCTACAAAAATTCCACTCTCGGTGATTACATTTGCCATGTTAAGAAGAGCTTGAATAGTGCATTGCAAGCCAATATTAAATCCAGTAAGCAGATTATGGCAAGTCGAAGAATTGTCGGTCGCTTAAGCATGCACCTCTAAGGACAAAGTGCAATAAATATACATCTTTCTTATTGAACAGGATACATTCCATTTGAGAACCAATTTTAGACTGTTGAAAGAAATGTATTTTCTTAAAAATGGTGGCACCGGACCAACTTTAGCTGTACCTTAGCTATGGTGCCCAGGATTGCATGATGATTAGCTCATACTCCTGCTTCTTAAAGCATTCTAGCATAGGGGTTCTCCAAACTAGTTCTTGCCCAAAATGAAAAACTCCAGCACCTGAGTTTACAACTTTAGTGGGATCTCAAGATCAAGATACACATCAAGCTGCACCCCAAGTTGTCCATCATCAACTGTTATATCAAAAATGCAGTCTGACCAGTGTTGCCATCTCAAACTTAATTTAACACTCTGTGGGAGACAGGGAAGAAAGATGGGCATTGGGGCCTCATCGTTTCACTTATGCCAAATACCCTAAGGATGAAGTAACTCACATCCAAAGTGTTTTTACTTTGCTATGCCTAAAAATGTGACTTAGTTGTCCCTTTCAACTCCTTCAAAAGAGCAGCCTGGGCTTTACCCTACACCAGAAACCTCTTGCACTTTATTTGAACTTAAAAAGAATGCATCATTAAATTTTCTAGAGAATGAATAAACAAGACTCCACCAGGGACCTGTAGAACTGGTTAAAATGTGTCTGGTTAAATACTACTGAAACTGCTGTTGGTAGATTATCCCACACAATTTTACTTCTTCTTTGGCCTCCTTATCTCGAGCGACAATGGGTAAGCGCCTGGAGGTTGTCAGTGGTTTGTAGAGCAGCGCTTGGAGTGGCTATAAAAGCCAATTCTAGAGTGACAGACTCTTCCACAGGTGCTGCAGATAAAATTGGTTGTCAGGGCTGTTACGCAGTTGGCTCTCTCCTTGCGCTTTTGTCTTTGTTCCTGCCAACTAAGTCTCTTCGACTCACCACACTTTAGCCCCGCCTTTATGGCTGCCCGCCAGCTCTGGCAATCGCTGGCAACTGACTCCCACGACTTGTGATCAATGTCACAGGACTTCATGTCGCGTTTGCAGACGGCCGGTGGGTCTGATACCAGTGATGAGCTCACTGTACTTGGGGATCCAGCCATCTTCCATGCGGCTCACATGGCAAGCCATCTCAAGCGCACTGGCTCAGTAGTGTGTATAAGCTGGGGATGTTGGCCGCCTCGAGGACTTCTGTGTTGGAGATACGTTTCTGCCACCTGATGCCAAGGATTCTCTGGAGGCAGCGAAGATGGAATGAATTGAGACGTCGCTCGTGGTTGACATACGTTGTCCAGGCCTCGCTGCCATAGAGCAAGGTACTGAGGACACAGGCCTGATACACGCGGACTTTTGTATTCCGTGTCAGTGCACCATTTTCCCACACTCTCTTGGCCAGTCTGGACATAGCAGTGGAAGCCTTTCCCATGTGCTTGTTGATTTCTGCATCGACAGGTTACTGGTGATAGTTGAGCCTAGGTAGGTGAACTCTTGAACCACTTCCAGAGCATGGTCGCCGATATTGATGGATGGAGCATTTCTGCTGTCCCATGATGTTCGTTTTCTTGAGGCTGATGGTTCGGCCAAATTCGTTGCAGGCAGCCGCAAACCTGTCAATGAGACTCTGCAGACACTCTTCAGTGTGAGATGTTAATGCAGCATCATCAGCAAAGAGGAGTTCCCTGATGAGGACTTTCCGTACTTTGGTCTTCGCTCTTAGATGGGCAAGGTTGAACAACCTGCCACCTGATCTTGTGTGGAGGAAAATTCCTTCTTCTGAAGACTTGAACGCATGTGAGAGCAGCAGGGAGAAGATGATCGCAAACAGTGTGGGTGCGAGAACACAGCCCTGTTTCATGCCACTCAGGATAGGAAAGGGGTCTGATGAGGCGCCGCTATGCTGAATTGTGCCTTTCATATTGTCATGGAATGAGGTGATGATACTTAGAAGCTTTGGTGGACATCCGATCTTTTCTAGTAGTCTGAAGAGACCACGTCTGCTTACGAGGTCTTTGGTGAGATCAATGAAAGCAACATAGAGGGGCATCTGTTGTTCGCGGCATTTCTCCTGTAGCTGACGAAGGGAGAACAGCATGTCAATGGTCGATCTCTCTGCTCGAAAGCCACACTGTGCCTCAGGGTAGACACACTCGGCCAGCTTCTGGAGCCTGTTTAAAGCAACTCGAGCGAAGACTTTCCCCACTATGCTGAGCAGGGAGATTCCACGGTAGTTGTTGCAGTCACCGCGGTCACCTTTGTTTTTATAGAGGGTGATGATATTGGCATCGCGCATGTCCTGTGGTACTGCTCCCTCGTCCCAGCACAGGCAAAGCAGTTCGTAGAGTGCTGAGAGTATAGCAGGCTTAGCACTCTTGATTATTTCAGGGTAATGCCGTCCTTCCCAGGGGCTTTTCCGCTGGCTGGAGAATCAATGGCATCACTGAGTTCTGATTTTGTTGGCTGTACATCCAGCTCATCCATGACTGGTTTGTACTGGAGTTCCCCAGGGATCCAGTGTTGGGACCGTTGCTTTTCCTGATATGTATTAAGGACCTAGTCCTTGGTGTGCAGGGCACAATTTCAAAGTTTGCAGTTGATACGAAACTTGGAAGCATTGTGAACTGTGAGGAGGATGGTGTAGAACTTCAAAAGGACATAGACAAGTTGGTGGAATGGGCAGACAGGCGGCAGATGTAGTTCAATGCAGAGAAATGTGAAGTGATTCATTTTGGTAGGAAGAACGTGGAGAGACGATAAAGGTAAAGGATGCAATTCTAAAGGGGGTGCAGGAGCAGAGGGACCTAGGTGTAAATGTGCATAAGTCATTGAAGGTGGCAGGACAGGTTGAGAGTGCGGTTAATAAAGCATAGTATCCTGGGCTTTATTAATAGGGGCATAGCGTACAAGAGCAAGGAAGTTATGTTGAATTTGCATAACACACTAGTTCGACCTCAGCTGGAATACTGTGTCCAATTCTGGGCGCTGCATTTGAGGAAAGAGGTGAGGGCATTGGAGAGTATACAGAAAAAATTCACGAGAATGGTTCCAGGGATGAGGAATTTCAGTTATGAAGTTAGATTAGAGAGTTGGGACTGTTTTCCTTGGAGAGGTGAAGGCTGAGAGGTGATTTAATAGAGGTATTCAAAATCATGAGGTGTCTGGACAGAGTAGACAGAGAACTGTTCCCATTTGTGAAAGGATCGAGAACGAGAGGGCACAGATTTAAAATCTTTGGTAAGAGAAGCAAAAGTGACATGAGGAAAAACTTTTTCTCGCAGCAAGTGGTCAGGGTCTGGAGTGCGCTGTCTGAGAATGTGGTGGAGGCAGGTTCAATTGAAGCATTCAAAGGGGAATTGGGCAATTATATGCAAGGGAATTCTCCTCTGCAGCCTCTCAAGGATCCTCACATCCTTCCTGAAGTGTGGTGACCAGAACTGAATGCATTACTCCAGTTGGGGCCTAACCGGAGCTTAATAAAGGTTCAGCATAACTTCCCTGTTTTTGTACTCAATACCTCTATTTATGAAGCCCAAGATCCCATGCGCTTTACTAACTACTCTCTCAATATGTCCTGCCATCTTGGTGACATACAAAGATGCACATACACCCCCAGGAGGGAGACATACATTGGTGTCCCCCACGTGTCGGTATACAAGCTACTACCTTTTGATTCATGTTAATGACCTGGACTTGGATATACAGGGCACAATTACAATTTTTACAGATGATATGAAACTAAAATGTAGTAAATAATGAAGATATTAACAGGCTTCACTAAGACTTGGGTAAAGTAGTCAGACAGATGGAAGTTGAAATTTAACGCAGATAAGTGTGAGGGGATACGTTTTGGCAGGAATCTACATTCTTCCAGTGGTGGAGAAAATGAATGTTTAAGGTGCTGGATGGGGTGCTAATCAAACATACTGCTTTGCCCATGATGGTGTTGAGCTTGGTGAACATATCCTCCCAGTAGAAGTTTTCAGTATTTTTTTTATTTAGAGATACAGCACTGAAACAAGCTCACCGAGTCTGTGCCGACCAACAACCACCCATTTATACTAACCCTACAGTAATCCCATATTCCCTGCCACCTACCTACACTTGGGGCAATTTACAATGGCCAATTTACCTATCACCTGCAAGTCTTTGGCTGTGGGAGGAAACCGGAGCACCCGGCGAAAACCCACGCGGTCACAGGGAGAACTTGCAAACTCCGCACAGGCAGTACCCAGATTCGAACCAGAGTCCCTGGAGCTGTGAGGCTGCAGTGCTAACCACTGCGCTGCCCTCTTTGATACTTATATGGGTTGTCACCAGGTTTCTTGGAGGCACCCAAGATCACGTCGTTGGCACCAGCTGGACCTCATCGTCACAAGGCGAGCCTCCTTAAACAGCGTTCAAATCACACGCAGCTTCCACAGTGCGGACTGCGACACCGACCACTCCCTGGTGTGCAGCAAGGTTAGACTCAAACCAAAGAAGCTGCATCACTCCAAGCAGAAGGGTCACTCGCGCATCAACACGAGCAGAATTTCTTATCCACAGCTGTTACGTAAATTTCTAAATTCACTTGAAAAAGCCCTTCAAAACAATCCCACAGGGGATGCAGAGACCAAGTGGGCCCACATCAGAGACACCATCTATGAGTCAGCAATGACCACATATGGCAAACGTGTGAAGCGGAATGCAGACTGGTTTCAATCTCACTTTGAAGAGCTGGAACCTGTCATAACCGCTAAGCGCATTGCACTGCTGAACTACAAGAAAGCCCCCAGCGAGTTAACATCCATAGCACTTAAAGCAGCCAGAAGTGCTGCACAAAGAACAGCCAGGCCCTGCGCAAATGACTACTGGCAACACCTATGCAGTCATATTCAGCTGGCCTCAGACACCGGAAACATCAGAGGAATGTATGATGGCATTAAGAGAGCTTTTGGGCCAACCATCAAGAAGATCGCCCCACCTTAAATCTAAATCAGGGGACACAATCACTGACCAACGCAAGCAAATGGACCGCTGGGTTGAGCACTACCTGGAACTGTACTCCAGGGGAAATGTTGTCACTGAGACCGCCCTCAATGCAGCCCAGTCTCTGTCAGTCATGCATACAAACCTTCCTCCAGCCTGAAAAACAATGTCATGCAGGCCCTCACCTGCCAAGAATGAGGCACATTAATTTTGCCACATGGACATTAAATTTCAAATTGTTGCTGGGAAGAGAAGGCCTGTTACAAGGACTGCCAGACCTTGGCTGGAAAAAAACACATTTACATACTAACAGACATTGAAGGCAGGGAAGTGCATTCTATTCCCTGCTAAGATGATACAATACACATAGCCAAGACGTGGTCAGACCCAGTTAGTCACATGACTAACCTGCTTAGCAACCTGGGTTTCTGAATTGTACAGTTTGAACTGAGAGTCTGCAGAAAGCAGAAAGTCCTGGACTGAAGACTTCCTGTCTGTTCTCATCTCTTTCTCACAAGCCTCTGAATCCAATGAAGATACATGAACCCCAAGAGAGAAAAGTCTCCAACAAACAAGGTTCAAGAAGAATACTGGGCCCCAACGAAAAGCAAGATCTACCTACAATCAATCAAGGACTCTACAGTGAGTTTCAAGAACCATAACAACAACTCTTCAGATACTGCCTCAAATCTTTCCACTTTATTTTTCTTCTGTTCTTTTCTGTCCCTACTTGCATGTGTGCATCGCGTATGCATGCCAGCCTGGGGTGCAGCGTGTATCCGTAGGCATTCACCAAATTATAGTTTAAGTTTAATAAATTTCAATTTTTCTTCTTTAAACCTAAGAAAGCCTGTTTGTGCTGGTTTCTTTGCCTTATAATTGGAAAGCGGTGAAAAAGGATTTACCAAGGGGGAAGCTAAAAACACGGTGTGTTTAAAATTAAACCGTTATGATAAGACCAGGTGAAGGCTGAAAGGGAACCCCAGACCTCTTTCTCACCTGGTCGTAACAATCCATTAAACACTAGTCTTTGTTTCCTGTCACTCGGCCAACTTTGTATCCATGTTGCTACCATCCCTTTTATTCCATGTATCCATGTTGCTACCATCTTGTTTAGTCCCTTCGAAAACCTGGTCTGTATCCTGCTGGGCATCTCCTTGACTGTCTGGATCACCCTTCTACTGATCTTCAGCATTGTACCTGCCATCACTGGTGTGTCCTTTGGCATCCGCAAGCACTACATGAAAACCCTGCTCAAAATCTTTGAGCGGGCAACACTGCTGATAGAAAGAGGAGCCCACGAGAGAAAACACCTGATCTACAAAACCAACTCTAATGGTATAATAATGAAGGAACCCACATCTCTGAAGGAGGAGATAAAGGAGATGCAACAGAATGGGAGCAACAGATCCCCGGACAGCCGGAAGTTTGAAATGTCGGATATCTTCTACTCCTGCAGGAAGGGTGTCGAGACCAATGTGGACAGTGATGTATCAAAACGATTCACTGCAGAAGAGTTGAAATCTTGGAATTTGATGATGAGAACTAATAATAATTTTCAGTGCATCAGCCTTCGCCTGACTGTCCTGTGGGGGCTGGGTGTCTTTGTATGGTACTGTTTTCTACTTCCACTGAGGGTTACCCTGGCAATTACTGGCATTAGCTTGTTGGTGATTGGAATGACCATGGTGGGATATTTATCGAACGGCTGTTTATTTATTTATTTATTTAGAGATAGAGATAGAGATCAGAGGACAGAGATCGCATTCTTGTTACAAGAAGGCTGAGCGAACATGTAAGAGACTAGGCTAAGCTTCCAATTCTGATTTTCCCAAAAGGAACGTGTATTAATTAATAAAAAACACAAACTATAACGGCTCCAAATTGTTATCCACAGCATATGACAGCAATGCTTCTTTAAATTACATGTCAACTTGCATGAAATAAGACATCTGAAATCAGATGATTGATGGTAAATGTATCTTATGAAAACATGCTTTTTATGAAATGCTTAACACTGAATATTTGAGCATTCTTTTATCAGAAATATGATTTGCAGAATAACATTCAACTTGAGTTCTATGTTTGTCAGCAAGGCTTCTCCCCGCCCTTCCTCCACACCCAGCGAACAACTGGGACGCAATTACCTTTGCATGGTGCAAGTCTACGCCATACATGGAAAGCATCTTGGCATTTTCCAGAAATTGAGCATCAGCCTGGGCTGGAGTTAAACCCCTGGTATAGAAACAAGGAAGATAAATGTAAAAACATAAGGACACATGGTTATGTGGTCAGTTCCCTCTTCAAAAAAACTTGGCTAATTAAGCAGTTCAGATCATTTTCCATAAATTATTTGCAGCATACTTTTTTTTTTAAAATGTGATTAGAGTAGATTACCTGACGAATTAGTAACTGCAAAGGTGCAATCGGCCAAATGGCCTCTTCCTGTGATGTGATTTCTATGATTGCAATTTGGGCAATTTAAGACTGTTTTGCTCATTCAGAATTAAAATACAATATAAAGATATAAATTTTCAATCATTTCTGCTCAGTACATGTTTAAGTAATGTTCGGCCCAAATGTAGACACTTTCAAAAAAATAAGTACAACTTTACCAGAGTCTTCTGCATTTATTCTTCATTATGCAAATCATCCACATAGCAGAAGAAAACTGACCCAGCAATGAGTCGGGGGAATGGAGGAGAATCAGTTATGGGACAGTTGCTTAAATCTGTTAGGAACAGAGTGACTTGAATATTTGAACAAGTAGAGTTCATCAAAGAGAGGTCACATCTAGTTGAATTTTTGCAGAGGGCGCTAACATGACAGATAGCAGAATATCTATAGGTCAAGTAGTTTTTCCCACCTCTTACCACCTGCTGCAGGCCTAATCTGGCAGCTATTTCCTTCAGGACTCAGCCAGCTCAGTCAGTACTGGTGCTATCGAGCTATTCTGAGTGATGGACACCGAAGTCCCCGACCCAGGGCGGAACTTTAAAAAATGCACGCCAAAGAGCTGCTATGATTCCAAGCGCGGCGGCTCATTTAAATAGTCGGGACGGGCTGCTGCCCCCGATCATGTGGAGGGGTGGGCTACCAGTCCCCGGCAATGGCGTCAGCTGCCTGTGCACAGGCGCTGATGCCATTTTTAAAGGGCTGTTAGCCCTACCAGCAAATTTAAATATTTAAAGAAAGATTAAATGAAATTAAATAAATACATCTCTTTTGCCCCTCTCCCACCCCCCATAACAATTTAATTAATTATTTGCCCTTCCCCCCAACACTTACCTTTACCATCTGACCTTCCCCCACCCCAACTACACAAACTTTAAACAATAACCCTTCCCCCCCACCATCCCCTACACCCGTGACGTTAATTTGACCCCGTTTCCACTCTCCCCCCACCCACACTGAGAAACTTACCTCCTACCCCCCTCCCCACCAGTGTCGCACCTCGTTTCCCCGGATGGGGATCTGAAGGCATGGCAGTACCTGGTGCTGGGATGAAGATGCTGCTTAAAATCCAGCCCCCAGAGTACATTCTGTGTCCTTGCTTGTAAAGCAGATTTACTTCCCAAAAGGACATTAGTGAACCAGATGGGTTTTTACAACAATCCAGTAATTTCCTGGTCACCATTACTGATGCTAGCTTTTTATTCCAGACTTATTTCATTTACTGAGTTTAAATTCCCCAGCTGCCATAGTGGGATTTGAACTCATGGCTGCGGATTGTCACTAGTCAAGTAACATAATCACTGTGCTATCATACTGGCATGACCCATCATCACATAAATATGAATGATTTCAATGTTCTGTTCACACAGCCAATGATGAGTCAATGTTGAAACTTGAACATTGTGGTATTCCTGAATTACATTTTGTGGAACATGGAGAATGCTGCTCTTTTCCCAACACTGAAAATAGATCGATGAGGTTTTTTTTCCTAATCAAACATTGTTGAGCATATTTCTTCTAACATTTGATTCTCTCATACTGGAATGGAGCACAACACACATTTTGATTGCAGGGTTGCTTTATGTTTGAAAGAAATCAATTTTGAACATCCCTGTAACTAAGATCACCTTCCTGACAATACTGCAATGTCAGGATCTTGTGCTGAGTTGAGAACAGATTTCACACTTAAAAAAAAAAACCTCTTTTATGACATTCTTTTGTGATGACTAGGAAAGGTCCATCACATTCTACTTCAATTATGAAACAGGAATCAGGGCCCTCCAATGGCTCAGCTAGATAAGGCATAACTAACCAAAACACACAAACCAAGTTCCATCCTTGGTCTGTGATAATGGTAGGGGTGCTTGGATTGGTCTCTGTGCACAGTTTAGGGAGGGGGGGGGAAAGTCAACCAGGGTTCCTCTCCTGGAAGCTGATAGAAATCAGATAAGAACAGGAATGGACTCAATTTGTGATGCTTCATGTGGTTGAATAGCCTGCAAACATTCACTTCTGCAATTCTCAAAGATGACCAAAGTTCACCAATACACAACTATGAAATGGCAAAAAGCTTTGCAACTGGAATGCAGTGTAAAAACGCAAGCAGAACTCCACGTCATATTAAGAACGTTGAAGGATAAGATTTTGAATATTTAACAGAATTGGCAAATGGTGATTTCAAACATTTCCTGGCTTAGAAGGCAACAACTTTTTGTTGGGAATAGTCCAGACTATGCAGCATAATGGGAGGCAATGACACCATGCATGGTGCAAATTTCTTAAAGGAACATCGTTCTCTAGGAAGCATCACATGCTTTCTTCCCACTCTGGTGGAACTACAACAATATGCTATTGAATAAAGAAAAGTTATTTGTACAATTACGCTTCAAATTCACAAATGAAATATGTTCAAAAGTAATGAAGTTACTTTAAGCTTGCATAGGACCCTGGTCAGGCTGCACTTAGTGTACTGTGCACAGCTCTGATCTCCATACTATGAAAGTGATACAGAAGCACTGGAAAAAGTGCAATGATGATTTATAAAGATGGTACCAGAATTGAGAGATTACAGCTATAGGGGAAAAATTGAACAGGTTGGGGTTTTTTCATGTAGAAAAAAAAAAGTTAGAGATGACCTGATAGAAGTCTTTAAAATTCTGAATGGGTTGGACAGAATAACTGTGGAAAGAAAGTATCCACTTTAGAGAATCCAAAGCTAAGGACCACAAATACAAGATAGTTACTAATAAATCCAATAAGGAGATTTTTTTAATTCAGTGTTTTGAATGTGGAATGCACAACCACAGGAAATAGTTAGGAAAATAGCTTAGATGGTTTCAAAAGGAAACTAGACGAGTACATGAGAATAAAAGGATTAAAAAAAAATGCTGAATGGTTGAGATGAGAATCTAAATGGGAGGAAACTCATGTGGAATATAAACATTAGCACAGGCTAATGGGGCTGAATGCCCCATTTCTGTGCTGTGTTTGTATGTAATTCTATGTAAAATCTACCTATGAAGAGTCTCCAGCAGGATACAGAGGGGACCAAGAAATTCTCTCCCCTCTGGTACAACATCCAGCACAGACGCTGCAGTCAATTGCAAAGTACAGCACAAATGAAATTTATAGTACTCCTGCTCACTTGCCAAACTGTCACGTACTTGCTGGGAAATTCAGGGGATTTCCATACAAAATTGTGCATTTTGTTTAGTGGTTGTACTCTTGCTTATGAGTCAGGAGACTGTGGGCTGAAACCCCCAATCCACCACTTAATCTAGACTGACTTTTCAGTGTAGAATTGAGGGAACTGTCAGAAAGGCCACCTTTCAGATGAAACCAAGTCTGCCTGTTCAGGTAGATGTCAAAACTACCATGGAGGTTTTTTCAAAGAGCAAAAGTTGTCCTGGGCAAATATTTGCTCAAACGAAGCCACCAAAAAACAGATTAACTGGTCATTCATCTCATTGGTGTTGGTGGGACCTTGCTGCAAACTGACTGCCATGTTTTCCTCCTCAAAAATCAACAACAAACCTTGACAACAATTAGTGCATTTAAAAAAAAAATAAAGTTAGTTTATGCAGTACCATATAATTTAAAATATATTACTATTCGGAGAATAGTCCAGCAAATCTTATGCTTCAGTCAAGTAGCCCATCTTCATTCCCATGCTACAGTCCTCATGATTCCCCACAAGTGTCTAATTACTTAGCAAGATTCAACAACTAGATGTGCATAAGAGATGATGAAAAAAATAGCATCAACTTGTACCTGTGAGTTTTATGCAATTCAAAGATTTTTTCTTCCAATTCCTTTGTCTGGTTTGGAGCAAACTGTAATTCTGAGACATAACCTGCTTTGTGTTCATCGGCATCATAGTCCCCAAGTTCTGCTTGCAACGTGCAAGAACCAAGAAGGGCATGAGTTACGAAAGAACATGGCAAACGACCACATACGATATCTTGGCGGAGTTGAAGGCATAAGTAATATCTGCAGGAGATAGTAGAGGAGATGGTGGGTTTGGAACAGAAAAAGAATGTCCTCTTCAGTACTGTATAAACCAATTTTCACAATATTGATTTTATTACTGTGCCACTGTTGGTCTAAGTAGAGCTGCCAAAAGCAGCAATTTACTGGAATTAGCTGTTTGGTCATTCTTCAAACCTACCAGATGAAGACTTCAGCAGAGGTATCATGATGCTGAACCAAACAATACAGTAATAAAGCTACACTATTAAGAAAAGTTTTGTTTCTTCAACATAATAGACTACAAAATTTCAGAGTGAGCCTTATTTTCGTGTATTTTATATCTGCTATTTAGTACGAAAATAAAGCCACGGTGAATGGAAGGCCAAATACAAATTTCAGGTCTTAAACTTCGTTTGTTAAACTCATTCATGAAAATTTAACACCGATAAAACTACCCAACTCATTAAAAAGAAAAATTTAAAATAAAAAAAGGTTTATACACATTATTTCCCTCCTAATCCTTTGCTTGGTTATTTATTTAATTTCAATAAACATTATTTCTGCATTATTGATGCCATCAACTTGTGTATATGGAGGATTCCCTGTTAATAATCCTGAGGACATCCTGATTGCACTTTCAAGGCTACCAACGAAATAATAAAAAACAAATGCTATTTTTGCAAAAGCACAGCAACATAAATAATTTGCTTATACATCAACAAATACAGAAAAAGTGTAACATACAGAATTCTCAGAACACTGTTTGGAGTGCACAGAATGCTGGAACATGACAGACATAATTCTAATAAGTTTGTGGACTCCCTGGGACTACCTTGCAGACCCCAGTATGAAAACCTATGCCTTGCAATGCTTAGAAGGGTACTTTTCAGCCCGTTGTGTCCCTAAGGCCCGACCATTCATTCTGGAGCATAGATTCACAACAAATACGTTGCACTTGCTCAATGAAATCAATTTTGGCAGCCTGACAGCGGAAACACTGCCAGACAAATCTGCATCCTCAGTGTACAGGGCTCAACAAAGTGAATTCATTCAAAGGAAATTTTTCACCATAAATTCAAACTCCAGAACCCAAGAAAAGTCAAATGGAAAAAGTACATCTGGACAAACAAAGCTCATCCCTCTCCTTATTTTTTTAAAAAGGCACTTAACTGCATTTCAGAGTATAAACATTTTTGCGCATTACCTTGCTTCGAGCTTTAAAACATTTATCACTTTTTTGCATAACAGAAGACTGTTTTCTATGTCCAAATGAAATTAATTTTCACTGATACCAATTCATGCTCCAAGGTTCCACTTTCTTAGAATAACCTGAAGCAAGAGTTTTCACTTACCTTACTTATGCCAATTAATAATTAAATATTTAGATGATGTTCTCCACAGCCACCCCTTTCTAGATTGTAACCCCTAAACTTGCTCTAATCTTTCCTCATAGCTCATCCTACACTGGCATTAGGGGACTTTTTTAAATTTCCCACCAAGATTTTAGGAGAGACTATTAAGAATGTTAGAACCCCACTTGTTATTATTGATCACAGAACTACACAGCTGAAATCACATCTAGTCAGTACGCTGTCAAAGAATAGACAAATTTCCATCCCATATAAAACTCAAAATAATCCACACAAACAAAAAAATAGAACTGAAAATCTGCAAAAGTCCTGTATTAGCATCTGTAAAGAGGATAAGTAGATAAAGCATATCTTCAATGCTAGTTCTATATCTGAAACAATAACTTGTCATTTTTCTTTACAGATCTGTTGTGCATTTGAAACATTTTCCATATTTAGTTTGACATCAAACTATTTACTTTGCAGTTTTGTTAGTGCAGTTCCAATGTACTTTGTCTCAATGGAGTAAAGTAACACTTTTTATACAATGCCAAGCTAGTTTATTTTTTTTAAATTGAAGCACAGGTTGACATTTTAGAAGATTAAATGTAGAAAATATTTTCACAAGAATTTGCTCATCTAATTTAAAGCATTTATACCTTGTGATGTCTTCAGTTAACTGTGAAGGATCAGGAGGATAGAATTTTACATTAAAGGAAAACTGCCAAGGACAACCTGCAATAAAATACAAATTGTATTTGTAAGATATGAGGCAAATCATAGAGTCATTACAGCACAGAAGGAAGTCATTTGGCCCATCGAATCCATGCCAACTTTCTGTAGAACAATTTAGTCAGTCCCATTCTCCTGTCTCTATCCACATAGCCCTGCAAGGTAATTTCCATGAAGTGCCCTTCCAATTGCCCTTTGAAATCATTCATTGCCTCTCCCTCATAGGCAGTGATTTCCAGGTCATTACCACTCGCTGCGTAAAAAAGGTTTTCTTCATGTTGCCATTTTTTCTTTTGCCAATCACCTTAAATCAATGTCCTCTGGCTCTGGATCCTTCTACCAATTGGAACAGTTTCTCCCTATCTACTCTATCCAGACCCCTCCAGACCTCTGTCAAATCTCCTCTTAATCTTCGCTAAGGAGAACAGCCCAGCTTCTCCAACCTAACCACATAACTCCCTCATCCCTGGAATCAGTCTCATGAATCTTTCCTGCACCCTCTCTAATGCCTGAACATTCTTCCTGAAGTGTGGTGCCCAGAACTGGACACAATACTCCAGCTGAGGCCTAACCAGAGCTTTATAAAGCTTCAGCATAACCTCCCTGCTTTTATTATAAATACCTCTGTTTATGAAGCCCAAGATCCCATATGCACATGAATCCCCAGGTCCTTCTGTCCGTGCACACCCTTTAGAATTATGCTATTAAGTCTATATTTCCTCTCCCCATCTCTTCTGCAAAAATGCATCACCAGCTTCTGTTAAATTCCATCTGCCATATGAGCTCCCATTCTTCTACCCTATCTATGTCCTGTTGCAGTCAATTGGTAACTGTCTGCCACACCTCTAAGTTTGGTATCAGCAAATTTTGAAATGTTCCAATATCTAAATCATTTATATATATATATATATATATAATATATATATGGGGAACACCACTGTCTACCATCCTCCAGTCTGAGAAACAACCATTTATCACATTTGCTGTTTCTGTCCTTAAGCCAACATTTTATCCAAGCTGACACGGGCCCTCCTTGTCCATGAGCCTCAATTTTCTTAACCAACCTTTTATGTGGTTACTTAATCAAACACTTTCTTAAAACCCATATACATAACATCCATTGCATTCCCTTCATCAACTTTCTCTGTTATGTCATCAAAAAAACAATTAGATTAGTCAAGCATAATCTGCCTTTTACAAATCTGTGCTGGCTCTCCTTAATTAACTCAAACCTCTCCAAGTACCTGTTGATTTTTTCCAATTATTGTTTCTAAAACCTTACCCACCACTGATGTTAAACTGACCAGCTGTTGCTAGGAATGTCCTTGCACCCTTTCCAGACCAAGGGTGTCACATTAGCCACTTTCCAATCCTCTGAGACCTCCTGTCTATTTAGGGAAGGTTATGGTAAGCCCTTCTGCTATCTCCACCCTCACTTCCTTTAGCAACCTGGAATGCAAGCCATCCAGACCAGGCGACTTATCTACTCTAAGCATAGCCAGCCTTTCCAGAATATCCTGCCTATCAATTTTCACCCCATTACATCTGCCATCTCCACTTATACTGATATTTTGTCAACATCCTCTTTTTCAGTAAACACCGATACAAATTACTCATTAAGTATTCTAGCCTTACCCTGCGTCTCTAAGCATATATCACCTTCTTCATACCTAACAGGACCCACCACGCCTCTTACTATTTACATGCCGGTAGAAAATTTTTGTGTTCTCTTTTATGGTAACTGCCATTCTATTCTCATGGTCTCTCTTTGCCAATCTTATTTTCCTCTTCGCTTCTCCCTCTCAACTTATTGTATTTGGCCCGATTCTCACTTGAAGAATTCACCTGACATGCATCAAACAGCCTCTTTTTTTTGTTTCATCATATCTTTCACCTCCCTCATCACCCAAGAAGCCCTGGCTTTGGTTCCCCTACCTTTCTCTCTTGCTAGAATGTACCTAGCCTGTACTTAAAGCATCATCTCCTTAAAGATTATCCATTGTTATGAATTATGTTGTGTTATGATTGGATTGCTCTGTCACTGCTCCAAACTAGAATTGTACATATAAAGGGCTTCAGTAAGTTTCTAAACTAAGAAAAAGAGCAGCAAAATCAAGCATGAAAACTTACTCCTGATGGCACTCAATACCATAACAGAATTTGCTTACATAGTGTTATGACTGACCGCTCAAGACAAAGCCCCAATTAAAATATATGATTCTGACTATGGTGGGAGAACCGCAGTTGATTCAGTCCCGCCTCTCCACAGATCACCTAACATATCATTTTAAACCTTCTAAATTAAAGAAAACCACAGCCAAATTGTCCATCTATTAACCCCCGAATGAGGTGAATCAAACCAGGTGTCTTTAGATCAACAAATTAACTGTATAATTAGAAAAACTAAATTCTTAAACACTAATAAGATATAAACGACATTTATAAAAATAGAAAAATTGGCATCCTTGCAGATTTATGCTCCTGCCGAAGTGGAATCTTCCAATGTGGAACAGTCCAAGGTTGCTTGAAGTCCTCACAGCCGTCCGATGGGAAACAAAATGTCCAACATCCGAAACTCCAACTCCTCTTTTGTCCAGCGATGACCTCAGTTGATCAACAACTCACAAACACTTCAATGAATCAATCTGGCTTTAAAATTTTGAAGGGTGAAAAAGTGATCAGTCTAAAATTCATGTTCCTTCAGTTTAAATTATCTGACAACTCTGTTAGGTTCATGCTGGTCCAGCTATTTGAGTGTCTGTTTCCATGATCAGCCAGTTCAAAATTAAATTGTAACATTGTATCTCTTGATCCTCAGGCTCTGAGTGGCTATATCCAAGGGCAATCAGAGTGCACATTTGCAGCTGGCTGGTACTTCCACTCTGAGCGGCTGTATCCCGGGGCAACCAAGATGCACTTTCCTTGCTCACAGTCCCTGGAGTCTGTTGCCTTAAAGCAACGCTAATCCTTTCATAGCCTTAAAGGCACACCACATACTTCCCAGAAAAGAAAAAAACTACAGGATCATAACACCTCCGCGCCTGGTGGAATGAAATGCCATTCCTGAAATGCATTTCATTACAATGTGTAAAAAATACAAATTGAAAAAAAACGCTAACATTTGTTCCCGCATTTACAGATATACAATCTTCTAAAATGGTAAGATTACAGCAACAAGTACCATCAGAATATTTTCAGCATTACATTTTCAAAAGATTGTCCCAATTAACCCATTTCAAATTTATAAGCATAGTCTTCCACTTGTTTTGTGTTCTCCTTCCAAGTGTCCCTATTGTCCGTCACCTCAGCCATGTGAACTGCACAGCTAGGAGCACTGACCACTACTGGGCTCACTATTCTGAGAAGTTTCTTGAATACCCCTTCATCTATGTGGCATCACATGACACTGGAAAACCCTGACCGGTGTAACAGAAGCTGATTTTTTCTTACCCTGGGGTGTCAAAGGAATTTGACAGTATCCCTCCAACACATCTGTCTCTTTAAGACACATGGTGTTGCCCATTCTGTCCATACAGTCTTTTAAATGAGAATTTGGGTAGGAGTCTGCCTTCTTTACCGCAGTTACTTTTCTAGAGTCTATGCAAGTTTGAGCCGGCCCACCTGGTTTAAACATCAAGACCATCTGCGAATTCCAGCTGTCCTGACTCGGTTCAACTATGGTGCCCTTCAGCATGCATTGTACCTCTGCTTCCACTTGGGCCTGTCTGTCTGTCTGGACCTAAGCAGCAAGGATGTTGTTTTATCGGAATGGTTCTCCATTTATCCACATCATGTGTGGCTAAGGTTGTGCATCCCGGCTTATCCCTACAAACCTTTTGAAATGTTGCGAAAACGCTGGTTAGGACTTCATGCTGTTTTGCCTCTAAGTGTAAAACCATATTGTTTAATTTTCCTAGCCGTTCTGTATTTGCTAATCGGATAGTTAGAGGTTCAATCTGAGAACTTCCTAGGCCTGTTTCTGCCTCATCCTCACTATCTTTTTCTTTCTCAACAGTCCCAATTACTTGACATACCTGCACTGGCTTATCCTCCTCCCTGTGGTAATATTGTTTGAGCATATTAATGGGACACAACCGGTTCTTCATCTGGCAATCAGGGGGGTCAATCAAGTAATCTACTTTACCTACTCTTTTGATCACTCTATATGGGCCACTGAACTGTGCTTTTAATGGTTCTCCCTATATTGGTAACAACACTAATACTTCAACCCCTGGTTTTATGGTAGGTTGTGGTTTTCCCACCATTTGACAGGTATGGCACATCCTACAAAGTTGTCTCACATCCTTTGTAAGATCTGGCCAGTCATAATGTTGGCTTATGCGTGATTCGGTCTTCCGAATTCCCCTATGTCCTGCAAAAGGAATGTTGTGTGCTAACCTTAATAATCCTTGGCGATATTTAGGTGGTACCACTATTTGTTCAACAACTGTCCAGTCTGCATCTGCAGGTCTATGAAGCGGTCTCCATTTCCTCCTCAAAACCCCGTTTGCCATACAATAGCCTTCTGGAACTTCTTTTGCCTCAGCTTCTGACAGTCACCTGTGCTATTCGGTATATTCCTGGATCAGCATGCTGTGCTGCAATGATAGACGATCTGTTAAACATCGCATTTGGATTATCAAAATTTCCAAATAAGGTTTCAGATACTTGGCTGTCTATTTGTGATGCCCCTTTTACCTCAGACAACAGATCCTGTTTAGCCATTGCTCAGTTAACTACACACGTAGGAAATATTCCCGCAACTTGTTCCTGTAATTGCTCCATTTCCTTAATTTCACTATTCCTCTGTAACTATAGGAGAAACTAATACTTTTGATCCAGCCAAATCATTTCCTAGGAGTAGATCTTTAATGGTAAACTGTGGACAACACCTACAGTTACTATCCTAAATATTAAGTCACTCTCTGGGCATACTTTATACAAAGATACGGGTATATACTCCCCACCAATTCCATTAACTAAAACTTTCACGTTCAAGGCGCTCTCTGGTGGAAACCTTATATCTTTCCCTAGCAAGAGTGCTTGGGTTGCTCCTGTGTCCCTGCGTATAATGATAGGTTTTCTTGTCTCACTTACAGGATATGGAGTTACTCTCCCTTTGACAAAAACTCATTATAACTCTTGGGTATTTTAATCTAAACCTCTGCACTCCTTTTAGTTTTAGTATCTGGTTTCACAGCAGTCCTTAAAGATATAGCCTGGTCTGCTATACAGTCTTTTCCTCTGCACTAGCTTTGCGTGCTCCAACAAGTCCTACGGGTTTAACTCGCAATTTCCAGCACTCTGAACGAAGATGAGCCATTTTGTTGCAATGACAACACTTTGGCTTGCGAACCTCACTTTTCCTCTCAGCACCTTCCTTTCTAACGTGAGATGATGATCCTGGGGCAATCCCAGCTGTTCCTTCTTGTCCCCGGCTATTTGTCTTCTTTTCACTCTCCCACTTTCTATCCTTCTCAGGTTTATGGATATGACGGACAAAATAGGTTGGCTTATTCAGAAGCTCAAAATCATCAGCAATTTCTGCTGCTTGCCTCGCTTTCAAAACTTTCAGATTATCTATATGAGTTCTCACTACTGAAGGAATGGAGTTTTTAAACTCCAAGATAATCAATTCTTGAAGGTTCTCATATGTGGTTTCTATCTTTAATGCCCGTATCCAAAGGTCAAAATTAATTTGCTTCACCCTCTCAAATTCTAAATATGTCTGCCCAGTCAATCTCCGTAAGTTCCTAAACTTCTGACGGTAAGCTTCAGGGACTAATTCATACGCAGCAAGAATAGCCTTTTTTGCCATCTCAATCTGCAGAAGCCTCTTCAGGAAGCATGCATAAGCTTCATGAGCTCTGCCGACCAGCCTGCCCTGAATAAGCAGTGTACAGCTTTCTTTCAGCCATTTCATCTGTTTGGCTATTTTTTCAAAAAGATATGAAAAATGCCTATACGTCCCTTTCCTCGAACTTAGGACTAGCCTGTATAAATTTGAACAACTTTTCGCTGGGCCCTGATCTAAATTCAGATTCTTCCTGACCCGAGTTTTCCCTAGATTCAAGACTACCCTTTTGTGTTAGTTCCATCTCTTTCAATTTAAATTCCCTCTTTTTCTCCCTTTCCTCTTTCTGGAATTCAACCTCAAGTCTTTCCAATGCTAATGCTATGCAGAGGGACCTAGGTGTCCTTGTGCATGAATCGCAGAAGGTTGGTCTGCAGGTACAGCAAGTAATTAGGAAGGCAAATGGAATTTTGTCCTTCATTGCTAAAGGGATTCAGTTTAAAAGCAGAGAGGTTATGTTGCAGCTGTATAAGGTACTGGTGAGGCCGCACCTGGAGTACTGTGTGCAGTTTTGGTCTCCTTACTTGAGAAAGGATACAATGGCACTGGAGAGGGTGCAGAGGAGGTTCACTAGGTTGATTCCGGAGTTGAGGGGGTTGGCTTATGAGGAGAGATTGAGTAGATTGGGATTATATTCATTGGAGTTCAGAAGAATGAGGGGGGATCTTATAGAAACATATAAAATCATGAAGGGAATAGATAAGATACAAGTAGAGAGGATGTTTCCACTGGCAGGTGAAGCTAGGACAAGAGGGCATAGCCTCAAGATTAGAGGGAGCAGATTTAGGACTGAATTAAGAAGGAACTTCTTCACCCAGAGGGTTGTTAATCTATGGAATTCCTTGCCCAGTGAAGTAGTTGACGCTTCTTCAGTAAACGTCTTTAAAGCTAAGGTAGATATCTTTTTGAACAATAAAGGAATTAAGGGATACGGTGGGAGCGCGGGTAAGTGGATCTGAGTCCACGAAAAGATCATCCATGATCTTATTGAATGGCGGAGCAGGCTCGAGGGGCTGGACGGCCTACTCCTGCTCCTAGTTCTTATGATCTTATGATTGTCGTTTCTTTCTCTTGTTCAAGTTTTCTTAATTCTTTTTCCACCTCAAGTTTTTTTGTTTCTAACTGAATCCTAGCCAATACCACTGCACCTACTACTTTCTTGTCTCTCGTATTCCCTTTCTTGTTTCTCGTATTCCCCTCGAACTTCATCATCATCACCACCTTCTTCTACTAATTCCAGATGTTCAGCTATTATATCAATTACCTCTGCTTTTTTGGCACCTGATTTCAATTCCAATCCCAATTTCGCTGCCAATTCTTTTAATTTGTTCTTAAAGTTATCAAGTCACTCAGGGAAACATTCTGCTTTCCCAAAGACTCTACTGCAACCAATAATGCCATTACAATGGTATAGACTGTACCTTATTCGACAAGAGACCTGTTTCTTTTATTTCTTTGTAATTGGTGTTAGATTTAGATCCCAACAATAGAGTTCCCAATTGACACAATCCCAGACTTGAGAGCAATTAAATATGATGCCAAACGCAAGACCCCAATTTAAATATGCTATCCCAGAGACGAGTATTTAATATGAGTCCAAATGCTAGCCCTCCAAATTAGCCTGATTCTGATTCCAGACACGAGCTGCTGAATTAAATATGATTCAATCTCAATCAAGCCCCCAATTAATATGTTACGACTGACCACTCAAGACAAAGCCCCCAATAAAAATATACGATTCTGATAGTGATGGGAGAAATGCACTATTGATTCAGTCCTGCCCCTCCACAGATCGCCTAACATATCATTTTAAACTTTCCAAATTAAAGAAAACCACAGCCAAATTGATCATCTATTAACCCCCGAATGAGGCGAACCAAACCAGGTGTCTTTAGATCAACAAATTAACTGTATAATTAGAAAAACTAAATTCTTAAACACCAAGATATAAATAACATTTATAAAAATAGAAATTAGCGTCCTTGCAGATTTACATTTCTGCCGAAGTGGAATGTGGAACAGTCCAAGGTTGCTTGAAGTCCTCACAGCCGTCCAATGGGAAACAAAATGACCAACATCCGAAACTCCAACTTCTCTTTTGTCCAGCGATGACCTCAGTCGATCAACAACTCAAACACTTCAATGAATCAATCTGGCTTTAGAATTTTGAGGAGTGAAAAAGTGATCAGTCTAAAATTCATCTTCCTTCAGTTTAAATTATCAGAGAACTCAGTTAGGTTCATGCTGGTCCACCTGTCTGTGTGTCTGTGAGTTAAAACAGTCTGTTTCAACTATAAGCTAGTTCAAAATTAAACTGTAACATCGTATCTCTTGATCCTCAGGCTCTTGAGTGGCTGTATCCAAGCGCAACCAGAATGCACATTTGAAGCTGGATGGTACTTCCACTCTGAGTGGCTGTATCCCAGGGCAACCAAGATGCACTTTCCTTGTTCACAGTCCCTGCAGCCTGTTACCTTAAAGCAACACTGATCCTTTCACAGCCTTAAAGGCACACCGCATACTTCCGGAAAAGAAATAAAAGACTACAGGATCATAACAACAGAACATTTACAAAAAAAAACATACTTGTACAGCATTCAATAAACTTTGACAGGTCTCCCATATGGAGTATCGTATCCATTACAGTAATTTCCATTAATTTAACTAAACACTTGCTGCCTTCACACTTCTTACTTTTAAAAGGAAAAGTGGGATGATTACAATAGTCAATGACGGCTTGATCATTCTTCCACTTTCACCTATGAAATCAGCATCCACTTACATCAATCATCAGAAGTCAGATTTGGGAGAGAGGTTTAATCTCAAGGAGCATTTTCTTTCTCTTACTAAAAGTGCTCTGCCATCATGAGGCATTCCAGTTAACGGGCCAGCCCATGAAGCAGCAAAGGTTTTCATACAGGGCACACAATTTGAATGCGAGTTAAAGCTGTGATTTGAATTCAGCCCTGATGAATGGGAAGCTAACTGTCTATAACATACAAGTAAAAATTCTACTAGTATAGTGCAATTGCGCTGGCTTTTCTTGTTTTGCTTGTGACAAAGATTGATAACTGATCTGCAAGGCAAATTTTACATTTAAGTTTTCTTTCCACTCTAACTCAAAAGCACCTCTTCTGGTGGCATGATTTTAAACAAAATCTATGAATCCATCCAAAATATATCCAATACAATGAAAGAATATACACAACACAAAGATCAATAAGTATGTATGTCCAAATTAAACTTTGATGGCCCTTCAAGCAACAGTGCACTTACTTCGAATTTGCTTCTTTATTTCCTTTGCAGGGTCCAACCAATTCTAAAAAGAGGTAGAGTTGTACATTAGAAATAATCGAATGGAAAAATACACATCTTATAATAATTAGATCCAGAGAAGCAGGGTTTTCAAGAAAATTTCAGCTCTGCAATCTTTCAGTGCATGGTATTGTCATCATTTTTTGCCATATTTACTGGGTTGACATTCTATTTATTATATTCCAGCATCATCTCTGGGTATTTGCTGCACTTAAGCCAATGCACTTCAATTGTGCAATACGTTTTTTGTACAGCATTTTTTCATCATTTCAAAGTAGTTCCACCTCTACCATCATCAGTGACTGATCTTCATCTAACATTATTTCATCTTAGCTGAAAATACTTTCTCCAGACTTGAGCCAGGATTTGGACAAAAATCTGTAACTGCACTGTAGTTAATTTATCAAAGTTCAAATTTCATACACCCAGTGGCCCGGATTTTGCGGCCCAGACAGTGGCAAACGCCGAGAGATTTGCCGTTATTGAGGGCCGCAACAGCACCGCACTTCGAGCGACCTGAGTTACACTGAAACCCAAAGGCTGCAGTGTGCCTCAATGGGCTGCAGAGGAGACCATGCTGATGGCTCACCGATCCTATTCTTAAAGCAGCAGGGACCATTAGTGTGAAAACTTTGTTTATTTGCCCACAACTTTCACAGATTTTTACATGAAAAAGTTAGGGCTCATAAACACAGGCGCAAGTCAGCAAACTGGCAGGGTAAATAAAGGCTGTAAACTGTTATAATTTAAAAAGTTCCTCATGCTCCTCTTCACACCCTCCTCCAGCTCCTCTTCCCACCTTTTCGTGGCTCCGCCCGCTCTCCCGGCTGCTGTCCCCACCTGCCCCCATCTTGCCCACTCCCTCTTTGCCCCGCCCCTCCCCGATGTCGGGACTGAAGAGTGAGGGGAGCTGGAAGAGCTATCCAAGTTTGTGCCAGGAAGCTGTGACACGTCTCCTTGCCAGGTGCTTCTCTGCAGGTTGGCTTCCATAGCAAGCTTGATAAGTTTAAGTATTTAAAAGTTTTAAAAGGTTTAGGTTTTTAAACATTTTACAAATACTTAAAAATTTATAACAATTTTTCAAAGTTTAGAAAAGCATTTAAAATGATTAAAAGTACTTCAAATGTTTTAAAAGTTCAAAACCAATTAAAATCATCATAAAGCACTATAAAGCACCAACCTGAAGAGTGACTGACTGCTCGACCTCAAGGGCATGAATCAGAGCTATACAGCACAGAAACAGGCCCTTCGGCCCATCGTGTCCATGCCAGAGATCAAGCACCTATCTATTCTAATCCCATTTTCCAGCACTTGGCCCATAGCTTTTGGCATTTCAAGTGCTCATCTAAATACTTCTTAAATGTTGGGAGGGTTCCTGCCTCTACCACCCCTTCAGGCAGTGCGTTCCAGATTCCAACCACCCTCTGGGTGAAAAGTTTTTTCCTCAAATCCCCTCTAAACCTCCTGCCCCTTACCTTAAATCTATGCCCCCTGGTTATTGACACCTCCACTAAGGGAGAAAGGTTTCTTCCTATCTATCCTATCAATGCCCCTCATAATTTTGAATAGCTCAATCAGGTCTCCCCCCTCAGCCTTCTCTGCTCGAAGGAAAACAACCCTAGCCTATCCACTCTCTCTTCATAGCTGAAAGGCTCCAGCCCAGGCAACATCCTTGTGAATCTCCTCTGCACCCTCTCCAGTGCAATCACATCCTTCCTGTAGTCTGGTGACCAGAACTGTACACCGTATCCCAGCTGTGGCCTAACTTGCAGTTTATACAGCTCCATCATAACCTCTCTGCTCTTATATTCTATGCAAATATCCCATATGTCTTCCTAACCAGCTTATCTACCTGTGCTGCTACCTTCAGTGATCTACGGACAAGTACACCAAGGTCCATCTGACCCTCTGTACTTCCTAGGGTCCTACCAACCACTGTATATTCCCTTGCCTTGTTAGTCCTCCCAAAATGCATCACTTCACACTCTTCAAGATTAAATTCCTTCTGCCACTGCTCTGCCCATCTTACCAGCCCATCTATATCGTCCTGTAATCTAAGGCTTTCATCCACACTATTTACAACAGCACCAATTTTTGTGTCATCTGCAAACTTACTGATCATACCTCCTATATTCACCTCTAAATCATTAAAGTACACTACAAACAGCAAGTGTCCCAGCACCGATCCCTGTGGTACCCCACTGGTTATAGGCTTCCAATCACAAAAACAACCGTCGACCATCACCCTCTGCCTCCTGCCACTAAGCCAATTTTAGATTCAATTTGCCAAATTGCCCTGGATCCCATGGGCTCTTACCTTCTTGACCAATCTCCCATGCGGGACCTTATCAAAAGCCTTACTGAAGGCCATATAGACTACATCAACTAATTTACCCTCAAATACACACCTAGTCACCTCCTCGAAAAATTCTATCAAATTTGTTACACACGATCTCCCCCTGACAAAGCCATGTTGACTATCGCTGATTAATCCCTGCCTCTCCAAGTGGAGATTAATCCAGAATTCTTTCCAATAGTTCCCCTACCACTGATGTTAGACTCACTGGCCTGTAATTACCTTGTTTATCCCTACTACCCTTCTTGAATAATGTTGCCACATTCGCTGCCCTCCAATCCTCTGGCACCTCTCCTGTGGCCAGAGGGGATTTGAAAATTGTGTCAGAGCCCCTGCTATCTCCTCCCTTGCCTCACACAACAGCCTGGGATATATCCACTTTTAAGCCCGCTAAAACCGCTAATACCACCTCCCATTCAATACTAATATTTTCAAGTATATCACAATCCCCCTCCCTGATCTCTACACCTACATTGTCCTTCTCCATAGTGAAAAGTAATCATTCAAAACCTCACCTACGTCCTCCGGCTCCATACACAGATTGCCACTTTGGTCCCTAATGGGCCCTACTCTTTCCCTGCTTATCCTCTTGCCCTTAATATACTTATAAAACACCTTGGGATTTTCCTTTATCTTGTCCGCCAGTGTTTTTTCATGCCCCCTCTTCGCTCTCATCACTTTTTTTTTTAAAGTACCCCCCCCTACACTTTCTATACTCCTCTAGGACCTCCACTGTATTCAGCTCTCTGAATGTGTCATAAGCCTCCTTTGTTTCCCCCTTATCCAATCCTTTGACATACAGGGTTCCCTGGACTTGTTGGTCCTATCCTTCACGGGAACATGTTGGCCCTGAACTTTCACTATTTCCTCTTTGTACGACTCCCACAGGTCTGATGTAGACTTTCCTACAAGTAGCTGCTCCCAGTCCACTTTGGCCAGATCCTGTTTTATCATATTGAAATTGGCCTTCCCCCAATTCAGTTCCTTTATTTCCGGTCCATCTTTGCCCTTTTTCCAAAACTACCTTAAATCTTACAGAGTTATGGTCAGTATCCCCGAAATGCTCCCCCACTGACACTTCTACCACTTGTCCGGCTTCATTCCCCAAGTACCGCCCCTTCTCTTGTAGGGCTTTCTATGTGCTGGCTCAAAAAGCTCTCCTGCATGCACTTTAAGAATCCCGCCCCCTTTAAGCCTTTTGTACTAAGACTATCCCAGTTAATATTGGGCGAGTTGAAATCCCCTACTATTATTACCCTATTATTTTTACACCTCTCAGATTTGCCTACATATCTGCTCCTCTATCTCTCCCGGACTGTTTGGAGGCCTGTAGTGCACTCCCAGCAAAGTGATTGCCCCCTTTTTCTTTCTAAGTTCCACCCATATGACTTCTACTGATGTCAAAAGGAGGCGTGTCTTCGCTGAGACTACTCCTTGCTGCAGCTTACGACCAAGGTAGGGTCATATTTATTCATGCATTCAGAGACGGATGCCACAGCTTCGCATCTGACAGGAAGATCCTGGCCATAATGTTTCAATGAAGTCCCAGTGTCAGTTCTCCCACCCAATAATTTTAAATTACAAGGGGTCAGAGATTCTGCTTTGGAATCAATAGGAAAATTTGAGCCAAATTAGATTACAGTTCGCGTTTCCACTAAAATTAATTGGCATAATCATAAATGCAAAATCTTCCCTGAAGCAGTGCAACAGCCAGCGGGATAGAATATAATAGTTTCTTTTTATGTCTTCCTATTAAATTCCTTTATGTATTTAAAAGTGGTAACCTGGTATAGTTTTATTAGTACAGCTGAAAATGGGTTTATCAACAAAAATAAGCATTTAACAAGGGCGTCCAGTCCTTCACCTGAGTAGCTAGATTGAAAATCACATTTAAAAACCTGCACTGAACCATTTAAAAGTTTACTTGGTATACACTAGCCAATTTCTCAATAAATGAAATAGTTTTTGATCTGTGAAAACTTAAAATGTGCCTCTGCGCCGAAGAAAATCAACATAATTTGAAAAACCTTCCTGAACCAGCTCGATTGGCAGAAACTTGCAATTTCAACCTGCGGCACAGCACTTGCGGGCGGACACTGATCTGGGTGAACTGAATCTTGAACCAGCTTAAAAGATCGCAGAAAGCTCGACGCAAGCAATTTTTTTTGTGTATAACCCACTTAGGTTAAAATTCCCTAACCTTTTGTATTGGTTTGACTGATTTCTCCCAACCTGTGCTGATATTACTAGTGCAAACACACAGAAACTCTACCCCAAGGTCTCTCTTGGACAATACCGTGCTCAGAGCAGCACCATCTAATTCTAAAGCTGCTGTATAAAGGGTTATTCAAATATACTTAGTTGTGGCAAACCTAAAAAAGTCTCACTTATTTCCAATGACAGAAAGGTTTGTTAAAAAAAAATGTAAACACATTGTTCTATTCATTTTAATTAGTACCACTGAATAACCTGCACCCTCCCCTCCATCCTCTACTCACCCCAAGTGAAAAATCTCACCATTACTAAAGGCACAGCATGAAAATATGTATGGATTTTTATGGCAAATCAGATAGGGAACAAGGTGAAAAGTTAGCTTTAATATGTTGGTTATTAATTTTTCCAATACAGAAATATTTTCAACACAGATCTGTCAACGGATTTGGATTCAGCAACTTCCATCATACATGACGCTTTACTGCTTGTTTAATCCCTATACCTGACACGATCTCACATCATCTATACTAATTAGCAGGTACATCAGTTGAAGCTGAACAATTCACAACACTGCTGTCTCCTGGGATTAACTATGATGGCCCCACTGCTACACTATTAGAGACTAGGGTTAAATGAACATGACTAAAGGGCGCTTGGTATGCAGCTCATAATCTATCCAGCTGCAGCTGAGAACAGCTGGCAGATAAATGGCTGGCAGTGATAACTGAGCAAGGGTGGGAATAAATCATTAAGCATTCAGCAAAGCACAGACTGTAGGTCAAAGATTTGTAGCATTTGAACATGGAAGCATCAACAGGCACAGCAGGGGAGGAAGCAGAAAAAAAAGAGATTCAATCTGTGCCAAGAAAAATAACAATAGTCTCCATAGATTAAGAATTAATGCAAGAAAGACAAATACTTTGGAACTACACAGCAAAATTCTTGTAATGCCTACCATTCAGGATTACACATTTTTGAAGTCACACCAAAGGGAAGTAGCCAGCATACATTTTTCTTATGATTTTGAAATAGGCCGCAATAAAATTTAAGTCAGTTGCCAATATTGAGGATGTTTGAAATCAAATTATGTGCATTTTTTGCATTGCATTTACATGGTTCTATCTTAAAGTAACACCACAAATAATAGAAACTGCAATATTATCAGATTTCTTGTTATGTGGATGTAATTTATTATTGGGTCACAACCAGTCTATCCACAAAGTTCGGAAGAACTATATATATTATCTCAATATTTACAAAATGCAATTCAGAAGAAACTTCTTTACCCAGAGTGAGTAGGTTGTGGTACTCACAACCAAAACAACCTGCATTTATAGAATGCCTTCAATGTAGTAAAACATCCCAAGATGCTTCACAGGAGCATTATCAAACAAAATTTGACACCGAGCCACATAAAGTAGCGTTAGGACAAATCACCAAAAGCTTGGTCAAAGAAGTAGGTTTTAAGAAGCATCTTGAAGGAGAGAGAGAGAGAGAGAGAGAGAGAGACGGAGAGGTTGAGGGAGGGAATTCCAGAGCTTAAGGCTTCAATAGCTGAAGGCATAGCCAATGGCTTTTTAAAAATTCATTCATGTGATGTGGGCATCGCTGGCTAGGCCAGCATTAATTGCCCATCCCTAATTGCCCTCAAGAAGGTGGTGGTGAGCTGCCTTCAAGAACCGCTGCAGTCCATGTGGGGTAGGTACACCCACAGTGCTCTTAGAGAGTTCCAGGATTTCGATCCAACGACAGTGAAGCAACAGCGCTATAGTTCCAAGTCAGGATGGTGCGTGGCTTGGAAGGGAACTTGCAGGTGGTGGTGTTCCCATGCAACTGCTGCCCTGGTCTTTCGAGGTGGTAGAGGTCGTGGGTTTGGAAGGTGCTGTCTAAGGAGCCTTGGTGAGTTGCTGCAGTGCATCTTGTAGATGGTGTACACTGCTGCCACTGTGCGTTGGTGATGGAGGGAGTGAATGTTTGTGGATGGGGTACCAATCAAGTGGGCCGCTTTGTCCTGGATGGTGTCAAGCTTCTTGAGTGTAGCTGGAGCTGCATCCATCCAGGCAAGTGGAAAGTACTTGTGCCTTGTAGATGGTGGACAGGCTGAAGACTTGCATCTGTGATGCTGGGGACTTCAGGAGGAAGATGGATCATCCACTCGGCATTTCTGGCTGAAAATTGATGCAAATGCTTCAGTCTCATCTTTCACACTGATGTGCTGGGCTCCCCCATCATTGAGAATGGGGATATTTGTAGAGCCTCCTCCTCCTCCTCCTCCTGTTAGTTATTTAATTGTCATCACCATTCATGTCTGGATTTGGCAGGTTGCAGAACTTAGATATGATTCGTTGGTTGTGGGATTGATTCGCTCTATCGCATGCTGCTTATGCTGTTTGGCATGGAAGTAGCCCTGGGTTGTAGCTTCACCAGGTTGACACTTCATTTTGAGGTATGCCTGGTGCTGTTCTGGGCATGCCCTCCTGCACTCTTCACTGAACCAGGGTTGGTCCCCTGGCTTGATGGTAATGATAGAGTGGGAGATATGCTGGGCCATGAGGTTACAGATTATGGTTGAATACAATTCTGCTGATGATGGTCCACAGCACCTCATGGATGCCCAGTTTTGAGTTGCTAAATCTGTTCGAAATCTATCCCATTTAGCACAGTGGTAGTGCCACACAACACCAAGGAGGGTATCCTCAATGTGAAGACGGGACTTCGTCTCTACAAGGACTGTGCGGTGGTCACTCCTACCAATACTGTCATGGACAGATGTATCTGCAACAGGCAGATTGGTGAGGACGATGTCAAGTATGTTTTTCCCTCTTCTTTGTTCCGTCACCACCTGCTGCAGACCCAATCTAGCAGCTGTGTCCTTTAGGACTCGGCCAGCTCGGTCAGTCGTGGTGCTACCAAGAGATTCTTGGTGATGGACATTGAAGTCCCCCACCCAAAGTACATTCTGCACCCTTGCCACCCTCAGTGCTTCCTCCAAGTAGTGTTCAACATGGCGGAGTACTGATTCATCAGCTGAGGCGGGGGATGGCGGTAGGTAATAATCAGCAGGAGGTTTCCTTGCCCATATTTGACCTGATGCCATGAGACTTCATGGGGTCTGAAGTCGATGTTGAGGACTCCCAGGGCAACTCCCTCCCATCTATATACCACTGTGCTGCCACCTCTGCCGGGTCTGTCCTGCTGGTGGGACAGGACATACCCAGGGATAGTGATGAGTTTGGGACATTGTCTGTAAGGTATGATCCCGTGAGTATGACTATGTCAGGTTGTTGCTTGACAAGTCTGTGGGACAGCTCTCCCAACTTTGGCCCAAGCCCCCAGATGTTAGTAAGGAGATATCTGCAGTGTCGACAGGGCTGGGTTTGCTGTTGTCGCTTACGGTGCCGAGGTCGATGCCAGGTGGTCCATCAGGTTTCATTCCTGATTGACTTTGTGGTGGTTTTAATACAACTGTATGGCTTGTTGGGCCATTGCAGAGGGCATTGAAGAGTCAACCACATTGCTGTGGATCTGGAGTCATATGTAGACCAGACCAGGTAAGGACAGCAGATTACCCCCCCCCCCCACCACAAAAGGACATTAGTGAACCAAATGGGTTTTTACTATGGTTTCATAATCATTAGATTAGCTTTTTTTTTTTAATTCCAGAATTATTAATTGAATTCAAATTCCACCTTCTGCTGTGGTGGGATTCAAACCCATGACCCCATAGCAATACCCTGGGTCTCTGGGTTACTCGTCCAGTGACAATACCACTATGCCATCGCCAACCCATGTGGAGCAATTAAAATCGGGACGGTGCAAAAGGGCAGAATTAGAGGAATACAGATATGAGGATATAGGATTGAAGATTACAGGGATCGGGGGTGGCGAGGCCATGGAGGAATTTGAAAACAAGAACAATGTTAAAATAGAGAAGTTTGTCATGCAAGCCCCCACCTGCCAAGCATGAGGCATACATTTTTTCACCACATGAACATTAAAACTTAAAATTAATGCTGAGAAGAAAAGAGGGCCTATCACAAAGAATCCTCCCCCACAGGCAGAGAAAAAGAGAACCACCCATCCCCTGAAGGCAAAAGTCTTTGCATGACTCAGCAAAACACTGAAAGGGAGTTCAGGATAGACCCACCCACTACTAACTCTCACAAAAAAAAAAAATTACCTCAGCAGGAACAAAACCCTGGGCAGTGATGGCAATGGGCAAGCTGAGGAAAAGCTTCCCCAAGGAACCACATGGTTACTGGGATGCCAAAAAGGGAAATTAAAGCAAAACTTGCACCCAGAAAAGACAATTTTAATAGGCATTAAGATTGATGAATGACTGGAAATGAATGAGAGAAATGCATGATTTTTCTTTCTGTATCTCATATTTCTCTCAAACCTTGGAATGAAATGTATGGTTTTCTTCCAAATCGCATTTCATTCCCCTGGGTGCGGAGGTATCATGCGGGCCCCCACTTGCCAAGCATGAGGCACACATTATTTTGCCACATGAACATTAAAACATAAAATTGGTGCTGGGAAGCAAAGAGGGCCTATCACAAGGAATTGCCAGGCCCTCGCCGGAAAGACCTTTTTTGCATGCTAGCAGTGTTGGAACAAAGAACCCAGTCCTTGCTTCTCCAATACACAGAAGACCTGGTCAGATCAGTTTAGTCACATGACTAACTGGCTGTCTGAATTTGAACTTGCCACAGAGTGTTTGAAACTCAGAAATCTCTTTTTTCTTGGACTGAAAACACCTCTCTCCTGTCTGCTCCCATCTCTTTCTCACAGAACTGAAGACCCATTGAAGGCACATGAACCCCAAGAGAGAAAAGTCTCCTACAGTGAACAAGGTTTAAGAAGAATACTGGACCCCAACGAAAAGCCAGAGCTACCTACAATCAAGGACTACAGCAAGCTTGAAGCATAGATTGCCTCAAACTTTATACTTCATTTTTCTGTCTCCATTTGCTTGGGTGTATCAGGTATGCATGCCAACGTGGGTCATGGGGTGTACCCGTAGGCATTAACCGAATTACAGTTTAAGTTTAAGGTTTAAGAAATTTCATTTTTCTTCTTTAAACCTAAGAAAACCTGTTGTGCTCATTTCTTTGCTTTATAATTGGAAAGCGGTGAACAAGGATTCACCAAAGGGGGAGCTCAAAACACAGTGTTACAATAAGACCAGGTGAAGACAGTAAAAGACCCCCAGACACCTTTCTCACCTGGTCGTAACATGTTGCTTAACCAGGAACCGATGTAGGTCGGCAACCACATGGATGATGGGTGACAAGACGTAGTGCAAGTTAGCATACAGCAACAGAGTTTTGGATGAGCTTAAGTTGAGGGTTTCAGCGGTGGAGCTGCGGCAGGGCAGAATCGGGCAATATTAGGGAGGTGAATAGTTGAGGCAAATAGCATAGATAAAGGATCCTCAACTGGGGGTTCGCAAGAAGGTTTTAAGGGATGTCAAAAATAATCAGCAGAAACTTTTGTTTTATGCATCATCTCAATCTGTTGCCCTCCTGACCAAGAATTTTTGCTTAACTTATACTTCTGGGTTGGAACTGGCCAATTTGATTGTTCAGTTTATTCACTGCTTTGAATGAGCAATGCAAAGCTAATTAGTGCCGCAATTACAGGTACGGTCAGGTCAGAACAGGGTACATGTTGTCCTTCAGACACGGCAGGGCAAGTTGATCTTGTGCAGAGAAAGACACCAGAACTGGGCCAACAGGGAGTACGCTGAAGTTATCGCCAGTAGTATCAAAAAGATGGATTTCCTTAAGTCATTCGGTAAGGACGAGCAGCCAGTGAATAAGAAGTAAACAGCAGTAACAATAGATTCACCAAAGGAAAGCTTTCTCTGTACACCCACTCACTCCGATAGGTGCCAGTTAGGCTGGGGTTTAGAGCTTGGTTCAGGTCCATTCCTTTGTTGGTTTGTCAGACTTGAAAGTGGAAAAATAAAATTGCATCTAATTTCCAGTTATCAATTAAAGGAGGTGGGGACAATATACCATTAGATTTTAAATCACCTGTTTAATAAACAGACTTAACTTTAGAGATAGTTGTTATTTGAGATTAGAGATAGGTTTGCTCATTCAGAAATATAACTCAATATCACATGTATGGTGGGGTTATTTCACAGTCATGAAAGAACTTGTTGAATGCCCTAACACTGATCCATTATCGCAGGACACAGGAGACTCGTGGATTTAACACGGGAGCAAAACGGAAACAAAAAGGGTGAGAACACCTGGCTTAAATGTATTTAAGAGGAAGCCAGATGAGTACATGGGGAATAAATGAACAGAAAAATATGTTGATGGTGCTAGATGAAGGTGGGAGGAAGCTCCTGTACAGCAGAAGCACCAAATGGACCTGTTGAGCTGAATGACCGGTTTCTGTTCTGTAAATACTTTGTAACTTTGTAAAGCAGAGATCTCTTGCAATGTTTAACAGAATAATCCAACTCCTCAAATCTCTTGTCCCATGCTTACTCAATGTGCCTGGCGTCTCTGATGAATGACTGAACTCTTTATGAACCTTGTTATCAGGGAAATCAGATTTAAACTTCTTCCCAACTCAAGCCAGGCAGTTGGCAGCCATGGTGATATAACACAATAGTAAACTTTAGAAGCATACAAGGTTTGTATATCGGTTAACTTCCTTTTTTTCTAAAATAAAATGATAGCAAAGCTGAGACCAAAGAAAATAATTGCTTAATGTCAGTTAAAAAGGTACTGAAGCAAAGTATTCCAAGCCATCGGTTTAATGCAAAAGCCAGTTACAATATTAAAAAAAAGGATCATTTTTTAATTCTTATTTCTTGATTCAGCAACAGCAGCCCTCCCAATCCAGAATAAAGAGAGAAAAAAAAGAGTTTTGTCTCCATTACTTGCATTGGGTGGAATTTTATGCTCTCCCTCGTGGCAGATTTGGAGGCAGGGAGGGCATAAAATCGGGTGGGATTGTAAGAAATGGGATCTTCACTAATGATATTTCTCCAGAAGAATTCTATATTATTCTGAAACAATAGACATAATACGAAAAACCAGAAAAAAAAAATTTCCTCTCTCCAAGGGAGAGAGAAGCAGTTCCTAATGCCAGGGTCATCACTGGCATTCCTATCACATAAAATAGGGGGAGAGGAGTATGACATTCCCAAGGGAGTCGTATAGAAGCCAACAGACATTATAGACATTCCTAAGCTGATACGAGGAAGTCTTCTAGCGCCGTGTGTACCCTCTTATCTGTATAAGTGCTTAGTGAAAACTAACATTTGACCTCCAGTTTGAAGTAAACTGAAGTGATGGACAAGGGGGAGGTGACCACCCGATACCTCGGGTACCTGTCCTGTATTCATTGGTTAGAAGGGATCGAACAAGTGATTGACCGAGGGAGAACTACCGGCCCTAGAAATAAATTATTTAAACAGGCACTCGGGAGGGAAATAGTATTTATAGGACAGAAGGGGAGCTTCCCGAACCTCAGCTTTTCCGAGTTTTAAGCTTCGGCCTAACACCTTGGCTAGCTCGAGAAGACTGAGGACCACAAGGATCGAAGAGACCACCTACACCTCGCCTGCCTCATCCATCCGGGAGACTGCCAATACCGTTCTGCCCCACTGTGATCAGCATACCGGTTCAATCTGTTACTGGTCGTATGTTGTCCCTGTCTACTTAGCTTCGGCATCCTCATATTTAAACTGCTACTTAATGTAAATTATATTTAAATTGTTGCTTCATGACAAATTATTTTAAAATCACATTATGAGCTCGACCGCCTTCTTTGGGTATCTGTGACTCCCAAACCTAAATCTTACAGGATGGCGGCATGGGGGGGCGGGACCTCACCACCATCCTGCCTCCACAAACTTAGTCTGGGGCAGGAAGGCCTGTGAAGGGCCTTCCCGTCCCGCAGCCAATTGAGGCCTTTAACTGGGTAATTAATCCCCAATTAAGGGCCTCTTCCCACCGCAAATACCCGTGCACAGGAAGCAAGACTTAAAAACCATACGGGCTGCTTCTCAGCTCCTGGTGGCAGTGGGGGAGGGGCATCGGTCCCTCATTCAAAGGCACAGTCCCTGAATGAGGGACCCAGCATCGAGAAGGGGGGCCCCCAATGAGGGCCACACCCCTGCCCTTGCTGCCAATCCACCTTCCCCCGCGACCCCACCTGTGTGACCTACCTTAGCCTGATTCCAGCACTGCCCCTCGCTCTCTGGTCGCTGCAACTACAGCAGCAAACACCGTCTCCATGGTGGCACTGCAACTGCCAGCCTGTGATTGGCCAGCAACTCTGCAAGGCCGGGACTTCTGGCGACGGGGTCCTAAATCCTATGGAAGGCCCACCGCTGTCAGTTAAGTGTCTGATGGGCACTAAATTTAGCAGGCCTTCCTCCGCCACCAGTATAAAATTCCCACCCTATGTGTTAAAAAGGCCAGATAACCAATTTGACTGTCTTGGCCTGAACCACAGCTCCACTTCAGATGTTGAAATATTCGCCACCCATACAGGCGGGGAAAAGAGGAGCCCAATTTATATAAACTGAGCAATACAGGGGATGCACTAGTCAAGATTATTTTTTAAATATCCAAGCATACATATTTAATGCCCAAATCTTAAAGGATGAAAAGTATTAAACACTCTCAAGAATGCCTGCTCAGCTAAATAAAACCTGAGACATTTGGATACATGGAACATTATACTGCAGATTGAGCACATTCTACTGTGTTAAGTTACTGAAGCTGTGCCCCCTATGGAACCATTGCAGAAACTTAAATATAAATAGATTTACGAATGCGTAAAAAAGCAGACTGATGATCCAGTGAATGGTGCTGGCCAATTATGCAGCAGCACACATAAGATTGGGTAACGCAAGTAAAAAGCTTTAATCATTGTTACGACCAAGGCGGGAGTAATGCACTGTTAATTGAGTCTCACTACTCCACAGGTCACAGCAGATTAGTAAAGTTTCCCACCTACTGGAAATTAGCCAAATTAAACACCATTTATTCCCCAGAATAAAGCACACCAAACTAGGTTTCTTTAAACAACAAATTAACTATTTACTAATAAACCAATTTTAAACAATAATGAGATGAATCTATATGAAGAGATTTTATGACTTCTTATTCTTCCTAATCCTCATGCACACACATACATTCAAAAACCAATGGTTAACAGGTTTTAAAAAATTGGTTTTAAGTTAGAACTATTTCTTAGGAATAATAAATAATCGGATCGGTGAGGTGTCCCAGAATCGAATAGTCAGGTGCCACTCAAAGTATCTAGGTGAAATTAATGAATAGTCCGTAATGGGGAGGCAATCAAGGCAATGCGTCTGCAGCAAGTGTCTCACAGATCTCACAGCAAAGGGTGTTGCAACAGGTCTATTTGGATTTCTAAATAGCAGTCCAACAGTAGAAACTTTCTTGAGATTTCAGGAGCTTCCAAAAAATACAACAATGCAACAGGACTTGAGGTAGAGATTTTCCAGAAACTGGGGACTACCTTCAGCAATGCAGGGTTCCTATCAGCAAAGGAGCCTTTCTCCAAAGCAGTGATTCTCCACAGAGTGTTGCAACTCCTCTTCCTGGGTCTTTTCTCTTTCACTTCTTGCAGCAAACTGGTCTTTTGATTTCTTTCAGAAAGTTCTCTTTCTCTGGTCTCCAAAACAACTTCCAGCCAAAACCAGTCTTGTCTTGCAAAAGAGAAACTAAAAATTCCCAAGCAGCCAGTCATGAGTCATTTCTCTCTGCTGAGTGGCTAGGAAAAACAGATTGCCTTGCAATTGCCCCACCCAGTTCAGCATTCTCTGTTCCCAGAGAAATTCTTTTCTCAGTCCTAAAGGTACACACCACTTTCTTTTTTAAAAAAGCACCTGTAACATCATTTAAGAAACAGTTATGATGAAGGAAGTGAGAGACTATTTTGTGGATGGGTCAGCTAGGATGGCCTCCCTGTTCCCTAATGCATTCAAGATGGCTCATACTTTCACTGAAGAACTTCTTCCTCACATCAATTCTAAATTGGGCATTTGCTAGTTGAATTGTGTGTCATGGATCTGAATTAATGTACTAGATTTACCTTTTCCATGCAGTTTTGTATTTTGTAAACCTATACAAGGCCACTCTTTGTTACCTCTTTGGGTACTTAAAATGTGTTCGCAAATTACAGCAATAACATTGGCCAGAATTTTACGCCCCCCCACCCCCGGGAGCAGGCTCGAGGTGAGGCGTAAAATCGAAAGGGAGGTAGGGGGTGCCATTCTCGTTGCCGACCCACCCTCCCCCCCTAACATTTTACCAGCAGCATGGGAGGTAGAAAATGGCCCGCCCACCAGGCCAATTAAGGTCCTTAAGTGGACAATTACTTGCCAGTTAAGGGCATCCTCCTGCCACCACTGCTACAGTATCAGCAGTAGCTGGAAACTTCAGCACCTGAGGCGGCCTCCTTGCAGGCCCGGGGTGGGAGAGCCTCCTGAATGGGCACTCTATGCCCCACAGAAGGTCCCTCACCAGCAGCAGAAACCGCCCCCGATGGTGCACCTCCCCCCACCTTCCTGAATGACCTCCTCGCCACGACCTAGCCGATTGTCCCCAGTGAGGCCCAAAACCCCACTCACCTTTATGGAGACAGACATCCATGGTCCTCTTCTGGCTGGGTGCAGTCCCAGCAGTGGCTGCCACTCCAGTGGCACATTTGGGACTGAAAAGTTGCCAGCCCTCTGATCGGCTGGCAGTTCTTGGAGATGGGAATTGCTGCCTCAGAGGCACAGAAGCCCTGCCGAGGCTAATTAAGGGGCTGGGCCACGCACAATTGCTGCGCGGCTTCAAGGTCTGGCAGAAGTGGGCTCACCCCTGACTATTAAGCCGGTGGGCGGGGCCTCTGTGCCGCGAAAAATTCTATCTATTGTGTTCTAAAATGATAGAGCACAAGGAAAAGATGACAGTAACAAATGTTTTGACAAAAGTTTTTTGCCATTGGCTACAGCACATTTTATTTGTATTTAGAAACCCTCCCATTTTAACTAGAAGCTACGAACAGTTTTATTTCAATTCTTTATCTCACCTTTTCATCTGCAGTATCCCGAAAAGTGAGACCAAAATAATCCCTTTCCAACAGGTTGATTTGCTCACACACCTTGTCAAACAGTACCTGGCCCTTGGCACGTTTCTGAAAAACAAAATACATGGTCAAATTTAGATTTTAACCTTAACATGCAAAACAAATAACAAAAATTCAAAGTAATATTTGTCTCAATTTAAAAGGGACATCTTTACATCACTAGCAAAATGCGATTCAAAAATACTTGAACAGTCAAAGCCCCAGAAAATAATTTATTTTTAAATTATGCTGAACATTATGCTTGATAATTGGTGAAATTATACTTAAATTAATATTACCATTACTTAAACACCATTACAGAATAGAAAACTCACTTATTCCAACAAACTTCCAAATTTTTCAAAAAACATGTTTCTGCAATACTGGCCATCCATTCAAACCAAATTTCTGCTTCTTTCAATTTGCCACTTTTGCATATACTGACTCTAATCTCTTGTCTGGTTGTCCAACCAGATAATGGCTATGAAACGTCATCAACCTGAAACTCTTTCTCCACAGATACAGTCTGGCCTGCTGAGTATTTCCAGCATTTTCTATTTTATTACAGGTCCAATGACAACAGCACTTAAAATTACTTCTGAAATTTCCAACATTTTTGAACAAACTTTAAAATAATTTCATGATGAAGAATTTACCAGAAAAATTTAATTAAACTAAAAAGTACATTAAACAAGTAAGCATAATGCATGATCAGAAACTGCCATTCTGTGCTAAATAGAAAATTAAAAACAAAAGTAAAATACTGTGGATGCTGTAAATCTTTAATGAAAGCAGAAAATGCTAGAAACACTCAGCGGGTCAGTCAGTATCTATGGAGGGAGAAACAGAGCACACATTTCAGGTCAATGACATTTCATCAGAACTGGCAGATGTTAGAGATGAACAGCCTTTAAGCAAATACTGAGCCAGGAAAAGAAGAGTGAAAAAGCAAAGGATGAAGGTCTGTGATGGTGTCGACAGCAGGAGAGTTGAAGTGACAAAAAGGATGATGGTGCATGACAAAAGGTGGTATAAATCTGTAACCATTTACACCTCCTCTGGACCCATCTTTTGTTCCATTGTTTGTCCTATCACCTTCTTCTGCCTTACATCATCATCCCTTTGGTCGTTTAATATCTCCTAGCCTCCACTTTATCCCTTTTGTTCTTTCCTTGGTTTAAAATTTGCTCAAAAGCTGTTTATTTCTAGCATCTTTCAGTTCTGATGAAATATCATTGACCTGAAATATTAACTTTGTTTCTCTCTCTACAGATGCTGCCTGCCCTGCTGCATATTTCCAGCATTTTCTGTTTTTATTAGAAACTCAAAGTTTCTCATAGATTGTAAAGGCACAGAATAATTATGCAGATCTTCAAATTGCTATGAATATTTTAATCCTAAACCTAATCTTAATAATCAAAATTATACCAAATGATACAAATGGTTACAGGGCTTTTTTTTAAATAACGTATTCTCGAATTTTCGTGTTGAAGGTATGAATGGCAATGTTAGAAAAAGCAGCAGTGCACACTTCAGCAGCTTATTACTGGGTTTGTGTCAGTCAGGTATGACGTGGCCAACTGAAGATTAAAGCTCTGTTTCCCTCCTTCCCTTTTATTCTAGCCTAAATACCCATTATACATTAACTTTTTTTTTAAGTAACCAACTTATCCTGCTACCAAATCTTCAAATCTTGCATACTAAACACCCCTCCAGATTCTTCTTCCCCATCACTTTCCTCTGGCCCCATTCCCCCTTCACCGTGTTTTCACTATCCCCTCTGACCCCGAACAATGAGTCCTCAGCAAAGGACTCGGCTTCACCCACTTACGCTCCCACCTCATTGAATTTCTAACTCAGCGTGATCCATCACCTTTGCCTCTACACCCAGGAGTCTTCCCCCGCACAGTGGGCCCTTCCTCCAGTCTTCAAAATTTTCAATCCACTTGGATCACTCTCTTTATCTCCTCTTAATGTTCTCCATCTTTTCACTGGGAACTGCCTGCATGGCATCAGCCATCGCAATTTTTCTACTCCACTGACTCAGTCTAACCCAACTCCCTCTGAACTTGCAGCACTCCGTTCTCGAAAATGCAACCTAAACATTGTCATTAAATCTGCAGACAAAGGTGGCCCTGCTGTTGCTTACTGAATTAACCTCTACCTCTGACACCTCACTACATCTAGCCCTGGACCACAACCCCACCACAGAATGTTTTCCACACTGTCACTGACTGCATCTTCAGCCTGGGGGCCTTCCACTATTTCCTTGAACAAAGGCCCAACTAGTCCCCATGTGCCATCCTCCTCAGCCTGGCTGAACATGTTCACGTTGATTATGAAAGCTGCAGATGCTGGAAATCTGAAATAGAAACAGAAAATGTTGGAAATACTCAGCGGTTCTGGCAGCATCTGTGGAGAGAGCAACAGAGTCAACGCTTCAGGAAGGATCATCAACCCTTTCGATTCACTGACAACTGTATCGGTGACATTTCCTACTCTCGCTGCAAACTGGAGAATTGACTAAATGGGTCACCATTGACTAGAAACTGAACTGGAGTAGTCATATAAATACAGCTGCAGCTCCAACAACATTCAAGAAGCTCGACACCATCCAAGATAAAGCAGCCCTCTTGATTGGCACCCCATCCACAAAAATTCACTCCCTCCACCACTGACGCACAGTGGCAGCAGTGTATACCATCTACAAGATGCACTGCAGCAACACACCAAGGCTCCTTAGACAGCACCTTCCAAACCCACAACCTCTACCAACTCGAAGGACAAGGGCAGCAGATGCATGACAACACCGCCATCTGCAAGTTCCCTTCCAAGCCACACACCATCCTGACTTGGAACAATATTGCCGTTCCTTCACTGTCGCTGGGTGAAAATCCTGGTACTCCATTCCTGACAGCACTGTGGGTATACCTACCCCACATGGACTGCAGCAGTTCAAGAAGGCAGCTCACCACCACCATCTCAAGGGCAATTAGGGATGGGCAATAAATGCTAACCTAGCCAGCCATGCCCACATACCATGAATGAATAAAAAACAAGATTCACCTCATGACTCCCCCAAAGCCTTTACACTATCTACAAGGAACAAGCCAGGAGTGTTATGGAATACTCTTCATTTGCCTGGATGAGTGTATCTCCATCAACAGCGAAGTAGTTCAATACCATCCAGACCAAAGTAATGTGCTTGATTTGCATTGCTTTCACTACCTTAAACACCACCGCTGAAGTGTGTATAATCCACAAGATGCACTGAAGCAACTCACCAAGGCGTCTTCCACTTCAACTTCCAAAGCCGGGACCTCTTAGAAGAACAAGGGCAGCCAGTGCATGAGAACATCACCAGCCCCAAGTCACGTATCATCCTGACTTGGAAATAAATCGTAGTTCCTTCCTCGTCACTGTGTCAAAATCCTGAAAATTCCTGCCCAACAGCTCTTTGCGAGTACCCTTATCACATGGACTGTAAGCAGTTCAAGAAGGCAGATCACCGCAAGCCCAATTATGATTGGCAATAAATGCTGGCGTCGCCAGCGATACCTACATAAGAAATGGGAGGAGTAGGCCATTTGGCCCCTCGAGGCTGCTCTGCCATTCAATAACATGGCTGATCTGATGTGTGGCCTCAACTCCACTTTCCTACCTGCCCCCCATAACCTTCGACTCCCTAGTAGATCAAAGATCTAACTTAGCCTTGACTGTATTCAATGACGCAGCCTCCACTGCTCTCTGGGGTAGAAAATTCCAAAGATTAACGACCCTCTGAGAAAGAAATTCCTCGTCTATCCATCTTAAATGGGAGACCCCTAATTCTAAAACTGTGCCCCCTAGTTCTAGATTCCCCCACCGGGGGGGGCAGGGAGAACATCCTCTCAGCATTTACCCTCTCAAGCCCCTCAGAATCATATATGTTCCAATAAGATCACCTCTCATTCTTCGAAACTCTAATGAGTTATAGGCCCAATCTGCTCAACAGTTCCTCGTAAGACAACTCCTTCATCCCAGAATCAACCTAGTGAACCTTCTCTGAACTGCTTCCAATGCAAGTATATCTCCCCTTAAGTAAGGAGACCAAAACTGTGCGTAGTACTCTAGGTGTTGTCTCAACAACACCCTGTACAGTTATAGCAAGACTTTCCTCCTTTTATACGCCATCCCCCTTGCAATAAAGGCCAACATTCCATTTGCCTTCTTAAATAAAAGCAAAACACTGCAGATGCTGGAAATCTGACCTTTCATCAGAACTGACAAAGGTTAGCAATGTATTAGGTTTTAAGTAAATAAAGCGGGAGTGGGGCAAAAGATAACAAAAGGGAAGGTGTTGATAGGACAGAGAGTCACAGAGAATAACTGACAAGAAGGTCATGGAGCAAAGACAAAGGGCATGTTAATGGTGTGGTGAAAGACAAAGCGTTAATGCAAAGAGGGTATTAAATGACAGAATAATGAACAGCCCTGGCCCAAAGCACAAACATGAAAAAAAAGAGTGGGCAGGCACATGGTAAAAAAAATGAATGATGAAACAAACTAAAATAAAAGAAGATAAAAGAAAACAGTCATGCTCTGAAATTATTGAACTCAATGTTCAGTCCGGTAGGCTTTAGCATGCCTAATCAGTAAATGAGATGCTGTTCCTAGAGCTTGCATTGATGCTCACTGGAACACTGCAGCAAGCCAAGGACAGAGATGTGGGCATGAGAGCAGGGGGTGGGGGGGTTGAAATGGCAAGCGACAGGAAGCTCGGGGGTCATGTTTTTGGACTGAGCGAAGGTGTTCTGCAAAGGGGTCATCCAATCTGCGTTTGGTCTCCGCAATGTAGAGCAGACCGCATTGTGAACGGCGAATACAGTATGCAAAATTGAAAGAAGTACAAGTAAATTACTGCTTCACCTGAAAGAAGTGTTTGGGGCCTTCGATGGTGAGGAGAGAGGAGGTAAAAGGGCAGGTATTACACCTCCTGCAATTGCATGCAGGTGTGAAGAAGTGACCCCGCCCCGCCTGTAAGGACTCCATTTCATTCTCCCAGTTTCTCCGTCTCCGGCGCATCTGCCGTGATGATGCAACCTTCCACAACAGCGCTTCTGATAGGTCTTCCTTTTTCCTCAACCGAGGATTACCCCCCACTGTTGTTGACAGGGCCCTCAACCGTGTCTGGCCCATTTCCCGCACCTCTGCCCTCACCCCTTCCCCTCCCTCCCAGAACCGCGACAGGGTTCCCCTTGTCCTCGTTTTCCACCTCACCAGCCTCCACATCCAAAGGATCATCCTCCACCATTTCCACCACATCCAGCGTGATGCCACTACTAAAAGCATCTTCCCCTCCCCTCCAGTTAGCATTCTGAAGGGATCGTTCCCTCCGCGATACCCTGGTCTACTCCTCCATTACCCGACACCTCATCCCCTTCCCAAGGCACCTTCCTATGCAATCGCAGGCGGTGTAATACCTGCTCTTTTACCTCCACCCTCCTCACTATCCAAGGTCCCAAACACTCCTTTCAGGTGAAGCAGTGATTTACTTGCACTTCTTTCAATTTAGCGTACTGTATTTGTTGCTCACAATGTGGTCTCCTCTACATTGGGGAGACCAAATGCAAATTGGGTGACCGCTTTGTGGAACTTTTTTAAAAAATGTTTTCAGCTTTTTATTTTTCAGTTTTATTTTAGCTTGTTTCATCATTTATTTTTTTAACCATGTACCTGCCCACTTTTATTTTTCATGTTTGCGCTTTTGGCCAGGGCTGTTCATTATTCAGTCATTTAACACCCTCTCTGCACTATCTCTTCGTCTTTCACCACACCATTAACAAACCCTTTGCCTTTGCTCCATGACCTTCTTGTTAGTTATTCTGTGACCCTCTGTCCTATCAACACCTTCCCTTTTGCTATCTTTTGCCCCACCCCCGCTTTAGTTGCTTAAAACCTATTACATTTCTAACCTTTGCCAGTTCTGATAAAAGGTCACTGACCTGAAACATTAACTCTGCTTCTCTCTCTACAGATGCTGCCAGACCTGCTGAGTGTTTCCAGCATTTTTTGTTCTCTAAATTCTCAGCTACCTTTAACTTAGAGGAGAAAACATGTTATTTGCACAAGGTTTTCTGGCCCTACTTTTTGAAATTAACTCCAAAAGATCTTCACACCCAAACTTAAACACACAAAGGACCATTATCCAATTCAGCATAATTATTCAACATCAATAAGCAACTACTCCCACTAAATTACAAGCCATTATTAATCTAGGATTCAAATATAAAATGAATGCATCGCCTTTGTTGAAGGTATAGACTGGTATGCTGCTCCAAACTTGTTTACGTCCTTTAATTGCACAGATTTAATTTCAACGGACATATTACGCAGCCTAGTTCATGCTTTAATTCCAAGAAACCAACATCACGGCCCATTAATATAAACAAAGAACTGCACAAGTATACAGGCTATATAGTGTTCTGCTAAAGAATACAAGTCTTGTATAACCTTATTAGTTAAAATGAAGCAGTTATGATGTAATTTGCTAACATTTCCAAACAAAAATATGTCGCTGGGATTTTCTCAAATGCTGCCATCCAGCTGGATGAATCTGTCACAAATCCCAGTAGATGTTTAGTATCTTAACCACAGGAACTAAATTTAGCTATTAATATGCATTTAATACCTCTGTTAAATGTTTTTCATTGCACGATTAATTCTTTCTAACTATGTTAACAACTTTACAATTACTGATACATCTAAGTGTTGCAACTCCCTTCCGAACAGCACTGCTGGTGTACCTACAACCCAAGGACTGCAGCAGTTCAAGAAGGCAGCTCTCCACCACCTTCTCAAGGGCAATTAGGGATGGGCAATAAATGCTGGTCTTCCCAGCAACACCCACATCCCATGAACGAATATTTAAAAAAACTAAGATTAGTATCTATGCCATCTGTTTTATTGAGAACTCATCAATAGTACATATATCTTCTGCAGGCATATTGTAATAGGACCTTTAAATGTTAAGCCCACAATAGCTGCTAGTTAACAGTAAGAGTAATCTCTGCGATTGAAAAATCTAGGCACCGAGTCCCCAAAAATTGTTCCAAACGCTCTGACTTTTCTCTTCATCTATCTTTTTTCTCCCAAGTGAAACTTCTAATGTGCAAAAGGAGTGTTTAAACACAACTAGAACGTTCAAGTTAAATATTTCACATGATTACATTTGCTCACTGCATAGGCTTTTAATATCATCGTGGAAGATTTTAGTTAAAGGTCTCAGTCTTTCTAAAAAGTATAATTTATACTTGATAGCTAAAGCAATGCTTTCCAGCATCTGCAGTATTTTACTTTTATTTTAGTGTTTAATTCACTGCCACTTCTCTCCAGGAATGCCGACCTTGAAGAAGTTCGACTCTTCTCTCAAATGGGATTTCTGTTGGTCTCTATTACCTTGTTCACCTTCATTGCTTTCTATTTCCCTCCTGGTGTTTGATAAGGTGTCCACTCGTGAAAGGATCGAGAACAAGAGCGCACAGATTTAACGCATTTGGTAAGAGAAGCAAAAGTGACATGAGGAAAAACCTTTTCACGCTGCAAGTGGTTAAGGTTTGGAATGCGCTGCCTGAAAAAGTGGTGAAGGCAGGTTCAATTGAAGCATTCAAAAGGGAACTAGACAGTTATATGAAAAGGAAGAATGGGTAGGGTTATGGGACTGAGGGAATTGCTCTTTCAGAGAGCTGGTCAGACACGATGGGCCGAATGGCCTCCTTCTGCGCTGTAACAATTCTGTGATTCTGTTCTCTTCCCCCCACAACCTCCCTTCAATTGCTTAAAACCTAATTCTTTTCTAACCTTTTCCAGTTCTGATCAATGGTCAGAGACCTGCTTCTCTCTTGACAGATGCTGCCTGACCTGCTGAGTATTTCCAGCACTTTATTTTTACTGCAGCTCTCACACTGTTTATTCTGTAGCCAAGGGGGCGAGAACGAGTGCAAAGGAGAGATAGAGCAAGAATGCACGTAAGGGAAGGGAGTTAGTGGTAAGGTAACAGCTGAAAATTATTGCTTCAATCTTCAGACATTGAAGAAAATTTTGTCTTATCTTAACACAGGTCGTCATTGGACCAAGGGAATTGGAGGAGTAGAACTGGGTGTACAAGATGCAAATGACCTCAATGCATACAGATAATGTTATTTAGGGTCATTGTGTTGATGAACAAGATGAAGGAGCCAAGAATGAATCTTTGATGAATAGAGGGGTGACAGTGTGAAACCAGGAAAGGAAGCAATTGCTGATGATGCACTGGCTGATTTTGGAGTGGGAGTAGACCAATGCGAGAGCAGTCCTGTGGAGGAGAGAAGATGGAGGCAGATCCCCTGGTCGACCATATTAAATCTGCAGAGAATTCATGGCGGACAGTTAAGCATAATGCACTGCAGTGACACAGAATGTCATTTGTGTATTTGGCCTGGAGTGGTAACTGGATTGAACATGTTTTATGAGGGAGCAAAGACTCAAGGATGCAAATGGTACAGTATAAAGGACAAATAACATGCAATACTAAGAATGGTGGAATGTGCATGAAAACCCATTGATCCCCATCACTGTTAGCTCTTGATTTTAGCTATGTCATTGTCCTATATATTTTCATTAATATTTAATGCCAGTGCAAGCTCATTTATGTTAAATAGGAAAATGCCTGCATTAAACCAACACTGATCAGAAAATCTAGTCTATGGCGTCCTAAAGCAAAAATGTGTGCGAAACCCACACAGGAGGCTGAATTTTGCTTCCGTGCCACCAGGAGTAGCGGCGGGCAAAAAAAATGGCGGCCCGCACGCATGGGCTGCACACCGCCGTGACCTTCAGCCCAGCAGCTCATTATAATATGCAGAGCAGATGTCTCCCACCCCCCCCCCCACCCCCAAATCACGTGTCAGGGACGGTCTCGGCGACGCCATCAACCGCGTCGCCTGTTTCTGCGCGGATGCTGCTGTCATTTTTAAAGGGCTGCCAGGCCTGCATTGACAGATCAAAGCTGACCTCGTCCCTCCCCCACACTGCAACAAAAATTAAAGTTAAACTAACCCCCCAACTACAGCAGTAAAGCCCAGATTACCCTTTTTCCATATTAACTGACCTAAGTGCACAGTTGACTCCTCCACCATCCACCCCGTTTCACTGACAATGCAGAGATCCCCCCTTCCCCGCCTTGGTGGCGCCTGCTTTCCCTGGACAGGAAAGTGAAGGCACAGGGATGGCACGTGTCGCTCAGAAGATCCGGAACTGCTGGTAAGATCACTCCGCCTTCCATTTGAATGTATTTAAGTAGCTGATTTGAATATTGAAATCCAGTTCCTGCCATACAGCGGCGGATGTGCCGTCACAGAGATTCCGTACTGCCAAGAAGATCGGGCCCAGCGTTGGGCTCTGTGGCGGGCCACTGCGATCTTCCAGCATCCCTGCAACAGAGCCCAACGTCGGGAGCTCAACAAAATCCAGCCCCAGAGTTTATGTTTACAAAATGATCTACAATTTAAGACAGTGTGTATGTTTTACTAAAGGCAGAAATTCGAACTGTCTAAGTACCCAAGCTACGTCATAATGGTGATCTGGTACAAGGAGTTTTTGCTTCAATGAGCCTTTGAGTAAAATCACTGGAAGTTTAACTATTTGAACATGATGAAAGTCTATTTGTTCCATGTCCACTTACACTGCACGAGGTAAATATTGTCATGAGTTCTGATCAAAATATTTCACATTCTAGGATAACTTGGAAGTGAACAAATTAAATACCTCGTGATGTGGAGTATGTGCTCCACACTGATGACCAAATCTTATAACATTCAACAAGTGCATATGCTGTCAGTAATAATCACAATTTTAAAATGACAGTAAACAAAGTAGTTAACTAAAATTCTCCTTACCTCAATTTCATAGGTGGACTCTGAACCATCCAACATAAGTACCTTGCACTGCACAATTTTAATCTTTTTGGGAATTTTCAGAGGGGATTTTTTGCTTGTGTCTTCATCTTTATGAAGCTCTCCACCACCTTTGTTACTTCCCTCCTTTTTCTCTTCTGTTATTGCCTCTTCATTATTCACATCTGCATCCTTTTCCAAAGATTCTACAATCTTTTCCTCTTCTATAACTGGCTGCAAAAGCGGATTTAAGTTTAATATATTTCAATGGACTGCAAAGTGTGATTCATCATCTGAGCCAGTTAATTCATAAGTATACATTTATTTGGAGTCGATATTACATGTTTCAAAACCAAAATATTCATGATTTTTCCTATTCCTGTGATTATACTGAGTTCACCAGCTCCATTCTGCAAGTCTAACTAGCAACAGCAGAGACGATCAAAGTAGCGTTAACCAGAAAATTAGCAATTGGCATTGATTTTAATGGTGATTCAGAGTAATTGGCTCTATGACCATGTGCCATTAGATGCACTATTTACAATGGAACAAGCCTCTAGGAAATTCTGGGTCACTGCCTCACTGACTGTAAGCAATGTCACTCAAATCCACCACCTTACAAAAGACCATAACCCTCAGAACTCCTGTGTGTAATGCCACAGGTCAGGTACATAACACGTTAAAAGTCTCATCTATCAAATTATTCCTGTTCATCACACTTGTTCCTGCAAAGTCAATATCCCAAATCTGTTGCTCAAACTTATGCTACAGGCAAGCTTTTGTTTATTTTCAATACCTGCTTAATTCAGGTGAGTTTCCAATTTGTTTCTTTTATTTTCCAAGTTGCCAGTTTTATTTAAAATTAATTTAAAATGTATTCACCTGGCCCTGCCTTCATGCCACCTGGTTCCACTTCACTAGGCCTGTGTCTCTGAAGGGTTTCACTGCTAGAACCTCTGGCCATCACCAACCCAACCTTAGCACTACCCCTTCACCCCTGTTCATGCATCCAGCCTCTACCCCTTTCATATCTCTGATCATTCTTCCACTCACCTTTGCCTACCTGCCCCCTTCTCATCCCCTCACCCACCCTACCTCATTCCCAGCTGGCCACCCGCTGCCAGGGGTTGGCAACGGGTCCGCACACAGACACCAAAAAAATTTTGGTGAAAAAAACAGTGGGTAAGCAAACTGAACAAACTAAAATGAAATAAAATAAACAAAACAAAATTAAAAGGAAAATGAAAAACATAACTAAAAATAAAAGTAAAATGGAGGGCCCATCATGTTCTGAAATTATTGAACTCAATGTTCAGTCCGGCAGACTGTAGTGTGCCTAATCGGTAAATGAGTTGCTGTTGCTCAAGCTTGCATTGATGTTCACTGGAACACTACAGCAATCCCAGGACAGAGATGTGAGCATGGGAGCAGGGGGGGGGGGGGGAGGGGAGGGGGGGGAAAGTGTTGAAATGGCAAGCAACCGAAAGCTCGGGGTTCTGCTTGCGGACTGAGCGGAGGTGTTCTGCAAAGCGATCACCCAGTCTGCGTTTGGTCTCCCCAGTGTAGAGGAGACCACATTGTGAGCAGCGAATACAGTATACTACATTGAAAGAAGTACAAGTAAATCGCTGCTTCACCTGAAAGGAGTGTTTGGGGCCTGGGATAGTGAGGAGAGAGGAGGTAAATGGGCAGGTATTACACCTCCTGCGATTGCAGGGGAAGGTGCTGTGGGAAGGGGATGAGGTGGTGGGGGTAATGGAGGAGTGAACCAGGGTGTCACGGAGGGAACGATCCCTTCGGAATGCTGACAGGGAAAGGGAGGGGAAAGATGCAGTTGGTAGTGGCATCACGCTGGAGGTGGTGGAAATGGCGGAGGATGGTCCTTTGGATATGGAGGCTGATGGGGTGGAAAGTGAGGACAGGGGGAACCCTGTCACGGTTCTGGGAGGGAGGGGAAGGGATGAGGGTACAGGTGCAGGAAATGGGCCGGACACGGTTGAGGGCCCTGTCAACCACAGTGGGGGGTGGGGGGGGGGGGGGGTGGAATCCTCGGTTGAGGAAAAAAGGAAGACATCAGAAGACACAGGAGGCAGCTGTGCCTGCCCATGAAGCTCCATGACGAAAGCAACAGCAACCGGTCAAGCCAAGAAGGGCCCGCCTGCGTCAGAGAGTGTACCAGACTCAAATCAGCTACTTCCAAGTGTCTGAGTTGTATTGTCAGCACAGACTATGACTCTCCAAGGAGGACGTCACTGACTTATGCACCCTGCTGCAGGACGAGTTGCGACCTATGGGATTTGGGGGTTACCCAATGCCAGTGGCACTAAACTTTAACATGCCTGGATCAGTCCAAGGATCTACATATGTGGGGTCTCCCAGACAGCAGCCCACTGCTGCATCAAGGAGGTGCCCAATGCCCTGTTTAAGAGGGCCAGTGACTATGCACACCACCAGACAGACCTTGACATTCAGTCCAAAAAGATAATTGGAATCGGAGCCATTGCTGGATTCCCCCAGGTGCAAGATGTGATAGATTGCATGCATGTGGTCATCAAGGCTTCACTGGATCAGCCAGCCGCCTTCATCAACAGGAAGGGCTGCCATTCCATCAACGTCCAACTTGTCTGCGACTATCGAGAGCGTTTCTTGGAAAGCAACCACGATGCCTACATACTTCAACAGTCCCAGGTACCACAGCTTTTCAGGCCCCCCCCCCCCCCCCCCCCCACCATTCGCCTTCAGGGATGGATTCTCTGTGACAAAGGCCACCCATTGAAGACATGGCTACTGACACCTGTGAGGAACCCTCCCAACACAGTGGAGGAGAGGTACAACACTTGCCACGGCTTCACTCGAGCGACCATGGAGTGGGCAATTGGGCTGCTGAAGATGAGATTCCAATACATAGCTCGATCTGGTAGAGCCCTGCAGTATATCTCAGCAAAGGTTTTGCTCATCATTGTGCAGAGCACAGAGGACCACAATCTAGCACTGCAGTGAGGGAAGCCTGGCATGAAGAGGATATGATTGAACAACACTCCTCCACTGACGAGGAGGACGCAAAGGAGGGAGATGAGCAAACGGCACTGGATGTTGAAACCTTTGCATTTGGGGAAAGGCAGATTGAGCAAAGGGCCAAGGAGGCAAGAGACAGTCTCATACTTACCTGCTTCCAGCCACCATGATAGCCTCTCAGAGTAAAACCGACAAAGACTCACATCAATGTATTCAGTGTGTCACCTCCTTTCTATTTGTCTTCCATGCCTAGTGCCTAGCTGAACCACACACTATGGCCCTTGGGAGACCCTATTCAAACAAGAGCTGTGCCAACACTGGCATCTACTAAGGGGGAAGGGTGAAGTCAGCAGCTCCCAATTAACGCATGATAGAATTACTTTCGCACAAGGAAGGTTAATTTCAAATCACAAAGCATTTTATATGTTGAAGCAAATGTCGAATTTCAAACACCCGTGAAACCCCAACTGTCTCCAGATGGTTTTCTTCATACGTTTACAAGTGCTTCTTTGAGATGTGATCCAAGCACTAGCAGGTGGACTGGAGGCAGGCTGCTGATCAGGCGGCCCCTTGGCCAGTGATGACCTCTGTGGCTGTCCTCTGGCTGCCAGAAGTCTGGAGAGCCCCGGCTGCCTGAGGATTTTCTGTACTGGTGCAGGACTCCCCTCAGGCATCGCAGCTACTGGAGCTGGGCTGACTGGCAGAGGAGCTGAGCAGCACTGTCCACACTCAGACTGCCTGGACTCCAGGCACCTCATCCTTCTCTCGCCTTGCCACTGCTGCATTGAGCTCATGGCCAAGGCGATGGAGTGCAGGTCTGCACGCATTTCTGGGATCTGGCTCTCTTTGAGGGTCACCAACCTCTCAATAGAGGAAGCCGTGCACTCACATGCCTGAGACATGACAACACTCATAGCATAGATGGACTCCTCCATCATCCGCTCACAGCTGCACGGCCTTTGGCATCTTTGCCAGATGTTGCCTTACCTCTCCCTGTAACTCCAGCATGCAGTGTGTTGTCAACACCAGAGGCTCATCATCAGCCTGGGGCTCAGCACAGTCCTGGACACCCACAGTCCTCCGACTGTCAGAGGCCTCAGCCAGCTGCTCGGGCACGTCTGCAGTGCTCGCAACAGCTTGTGATCCTGATTCTATAGTCGAGCGGAACCACACCAAGGTGAACATATCTGCGCTGGTGGAAGGTGCAGCAGAGTCACGAGAGGGTGCTTCCTCAGATTGCGATTCCTCCTCAGAGGTGAAATGATGTCCCCTTCTGCTGGAGTCTCCTACAGATGCTGACTTGCATGAGAGAACACAAAGATGTGTGGGTTAGGGTGTGCAGATCTCTTCATGCCAACCATGTGTAATGTGGGTCTCCAGAAGTGAACTGAATGTTGGCAGAATATAATCCTCGCTCTCTTGCACAGAGACGCCAGCCTCACCATCAGCTATGGAGCAACCGCCCTGGGTCCCCGCCAATTTTAGTTCCTTCTCTTCCTCAGCTGCCGAGAGAGGCGGAGGATCAGGGATGCCTCTGCCAGTCCAGGATGTCTCCCTGCTGTTATGGGCCCTCTTGTCCTACAAGTGAAAAGAGAGAGATAGTCATACTTCACAGCGAGATCAACATGACAGGTTTGCTAGCGGCAGCCCCTTGTCCCCTACTGGAATGTCAGTTACAGCTCATGGTCCCATCCGCACTCAGGGGACTTAATGGGGGTGAACCATGAAAGGTGGCAACCTGTGGCCAGGATGCAGCCATGCATCCGTCTGGATGAGATGATGCCTAAACCCCTCTGCCAGAGCAGTTGCGATGCTTCCCTCCCCATGTCCCGCTTCCTCGCATAGCTACTTGAAATTCCTTATAAGGAGAGAGTTATGGAGCACTCACCTTGGAAGAATGAAGGAGGTCGTTGACCTGCTTGCGGCACTGTACCCACGTCCAGGGGGTGATTCCCATGGCTGCCAGCCCCCTCAGCTATTTCCATCCAAAGTTGTTTTGTCAGGCGGGAAGACCTCTGCTTGCCATCGCTGGGTAAGTGGACCTCCTGCCTTTCCTTTGCAGTCTGGAGGATGATATGGACAGGTGGGAAGTGGCGTGGCTGGTTTCCAATTATCATCTCG